>NC_083315.2:104690676-105386901 GCF_963455315.2 Globicephala melas | reverse complement strand
GGCAAATTTGATTAATGCCCCAGGGTACCTTTTTCCCCTTAGTATATTCATGAAGCACCAGCTAAGAAGGTTGGAATTTATGTAGGTCTACTGGGGAGTAATTATCACTCAATGCATTAGCAGTGAAAAATCAGAGATCATTGCCAGCTTTCCTCACTTCCAAAGCAAGGCTAAACATTCTCTCAGAGTGAGTCAAACGGTCTTTGTTAATTTCTTGTACTAATTCACCAAGTGGCAATGCAGGAGTGACACTGGCTTGTTGCAGATATTTCCATTCTGAGGAAAACACAGCTATGAGAGGCTGTAGTTTTGAAACATTTTAAACCAGAAATTGCTGCATGCTCCAGACAGGCACACACACCCAGGGGATGTCTGGCTGGCAGGCTCTCAGATAGGTGAAGGATGTGTGGATTGGGCCCGAGCTGGTTTCGTTTTGCTGCTGTTGTTAGTTCTGAGCTGAAGTGCACAGATCCGATTAGATTATTGGGGCAGGCTGGGGTGAGGTTGCCCCACTATGGTTAACTCAGATGCATTGCTAATTCTACCTCTAATCCCACACCAGTCCAATTAGACACCGGAGCTTCTTTGCCAGCTGCAGCACCACTGTCAGCTCCTGCTGACATGCCCAGCACCCCGTCGCTCAGCAGAGCCCCCTGAGCTGCCAACCCAACTCCCCTTTCACTGCTTCCCTGCCACATTCACCCAGCCCTCCACAGCCCCTACCGCAAACTCACTGATCTGCTCCCTGCCTCTCCTCTAGTCCCATTGCTCCATATTGTTTTGTTTTGTTTTGTTTTTGCGTTACACGGGCCTCTCACTCTTGTGGCCTCTCCCGCTGCGGAGCACAGGCTCCGGACGCACAGGCTCAGCGGCCATGGCTCACGGTCCCAGCCGCTCCGCGGCATGTGGGATCCTCCCGGACCGGGGCACAAACCCGTGTCCCCTGCATCGGCAGGCGGACCCTCAACCACTGCGCCACCAGGGAAGCCCCCATTGCTCCATATTAATTCAGCCTCCTAGGGAGTAGTAGGAGACAAGGTGGTCAGGGGTACTGCAGACCGTGGGCCATAGTGCAAAGAATCAGATACAGCTCAGCTTCAAGCCAACCGAGCCACAGTGTAGCCCTGAGGAATGGGGGCAGCCTCCAGTGTCCTAATAAGAAAAAAAATAATTGAATCATTTAAAAGACTGAATGGTCCCAAAATAGTTATGCCATTTTATTTTGGGGTCAGAGGCAGTTCATTTGTTAAGATGTAGCAATGAGAACCCAATGAATGCATCATCTTATGCTCCTGAGAGAATTTGCCTCCCTCGCCACCATGAGTAGTACATATAATGCCATTTAAATGTGGTTTCGTTAGAAATGAACTATATCCACATGACTAAAATGCCCATGCACATGTGTGTCTATAAATACTATACCTAGAGAGGTAGAGAGTGAGAAGAGGAGGGGGTGGGGGGTGGGATCGGGGTTGGGGAGAGCCCTGGAGAGCGCAGGCGCATGCACTGTACGAAAAGGGGAAAAAAAACATCCGAAGGACTCACTGCAGTGCAGTTTTACATACAGGCTTGTAGGAGCAACCGGAATGTTATTAGACCATAAAAGCACATCAGGCTGATTTATGGTTTCTGATCAAGGTTTCTGTGAAAATTACTCTGCATCACTGGCTCAAGGTGACTGCTACCATTAATGTGTGGAAAATAAATGAGATGGGGAGGTTGATAGCAGACGAAGGGAAGGAAGCGCAAGGCAGTTTACACAGCACAGGTTCCCCATCTTGTTTTACAGTGCAGAGAAGGCTGTCATCAAAATGATTGCTCTGGGGCAGGAAAGGCAATTCTGGGTAATTAGATCTTATGGCTTGTAGCGGGTTCTTTCTTACAACGAATGGATCAGGATGGTAGGGCGAATGCCTGCTTTCTGCATACCATCTTTTCTGTTTTCTGCTCATATTCAGATAGCATAGTTTAAATTTAGGAGGAAAAACATTGTAATACTGTTTTCCTGACTCCGTTTGATTTTAATAGTTTTCATTCCCGGTCTACGGTTTTCCCGACTCTATTTGTCTCTAATAGAATTCATCTCTCCCCAATAAATAATCTTCCAAATTGGAGACTTTCCAAGAGAATTGGTGTCTGGAAATATTTTATATATGATCTGATGGCAACAAAAGAGTTTCGCTGGCCTTTCCATTCCTGCCCTGTTTGTAATTCATCACCAAAGCATTTCGTAGATGAAATGCCCTGCTACTTATTTCAGTATAAACAAATAGCATATATCCCAAGATCTTCATATGAGGCAGTTGCTGCAAAAGGCATAAAAGCTGTTTGCTTGCAAAATGCCCTAATCTCCCTCTCTTTTTCCTTTGTTCTTTTAGTCACTGTGAACTCTGCTTGAGCGTTTGCTTGTACTGGGTGTCTTCATATTGACTTAGAGTTGGGATTTGGTCTCTATTCCAGGATTTTGATTCTTTATGCAGGTAGAGAACCCTGCCTTTTGGAATGCTTGAGATGAAACTGAGTAGATTAAAAGATTTTCAAATCTCTTTTTTACTACACCCCTTTCTCTAGCTCTTAAAACTTGCCCTCTGGTGCTTCTGTCTAGCATTACACATCTGGAACACACCAGTGTCTGCTCTCATAGCTGGCTTCTGCTGCACTGGTGGCCATTAAGAGACATGGCTCCACGGAAACCCACGGACCAAGAGACACTCAGCCCATTTAGCCAGGAAAGAACAGAGATCTGCGTTTTCCCTCACTCTATGTTTTTAAGTAAGTTTTTCACTTTAGTGACACATCTCACTCTAAATGCCCATCTTTGTGTTACAGCAGGGCTGGATTGAGACTTTCAACCCTATATATACATGCACACACACACCCAGAAATACTACCTCAGACAGACATTCAGCATTGATGCTTCTTACCCGTGTTGTCAAGGATTCTGTTTCAAAAGCTCAAATGCAGTCACCAGCCTACCCCCAAAATACAAGGTACAAAAAGGTTTAATTGAAGGAAGGGATTCTAATATCCGTACAGCATTTTAAATTCTTCAAAAAAGCTCTCACTCAACCCATGTCTTTTGATCATCACAGTGGTGGTAAGAGACCACTAAGACTGTCATTATGATTTCCATCTTACAAATGGAAATGTAAGCTCAGAGAAGTTACTTGTTTTGCCTGAAATCATTTCAGTCATAGTAGCAGAGCCAACTCTCATTTTCCTTACCTTTATCTAGGTAGGCTACTGTAGTTTAAAAAAAAAAAAAATCATTGTCCTGGGAGAAAACAGACTGCTGTTCTTGTAGTGACTCTGTTATGAACAAGAGGCAAGACACCAGGCAAGACTCCTAATTTCTTTGGTTTCCTTGGTTTGCTCAATTTAATATGGACTAGAAATTTTCTATAGTACCGTCTAGAACTCTTCTTTCTATTTTCAAAATCTTTCTCAGGAACCACACCAAGTAGGGATGAATAACCAGTCACTGTCAGCATCTAGGAAAACAGAAAGGGACTGTCTTCCCAGTTATTACCTTTCTCATCCCCAACATGCATACACACATACAAGCCCCTCCCCCTCCCCCCAACTATTCTGTTTAGAAGATCAAAGTCTAAGATGAGAGAGAAGCCAATTCTTAAGAGTATATGAGTATCCTAAAATGCCTGTTTCATTTTAAGATTAAAATTTAGCTCTGAAAATAATTACTAAAATCCATATAGAGGAGAGGGCACATCTAGAGGTCCCAGAGGAACGTGTGCCAAAGCAGAGCATCATCTGAGATGCTGCCAGATTGCTATTGCTCCATGGCAATGGCACAAGCTGAATGAATCTAATATCTCTCCCCTCATATGGGGTCATCCCCCCATTATGCAGCTTCATTTAATTTGGCTGACGCTACCTTTTACAGCAAATGATTCTACAGTTTGCTCGTTTCTTTAGCTTCAAAAGGATTATTTAGTTGACCTTCAGAAAGGTCCATTTGTAAACTCAAGGATAATGGCAGGGTATTTGGAATTCAGCCATCTATGAGTATATGGGAATATTAGGGGGGAAAAGCCACTTTGCTGCTTCAGAAAACAAATATTTTGACTGGGAGATGGAGAGTCGCTTGATCACAGATATCCCCTCCTTCAAAAACATCTATTTCCGAAAATGGTCCCTGTGATGACCTCAATATATTCTATTGGATTTCTATGGCCTGTTTCGGCTACAACACTTGACTGGTGTTTCAGTAACTGCACGAGGCTTGGCGCAGAGTTTTGAGTTCCAGATGGAGTAAAATCCCATTCTCAATCCTGTCTTCCCTGTCTAAAGCCCAACTCCCTTTTCCCCTTCCTTCCTCCGAGGAGATGAAATATTTAAGGACCAAAATGAAACCAGAAGCGTTACTAAGAAAAAGCACTGCAACTTTCTGTCACACAGAAAATATTTGGGAAGCCCTCAGGGTGTGACCACACTGACCATAAGTCACAAAAAGGTGGAGGGAAAATGCAGTGCCCCACCGCTGCCTGAGCCCAGCGACCAGCTGCTCTGAAGTCAGCCAATTACCCTCCGGTTTGCTCCGGTGGATCAGAGGCAATTGCTTTAGCTAATAACGATGAACACTGCATATCTGACTTCACACAAAAGGCACTAAAATCTACCGCCTGGCTGAGAGAACCACACAAGTGTCCTGGTGACACATATGTGTGTGTTTTAGAGGAACAAATGAGTCAGAGGGAGAATGGCAAGAGATGGGGACCACGCTTCTATTGCACAAAACTTAAGCTATCTCTTCTCCTTTGCCCCCAGACAACAAGCAGTGTAGCTAAACTGCTTAAATCTCCATTCTTCATCATACATAAAGCAGACATTATCTCCTTCCACTAAAAATCCTGCCTTTTCTTTCAGACAACCAGCTAGAAATAAAATGCCACACTTTCTTTCCTTTAAGGAAACGCATCATGGTAGGCGTGTTTAAATTTAGGGCGATGGATGGCAACAATTTGCCTCTCAGCCGTTGAAGCCCAAAACCTCAGGCCTGTGCATTTCCTCAGAGAATCAGTGCTTACACAGTGGCCTTGTGTTTTGTCGCTTTTGCTGTACAAATGCCCAGCAATTTTTTAAGTACTGTAATTTTGAAAATTTCCAGAAGACATCATCTAGTGGCCAGTCAGACAAAAGAGGCAAGAGTGACAAAGCCCTTCAATGAGCAGGTCAGAATCTTTCCAAAATTTACATGATAAACACAGTTTACCACCAGGAAGATTTCATTGTCCTTGTATTCCTTACTCATTTAGTAAACCCTTATAGAAAACTTTTCTAGCTATGCAGCTCTTATTTGTACAAGAGAACCTGTCTCAAAAAGTACCCTTGTCCACAGAGTGTGAAGAGAAGTTATTGCTATTAACCATTTTTAGGACAACCGGTTGTAGCAGGTTGTGAATGTTCAAGGTTGTTTTTGTTTTTTTTAAATTATTTATTTATGGCTGCGTTGGGTCTTCATTGCTGTGCACGGGCTTTCTCTAGTTGCGGCAAAGGGGGGCTACTCTTCTTTGCGGTGCGCGGGCTTCTCATTGCGGTGGCTTCTCTTGTTGGGGAGCACGGGCTCTAGGTGCGTGGGCTTCAGTAGTTGTGGCTCGCGGGCTCTAGAGCGCAGGCTCAGTAGTTGTGGCACACGGACTTAGTTGCTCCGTGGCATGTGGGATCTTCCTGGACCAGGGCTCGAACCTGTGTCCCCACTGGCAGGTGGATTCTTAACCACTGCACCACCAGGGAAGCCCTCAAGGTTGTTTTGATACAGAAATTAAATATTTTTTTACTTCCTTTGTTGCAGAAGCTTGTTTAAAATTAAGTGTTTCTTGCCTTCAAAGAGAACAAAATTTATCCTTTGACTAACTTTTGTTATAAAGCCTCAACAAGATCTGTTGCAAAAGGAATGGTGAGATATTATGGAGCAGGCAAAAAAAGAAAGGATCAGGTACAAGCATGATCAGTAGGGAGTGTTCGTATCTTCCTGACAGACACTGTTTGGGCGTCCAGAAATTGTCTGGGAACTAGATCAACACAGCAGATCACTCAGCCATCCCATGCACCAACTGTCAAGCTGGAGTCCACTCTATTATTTCTGGAGAGAATTTCTCTTTACTTCTAAGCAACAACTTGCCCAGAGATGGCCCAGCTGGTATGATGCTCATCCAAGTCCACGAATATGCTGGGTTTCCATGAGACTTAATCTGTGAGAACCTCACCATTCTCCACACATACCACTAGGACCCTGATCACCTGAGAGCTCAAGACAAGAAGCATGGGGTCAAGACACACAGGAAGGCAGCAATGAATGGAACCAGACAGAAACCTACTTGAGCCTAAGGCAGTGCTTCTCCTCTCAAGGAAAAGAAATTCTTAGATTTCACAGGTAGTTCAGCCCATTTGTCAGGATAGAAGAGCTGGTTGGGATTTGAGAACAGGCAACCTTTATTTGCTGTGCTTATCTCCATCGGAAACTCACTGCCCTATTAGGTGGAACCATATAAAATTTCAAATGTTCAACCATTTTTGGTCCACTAAAATGGCAATTTTATGTTGTTTAACATAATCAGACTCTGGGGACCTGGGAAGCCAGCCAGTGGTGGAACTTCTATATAAGACTATAGAATTTCTATATAAGACTTAGAAGTGTTATTCTGGTGGAGGATGGCAGAGACATATAAGAAACTTACAAAGAAACTTCATTTGCTTAGAAAACATACTACTTATACTTAGATTACATGTTTACTTAGAATGCTCCCCTCCTGCTGTTGTCGCCTAGCCATCCTCACCACGGCCACTGATTCCAGTCACTGGGATTGTTCCTTCTATCACATACATAACTAAAAACATATATGTGCTTTTTTTTTTTTTTTTTTTTTTAGATTTTGCCTTCAGAGGCTTTATTTTCTTTCTGTTCACCTCTTCTTATACCACAATGACTTTCACTATCACGCCAAGATACGAGATTCCCCAAATGACTATACACGCTACATATCTTCCTCAAATATTCCTTCAGGCTTTTTTTTTTTTTTTTTTTTAACAATTTTACCATTAAGCTCAACATGTCCCATTCCAAACTCTCCACTTTCTCACTTTATTCAAATAGAGAGTATTTCAATCCAAGTCCCATTACGTGGCTCTCAAATTCATTTTTTCTGAGCTGGGCATTTCCTACTGAGTGGAACTGTGCTCTGACTGCTCACATCACTCCTAGTCACCCAGGTGTGGAACTTTATCCAGGTCCTTGGGATTTCTCTCCCATCTTTCCCTGCACCTTGTTACCAAGTCCTGATTTGCCCTCACTCCACAAATCTCGTTTCTTTTTATTAATTCAGCAATGTAAATGCTTTCTTTGTCCCACTCTCTCTACCAGTTCTTCCTTTTCTTTTTCTTCCCCTGCATACTGCTGTAGTTCAGGCCCTATTGCCTTCCCACTGACTTGCTTTAAATAAGACCATTCCCTACATTGCTGCCAAATTAGTATTTTTCATCTTTTTTACATTTTGTGGATCTGACCCAAAGATGAATGATTCTTTAGCAAATAAGATGGAAAAAAAGAGGAAGAAGAATGGAAACTGGCATGAGGCTGGTCACCAAAAGCAAGAGAGAACACCACAGATATCGGGAAGATCATAGTATGCATAGTTTTCCAAGGGCATGGCAGGCTCAGTCAGGATTCAGGCATAGACAGAACCAGAGTTTCCAAGAGGGAAAATCAGGTTCCCATTAGAAATAAAAATGGGAATGATAGGTATCTCCAGGGGTTGTAGAGGGTGGCCAAGGCTAGGTCCCACTGGATTCAGGGGTAGAGATGCTAACTCTGTTGTAATATTCCTTGCTTTTTATTTAGTCTGGTATGAGAACCTGGGCAGGGTTGTATTTTGAGGGAGGAAGTTAAGTAGGTCCAGTTTTGTGGAACTAGGGAAATCATGCAGAGGCTGATAAACCTATTATTTCTCTGCCCCCAGAACACTCAGACTTTTCATTGCCTTTAATTGTCAATGAAATCCTCCCTATGTCCCTCCTGTCTTTCTAGCCTTGCCTTCAACAACTCCCCTACATATACCTAATAATCCATCCAGCCTTCAAAATGCCCACATTTTCTACTTCATGCCTTCATGGTTTCCTCTCCCTGTAATGCTCTTATGCCCTGGTGTGTGCTATGCAAGATATTGAATACTACCCACCATTCAAGTGCTGCCTCAGATCCCAACTCCTCCCAAAAGTATTCCTGATTTCTCTTTCTGAACTTTCATTGTTAGTTTATAGAAATGCAAGAGATTTCTGTGCATTAATTTTGTATCCTGCAACTTCGCCAAATTCATTGACGAGCTCTAGTAGCTTTCTGGTATAGTATCATGTCGTCTGCAAACAGTGACGGTTTTACTGCTTCTTTTCCAATTTGGATTCCTTTTATTTCTTTTTCTTCTTTGATGGCCATGGCTAGGACTTCCAAAACTATGTTGTATAAAAGTGGTGAGAGTGGACATTCTTGTTTTATTCCTGATCTTAGAGGAAATGCTTTCAGCTTTTCACTGTTGATGATGATGTTACCTCTGGGTTTGTCATATATGGCCTTTATTATGTTGAGGTAGGTCCCCTCTGTATGCACTTTCTGGAGAGTTTTTATCATAAATGGGTGTTGAATTTTGTCAAAAGCTTTTTTCTGCATCTGTTGAGATAATCATACGGTCTTTATTCTTCGGTTTGTTAATGTGGTGTGTCCCATTGATTGATTTATGTATATTGAAGAATCCTTGCATCCCTGGGATAAATCCCACTTGATCGTGGTGTATGATCCTTTTAATGTGTTGTTGGATTCGGTTTGCTAGTATTTTGTTGAGGATTTTTGCATCTATGTTCATCGGTGATATTGGCCTGTAGTTTTCTTTTTTTGTGACATAAGAACCTACTGTACAGCACAGGGAACTCTACTCAATACTCTGTAATGACCTATATGGGAAAATCATCTAAAAAAGAGTGGATATATGGATATGTATAGCTGATTCACTTTGCTATACAGCAGGAACTAACACAACATTGTAAATCAACTATACTCCAATAAAAATTAATTTAAAAGAATGTATTCCTGAATCAAATACATAGATTGAATTGCTTTTTCCTTGGGACTTTGCATTTCTCACACCACATGCCTTGTTGAAACCAAATTCTAAGGATTTAAGTAACTGGCTGCACATAGGATGCAGAAAAAATAAGTTGATTCCCTTTTGTACTGGACATTATACCATGGACACTGTACACTCATCTAGTGCTTTCTATGAAATTATAAGTTTTGCTCAGACAGAGGGCATAATTAACTGATCAGTGCTTTATGGGACCTACCTTGATGCTTTCGACACAACGGGCCTCAAACAAGATTTATCTAATTTCTTGAATTATCTAATTATATATTAAATCATATAGCTCAAGTATAGTTCCCTAGACAGTGAATATAAATGTATTGCCATTCACGTTTGCATTCAAATATCAAAGCCCCAAGGCCCCACCTCTTGAAGGAGGTAGGAGTCTGTTTTATAGAATTCTCTTATACCAATATTTCTGAGAATCTCCAAAAGTGCTGACAGATGTCCATAAGTCTGTCATGATGGTCACAGCATGCAGTTGCTTCCTGGTAAGGATCATGTAGCCTAGGCACCACCATCTTACTAAGAAGCCATTCAAAGCTGGAATTCTATTCCTAATCCAATTACTGCCACTGTCATAACTAGATCAGAAATCCTTCTCCATGATTTTTGAAGTGAGAAGGAGAAAGCTTTTTCTGCGTTATGCTTAACTGATGGGAGTGGAGGTGGGGTGGGAGTGAGCCCTTTAATTAGAACACAGAACTGCAAAGCTTTATAGCAGCTATCAATAACTTTCACTCACTGTCGCAGCTAGTAAAACTATGGCTTTGCAGCTCAGGTTCTGTTAGTCCCACAGACATGCCAGTCATATCTAGCCATCTAATCTTGCTACTGTTTTTAGGTGCCTGATTGCCTAAAACCTTAGCACCTTTGCTACTGTCAACTGCTCCCTCCAGCACTAGTCCTCACCACTGCCACCACAGTAGTAGTTGGGGCTGGCGAGCCAATGACACCACCAGCACTGCTACTAGCCTTGCTGAGTAACTTACAGTCCCTGGGTTCATTTGACATAACAAAGTGCTACTTGCTCAAGCTGCCTATTGTACGTTGTTATGTAGTTCTCCACTCATTCACCTGGGCAAAGGTGATACAGGGAGAAATCTTCTAATTGTTCTTTAATATTCCCTTAGAATGTGTACCCAGCAGAGTTGTCTGAGATCAGTTCAGCTTTTGCAATTTGTGCATGCGCGTAGCTACATTCAGGTCTTCCGCACTCCACCCTGGCCTCCCACTCATCCCATGTATGGCTGGATTCGGATGAGTTCTGGTGACAGCCACCTAGCTATATGAGAATCAATACTTCTTTCTCCCTTCAGCCCACTATATCTGGCTCACTATTTCAGTCCTTGTCTTTTATCATGAAATCTCTCAGGGGTCCTATTTCCTTTCCTGAAAAGGACTCCATTTGAGTTACAGTGGTCCATTTGATATGTCAGTATAGCTTTGAACCTCATTGGTGGCCAGGTCCAATTCTTTTATTTTATCTCATGAGATCTCCCATCCCAATATAAATTAGCAAATGCAAGTGATATGGGGCACATGAAGTGGCATTTGAGCGCTTTATCCTGACCGCACCAGACATCTACATTCACCGCATATCAAAATTATTTTAAAAGTTTTCTAAAGTCCCTGGAGAAGACCAAGGAATTTAACAATTTGACCATTACCATGCTTAGCTCTTCAGAAGAGTTCTTGTCAGTACATTTGTATGAGATCACTACCTGAGGCTCTGCACAGAGCCACGCAAAAAGAGTAAACAGCGCAGGGCACCCCGAGAGAGCTGACAAAAGTGCCTGTTCATACCAGCCAGACTGGACACACTCATTCAACAGCCAATATGTAAAATTCGCAATGACTGCCTTCCAATCAAAACCTATGAGACACATGAAGAAGCAAGAAAGTGTGAACCATAATGAAGAGAATATTCATCAAAAGAAAAAGAACTGGTACGTGTGTTAGAATTAGCAGAGGGCATTGAAATGTTCTTATAACTGCATTCCATATGTTCATAAAGTTAAGTAGAGACATGAAAGCTATAAAAAAGATTCAAACAAAACTTCTGTAGGTGAAAACTTTAATATCTGATATGAAAATTATACTGGATGGGATTTAGTGGAAGTTTAGACATTGCAGAAGAGAAGATTGAAAGGTTGATGACCTTGAACACATAGCAATAGAACTAATTCAAAATAAAACACAGACAACAAATTTAAAATGAACATTGAGCTGTTGGAGAACTTCAAGTTACCAAATATATGTGTGATTAGAATTCCCAGAAAGGAAAGGGAGAAATATTGAAAGAAATAATGTATGATTATTTTTCCAAATTTGAGGGAAACTATAAACCCACAGATCCAAGCTCAATGAATCTCCAGCAGAAGAAACATAAAGAAAACTACACCAAGATACACAATAGTCAATTTGCTCAAGACCCGTACTTAAGAGAAAACCTTAACAATTGCAGCGGTGGAGAAAGACACATTACATGAAGAGAAACGAATAGACAGCAGCAGATTTCTTGTTGGAAACAATAGAAGTAAGAGAAAGTGGAGGGAGGGGGAAGGGTAAGCTGGGACGAAATGAGAGAGTGGCATGGACTTATATACGCTACCAAACGTAAAATAGATAGCTAGTGGGAAGCAGCCCCATAGCACAGGGAGATCAGCTCGGTGCTTTGTGACCACCTAGAGGGGTGGAATAGGGAGGATGGGAGGGAGATGCAAGAGGGAGGAGATATGGGGACATATGTGTATGTATAGCTGGTTCACTTTGTTATACAGCAGAAACTAACATACCATTGTAAAGCAATTATACTCCAATAAAGATGTTAAAAAAAAAAAAAGAAAAGAAAAAAGAAGAAAGTTGAGCAACAGCTTTAAAGCACTAAAATTTTTAAATAATAATAAAAATATAAGCACCAACTTAGAATCCTATACCCAGCAAAAATGTCTTTCAAACTGTAAGGGAAATAAAAAAATTTTCAGAAATATGCAACCTGAGAAAATGTATTATGAGAGGACTTGGACTATAAGAAATCTTTAAAACCTTCTTCAGGCAAAAGTAAAATGACACCAGACAGAAATATGGACCTACACAAAGTAGTGAAGAGAATGGAAACAGCAGCACATCGGTAAACATGTGAGATTTTCTTCTAACTATTTAAATATCTCTAAAAGATAATTGACTATTTAGACAAAAATAGTAATGTGGCCTGTATAATATGTATATGTCTAAAATATATGACAACAGTAGCCTAGAGGCGTGGAGGAGAGAAATGGAAATGCACTATTGTAAGTATCTTATAGGTGAAATTGCATAATGCCACTTGAAGGTAAGGCATGATAAATTAAAACTGTATACTACGAATCCTAAAACAATCACTAGAATAACAAAACAAGAAATATTGTTATAGGTAATAAGCCCGAACAAAGAAGATAAGGTGAAATTTTAAAAGACTCAATTATTCCGAAATTTGACAAGAATAGAGAAGAAGAACAGCGGAATAAATAGAAAACAGAGAACAAAATGGCAGATTTAAATCTAGCCTTATCAATAACCATATTAAATAAAAATGGTCTGATCACCCTAATCAAAAGGAAGAGATTGTCAGATCTGATTTTTAAAAAAGACCCAACTGTATACTGCTTAAAAATTACCTGTAAAATATAAGGAGACAAATATAAAAAATAAAGGAATATAAAAAAATATGGTATACAAACACCATATAAAGACAAGAGTGGCTATATTAATAACAGACTAATTAGAATTCAGGACAAGGAATGTTGTAAAAGTTAGGAAGGGCATTTCTTAATAATGGAAGTATTAACTCATCAAATACAACAATCCTAAATGTGTACGTAACTAATAACAGAGATGAAAAGACAAGCAGACTCACAATTATGTTTATATTATTTATAAAGAGACATATTTTAAAGAATTGGCTCACATGACTGTGGAGGCAGCGAGTCCGGACCCCATAGGGCAAGCTGGCAGGCGGAGACTCAGGCCGCAGTTGATGCAGCTGTGATTGCAGTGGTTCACAAGGGAATTTTTTAGGCCAAGAGAATATTTTATATTTTGATTAGAATGAGATTCCATGGGTGAAAATCTTCATTAAAAAGTATCAAACTGTTCACCAAAAGAGTACATTTTAGTAAATTATACTCTAATAAAATTAAAATTAGAGTATTTTTTAGGATGCATACTCAATGTAACAAGTTGAATAGTAATAATGTAATAATTATTAAAATGTAAAAATGTAATAATCCACCCTAGCCAAAATCCCCATCCCTGGAAACAGTGGTTAAAAAACGTATCTATGCTGAATTCCTTGACACCACTCTTTTCTTCTTATTTACCAGCTTTCGCTATGTTCTTTACTGGAAATTCTGATTCTGCTGGCCTCTATAACAGGGCTCTTCAGTATTCTATAGGGAAACCTTTTCTTGAATTGCTCTGTACGGTCTTCTTGCTGATCTTACATTTATTTATTACCTCCAAACTGATGGTTTCCAAATCTAATATCAGTGACAGTCTCTTCCTGCAAGTATCTCTCCCTAAATGTCCCATAGGAATCTCAGTGAACATGTTATTTTTCCCCAAATCTGCCCCTTGCCTGTGTTCGCTTCCCCGTTGAACCACACTTCATTTACTTAACCCTTTTGCTTGAAACTGGGAAGTCCATCTAGAAAATGATGGGCAAAGGACCGTAAACTTTCAGATTCACAGCAAACCCCTCCTTTACTACATGCTTTACAGCCTCCTTCTAGCGAATATTTCTTTGACTCAAGAGAAAATGACCTAGTTAATTTTACCTGCAGTAACCAGGCATGTCTCCTACATAGTCTGTGGAGGGAGGGTTATACAGAAAGTCGCCATGCACTTGGATGGTCATCCCGGGTTTCCACTGGCTTGACAGTCCAAGCCATGTTCCCTCTCACCCCACCATTTCTTACCAGACTATTAGAATAGTTTCCTAACTGGCTTCTTGGCTCCGGTCTCCAAATATTCAATGCAGGCACCTCTCCCCACGTTGCTGCTAAGTATATTTTCTAGGAAAAAAAGTACCAGTGATTTAGGATGGTGTGTGAGGCTCTGCATACAGGATATGTCATAGCTGCACATGCCATGCCTCTGCATACGTTATTCTCTAAATTTGAAATGTCGATTTGCCCTCCAGCTTTTGCTTCATTCACTTCTTCAGCCTAAAATGCACTCTTCACCACAACCCTACACACCAAGAAAAATTCCCAGTTATCTTTCAAGTCTTAGACAAGGCATTATCTGTTCAATGAAAATGTCCTGACACCTCCCCCTACTCCAATCCTACTATAACTCATTTTATGTCCTCTGTGCCTAACCAGTATTGTCTTATACTATAGCACCTATAAAATGTTTTTACTTTGTATGAAGAAATGTCTTGTGATTTATACAATTTTTATATTCAGGACCCCACACAGGATATCTCAATCTTGGTACTACCGACATTTTAGACCAGGTAATTCCTTGTTGTTGGGGGCTACCCTGTGCACTGTCAGATGTTTAGCGGCATCCTTTGCTATTAAATAGCACTCCCTCCACCTCAGTCATGACGATCAAAAATGCCTCCAGGCATTGCCAACATCCCCTTAGGGGAAGAATCACTCTGGATGAGAACTACTGGCCTAATTCATATCTGGGCACATAAAAGCATGTGGAATAAGAATATATATTGCTTTTCAGGGCTGGCAAGCAATAGCAGGAAAAAGTGGAACTTAGCATGTCCCATATTTAGGCTTGAGACGAGAGGGATGCAGTGGATAAAGAGAGGACCAAGGCAAAAGCTGCAACCTTGGAGCCTGTTGGAGGGGGGAAAGGAAAGGCTCCATGTGGAATCAAAGCAGGATCAAAACATGAACACATCCTCTTTTCTCTTTACAAGAGAAGTCCAAGCTAGTCAGTATAGAGACAGACTTTGAAGTCTGGTCCTTACCCTTAACCAGAAAGAGGACGGTGTGGATTCCCAACATAAACATGATCGAAGCTGAAAGCTTATCCAAAATGGTCAGGAATGTGCTCCAATATCCTCATCCAAAATGCAAACAGCTTTCACTGGTTCATGAAGGTGAACAGTAGTTAGATATTTCCTCAAACTTGATCACTGCCTTCCCGGATACTTGAGAAGGAATGATGAACTCCACTCCAATGGAATAGAAATGAGGTAGAACCTCTTCCCTTCCCGGTTCTGGATTTGGTCACCAAGATTTGGAAGACACATACAGAAACAACTGCAGAAGGACCTGGATTTTTAAAAGCAGGGTTTGTTGTTTTTTTTTTAGGATAGGTCAAATATATTTTTGCACTGAAATAAAGAACATGTGAGAGTCATAATAGAAATGCAGAAATCATAAATAGCAAAGCTAATGCCAACACAGCAGCAGTACAGAAGATCAGCAAAGAGGCATGACTGAATGTTAAAAATAAAATAGGTTCTGAACAGACTTACTGAATATAGGAATTTTTTTGTTTTGTTTTCTGAAGCCAGTGTAACAAATGATGGTAATAGTAACTTTGGCAGGCTGCTAAAAAGCTGGGTATATCAAAAAATGATTCTCTTTTCCCTTGCAAAAATAATATGAAAATGAAACTGGGATATTTATTTCCCCTTTTAACACAGCAGGGATCACTTACAGCAAATAAGCCTAACAACGCTCCGATGCGGGAAGCACTGATGCTGTTAAGAACTGACCATTGTCATTATCCACACAGTGCATCAAATACCCAAACCGTGCCTAGTAACAGTCTTTTACCTCAGCCTTCTGCCTTCAAAGTGCTGTTTCTTTTTCCCCATAAAATCGTAAAAGAGGTTATTAAACAGAGCAGAAGGTCCTCGCATATTCTCTCTCTCACCTCATCCTATGCTGAGTCCCAGAAGGAGAATAAGTAACCCAAAATGTAGCAACAAGATTAGGATACAGACGTGGAAGAACTTACTGATTCAACAGTTTTTGTTCTTGTTATTCAGCATCTCCATTGTGTCAAGACTTTGTATCAGGTTCTGTGCCAGTAAAATATATGTATATTAACAATCCGAGGTAACATTTTTTTTCTGGAGCTTGAGAATTGTTAAAGAGAACAATAGGCCATGAAGCAACTGTATGTTTACAAATCAGCCTGCTTAGATCAGAGAGAGGAATCAAAGGACAGCCGGGAATCTTCAGGGGGGCTCAATCAATGAAGAATTTCAAGGGGAATGTTTAATTGTTAAAGGTGCATGACAGACACTTAAAAGTAGAACAGACCCTTATCAACCTGAGAGAAAATTAGATTTAATAGCACTTGAAATCAGAGGGGTAAATTAAAGGGCATTAATATGGCTGCACTGGCAGCCTCGACAAGGTGGCTCCGTCTCTCTGAGCCTCATTTTTCTCATTTATAAAACGTTACAGAACTAATTGCTTCTTCATAGGCTGGTTGTTAAGTTTAAGTGAGGTAATGTACCTTGCACGTGCACAAGCAATGGAGTTGTTGTTACTATTATTGCAACGAGTTCCACAGCATGAACTTAAAATTATTGGACGGGAGAAAATGCACCAAATTGATCAAAAGCAATGGTCTCTTGATAACTGGGATTAGAGGTGAACTGATTTCCTTCTTTCTACTTTTCTGCATTTTCCGTATTTTCTATAATGAGCATACATTATTTTATAATCAGTAAAACATCAGCCTTTAAAACAGATTTTAAATTTAACTTTATTGAATGAATTATTTTGTAGGATAATCAATGTTAATCCAACTCCCATAATCAAGTGGCTTTTGGATAAACAAATCCTTGATCATATAGAATACTTAAATTGTGCCAAACATTGTCCTAAGCCACATGCAGAAATGGGAAAGCATGCTCCCGGGCCGCAGGGAGATAAGTCTTGTGAATAAATGTCTTCTTTCCTCTGTCTCTCCACAAAAGCAAATAAACTGCCGTCATGTACATAGACCTGCATGAAAAAGGTACCAAAGTCCAACCTTTAAAGGTTCAGGATTGGGAATTAAACGATGTGAGTTCAACTGCTGGTTAACTTTCAGCAAATATTAATTGACTGCCTACTATGTGCTGGACATTTTCTAGGCATGAGGAAAACAGCAGTAAACAAACAAGTATGTAGCTTTGGATGTGGTTTTTTAATCTTTCCATTCCCGTTTTCTTACTTTTCCAATGGCAAGAAGTAAATGAGATAACATATAGTGTCTAGAATAAAGCAAGCACACAGCATCCTTCTGTACTGAATCTTTCCCATCAGCATTCAGATGTACTGGTAAATGTCCCCTTTTTAAAAATAATAATAAAATTTATTTGATTCCACCTCCCCCTCTAGGTCCCAATTTATTTTTCTTCTACTGCTGATGGACTACCCTGTGGGTAAGAATTGTCCATACTCACTGTCTCCAACTTCTCCCCTCCCATTCTCTCTTGAACACATTCCAAACAGGGATTGGCCCAGAAATTGCCTTTGTCGACAGGGACTCAGCTAGTAAATACTATGCCTTGTGCAAATTAGAAAATGGCACCCGTCTGAATGGATGCATTATAAATAGCTATGCCCTCCACGTGGCTGTAGCAGATGCAGGGAGTATTTCACAACCACTTACCTGTTTGAACAGACCTTTGTACAGTGCATAAGCAGCATGTCCACAGTGCTTCTGCTTCTTACGACTGCCAGTGGTTAAACCTACTGATCAATTCTCAGCTCTTATCTTACCTGCATTATCAGTAACATATGCCAGGGTGGATTCCTACCTCCTCTTTGAAGCACCTTCTTTATTCTTTTTCTCCTTGCTGGTTTCTCTTTTTTCCCCAGCTTTATTGAGATATAAGTGAAATGTAACATTGTATAAGTTCAAGGTATACCATGTGATGATTTCATACACGTATGTACTGTGAAATGATTACCACAATAATTTTAGTTAACACCTCCATCACCTCACCTAAGTACCATTTGTGTGTGTGTGTGTGTGTGTGTGTGCGCGCACACGTGTGTGCATGGGTGCGCCTGTTTGGTGAGAACATTCAAGATCTACTCTTCTAGCAACTAAGTAAATAATAGAGTATTGGGAGCTGTAATCAACTTGCTGTACAGAAGCTCCCCAGAACTTATTTATCTTATAACTAGAAGTTTATACCCTTCAACCAACATCTCCCCATTTCTCCTTCCCTCCAGGCCCTGGCAACCACCATTCTAACTCTCTGATTCTATTAGTAAAATATTGCATGGTCTCACTTATTTGTGGAATCTAAAAAAATAAAAGCAAAAAAAATATCAAAGTCATAGAAACGGAGAGTAGAAAAGTGATTGCCAGGGGCTGGAGGAAATGGGGAGATGCTGGTAAAAGGGTACAAACTTTCAGTTATAAGATTAATAACGTCTGAAGAGCTGATGTAAAGTATGGTGACTATAGTAACACTATATTGTATAACTGAGTGATTTTAACAACAAAAATAGTGTTTGTCTTTCTCTGATTTCTTTTGCTTGGCATGATGCTCTTAAGGTCCATCTATGTTGTTGCAAATGGCAGGATTTCCTTCTTTCTTCTGGATGAATAGCTTTCTATTGTTATATATACACCACATTTTTTTATCCATTCTTCTGTCGATGGACATGTAAGTTGTTTTCATGTCTCAGCTATTGCGAGTAATGCTGAAACAAAGGGAGTACAGATGTCTTTTCAAGATACTGATTTCATTTCCTTTGGATATATACCCAGAAGCTGGATTGCTGGATCATGTGGTAGTTCTATTTTTAATTTTTTTGAGGAAGCTCCATACTGTTTTCCACAGTGGCGGCACCAGTTTATGTTTCCTCCAACAGTGCACAAGGGATCAATTTTCTCCACATCCTGGCCAACACTTGTTATCTCTTGTCTTTTGATAATAGCCATTCTGACAGGTGTGAGGTGATATCTCATTGTGGTTTTAATTAGTGATGTTGAGTACCTTTTGGCTATTTGTGTGTCTTCTTTGGAAAAATGTTATTCAGTTCCTCTGCCCATTTTTTAATTGGATTATTTGGAGGTTTTTTGTTATTGAGTTGTATGATTTCTTTATATACTTTGGATATCACCCCATATCAGATATATAATTTGCAAATATTTTCTCCCATTCCACAGGTTACTTTTCACTTCGTTGATGCTTTTTTCTGTGTGAACTTTTTAGTTCAGTGTAGTCCTATTTGTTTAATTTTTGCTTTTGTTGCGTGTGCTTTGGCGTCATACCCAAAAACTCTTTGCTGAGACTAGTGTCAAGGACTTTTTTTTCCATATGGTTGTTTAGGAATGTGTTTTTGTGTGTGTGAATTTTCCCAGTTTTCCTCTTGTTATTGATTTTTAGTTTCATGTCATTGTGGTCAGAAATACACTTGGTATGATTTCAATCTTCTTAAATTTGCTAAGACGTTTTGTGACCTGTTATATGACCTATACCGGAGAATGCTCCGTGTACACTTGAGAAGAATGTGTATTCTACTGTTGTTGGATGGAATGTTCTGTATAAGTCTGTTAGGTTAATTTGATCTAAAGTATATTTCAAGGATGCTTCCTTATTGATTTTCTGTCTGGATGATCCATCTGTTATAGAAAGTGGTGTATTAAAGTCCCCAACTATTATTGTATTGTTGTCTATTTCTCCCTTCAGGTCTATAAGTATTCGGTCATATACTGGGTACATATATTTTTATGATTGTTATATCCTCTTGATGAATTAACCCCTTTATATTACATAACCTTTTTTGTCTCTTGTTACAGTTTTTGACTTAAAGGTCTACTGTGTTTGATATAAATATATCCACTCCTGCTGTCTTTTGGTTTCCATTTGCATGCAGTATCCTTTTCCTTCTCTTTACTTTGAACCTGTGTGCCCTTAAAGCTGGAGTGAGTCTCTCATAGGCAGCATATAGTTGGCTCTTGTTTTTTATCCATTCAGCCACTCTATGCCTTTTGATTGGGGAATTTAATCTGTTTACATTTACAATAATTATTGATATGTAAGGACTTACTAATGTTATCTTACTGTCTTATGTGTTGTTTTGTTTTGTTTTTTGTAGTTCCTTTGTTCCTTTCTTCCCCTCTTGCCATCTCCCTTTGTGACTTGATTTTATATGTGCTTTGATTCCCTTCTCTTTATCTTTTGTGTATATACTGTAGGTTTTTGCTTTGTGGTTGCCATGAGGCATATATAAAACATCTTACAGATTCAACAGTCTATTCTATGTTGAAGCTAATGACTTAGCTTCAATCTCATATGAAAATTACTCTTTTACTCACCACCATTTTATGTTTTTGATGTCACAATTTACCTTTTATATTGCATATCCATTAACAAACTATTGTAGCTACAGTTATTTTTATACTTTTGTCCTTTAATCTTTATACTAGAGTTAAATGGCTAATATACCACCATATTACAGTATTAGAGTATTCTGAATTTGAACATGTGTTTTCCTTTACCAGTGTGTTGTATATTTTCATATGTTTTTATGTTACTAGTTAGCAACCTTCTATTTCAACGTGAATAATTCCCATCAGCATTGGAAGGCCCTGACCCATGAACTCCTGTATCCAACTGCCTCTCAGTCATTTCCCCTTGGGTATCTAATAGGCAACTCAAAGTTAACAAGGCCAAAACTGAGTTTCCAATCACTTCTCTAAGCCCAACATAGTCTTCCCATCATTCTAATTGTTCAGACCAAAAACCTTAGAGTTACAGAATTCCTTCTTTGTCTCGTACCTCTGCATCCACCTGTAAGCATATTTATCAGCACAACCTTCAAATGTTGAAGGAATTCAACAATGTCTTACTACCTCTGTCATTCATAATTGGTCCAAACCAACACCATCATTCATCTATTATTTCAATTGCTTCCTAAGTGGTGAATCTGCTTCTGTTCTGGTCCCCCTTCAATCTATTTTCCACATAAGTCAGAGTGAGCTTGTTAACATTCAAGTCAGATTATGTCAACTGTCTGTTTAAAACCTCCCAGTGGGTTCCCAGCTAAACCAGAGGAAAAAGCCAGTGATGGCTCCCCTTGGCATCTGGCCTGAATTGCCTCTCTGACCTCATCTCCAATACTTCTGCCCCCAACACACACAATTCACTTCACTTCTGCCACATTTACTGACTTATTTTTCCTTGAGCACACCAAGCACACACACACTTACCTCAGGGATTTTTCTACTTACTCCTCAAGTATTGGTCTTTGTTTCTTCCCTCAGAAAGCTCCCTTATTTACTCCCTACTTTCTTCAGATGTCACTTTCTCAATGATGCCTCTGTGAACACCATCTTTAAACTGCAACCCTCCATTTTCCTTTCCAGCCTTATTATACAATAATATAAAATATATTTTACTTATATTTTGTTTGCTTTTTGTCTCCCCCCAAAATAACATAAGCTCTACACAGGTAAAAAAAAATTTTTGTATTAACTGTTTTATTCCTAGAACCTAAGCCAGAGCATGACAATTAGTAGGTGCTCAATACAAATTTGTTGAATAAATATATTCATATATATGTATATATTAAATAATTGGAAGAACATATAACTATTAAGAGTGGCACAGATTTTTACTTGACTATTTCCAAACAGCAGCACCAAAGAAGATTCAGAAAGGGGAGAAGGTGAGTCCAATGATTCTGGAAGTGACTAACCAAATGCTTGCAGTGACATGGCAGAATACAGGTGCTGGGGAATTAGAGGCAGTAGGAATCCCCATTTGTGAAATTTACCAAATTTATATTTCTTTCATTCTCAAGCACAGATCAAACTCAGATGACTATAAAGAAGATTCCTAAAGAGACAAATTAAGTAAATTATATAGGTCAGAGAAATTTAAGGAGATTAAAAGTGTAGACTAGTAAAATAGGCATGTGTAGACATGTTGAGGTTCACTGCTGTCACCAGTATCTTGCTCTCCTTTCCTTTCTTTTCACACCCCTGCACTTAGGTATGGTCATTTGATCAGCTCCGGACAATGAAATGTGAACTGCACATCCACTTCCTGTGCTTAGCAGTTTTCTTTGTATTTATCTTGTTTGGTGTTCTGTTCACTGTGATTCTTGAATCTGTGGACTGATATCTTCTATCTATTTTGGAAAATTCTTAGCCATTATCTTTTCAAATATTGCTCTATCCCATTCTCTCATCTCTTTCTGATACTCCAGTTATACACATATTAAGCCATTTGTCTGTATCTCTTATGTCCTTTATGCTTTGTTATTGTTATTTTTAGTTGTTTTCTCTCTGTGCTTCAGTTTGGGTTTTTTATTGACCTGACCCTGAGTTCCATAATCATGTCTTTTGCCTTGTTCAAGATGATGGCAAAATTCATTTAAAATTTTGAATATTTTAGTTCCAGAACATTCATTCTTTTTTATAGTTTCCAATTATTTAATAAAATCCTCTATCTTTTCATCCTTTTTGTCAATCTTTTCTCCAATTTCCTTAACCTATTTAAGGTAGTTATTTTATAGTCTTTGCCAATTCAACATATATGTGTATCTGCTTCTATCAATGACTTTTTCCCCTAATTATTGGATACATTTTCTTGCTTCTTTACAAGTCTTTTAAGTTTTTATTTGTACTAGACATCATACGTAAAAAAACAGTCTAAAATTGATCTAATTTTCTCCAAGAAATGGTTTACCCTATCCTATGTTGTGCAGATGAGTTGAGAGGCTGATCAAAACAATCCTATCAGGAATTGAGTTTAGTCAAAGCTAGGTTTTAGCTTTAATTAGAATCATTCCACCTCTAGTTTCAAGTATCTCCAGGAGGATATTTGTCATCTGTATGTTGTAGACCCCCCCCTCTAGTGGGACTTTTCCTTCAAAGCACCATGAAACTGGGGGGGATTTTATTGTCTTCATAGTCCAGCTCCTCAAGATCCCCTTACTACCCTAGCACTCAAATATCCCATGGAAAAAACATACCAGGAGTTTGAGATCCTTCTAGATTCCAGTCTTTCACACTAGCTCATGTGGCCATCAAAAGCCCTGCTGGTTTCTCTTTCCCCCGATTGCATCCTTCTCTCTGTGGCAAGCACATCCCCAGTCCATCTCCAGGCATGGCAAATGCCACCACAGAAGAAAATATCTTGTGAGCTAAATTCACCAAGCCTCTCCGTCTCTAGAATTTCACTTCATTTGTTTATTTTTTCCTTCTAAAGCTCTCCTATGTCTGTAAATACAATGTCATGAATATTGTTTTTTAGTTTTCTTAGTTACAGCTTGCCAGTACCTCTTACATCATAACTACCAGTGAGTCAAATTCTGTATTTAGGCCTTTAGTTGGTTAAACCTAAGCATAGCACTTTTATGTTAATCACTCTTAGGCTTTAAGTCCACTGACCAGGCTTTGAAATATTAATTATTTTATTCAAAACATTAGAAATTATTGCCAGTTCTGTCTCCTCTAATACTTAGATTTGCATATCATCTGTATATTCAATCAATAAATTAGCTAGGACTAAGTTACTCTGACTAGGATCAACTACAAATCTTTCTGCTGAAATATTAGAAAGCTTTGCTGGAATTGATAACTCCATCAATTAACACTCTTTAAGCAAATATTCAACCAGGTGTTAGATCATGCTTCACTAATGCTTCTGTCACGTCTTCACCTACAAAAGAGATTATCAATGGGAGTTAAAGGGGCAAGATACTCTAGAGCAACTGTGGCAGGCTGGCTTAATTTCCCTAAAACACCTAAAGCAGTCAGTTTTTTGTTTTTTTGTTTGTTTGTTTTTTGCGTTACGCGGGCCTCTCACTGCTGTGGCCTCTCCCGTTGCGGAGCACAGGCTCCGGACGCGCAGGCTCAGCGGCCATGGCTCACGTGCCCAGCCGCTCCGCGGCATGTGGGATCTTCCCGGACGGGGGAATGAACCTGCGTCCCCTGCATCAGCAGACAGACTCTCAACCACTGCGCCACCAGGGAAGCCCAGTCGGTTGTTTTGAAGTTGATGACTTGTAAGTTAAAATTATAACTCAATAGTTCTAATAGTAGCTTAGAAGTGGTAGTACATTATTCAAAATATTTAAAATCATTGCAAGGTGAATAGATAAAACATCCATCTTAAATCTGAAAGCACAAGTCACTGAAGAAAATACAGGTTTCAGATCTGAGCCATAACAGAAATTAAATTCTAATAAAGGAAATCAGCACATAAAATAAAGATACTCTGGAAGTGGTATTTGTGAGAAAATGGTTAAGAGAAGAAGCACTTTTCATCTGTACAAATATATTTCCTTTTGTTGCTGTAAGTTATACAACAGTTTTTAAAAATTTGATTTAGTTTTATTTCAAAATCAACACATTTTTACTATGCTTTTAAACCCACATATGTAGGTTTTTCAACACTGTATATTAGGATTACCCAGGTGTCATTGTTTTGAAGTCCATGAGGAGGCCGAGCATTAGTATTTTTTAAAGTACTAATACCAGAACCTCTGGGAAAGGAGCCCATGCAATGTAATTTTTTAAAAAGACTGTTTTTTAAAGAATAGTTTTAGGTCTACAATAAAATGGAGAGGAAGGTACAGAGATTTGCCATATATCCACAGCTCCCACATATGCGTGGCCTTCCTTATTATCAATATTGCTCATCAGAATGGTACATTTTTACCAAGGATGAACCTGCATTAGCATATCACCCAAAGTCTATGGTTTACCTTAGGGTTCACTCTTATTGTTATACATTCTATGGGTTTGGAAAAATGTATAATAAAATATATCCATCATTGTAATATCATACAGAGTATTTCCACTGCCCTAAAAAATCCTCTGTGCTCTGCCTATTCATCTACTCCTCATCCAACCCTTGGCAAACACTGATCTTTTTGTCTCAATAATTTTGTTTTTCCCAGGATGTCATATAGTTAGAATCATACAGTATGTACCCTTCTCAGACTGGCTTGAGCTCTCACATAGTAAAATGCATTTAAAGTTCCCCCAGGTTTTTTCATGGCTTGATAACTTTTTTTTTTTTTTAGCACTGAATAATGTTCCATTGAATTAATGTACAATAGTTTACCCATTCACCTACTGAAGGATATCATGGTACTTCCAAATTTTGGCAGTCATTGATAAAGATGCTGGAAACATTTGCGTGCAGGTTTTTGTGTGGACATAAATGTTCAGCTCCTCAGAGTAAATATAGAGGAGTGAGATTGCTGAGTCGGATGGTAACAATATGTTTAGTTTTGCAAGAAGCTGCCAAGCTGTCTTCCAAATTAACTGTGCCATTTTGCATTTCTACCAGTGATGTTTGAGAGTTCCTATTGCTCCATATTTATATCCAAATTTCATTCATTTTATCTGACCCCCTTGGATCTAACAAGCTGGATTTATTCCTTGTTCATATTTGACTTCATTTCTTTTTTGACCCACTCTGAATTTACTGATTATATCTTGATCAGTTCCCCAGCTTAGACCCAAGTTTCTTAAGAATTCAGTGTTCATCAACTTCCATTGACCCACATAGACTATGTGTAGGGAAAATCCTACCCTTACACACTGTTGAAAATTGCTGCTTTGTAGAGTTGCCTCTTCATATTGAAATACTGGGCATGATTTTCCAAGATCATGGCCAACTTCATTCATAGTTTGGGCAAGTAGAATGGAGGTCAAAGATGACACAGCACAACTTTCCTGGTAAGTGAATATATGTTTCAAACCTAAAATCTAGCAGCTGGAGAAGATCAGCAAAGGCAAAACAAGGCTGGTAAAGGGTGTGGGCATATCAGGTAGTGAGAGGAGGTAGAATAGATTTGTTGCAGGAAAGAAAGTGGGGCGTGAGAGGATGGTCACATCCCAGGTCTCAGGAAAGTCCCTGGGATAGCTGCTGAGTGTGGGTTCTTGGCTTTGTGCAGAAAAGAATTCAAGAGTAAGCCACAGTAAAGGGAAAGGTGTATTCAGGGAGATACACCTCCATAGACAGAGTGTGGGCCATCTCAGAAGGCAAGAGGCCATGGGAGAGACACTCCACAGACAGAGTATGGACCATCTCAGAAGACAAGAGGCCCCAAAATATGGTGTGGTTAGTTTATAGGGGTGGGTAATTTCATAGGCTAATGAGTGGGAGGATTATTCCAACTATTTGGGGGAAGGGGCAGAGCTTTCCAGGAGTTGGGTCCCTGCCCAGTTTTTGGCCCTTTATGGTTGGCCTCAGAACTGTCGGCCTGTGGGTCTGTCATTTAACATATGCTAATGTATTACAATAAGCGTATAAGGAGGCCTAAGATCTACTGGAAATCAGTCGTCTGCCATCTTGAACCTAGCTGGTTCTAACCAGTTTATGTCGTGTCCTCAACAGCTACGTCATTCTTTTAAAGGTTGTGCCCTGCCCCCTTCCTGTCTCAGGCTGACTTTTGGAACCAAATTAGAATGGGATCAGAGCAGAATCCTGGTACCATTAACTTGGATCACACTGCCATGTGATTGTATAGGTGGCTAAGATGGTAGTACTTGGGTTCAGGAGTTCTGACATGGGGTCCCTAAGGGAATGTTCTGTGACTCAGAGAAAGTCTAAAATTATAGAAGGTGAACTGAACAAGAACCTAGAAGTCATTACTTGAGTTAGAATTACAGATCAGATAAACAAGCATGGCTCCATACCAAAGCTTAGCGAACATTCAATCAGAACTCCATACCACTTCCTGCCTCTGCCTCGAACCCAAGTTACACCAGGAAGAAACACTGATGTAGATCATAGATTATACAGTCAAAAGTCCCAATTATGTTAGAATTGAGCTGGGCAGGAAAGTGGTGGTAGGTAGATAGATAGCATGGACCAAGTAAATAAGTCAGGAGCTAGTGACACAGAGAGATAACACTTTTCTGAAATGAATTGACAAGAGGTTAAGTAGGTGGAAGAAAGGTTGAATGTTGCCTCAAAGCTGAGAGGTAGAGAAAAAAGGAGGTTCTGTGCTTAATGACTGCTCTAGGACCAAGAAGTGCTTATGAGCAAGAAACTAGGTCAACGTCACCTTGTTTTATCATCTTTTTTTTTTAACATCTTTATTGGAGTATAATTGCTTTACAATGTTGTATTAGTTTCTGCTGTATAACAAAGTGAATCAGCTATATGTATACATATATCCCCATATCCCCTCCCTCTTGCATCTCCCTCCCACCCTCCCTATCCCACTCCTCTAAGTGGTCACAAAGCGACGAGCTGATCTCCCTATGCTATGCAGCTGCTTCCCACTAGCTATTTTACATTTGGTAGTGTATATATGTCAGTGATACTCTCTCACTTCATCCCAGGTTACCCTTCCCCCTCCCCATGTCCTCAAGTCCATTCTCTATGTCTGTGTCTTTATTCGTGTCGTGCCCCTAGGTTCATCAGAACCCTTGTTTTTTTTAGATTCCATGTATATGTGTTAGCATACGGTATTTGTTTTTCTCTTTCTGACTTACCTCACTCTGTATGATAGACTCTAGGTCCATCCATCTCACTACAAATAACTCAATTTCATTTCTTTTTATGGCTGAGTAATATTCCATTTATATATGTGCCACATCTTTATCCATTCATCTGTTGATGGACACTTAGGTTGCTTCCATGTCCTGGCTATTGTAAATAGTGCTGCAATGAACATTGTGGTACATGACTCTTTTTGAATGATGGTTTTCTCAGGGTATACGCCCAGTAGCGGGATTGCTGGGTCATATGGTAGTTCCATTTTTAGTTTTTTAAGGAACCTCCATACTGTTCTCCACAGTGGCTGTATCAATTTCTATTCCTACCAACAGTGCAAGAGGGTTCCCTTTTCTCCACACCTTCTCCACCATTTACTGTTTGTAGATTTTTTGTTGCTGGCCATTCTGACTGGTGTGAGGTGATACCGCATTGTAGTTTTGATTTGCATTTTTCTAATGATTAGTGATGTTGAGCATCCTTTCATGTGTTTGATGGCAATCTGTATATCTTCTTCGGAGAAATATCTATTTAGGTCTTCTGCCCATTTTTGGATTGGGTTGTTTTTTTGATATGAGCAGACCACTTATCAGGCCATTGATCATGCAATGAATGCAAAAGGAAGTTGGAAACTGAACTAATTAATAAGTCAAAGATCACTATAGATAAGATAAAAGCCAGCCTGTGCAAACTGTAGGCTGATAACTTAAGGGAGCAGAAAGAACAGATGCTGACAACTTACAGAGCAATGTCTTCCAGTCTTGGAATTGTGGATCCTCGGGGAGACCCTGAACTATTGTTAGGAATGTTTAGATCCATAAACATTCCAGGCATTTTCAAATGATGAGATAATGTGCTTGCATATATACTACTCTTTTCAAATGTTTGTTGATGCTATAAGATTAATCAAATGTAAATTAATTTAAAAGATACATTGTTTTATTGAATTCATGGAAGTTTATTTTCATTTTGTATTTTCTAAGCAATTGCAAATACTAAAATATAACTACTGTCAGGTATTGGTCTGACAAAATATTTGAAGTGAGAAAATATTTCTTATAGTCACATAGGCTGAGAACTACTGTTTTAAAGGAAAAGAGAGAGGCAATATCACCCCAAGGAGCAAGCAGCTAGACTTGGTGGAGGGTGGGGGTGAAGGCAGTGTGATAAAGTAGAGAGAACTCAGTTCAGATCCCCTCTGCACCATTCCTAGCTGTGAGCAAACTATTTATCTTTCTATGGCTGTTTCATCATTGTTAAAATGGTTATAGCATTATTCAAATTTAGAGTGTTGTTGCAAGACTTAATGACAATGTATGCAAAGAATCTGGCACATAATAGCTACTCAATAAATTGTAACCATTACAGCTTCTGCAAAAGACAAGATGATTAATAGTGAGAAACAAATGAGATTCAAAATAAGGAAAAGTAAAGAATGCTGAAGAATTGGTCAGAGAAATGTAAATACAGAGTCAAGGTATAGGGAGATGAGAACTTTACTCCTGGACCTGCCACTAAGGAGGTGAACATAAATAAATTACTTAATTTGTGGACTCCTGTTGCTTCCTCAGGAAAATGAAGTAGTTGGTCTCATCTTTAAAACTGTATGATTTTCCTGTGATTACTTTTAGGAAGAATAAGAATGTCAATCCCAGATACAGGAGTTGGTTGAGCTGTTGAGTAATTAGTGTACACTCCCTCTAGCTTCCTGATCTCTGCTCCAGCCTCACCCCTTGTAAGGTCTCACAGAACCTACAAGTAGGGACCAGGCCTGCAGCCAACCAGGTTCCAACCACACAGGGCTCTAGGAGTTCTTTCCAAGTCAGGTATGTGGATTTAGAATGAGTTTCCCAGTCACTATGATGATTGGTTTCCTGTGTTATAATAAACACCTAACCAAGACCTGTTCCATCTCCCAAGTGATACTGAAACACGGCCTCTGTACACCAGTGCCAGATTAAATCTTGGAGTTTTGGGTGAAGTAGAAAGAAATAGCTTTATTGCTTTGCCAGGCCAAGGGGGCCAGAGTGGGCTAATGTCCTCAAAATTGTGTGTCCCGACCTGAGATTTGTGCAAGCTCCTACTTGTACAATAGCCAGGACCCATCTCCTGGCTATTGTAAATAGAGCTAAAATAAACATTTTGGTACATGACTCTTTTTGAATTATGGAAAAACCTCAGGGTATATGCCCAGTAGTGGGATTGCTGGGTCATATGGTAGTTCTATTTGTAGATTTTAAGGAACCTACATACTGTTCTCCATAGTGGCTGTACCAATTCACATTCCCAACAGCAGTGCAAGAGTGTTCCCTTTTCTCCACACACTCTCCAGCATTTATTGTCTCTAGATTTATTGATGATGGCCATTCTAACTGATGTAAGATGATATCTCATTGTAGTTTTGATTTGCATTTCTCTAATGATTAATGATGTTGAGCATTCTTTCATGTGTTTGTTGGCACTCTGTATATCTTCTCTGGAGAAATGTCTATTTAGGTCTTCTGCCCATTTTTGGATTGCGTTGTTTGTTTTTTTGTTATTGAGCTGCATGAGTTGCCTGTAAATTTTGGAGATTAATCCTTTGTCAGTTGCTTCATTTGAAAATATTTTCTCCCATTCTGAGCGTTGTCTTTTGGTCTTGTTTATAGTTTCCTTTGCTGTGCAAAAGCTTTGAAGTTTCATTAGGTCCCATTTGTTTATTTTTGTTTTTATTTCCATTTCTCTAGGAGGTGGGTCAAAAAGGATCTTGCTGTGATTTATATCATACAGTGTTCTACCTATGTTTTCCTCTAAGAGTTTGATAGTTTCTGGCCTTACATTTAGGTCTTTAATCCATTTTGAGCTTATTTTTGTGTATGGTGTTAGGGAGTGATCTAATCTCATACTTCTACATGTACCTGTCCAGTTTTCCCAGCACCACTTATTGAAGAGGCTGTCCTTTCTCCACTGTACATTCCTGCCTCCTTTATCAAAGATAAGGTGACCATATGTGCGTGGGTTTATCTCTGGGCTTTCTATCCTGTTCCATTGATCTATCTTTCTGTTTTTGTGCCAGTACCATACTGTCTTGATTACTGTAGCTTTGTAGTATAGTCTGAAGTCAGGGAGCCTGATTCCTCCAGCTCCGTTTTTCGTTCTCAAGATTGCTTTGGCTATTCGGGGTCCTTTGTGTTTCCATACAAATTGTGAGATTTTTTGTTCTAGTTCTGTGAAAAATGCCAGTGGTAGTTTGATAGGGATTGCATTGAATCTGTAGATTGCTTTGGGTAGTAGAGTCATTTTCACAGTGTTGATTCTTCCAATCCAAGAACATGGTATATCTCTCCATCTATTTGTATCATCTTTAATTTCTTTCATCAGTGTCTTATAATTTTCTGCATACAGGTCTTTTGTCTCCTTAGGTAGGTTTATTCCTAGATATTTTATTCTTTTTGTTGCAGTTGTAAATGGAAGTGTTTTCTTGATTTCACTTTCAGATTTTTCATCATTAGTGTATAGGAATGCCAGAGATTTCTGTGCATTAATTTTGTATCCTGCTACTTTACCAAATTCATTGATTAGCTCTAGTAGTTTTCTGGTAGCATCCTTAGGATTCTCTGTGTATAGTATCATGTCATCTGCAAACAGTGACAGCTTTACTTCTTCTTTTCCGATTTGGATTCCTTTTATTTCCTTTTCTTCTCTGATTGCTGTGGCTAGGACTTCCAAAACTACATTGAATAAGAGTGGTGAGAGTGGGCAACCTTGTCTTGTTCCTGATCTTAGTGGAAATGCTTTCAGTTTTTCACCATTGAGGACGATGTTGGCTGTGGGTTTGTCATATATGGCCTTTATTATGTTGTGGAAAGATCCCTCTATGCCTACTTTCTGGAGGGTTTTTATCATAAATTGGTGTTGAATTTTGTCGAAAGCTTTCTCTGCATCTACTGAGATGACCATATGGTTTTTCTCCTTCAATTTGTTAATATGGTGTATCACATTGATTTGCGTATACTGAAGAATCTTTGCATTCCTGGAATAAAGCCCACTTGATCATGGTGTATGATCCTTTTAATGTGCTGTTGGATACTGTTTGCTAATATTTTGTTGAGGATTTTTGCATCTATGTTCATCAGTGATATTGGCCTATAGTTTCTTTGTGACATTCTTGTCTTGTTTTGGTATCAGGGTGATGGTGGCCTCGTAGAAGGAGTTTGGGAGTGTTCCTCCCTCTGCTATATTCTGGAAGAGTTTGAGAAGGATAGGTGTTAGCTCTTCTCTAAATGTTTGATAGAATTTGCCTGTGAAGCCATCTGGTCCTGGACTTTAGTTTGTTGGAAGATTTTTAATCAGAGTTTCAATTTCAGTGCTTGTGATTGGTCTGTTCATATTTTCTATTTCTTCCTGATTCAGTCTTGGAAGGTTATACCTTTCTAAGAATTTGTCCATTTCTTCCAGGTTGTCCATTTTATTAGCATAGAGTTGCTTGTAGTAATCTCTCATGATCTTTTGTACTTCTGCAGTGTCAGTTGTTACTTCTGCTTTTTCATTTCTAATTCTATTGATTTGAGTCTTCTCCCTTTTTTTCTTGATGAGTCTGGCTAATGGTTTATCAATTTTGTTTATCTTCTCAAAAACTAGCTTTTAGTTTTATTGATCTTTGCTATCGTTTCCTTCATTTCTTTTTCATTTATTTCTGATCTGATCTTTATGATTTCTTTCCTTCTGCTAACTTTGGAGTTTTTTTGTTCTTCTTTCTCTAATTGCTTTAGGTGCAAGGTTAGGTTGTTTATTCAAGATGTTTCCTGTTTCTTAAGGTAGGATTGTATTTCTATAAACTTCGCTCTTAAAACTGCTTTTGCTGCATCCATAGATTTTGGGTCGTTGTGTCTCCATTGTCATTTGTTTCTAGGTATTTTTTGATTTCCTCTTTGATTTCTTCAGTGATCACGTCGTTATCAAGTACTGTATTGTTTAGCCTCCATGTGTTTGTATTTTTTACAGATCTTTTCCTGTAATTGATATCTAGTCTCATAGCATTGTGGTCATAAAAGATACTTTATACAATTTCAATTTTCTTAAATTTACCAAGGCTTGATTTGTGACCCACGATATGATCTATCCTGGAGAATGTTCCATGAGCACTTGAGAAAAATATGTATTCTGTTGTTTTTGGATGGAATGTCCTCTAAATATCAATTAAGTCCATCTTGTTTAATGTATCATTTAAAGCTTGTGTTTCCTTTTTTATTTTCATTTTGTATGATCTGTCCATTGGTGAAAGTGGGGTGTTAAAGTCCCCTACTATGAATGTGTTACTGTTGATTTCCCCTTTTATGGCTGTTAGTATTTGCCTTATGTATTGCGGTGCTCCTATGTTGGGTGCATAAATATTTACAATTGTTATATCTTCTTTTTGGATCGATCCCTTGATCATTATGTAGTGTCCTTCTTTGTCTCTTCTAATAGTCTTTATTTTAAAGTCTATTTTGTCTGATATGAGAATTGCTACTCCAGCTTTCTTTTGGTTTCCATTTGCATGGAATATCTTTTTCCATCCCCTCACTTTCAGTCTCTATGTGTTTCTAGGTCTAAAGTGGGTCTCTTGTAGACTGCATAGATATGGGTCTTGTTTTTGTATCCATTCAGCCAGTCTGTATCTTTTGTTGGGAGCGTTTAATCCATTTACATTTAAGGTAATTATCAATATGTATGTTCCTATTCCCATTTTCTTAGTTGTTTTGGATTTGTTATTGTAGGTCTTTTCCTTCTCTTGTGTTTCTTGTCTAGAGAAGATCCGTTAGCATTTGTTGTAAAGCTGATTTGGTGGTTCTGAACTCTCTCAGCTTTTGCTTGTCTGTAAAAGTTTTAATTTCTTCATCAAATCTGAATGAGATCCTTGCTGGGTAGAGTAATCTTGGTTGTAGGTTTTTCTTCTTCATCACTTTAAATATGTCCTGCCAGTCCCTTCTGGCTTGCAGAGTTTCCTCTGAAAGATCAGCTGTTAACCTTATGGGGATTTCCTTGTGTGTTATTTGTTGTTTTTCCCTTGCTGCTTTTAATATGTTTTCTTTGTATTTAATTTTTGACAGTTTGATTAATATGTGTCTTGGCATGTTTCTCCTTGGATTTATCCTGTATGGGACTCTCTGTGCTTCCTGGACTTCATTAATTATTTCCTTTCCCATATTAGGGAAGTTTTCAACTATAATCTCTTCAAATATTTTCTCAGTCCCTTTCTTTTTCTCTTCTTCTTCTGGAACCCCTATAATTTGAATGTTGGTGCATTTAATGTTGTCCCAGAGGTCTCTGAGACTGTCCTCCGTTCTTTTCATTCTTTTTTCTTTATTCTGCTCTGCAGTAGTTATTTCCACTATTTTATCTTCCAGGTCACTTATCCGTTCTTCTGCCTCAGTTATTCTGCTATTGATCCCTTCTAGAGTATTTTTAATTTTATTTATTGTGTTGTTCATCGTTGCTTCTTTCATCTTTAGTTCTTCTATGCCCTTGTTAAATGTTTCTTGCATTTTGTCTATTTCCAAGATTTTGGATTATCTTTACTATCATTATTCTGAATTCTTTTTCAGGTAGACTGCCTATTTCCTCTTCATTTGTTAGGTCTGGTGGGTTTTTATCTTGCTCCTTCATCTGCTGTGTGTTTTTCTGTCTTCTCATTTTGCTTATCTTACTGTGTTTGGGGTCTCCTTTTTGCAGGCTGCAGGTTCATAGTTCCCGTTGTTTTTGGTGTCTGTTCCCAGTGGCTAAAGTTGTTTCAGTGGGTTGTGTAGGCTTCCTGGTGGAGGGGACTAGTGTCTGTGTTCTGGTGGATGAGGCTGGATCTTGTCTTTCTGGTGGGCAGGTCCACGTCTGGTGGTGTGTTTTGGGGTGTCTGTGGACTTATTATGATTTTAGGCAGCCTCTCTGCTAATGGGTGGTATTGTGTTCCTGTCTTGCTACTTGTTTGGCATAGGGTGTCCAGCACTGTAGCTTCCTGGTCGTTGAGTGAAGCTGGGTGTTGGTGTTGAGATGGAGATCTCTGGGAGATTTTCGCCATTTGATATTATGTGGAGCTGGAAGGTCTCTTGTGGACCAGTGTCCTGAAGTTGGCTCTCCAACCTCAGAGGCAGAGCCCTGACTCCTGGCTGCAGCACCAAGAGCCTTTCATCCACATGGCTCAGAATAAAAGGGGGAAGGAAGGAAGGAAGAAAGAGGATAAAAGAAAATAAAATAAAGTAAGGTAAAATAAAATAAAGTTATTAAAATAAAAAAATAATTATTAAGAAAAAAATTTTTTAAGTAAAAAAAAAAAAACGGATAGAACCCTAGGACAAATGGTGAAGGCAAAGCTATATAGACAAAATCTCACACAGAAGCATACACGTACACACTCACAAAAAGAGGAAAAGGGGAAAAAATAATAAATCTTGCTCTCAAAGTCCAGCTCCTCAATTTGGGATGATTCGTTGTCTATTCATGTATTCCACAGATGCAGGGTACATCAAGTTGATTGTGGAGCTTTAATCCGCTGCTTCTGAGGCTGCTGGAAAAGATTTCCCTTTCTCTTCTTTGTTTGCACAGCTCCTGGGGTTCAGCTTTGGATTTGGCCCCGCCTCTGCTTGTAGGTCGCCGGAGGGCGTCTGCTCTTAGCTCAGACAGGACGGGGTTAAAGGGGCTCTGGCTCACTCAGGCCGGGGGGGAGGGAGGGGCACAGAGTGCGGGGCGAGCGTGTGGCGGCAGAGGCCGGCGTGACTTTGCACCAGCCTGAGGCGCGCCATGCGTTCTCCCGGGGAAGTTGTCCCTGGATCCCGGGACCCTGGCAGTGGCGGCCTGCTCAGACTCCCCGGAAGGGAGGTGTGGATAGTGACCTGTGCTCGCACACAGGCTTCTTGGTGGCGGCAGCAGCAGCCTTAGCGTCTCATGCCTGTCTCTGGGGTCCGCGCTGATAGCCGCGGCTCGCGCCTGTCTCTGGAGCTCCTTTAAGCAGTGCTCTTAATCCCCTCTCCTCACGCACCAGGAAACAAAGAGGGAAGAAAAAGTCTCTTGCCTCTTCAGCAAGTCCAGACTTTTCCCCGCACTCCCTCCTGGCTAGCCATGGTGCACTAACCCCTTCAGGCTGTGTTCACGCCGCCAGTCCTCTCCCTGTGCTCTGACTGAAGCCCGAGCCTCAGCTCCCAGCCCCGCCTGCCCTGGCGGGTGAGCAGAGAAGCCTCTCAGGCTGGTGAGTGCCCGTCGGTACCGATCCTCTGTGCAGGAATCTCTCCTCTTTGCCCTCCGCACCCAGTGGCTGTGCTCTCCTCCACGGCGCCAAACCTTACCCCCTCCATCACCCTCAGTCTCCGCCCGCGAAGGGGCTTCTAGTGTGTGGAAACCTTTCATCCTTCACGGCTCCCTCCCAGTGGTGCAGGTCCCATCCCTATTCTTTTGTTTCTGTTTATTCTTTTTTTTTTTTTGTCCTACTCAGGTACGTGGGGAATTTCTTGCCTTTTGGGAGGTCCAAGGTCTTCTGCCAGCGTTCAGTGGGTGTTCTGTAGGAGTTGTTCCACATGTAGATGTATTTCTGATGTATCTGTGGGGAGGAAGGTGATCTTCAGCCATCTTCCCCTCGGTTCCATTCTTATTAATGGCTGAGTAATATTCCATTGTATATATCTACCTATGTACATATATATGTATATATACGTATATATACGTATATATGTATATATACGTATATATACATATATATGTATATGTATCATCTTTATGCACTCCTCTGTCAATGGACACTTAGGTTGCTTCCATCTCTTGGCTATTGTAAATAGTGCTGCAGTGAACATTGGGGTGCATGTATCTTTTTGAACTACGGTATTCTCCGGATTCCCAGGAGTGGAATAACTGGATCATATGGTAGTTCTATCTTTAGAAGTAACCTCCATGCTGTTCTCCATAATGGTTGTACTAATTTACATTCCCAACAACAGTGTAGGAGGATTCCCTTTTCTCCACAGACTCTCCAGCATTTATTATTTGTAGACTTTTTGATAATGACCACTCTGACAGGTATGAGATGATACCTCGTAGTTTTGATTTGCATTTCTCTAATAATTAGTGATGTTGAGCATCTTTTCATGTGCTTTTTGGCCATCTGTGTGTCTTGTCTGGAGAAATGTCTATTTAGACCTTCCACCCATTTTTTTGATTGGGTTGCTTGTATTTTTGATATTGAGCTGCATGAGCTGTTTGTATATTTTGGAGATTAATCCCTTGCTCATCATTTATTTTGCAAATATTTTCTCCCATTCTGAGGTTTGTCTTTTCATTTTCTTTGTTTTCATTTGCCGTGCAAAAGCTTTTAAATTTAATTAGGTCCCATTTGTTTATTTTTATTTTCTTTATTCTAGGAAGTGGATCAAAAAGGATACTGCTGAAATTTATGTCAAAGAGTGTTCTACCTATGTTTTCCTGTAAGAGTTTTATAGTAACTGACCATACATTTAGGTCATTAATCCATTTTGAATTTATTTTTCTGTATGGTCTTAGAGAGTGTTCTAATTTCATTCTTTTACATGTAGCTGTCCAGTTTTCCCAGAACCACTTATTGAAGGGACTGTCTTTTCTCCACTGTATATTCTCGCCTCCTTTTTCATAGATTAGTTGACCATAGGTGTATGAGTTTGTCTCTGGACTTTTTAATCCTGTTCCGTTGATCCATATTTCTGTTTTTGTGCCATTACCAAACTGTTTTGATTACTGTAGCTTTGTAGTATAGTCTGAACTCAGGGAACCTGATTCCTCTAGCTCCGTTTTTCTTTCTCAAGATTGCTTTGGCTATTCGGGGTAGTTTGTGTTTCCATATGAATTGTAAAACTTTTTGTTCTAATTCTATGAAAAATGCCATTGATAATTTGATAGGGATTTCATTGAATCTGTAGATTGCTTTGGGTAGTATAGTCATTTTGACAACATTGATTCTTCCAATCCAAGAACATGGTGTATCTTTCCACCTGTTTGTGTCATCTTTGATTTCTTTCATCAGCATCTTATAGTTTTCTGAGTACAGGTCTTTTGCCTCCTTAGGTAGGTTTATTCCTAAATATTTTATTCTTTTTGATACAGTGGTAAATGGGATTGTTCCCTTAATTTCTCTTTCTAATCTTTTGTTGTTTGTGTATAGGAATGCCAGAGATTACTGTGTATCAATTTTGTATCCTGCAACTTTACCAAATTCATTGATGAGTTCTAGTAGTTTTCTGGTAGAATCTTTAGGATTTTCTATGTATAGTATCATGTCATCTGCAAACAGTAATAGATTTACTAGTTCTTTCCTAATTTGGATTCCTTTTATTGCTTTTTCTCCTCTGATTTCTATGGCTAGAACTTCCAAAACAATGTTGAATAAAAGTAGCTAGAGAGGACATCCTTGTCTTGTTCCTGATCTAAGAGGAAATGCTTTCAGTTTTTCACCATTGAGAATGATGTTAGCTGTGGGTTTGCCATGTATGGCCTTTATTATGTTGAGGTATGTTCCCTCTATGCTTACTTTCTGGAGAGTTTTTATCATAAATCGGTATTGACTTTTGTCAAAAGCTTTTTCTGCATCTATTGAGATGATCATATGATTTTTATTCTTCAGTTTGTTAATGTGGTGTATCGCATTGATTGATTTGCATATATTGAGGAATCCTTGCATCCCTGGGATAAATCCCACTTGATCATAGTATATGATCTTTTTAATGTGTTGTTGGATTCAGTTTTCTACTATTTTGTTGAGGATTTTTGCATCTGTGTTCAGTGATATTGGCCTGTAATTTTCTTTTCTTTTTTTTTTTTTTTGTGGTATCTTTTTCTGGTTTTGGTATCAGGGTGTTGGTGGCTTCATTGACCTTGGGATTGTTCCTTCCTCTGCAACTTTTTGGAATGGTTTCAGAAAGATAGGTGTTAACTCTTCTCTAAATGCTTGATAGAATTTGCCTGTGAGGCCATCTCCTCCTGGACTTCTGTTTGTTGGGAGTTTTTTAATCACAGTTTCAATTTCATTACTTGTCATTGGTCTGTTCATATTTTCTTTTTCTTCCTGGTTCAGTCTTGGAAGTTTGTACCTTTCTAGACTTTGTCCGTTTCTTGTATGTTGTCCATTTTATTGGCATATAGTTGCTTGTAGTAGTGTCTTATGATCCTTTGTATTTCAGTTGTAACTTCTCCTTTTTCACTCTTAATTTTATTGATTTGAGCCCTCTCCTTTTTTTTCCTGATGAGTCTAGCTAAAGATTTATCAATTTTGTTTATCTTTTCAAACAACCAGCTTTTAGTTTCATTGATCTTTTCTATTGTTTTCATCTCTATTTCATTTATTTCTGTTCTGATCTTTATAGTTTCTTTCCTTCTACAAACTTTGGGTTTTGTTTATTCTTCTTTCTCTAGTTGCTTTAGGTGTAAGGTTAGGTTGTTCGAGATTTCTCTTGTTTCCTGAGGTAAGATTGTATTGCTATCAACTTTCCTCTTAGAACTGCATAGGTTTTGGATTGTCATACTTTTGTTTTCATTTGTCTCTAGGTATTTTTTAATTCCCTCTTTGATTTCTTCAGTGACCCATTCATTGTTTAGTCACATATTGTTTAGCCTCCATGTGTTTGTGTTTTTTTACAGTTTTTTTCCTGTAATTGATTTCTAATCTCATAGCATTGTGGTCGGAAAAGATGCTTGACACAATTTCAGTTTTCTTTACCAAGGCTTAATCTGTGACCCAAGATGTGCTCTATCTTGGAGAATGTTCCATGTGCACTTGAGAAGAAAGTGTATTCTGCTGCTTTTGGATGGAATGCCCTATAAATCAACTAACTCCATCTGGTCTGATGTGTCATTTAAGGCTGTGTTTCTATATTGATTTTCTGTCTCGATGATCTGTCCATTGGTGTAAGTGGGGTGTTAAAGTCCCCCACTATTATTGTGTTACTGCTGATTTCACCTTTTATGGCTGTTAGCATTTGCCTTATGTATTGAGGTGCTCCTATGTTGGGTACATATATATTTACAATTGTTATGTCTTCTTCTTGGATTGATCCCTTGATCGTTGTGTAGTGTCCTTTCTTGTCTCTTGTAACAATCTTTATTTTAAAGTCTATTTTATCTGATATGAGTATTGCTAGTCCAGCTTTTGATTTCCATTTGCATGGAATATCTTTCTCCATCCCCTCACTTTCAGTCTGTATGTGTCCCTATGTCTGAAGTGGGTCTCTTGTAGACAGCATATATATGGGTCTTGTTTTTGTATCCATTCAGCCAGTCTATGTCTTTTGGTTGGAGTATTTAATCCACTTAAATTTAAGGTCATTATCTATCTATCTATCTATCTATATATATATATATATTCCTATTGCCATTTGCTTAATTGTTTTGGATTTGTTTTTGTCGGTCTTCTTTCTTCACTTCTTCTTTGGCTCTCTTCTCTTGTGGTTTGATGACTAGTGTTGTGTTTGGGTTGCTTTTTCTTTTTTTGTGTGTGTATCTCTTGTAATTTTTTGGTGTGCATTTTCCATGAAGTTTTGATATAGCAGTCTATATATGTACAAGGTTGTTTTAAGTTGCTGGTCTCTTAATTTCAAATGCAATTCCCGTTTCCTGCATTTGTATTCACCTGTTCTCATGGTTGCTGGTTTTGATACTATATTTGTGTGTAGATGATTTCCTACTATTACTTTACATTTACCTTTACCAGTAAGCTTTCCCATATGTGATTTTCTTTTTTCTAGTTGTGGCCTCTTTTTTTTTTTCTACCTAGAGAAATTCCTTTAGCATTTGTTGTAAGGCTGGTTGGCGGTGCTGAATTCTCTTAGCTTTTGCTTTCCTGTAAAGCTTTTGATTTCTGTCAAATCTGAATGAGAGCCTTGCTGGGTAGAGTATTCTTGGTTGTAGAGTTTTTCCTTTCATCACTTTATATATATCATGCCACTCTCTTCTGGCCTGCAGAATTTCTTCTGAAAAATCAGTTGATTACTTTATGGGTATATTATTGTATATTGTATAATAATATACAATAATATTGTATATTATTTGTTGCTTTCCCTGTTGCTTTTAATATTTTTTCTTTGTATTTTTGTCATTTTGATTAATATGTGTCTCGGTGTCCTCCTCCTTGGGTTTATCCTGTATGGGACTCTTTGAGCTTCCTGGTCTTGGGTGACTGTTTCCTTTCCCATGTTAGTAACGTTTTCGGCTATAATCTCTTCAAATATGTTCTCAGGCCCTTTACCTTTCTCTTCTTCCTCTGGGACCCTTATAATGAAAATGTTGGTGTGTTTGGTGTCCCAAAGGTGTCTGAGATTATCCTCATTTCTTTCATTCTTTTTTCTTTGTTCTGTTCTGTGGCAGTGATTTCCACCATGCTGTCTTCCACCTCACTTATTCATTGCTCTGCCTCAGTTATTCCGCTATTGATTCCTTCTAGTGTATTTTTCATTTCAATTATTGTGTTGTTCATCCTTTAAATCTTCTATCTCTTTGTTAAACATTTCTTGTATCATCTCGGTCTGTGCCTCCATTCTTTTTCCAAGATTTTGAATCATCCTTACCATGATTACTCTGAATTCTTTTTCAGGTAGATTGCCTATCTCCTCTTCATTTAGTTGTTCTTGTAGGTTTTTACCTTGTTCCTTCGTCTGCAACACATTTCTCTGTCACCTCATTATGTCTGACTTTCTGTGTTTGTGGTCTCCATTTTGCAGGCTGCAGGACTGTAATTCCTCTTGCTTCTGGTGTCTGCCCCATGGTGGGTGAGATTGGTCCAGGGGCTTGTGTAAGCTTCCTAGTGGAAGGGACTGGTGCCTGCCCTCTAGTGGGTGGGGCTGGGTCTTGTCCCTTGGTGGGCAGGGCTATATCAAAGGGTGTGTTTTGAGGTGGCTGTGAGCTCAGTATGACTTTAGGCAGCCTGTCTTCTGATGGGTGGGGCTGCATTCCTATCTTACTGGTTGTTGGCCTGAGGCTTTCCAGCACTAGAACCTGCAGGTTTTTGGGTGGGGCCGGGTCTTGGTGCTGAAATGGGGACCTCTGGGTGCTCAGTATCAGCTCTCACTGATCACTATTTCCTGGGGCCTCCACTACCAGTGTCCTTGCCCCCACAGTGAGCTACAGCCAACCTTTGCCTCCCCAGGGGGCCCTCCAAGACCCCTAGGTAGGTCTAGGCCATGTTCCTATAGAGGTACTGCTCTGTGCTGGGTTCCAGTGCATGTGAGACCTTGTGTGCGTCCTCCAAGAGCAGATTCTCTTTTTCCCCCAGCCCTGTGGAGCTCCTACACTCAAGCCCCACTGGCCTTCAAGGTTAAATGCCCTGGGGTGTTCTTCCCCCCAATCCTAGACCCTCAGACTGTCTTGGAGTGCTATTTTTATGTGGGAACGTCCCTGTGTAGCCTGCATGGGTTTAATATTTTTTGGTGCAAGGGCTGTTTTTAATATAGATGTCTGCCACCTCTTTCCTCAGTGTATGCTGGCCGTTATCCCCTTGACAGGAGGTGTGACTGATGTTGTGGTGACCAGAGCCTGCACTGGATATTGAGCATGGCCTCCCCTTTGCTCTGTGGTTGGTAGTACCCTGTCAGGGGAGGGGGATGCTCTCTAGTTGTTGGACTAGAGGCCCCCAGATCTGTTTCTTAGCTGTGTCTCTGATCTGTGGTGTGAGGTAGGTGGGATTGGAGCTCTCCCACTGGGAGAGAAGCCACTGAGTATTCCTTCTCTGGAGCTGTTCACCTGTGGATGTGCTCTGTTGTGTCACCTTTCACCTACTGTGTGAATTCTCAGATTACACTGTTTGCATTGCTCTCAGACCCACCTTAACTGTGGACATACTGGCAATTGGCCATGGTGCCTCTCAGGCATTGTTGTCACCGGACCACCAGTGTAGATCCACTGAAGTCACATCCCAGAATTGCACTAATCATGGATCTGGACCCATCATGGATGCTATGCGGGCAGCTCAGACTCTGGCCTGGCCCAACCTCCATGTGTACGTGCCCATAAAGGCCCTAGCTGGTAAATCTAAACCTGTCTTGGCTGTGGGAGCGCTCATTGTTCGTTCAGATGTTCTGCAGGCACTGAGTTTACAAAGCCAGTCGTGGGGGTGTAAATCCGCAGTTTGCACAGCCATGAGGAGAGATTTCAACTCTTCTTCCTTAGTTGCATGGCCCCTGGGGCTCCGCTGTGGTTTCAGCTCCACCTCTGCATGTGGGCCACCACAGGCGTCTGCTCCTGAGGCTGCCCCAAAGCACCCGAGCCTGCCCCAGCAGGGAGGGGTGCAGAGGAGGTGGTGGCTGGGGGCACAGGAGCCTACCCTGGTGGGAGCCCTTCCTAATACCCAGGGAGGCAGGGGCCGGCACATGGGGAGAGAACATGCAAAGGCAGCCCTGCCTTTTGCTTGTCATTCAACAAGGGCACTTCTCTTCTATTGTGGTCCAGGCTGTCTCCACGATCATTCCCGGTTACGGAACTCCTCACTCCTGTTCCCGCTGGCTGCCTCCTCGCAGCCAACAGCAATCCTCTCCCCAGGTCTGCACTCCAAACCCCACGTTCCAGCACCCAGCCCCCATTGCATGAGCAGACACACATCCCAGGCTGGGGCGCACAGGGTTGTAGCGCGGACCATCTGCGTAGGTCTCACTCTGTCCTGCCTACCACAGACAGGTTGCTGTGCTCTCCTCTGAGCCCCTGAAGTGCCCCTTCTGTTCCAGCTGATCTCTCGACTGGTGAGGGGGCTTCCACAGATGTGGAAACTTCTCCTCTCCTTCAGTTCCCCGCCAAGGGATGCAGGTCCCATCCCACATCCTCTCCTCTTCCTTTTCCCTTCTTCTTTCTTTCCTCCTACCTGGCTATGCGGGGATCTTTCTTGTCCATTTAGGTCCTCTGAGGTCCTCTGCTAGAGTTCAGCAGGTCTGTGAGAATTGTTCCATTTGTAGATGTATTCTTGATGCATTTGTGGGGAGAGGTGAACTCCATGTCCTCCTACTCCTCGGCCATTTCACTCCTCTTGATTTGATTTCTTTGATAGCATTGGGACTATTCTGGCTTCCTACTTTATCTTGAATAAATTTTGAAAAATTATATTTTTCTATGGAATTGTCAACTTCATCACATTCTGTAATCTTCCATAACTGCTGTGTAACAAACCATCCCAAAACCTAATGGATTAAAATAACACCATAATTTATTGTGCTCACTAATCTGCAATTTGGGTGGAGTTCAGTTGAATGGCTTGTTCCTGCTCCACATGACATTAGCTCGGGAGGCTAACTGAAGCTGAATGGTCCATCTCCAATATGGCTCACTCATGTGGATGGTAAGCTCGCTGCTGGGACCTGAGCTGGGGCTGTTGGACTCAGGCCTCCATTATTCTCCATGTGGGTACTGCCACAGAATTGGTTGGATTCAATAAAGCAAGATGGATTGGTTCCAGGTATGAATGTTCCAAGAGACAGGAAATGGAAGCTGTCAGTCTCCTAAAGCCTGAGTGCAGGAAAGGAACACATCATCATTTTTCCATATTCTATTTGTCAAATTATCATAGAGCCCTTCCAGAATTAAGGACAACAGACATGGATCTCATGTCAAGGAATTGTTATTTGATCACTACAATTTACTTGTATGCAATTATTCATTTGGTTTTATTACCATTTAAATATCCTGTCTGTAGTTACATTTTCATTTTCATTCTTACTAGATTTGTTTCTCTGCAACCCCCCTTTTTTTCCCGTCTTTCCAGTTAATTTTATCTATACTCTTCACGGAATCAAATTTAAGCTTAGTTGATTCTATTACAGTTTTACTATTAATCTCTATCTTTTTTTCCCCACTGTTTCATTCCATGCATTTTTTTAAGGTTAATTAATTCTGCCATTATTCTAATTTCTTCTTTTGGATGACTTTTAATGTAGGCATTTAAGGAGATGTATTCTCCGGTCAAGTAACTGAAAAAAATTACCAGAGCAGGCCTGGCGTTCTTTGAAAGGCTTTCTTACAAGGTTGGACCTTGGCTGGTATCTAGTAACTTGGATTTTTTGGAGGGTTCCCACCATTAATTGACAACAGTGGTTCACTGTGCCTAAACTGTATAAGCAATATCATTTATTCTGAACACCTGCTTTCATTATGGGAATCTGGAATTTGGGTACTTATGAGGCAAGGGGTACCTGTGTGATCAGTTTCCAATAAAAACCCTGGTCGTTGAGTCTCTAATGAGAGGCCCTGGTTGGCAACATTTCTTATTTGTTGTCAAAAGTCCTTGCTGGATGAATTGAGCATGCCCTGTGCGATTCCACTGAGAAAGGACTTTTGGAAACTTGCTCTTGGTTTCCCCCAAACTTCACCCCATGTGCTTTTTCCCTTTGCTGAATGCATTTGGCTATGACTTATTACAGCAAAAGGGTACCATGAGTACAACTTTATGCTGAGCCCTGTGAGTATTCCTAGCACATTACAGAACTGGAGGGTCATCTTGGTGACCCCAAAACAGTAACAATTTAGCTTCATTCTGCATATTTTGACATATAGTCTATTCATACTTACTCATTATGAGTTCCATTATGATGTTTTTCTTGGACCTGTCACTTATTTGGAGAGACTGAAATATCTAGTTATAATCGTTTTCAAACATTTTTATTATTAATTTCTAACCTAGGTGCATTGGGGTCAGAGAGCTGATATATGATATTAACACTGACATTTCTTACACTTCTTCCAGGCCTAGTATATATTCAGTCTTCACAGATGCTGCAATTATGTTTGTAAGAGATGTATATGTATTGTCAAATCATCATTTGCAGTTGTATGATTCTAAGTACCGTCGACTGAAAAACACAACGTAAAAACTGTGAGTTGAGTTTATTGAGTGTCTTACTGAGGGCTGTAGCCTAGGAGGCAGCCTCTTAGATAGCTCTGAGAAACTGTTCTGAAGAGGTAAGAGGGGAAATCAGTATCTATGTGATTTTGGCTAAGGGGTATGTGCAACCAAGCACACATCGCAGTAAAAGGTTGCTGCTAGTCCTGAGGAACAAATACCTTAGTTAATGGTTTTAGTGCTTTTCTAGGTATGGAAAGATGCAAGAATTAGGGTTCATTAAATTTTCTCCTAAAAATATCTAACTCTCTAAAGGCCTGTTCTGCCAGTTTTCCTAGAGCACAGAGTACCTCATTTCTGATTTCTACCCCAAATTCCTTTCAGGGTGTGTTGAAGTTCAGGAACTCCAGTAGCCAGTGACTTAATTATTGTAGAGCTGGGTGTCAAGTGACATCCTTTCATTGGCAGTGCCTCCTAATGGTCATAAATTCAACCAAGGTTTGGGAGACATTTCGTGACCATTTTGTCCCAAAGTGCTAGGAATGCTTATTCCTAGGCTAGAATTTCATTGATAGGCTACTCAATGTGCTATTACTGGACTAGGTCCTATTAACGGTAGACAAAACTCTCTGGATTATCTGTTTTACTAGTCTGTTACAGTCCAAGAAAAGATTTCCTCTTGTTGCTTCTTCTCCCACCTAGAGTTACACTATTACAATCATTGATCTCATAGAACTATATATTTGATGGGTCATTTCACATCACTTAGTCATCAGTATTTTTATTGGAGACTCAGTCAGTTGCACATTTGGTAATGCAAGAAACGACAATCTTGTACAATAGGCAGAGTAAAAGTAATATAGCTAGTAGAATTAGTAAGGTCATAAGGAAGAATTTAAGCCAAGGACTTTCATTAGGCGTGGCCCAGTATATCCCCAGGTCATTTGGCCAAGTTTGTTCTGTACCAAGTGCTATCTTAAAAGGTAATGATGTGCTAGCATTGTTCATAAGGCAACTAGCCCAATTTCCTAGTGTTATTAGGCTTATATCCTTAGTATGGCTTCATTGTTCCCATTATAAGTGCTTTTAAACTTAAATAATCATAGCATGATGTTAGCCATATAAATCCATCCCTTAGCTGAGGGAAGTTATATTTTTTGACTGAAATTTAGCTCAATGCTCTGATTAAGCTTGAATAACTTTAAATAAAATTCTTATTTATGGCCATGGTCAGAGCAGGTGTGATTGATTGATTTGCCAAGTGAGGGGATCTCATCTAATAATATCAACTGTGGCCTGAGCACAAATACAATTTCTTTCTTCTAGAATAAATTTCCTAAGGGCCATCCAATTAAGGCCTTGGAGTAGAAAAGTCTACCTAGGTAACCCAGAAATACTGGACTTAGGTAATTAACTATAAACCCAGCAATTGTGTTGATTTCTAAACTCTGCATAGGATCATACTCATGACAGAAAAATATTTGATTTATGCAAAAGTCCAGAAATCAAAAAAATGCTATTAATAATCATGTGGGTCAGGTGAGGCATCTTAGGATAGCTGTCTACTACTGGTGTCGTCATCTTCTCATCCTGATGTGGGTGTAGTTTCTCCTCTTTTAAAGCACTGTTTTAAGGTGATTTTGAGGTCAGCTCTATAGACTGGTCTGGTGCAGGGGCCCTTTTTAAGTGGGAAATATAAATCCAAGAGTCAATTACTTTTCGTTATGATGCACGTGAGCTAATCAAGAGTACCTAGTAAGGGCCTTTCCATCTAGGCTGGAGTGAGTTATTTAAATGTTGTCTTTTCCAGCATACATAATCTGAGTGTAGGTCATGAAACATCTGATCTTCATTTAAAGTTAGATTACTGTGATAAGCTTCAGAAACAAGCTTAGAATGTCCTTTTAAAATAACTCAGTTAAATTTTACAATAATGTAACATAGCAACAAGCAACTATCTGGGCAGTGACTCTTTCTTTGGCAGTAAACACAGCACTAGAATCCAACATATACTGAAACATCTTAAAATGACTCTCAATTCTACCAAATATAGCCAAATTAAGACTAATTTGTTTGTAAAATAAGTCTGCTTTCAACAAACTTAGCCAGATTATTTATATAAGTAAGTATAACTGATCATATGGGCTTTTTAAAATTGGCTCTGCTGGAACTTTTCATAAGAAATCTCAGATTAAATTTTTAAAAGGCCTCTCAAGGCCAGGAAAGCCACGTCAAGGGTTTGCCATCAGATTTCACCTGCAATATCTATAGATATGGGTGAATTCCTCTCTTCTTGAGGTCCCCAAAGTATCTTCAGATTCCTTCACCTGTGAAGAGGTAACCTTCCTTATTTGCCTGATAAGGCTGCTGGGAATCTAAGAGTTTCCAGTTTCTGGAGTGATCAGGTAGAGAGAAAAGATAAATGTTCCAGTTTTGCTTACAAAAGTATAACTTACTAAATTGCTGCAAGTCATAACTAGTTTAAGAGGAAACATTTCCTCATATCTGGAAAACACAGATTAAAAGCCAGTAATATTTCAGAAAAAGCATAAAAATTATAACCATATTCATCAGTTCACTCAGTCCTATGTAACTAATCCTTGATCTTTTGCTAGCAGTTTTATGAAGCCATCAGGGTTCCCATTAGAATGCTTTAATTTCTTACCCAGTTCAGGGGTATGATCTGGAATTTATTAGAAACCTTTACTTTTCAAAAAATCCTTCTTCTGAATCTTCTTGAAGATTAAACTTTTTTGCAAAGGCATCAGAGCAAAACAATGTCTATGAATGACAAAAGATTTTAAAAGGCATGGTTAAAGACCTGATTACAATGCAATTGACTTGGTTACTGCTGTGACATACAATATTTTAAGATAATAAGCAGAATTAAGACATAACATTTTACTGGGACATACTAGATTTTTAGGAACTCCATATAATTTCTAGAATAGGAAAACCTCAGCTTGCTACATGTCAAACTTCAATTAGAATTTTATCTTTGGGAAGTTTGTCAAAAATATCAAAAAGTTTTTAAAACACTTGGCCAAATAGGATCATAGGTCACTGTGAAACAATATTTATTCACGTAACCAAAGTGACAATTGAAGAGTTCAAAGGCAAATACAGAAAGTTACAACAGATTACCTAAAAGATAAAAAAAACTTTACAATCTGTTCTCAAAAGCAGATCAATATTTTAAGAAAACTTTGTCCTCTTAACAGAGAGAGAACCAAATTCAGGTTTTGCACCACTTTACCTTTAATATTAAAATTAATTTACAGTTCAGCTTATTCTACTCTTAGGTCTAACCACACACAGAATTGCTTTCTAAAGTTTCCTTTTTATTCCCTCACAAATCTCCTACAACTTTCTATATCCATATTAATTTGTCCCTTATTTTCTTTCCCATTTAGAAATAACCAGCTTTAGGGCCAAATTACTTTCTTTCCCTTAATAAAATGTATTTCTATTTCTTATAAGTTTTTTCTTGCATACAAAGACATCTTTTCCTTATTAATTTTTAGTAGTTTTAATTACAATATTTTAGTTAGAATTCTCAACTCTTAAAAACCTTAGTTTCTAGCGAAGACTAAGAAGTAAGCAATTATGAACTGTCTTTTACACTAGCATTCTGTAGATTGGCAAACATAAATATTTATAATGTCTAAAAAGTGCTTTCTTATTAAAAATGCCTTAATGTGGCACAAAATATATTAATAGTCCTACATACCTGTAGTCTCTCTGTAAAAGGAAGTCAATGTTCAGCAATTAATGTTTCAGTATTTTATTTTATTTGGGAATTATCTAGATATTCAATAAACTTACACTGTTTAACTTAACAAAACTCTAAAGTTTTAAGTTGCCAAAAATCTGGAGAAACTATTTTTAAGTAGACATTTCTAAAACATAATTGTTCCTAAAGAGTTTACCTAAAAGCTCTCATTTTACATTTAATTTACTTATAAAAAATTCATCATACCAAGGTATTTTTCTTGCTGACAAATTTTGCAACAGATATAATAATTTATTTGACTTCTAGTAATCCTAGGTACAATAAAATTATTATGCTTAATGTTGATGACTATAAAGACATATTAATTTAATACTGCATATTTCCCAGATCACATGAGCCTTAAATTCCTTTGGGTTAGTTTCTTTTACATTTCTGAGAATTTATATAAGTGCTTAATTTCCTTTAAGCCAATTAAATATAGCTCATTAACAAATTAATTTTGATAAAACTGTCCATAGTAAAGTCATATCATATCTATAATGTACACACAGGCATACATACATCCATATAGATACAGACATCTCAGTTTTATTTTAAAACTTTGTCATGAATCAGGTATTACAATATAAAACTCACTAGTTTATAAATAATAGTTGGAATAAGTCAAGTATACTCACTTGAGTTTAAAAAGTTCTCTTTTCTTATTCCCCCTGCCACCTTAGTCTCAGGAATTGGAGATAGTCTAAATAAGATAAGAGTTCTTGATAGTCCTGGTAGAACATTTACATCACAAGGCAAAGGGAGAGAAACACAAGTTCCTCCTAGAAGGACTTATTCCCTTAGGATCAGAGTTCTGAAAAGAGAGATTTGTCCTGGATCTCTCTAGCTTTCCTTCCTTCCCTGAAACCCTAGGCTTGGTCTTCCTCTCCCTGCCAACCTGGTTTCTTTGGGAGGCCACCAAAACCCTGAAGGGTGCTGGATCCTGCTAGGGGTGCCCTCTAGCCTGTAGTGCTTGCATCCTTCATTTGGGTTTCACCACTCTCCTGGGTGGAAGTGGCTGTCTAGACTAAAATGTGCCAAAAGGGACCAAGCACTTGATATAAAGCCTATTAAGCCCAACTCGTAAGGTCTGAGACCTGTGGGAGGAGGAGCTAGGCTCTGAAAAGTGCAGTCATGAATTCTGGAGTTCATGTGAAATACAGAAATTACTCCTTGGCTGAGCTGAGTGAGTGATGTTAAAAAATTCAATGTTAGAAGCTTGCCCAAGATGGCAGAGTAGAAAGATTCTGAGCTCATCTCCTTTCATGGACACACCAAAATTACAGCCATTTATAGAGCAACTATTAATAAGAAAGTCTGGAATCTACCAGAAAATATTTTCTACAACTAAAGATATAAAGAAGGAACCACACAAGATGGATAGGCGGGGTGGAGTCATTGTATAGTTAAGACTCATAGCCCTGGGTGGGTGACCCACAGATGGAAGAATAATTACAACTGCAGAGGTTCTCCCCAAGGAGAAAGGGGTCTGAGCCCCACAGCAGTCTCCCCACTGTGGGGGGGGGGTCCCACACAGGAAAATGAGCACCCAGAATCTTAGGCTTTGAAGGCCCGCAGGGCTTACTTTTGGGAGAGCCGTGGGGTTGTGGGAAACAGAGACCACTCTTAAGGTATGCACACCAAATCTCACATGCTCCAGGACCCAGGGCAGAAGCAGTAACTTGAAAGGAGCCTGGGTCAGACCCACCTGCTGATGTTGAAGAGCCTCCTGAAGAGGCAGGAGGCAATTGGAGCTCACCCTGGGGACATAGACACTGGTGGTAGCCATTTTGGGGAGTTTGTTCTATTACCAGGATACTGGTGCTGGCAAGTGCCATTTCTGAATCCTCCCTCTAGCTTATTAGCCTCAGGATCCAGCCTCACCTCTGCCCACAAGCCTATAGGCACCAGTACTATGAAGCCTCAGGCCAAGCAACTAGCTGGGGAGGGAACCAGCCCCACCAACCAGCAGGTTGACACTAAATCTGGGAATACTGGCCATACAACCACCTATCCCAGAACCCAGCTCTGCCCACCAGTGAGCCAGAACTAGCCCTGGGAGCACCCAGGGTTCTGCAGCCAACCACTTCATGACTAGGCCCAGCCAACCAGCAGCTGGCATTCTCTGCACAAGGTAGGGCCTGGCAACAAACCAAACTGGGGGCCAGCCATGCCTACCAGACTGCCCACACTAGTCAGCCTGCCACAACAGAAGGACACACACAGAACATGTAGGGTGCAGCCCTAGAGCATATAGCTCTGGTGACCAGAGGGGAATGTGCTGCTGGGATGCATAGGCTGTCTCCTATGAAAGGCCACTTCTCCAAGGTTGGGAAATATAATCAACCTACCAGATACATAGAAATAAAATCAGCAAATTAGGCAAACTGAGGTGACAGAGAAACATGCTCCAAACAAAGGAAAAAGAAAAAACCCTAGAAGAAGGCAATATACCTGAGGAAGCATTCAAAGTAATGATTGTAAAGATGATCAAAGAACTCAGGAGAAGAATGGATGAATAGAGAGAGAATTTAAAAGTCTTTAATAAAGAGATAATATAAAGAATAACCAAACAGTGATGAAGAATACAATAACTAAATTGAAAAAAAAAACCCAAAATCTATAACAGATATACGCACAAAAGAGATAAAGAAATCTAAACATAACAATGAAGATAGTCATTAAGTCACAAGGGAAGAACAAAAGAAAAAGAACAACAACAAAAAAACCACCAAACAATTAACAAAATTGCAATGAGTACATACCTATCAATAATTACTTTAAATGTAAATGGGTTAAATGCACAAATCAAAAAATATAGAGTGGCTGAATTGATACAAAAACAACACTCATATATATGCTCCTACAAAGACTCCCTTCAGATCTAAAAACAAAATGACTGAAAGTGCGGGGATGGAAAAAGGTATTCCATGCAAATAGAAACGAAAAAAGAAAGCCAAAGTAACAAAACTTATATAAGACAAAATAGACTTTAAAACAAAAAGTAACAAAAGACAAAGAAGGACATTACATAATGATCAAGGGATCAATCCAAGAAAATATAACCATTGTAAATATGTATGCATCCAACACAAGAACACCTAAATACACAAAGTTAATATTAACAGACATAAAGAGAGAAATCGATAGTAACACAATAATAGTAACACAATAATAGTAAGGGACTTTAACACCCCACTTACATCAATGGACAGATCATTCAGACAGAAAATCAATAAGGAAACAATGACCTTAAATGAAACATTAGACAAAAAGGACTTAATAAATATATATAGAAGATTCCATCCAAAAGCAACAAAATACTCATTCATGTGCACATGGAATATTCTCTGGGACAGATCACACGCCAGGCCACAAAACAAGCCTCGATAAATTCAAGAAAATTGAAATCATCAAAAATTAAGAAAATTGAAATCATATCTCACATCTTTTCTGACTACAACATTGAGACTAGAGATCAACTACAAGAAAAAAACTGCAAAAAACACAAAGATGTGGAGGCCAAACAATATGGTACTAAACAACCAATGGATCACTGAAGAAATGAAAGAAGAAATTTAAAAACACCTGGAGACAAATGAAAACAAACACAACGATCCAAAATCTGTGGGATGCAGCAAAAGCAGTTCTAAGAGGGAAGTTTATAGTGATACAAGCCTAATTAGTGAGTAGTTTTCCCTATGGAATTGTTGCAGAGTATGAGGACTCTGCCTCCACGATTCGCAAATTTCTTGGTTGCCTGAGAAAATGGTAACTGACCAGGAGAATTCTTGTCCTTCTTTGGAGTCAAACTCTCATGTAATATCTTCACTTTTATCCTTACAAATTCTATCAAGGTAGACAAATTGAGGAAAGACATCAGGTCAGCTTCCTGCCTAGTCACCCAGGCAAAGCCTCCTTTGTACTCTAAGGCTGACCAAAATAATCCCAGTTTTTTCTCTCTATGGGGGTAACTCCAGGGTCTCTCAACTGAGCAAAATTATACTAATATTTTTCAACTGGGGATAACCTCAGTGTCTTTCACCTGAGTAGCATATAGTTACCTCTTCTTGAACCTAAGTTCAAGGATAACCTACTCCTCATAGTGAAGAGTTTATCAATCTCTGAATAAACTCTGAATCTTCTACCAAAAACGGGAGATCCAGTATCAGGAGAGACTCACAAAGGAGGCTGATGGGCACAAGGGGCCCTGCTGGTACCAAGGCTCCAGATCCTTATAGGGTTCAGGTGAAGAAGAGAAGTCTGCTCTGGGTCCCTTCATAGTCACCAAAACTGTTGACAAAAAACAAAACAACAAAAAACAAACACACAACATTAAAGCTGTGAGTAGAGTTTATTCAGTGTCTTACTGAAAACTGTATATAGCCTGGGAGACAGCCTCTCAGATAGCTCTGAGAAACTATTTCAAGGAAGTAAGGGGAAGTCAGTAACTATGTGATTTTGGCAAAGGGAGAATGTGCAACCAAGCACACATCTTGGTAGAAGGTTGTTAGTTGTTGCTAGTCACAAGGAACAGATATCTTAGTTAATGGTTTCAGTGCTTTTCTAAGTATGAGAAGATGCAAGAATTGGGGTTCATTAAATTTTCTTTTGAAAACATATCTAAAGGTCTATTCTGCCAGTTTTCCCAGAGCACAGAGTGCCTCATTCCTAATCTCTGACCTGAATTCCTTTCAGGGTGTGTTGAAGGTCAGCAACTCCAGTGGCTAGTAACTGAATCCTTGTAGAACTGGTTGGCAAGTGACATTCTTTAGTTGGCAGTACAAATTATAAACATGGATTTCAAGGAAGACAAATTACTGAAGGAGTCCCTTTCTCTGGATCAATTAAAAATGGCTCCTCTTGGTATTGTCTAGGAATTCCAGACATGAAGAAATCTAATATGGGGAATTAGGTACTTCCAAAATAACTAGAAGGCCTGACAGATCAAAGGTCAAAGAAAATAATGGCAAGTTTTTAGGAAATCAGGACATTGTAAAAATGACTGAAATCATGGTTTCATTTTCCTGCATCCCTGAGGCAGCTGATTCACAGAAGACCCAGATACCTCTTGTGATATTGTAATTTTTAATAATACATATATATTTGTTCTTTGTCCCAGTTCCTGGCACAGAGCTCCTAAATAAAATCTTTGGAATTTCCTAAGAGATAAGAACGTTAAAGATGTCTTTTGTTATTTATAACAAACTCCTTTCAACCAGACCTGAGTTTATGTTAATGAAGTGACTTTTGGAAAGCCTCTAAGCCAGAGGAACCAATCTCCTGGTTAGAGGGTTGGAACTTAGCACCCCCAACCTCCCAGGAAGGGAAAGAGGCTGAAGATTGAGTTCAATCACCAATGGCCAATGAGTTCATCAATCAGGTCTAAGTAATGAAGATTCCATATGAGGCTACTGTTTCCCCATACCTTTCCCTGTGCATTTCTTCTCTCTGGCTCTTCCTAACTTACATTCTTTTATAATGAACCAGTAATCTGGTAAGTAAATAGAGGAATTTTCCAAGACAGGAGTGTTTTTCCTCTTTTACCTCTGGTATCTGCCAAAGCCCACACACCACCTTCTCCAGAGCAGTCAAGGCTTCTGCTTCAAGTATATTCAAAATGTCACAGGATGTTTCTCATGGTAGAATATAAGCTAGAAATCTTAGGGCAAGGGAGTTAAGAAAACACATCTGCTGCACTTCCTGTCCCTGAAAACCAGGAGAAAAAATAAGAGTTGGGACAAATGCTGGTTACAAAACGAGCAGGCAAAACGCACGCACGCACGCACACACACACACACACACACACACACACACACACACACAAGGAAACAAAACCTCACACTATGTAGCACAGTAGACCAACTGAAAGACAGGTAGCCTCTCCTGCAAGCTGATTCAGAGCCACAAGAGTACATAGGGCTCAGAGAGCTGGGTTCAGTTTCCACTGAAACCTTGTCATCAACTTTGTATAGGATGCAATACCAGCAGGTGTCAATGTCCTTAGGTTAAGCTTATTAATCTTGTGGTTTAAATAATCTTCACTTTTACTGATTTGGGGCTGCTCTGGTCATCAATTAATGAGAGAAATGTTGTAATCATTTACTATGATGGTGTATTTATTGTTTTCTTGTAATTTTGTAACATTTTTATATTTTTAAGTATATACAGTTATAGAGTCACTATATCTTCCTGGTGAATGAATATTTCTTCAATATGTAGTAATTCTATTTACCTTTTTTTTTTGCCCTGGAATCTACTTTATCTGAGATGAATATAGGCATACAGTTTTCTTTGAATAGTATTTGTCTGGCATATATTTATTTCATCTCATCTATTTCAATCTTTCTATGTTATTCTTTTTTAGGTTGATGCCTTATACAATAAATAGCATTAGCTAGATTTTGTAGGATTTTTATTCAGTCTGAAAATTATTGTCTTTTACCTAGAAAGTTTGTACATTTGCCAGGAAGACCTATTTATTTGGATTTATTTCTACCATATTATTTGTCTTTTTTTTTCCTATATTCCTTTTTTCTCTCATTTCTTGAATTCTTTTGAATAAATTAAATATCTTTTGTTTTCATCTTAAAATATTCCTATACTAGTTTGGAAGTTAAATATTCTGCTTCTATTCTTTAGGTATTTACCTTTATATTTTAACATGCCAACTTAGTTTCTAGATTTAAACAGTATATTACCCCCTCCCAAATATTGCAATTAGATTGTACAGTTATAACAATGACTGCCTTCCTAACTTACATGCTATGTTTCTAGTACTTTAATTCTATCTCCTCTAATTAGCAAAAATTAGATATTACTATTGTTGTTGTTTACAGTTCGCACTGGTTTAGAATTGTTCGCATGTTTTCTTTAGTAAACGATCCGATAAATAGCACATCTCCTACTTGTTCAGACTATGAACTAATTAAAAGAAAAACAAGAAGGATTCATGCATATGGGGAAAAAAATGACTGATATTCAAGAACATGGCTTAAATCTGTGGCAAGAGAGCTTCGTAATATTGAGCCAGAGAACGAGAAATTTACCCACAGGCAGTGTGAAAATGTGGGTCCCTCTCTACGTGGGAGTACTCCCCTAGAAACATGGATGGAGGAGCAAAGTGGAACTTGTGCATCCTGCAAATAGGCATCTGATCACAGGCTACAGCACTAGTGCTTTTGTTATATGTTAAGTACCTTATAATAACAAGTTTTGTAATCAGTATAAAATACTCTGTTCTGTCCATTTCTTAAGAATTTGAAGCATTTAAATGATGAAAGTTTAACTCTAGTTTCTAATCTTCAAAATATATACTATTTCAATTCTATATTTAGCTCAGGGAAATCTTCTTCTATATTGTTTAATTATTGCCTTTCTTCCATCTGTTCCCCCCTTTTTCTGGGACACACATTATTGGTATATTAATTTTCCTGTATCTCTTTTGTAGGCATTTTATTTTCCCCATGAGATTCATAATTCTTTGATCTTTCCTTTTGTATTTTATGAGTTAATTTTTCAGACCACTAATTCAAGTTTAAACAATGATTTTCTTCAACTAAAATTCTCTGACAATTTTTTTTAATTGTTTTTTAAAAATTTCTAGGAAGAACAGGGTATCTTATCAAAGGTTTAGTACAGGAGCACATAACACTGTGGTATTTAAAATATATAGCAACATACACACACTACTGTATATAAAATAGATAACTGATAAGGTCCTACTATATAGCACAGGGAACTCTACTCAGTACTCTGTAGTGGCCTGTATGGAAAAAGAATCTAAAAAAAAAGAGTGGATATATGTATATGTATATAACTGATTCACTTTGCTGTATATCTGAAACTAACACAACATTATAAATCAACTATACTCCAATAAAATTTTTTTTAAAAAAACCAATAAAATATATAGCAAACAGCATTGAGAAGTGTTTTCAGCTAATTCTAAGGGTTCAAGATCAGAGTTCCATTCCTTGAGGAACTGAAATACTAGGCAAATTAATGAGCTTGTGCAAGGGATATATGATAAGACACCAGTAATCAAAGCTGGAGTAAAAGCAAGGAGAGCATAGTGAAAATTTGGCAGACATCCTATAATTAATATAGGGGCCAAAGTTCAAAATTAGGTATTCAGAAAGCTAAACTTGTTGCTTTATCTAAAGGATGCTCCATAAATGACTGCCCTATATGGAGAATGAGATGATGACGAGAATCTAGAGATCCAAGTGTGGCAGGAGTCTGAGAATTAAACTGCCCCTGTCTGCTTCTAGAATAAAATTGTTTTCTAAGACCCACAAACTAATAGATTTAGGGTTTGGAGAGCAGGTCAGCAAAGGTGGCTCCTTATTTATGTGGATCAGGCCCACTGATTGTTTGCAAGGGAGGGGATATAATATCCATATTAATAGTGGAGGTAATCCTCATGCAACAATTCCAGAGTCTGCACATGCTACTTACACCAAGTACTGAAATAGAGTATACCGTTTCTAGGGCTGTCTGGGATAACATATTGGGTCCAGGTTGGACAAAGGGAGCAAAATGAGCATGGGAAACAAAGTATAGTTCACAGAATTTATAGTGCTGCAACTGCTGTTCAATGTGATGGGAGGAAGTAAACCACCCCGTGGTAGGAACAGAGGATGAATCTGTCCAGAGCAAGGGAGAAATGGCCTGTGTGGGAAAAGGATGGTTGGAGAAGCACTTGACAGATGTCATCAGTATTAACAGAAAGGTCAAGGAGAATGAGAGTAGAGAGGAAAAACTGAGAACAATTGGAAAAATAATCAATACCTAGATTTTTAGAAGAATTCTGAAGTCATGAATACCAAGGCTAGCCATCATGTTTTTGCTGAGAGAATCAGCAAGAGAAAACAGAAGGTCACTGTACTGATGGAGTGAAGATGGCGTTTTCTCATCCATCTGACAACAAATACATGCTTCGTGTGTTGTGATCTGTGGCTGTCTCTGGAGCTGTCTCTGGAGCTTTGATCATTTATGAATGTTATTTCATCATATGCATGATATGTGGGAGGGAAATCCTATATAAATGATTGGGATTACTGCAACGTGCACCTCACAGCTTCATGCAGCTTGTAAATAATTGAACAAGATTTTCTTGCCACTGCCAACCTCCCAGGTGAGTTAGATATAGGACACATTAAAATAAAGTTAGATCAATGTAGTTCCATCTGGGCTTGTTATCATGTGAAGGCCATCTTGTAATGAAGAATACTCAAGGATGACATCTGAAACAATAGTTCCTCAGGTTGATGAGTTCAGTAATGAATCACTCCATGATTTCCTTCCAAGACTGATTAAAACAGCACTTGAGTTCCAGAAAACACTGAAGTGCTTGTAAATGAAGCAAACAGATGTCTGGTGAAAAACAGGGCAGGGCATGCTCATACAGAGGTCAGTGTCTTTATGGTGAAACAAAATCCCCTCATCAAACTCATATGAAAGTATTTCTTTCATATTGAATAATTCTGATTTTGTGAGGCTTCTCTGCAAGTCGGTTGATTGTAACCTCTATCTAATGTAACTGGACCAATATTAAGCATCTGTTTATTATTTATATCTTCACAAATAGAGTCTGCAAGGGTATATATCTTACTTAATCATGCATTCACTCAAGAATTACTGAAAACGCACCTAATGTGTGAAAATGTTAGTTTCAGATGGTAAAATAAAACTGAATTAGATCTAGCCTTGACCAAGAGGAGCACACTAACAGGAAGATAATTAATATCCATTACTCGCCAGACTATTCTATATTGTAATATAGTCCATAAGAAAAGTATAAAGTATTATAAAAGTTCTATTTTGTTTTTAAGCTGAAGAGAGATTGGAATAGGCTACTTTGAGGATGGGATATATGAACAAGACAAAAAATGTTAAGATCTACTTATGTAAGAATATACAGTATAGGGAGAAAACCCAGTGATCAAAGGAATGGAGAAATGAATAACAGTAGAATTGTAAACTTGAAGGGACCACAAGGAGATATTTGATTCAGGAGATATGTAAAATATCTTGATTCAAAATAATTTCTATTAAGTTTTGTAATATTTGATTAATAATTATGTTATATTGCCTTATTTGTATATAAGTGTATGTCTTTGTGGGACCTTAAGGACAGGAATCATGTATATATTTACATTCCCACAGAAAGTGCTTAGTATGTAGTTGGCCAGCAAAAATACTTGTCAGGTCAAAACAAATATATGGAAGAGTATGGTCTTAGAAATGGTGGGTGGACCACCTCCTCTGGTTACTTTTTGTTCCCTTTTCACTTTGTAATAATAAGATATGATTTCTGCATCTCTTCATTCTCCTTAGCTTCTTTTATCCATTTTATTACAGTCCTTAAAATGCACATCTCATTACTTTCTTCAATTTTCATGTGACATGACATCATTTCCTTCATGCTCCTCATTAGATTATTTAACATGCTCATCTCATTACACCTTTCCCATCCTGCATCTCATTACACCCCTTAAACATGCACATCTCATTACACCGTTCTTACATATCTCATTACACGATTCCATTTTTGTATCTCATTGTCATTTCATTTCTGCATCTTATTACATTAAAACCTAGTTCCCATTTTATCTTACATATTTGGAAAATTTATATAGTCTCCCTTCCTTCTTTTATGCATCTAATTTATGTGACCAGCTCATTACACTTCTCCTTTCACCCATCTCATTTCAGATCTGAAGGATGCCCATCTTACAGGACACTTCCTGAGACAGCTCATTATACCATCTCACATATTCACTTCATAACAACTTTTTAACATATACGTCTTATTACATACAACTCTTCATGAATCTCATTAAAATCTTGGAAGGTATGCATCTCACTATCCTCTTCTCTCTTATGCATCCTGTCACTGCATCACAACTATATATCTCATTAAAATATTTATTTTTATTATTTTAATATGTCCCTTTTTATAAAATTTCTATTTGCTAATATTTCAGTACTTCATTACATGTTTTATTTCAATGTATAATGAGAATGACCACATATCTTTCAAAAAAGGGGTTTTCTTAAATACTATTTCATATGTCTTTAAATTATTATATTATTACATGGTTGCTTCTCAAACTGGTGCCCTGGGGATGTTAACAGATATGCAGTAAAAATAAGTTCAAATACCTCTGGGTTAATAATAATTTTATAAGTTTACATAGGTTAACAAAATTAATTAAATAAAAAACTTTCTTATTTCAGGATTTCTTGGAGTTTTTTATATGCTCTTGAGAGCTACACATATTCAGAAAAAAGGTCTGGCTTGTAACATTTCTCAAAGGGTTCAGCCATGCATTTTAGTCATAGAACATATATTATCTGCTCCCAAAACTTGTGTCCCATAGAGCACAATTTAAGAAAGTCTGCAGTGTAATATTTTATATATTCACATCTATATGCAGTTCTTTATTTACCACTACTTATTTTACTTGCAATCCTGCATGGCTTTCTGGAACTAATGAGTGATTCATTGAGTAATACCTCATCACAGTGGTTCTAAACTCTGGTAAGTAGCAGCGTAACCTGAAGAACTTGGTGAAAATACAAAGACCTTAGCTCCATCCTATTTCAGCAAGCCTGGCCTTTGCGTGCTTTATTAGCTTTCCAGGTGACTCTGATACACACTGAAGTTGGGGAACTACTGCTTTATTGAGTGCTTACTGTATCACATTCTATGTGAGAATACATTATGACATACAAAGATATGGGCCCTAATCATGAAATTATAACAATGCAATGATCATGGCTGCTTTCTTTCTCCTTAGCTACTAGGAAAAGACATGCAGGTACTTTTTCCCAGTGAGTTGGCCTGCTTATCTAACTGCTACCAGGACACTGAAGCTGTTTGCTTAGCGGTTGGAGCACAAGCTTTGACATCAGACAGACCTCAGTTTGAATCTCCTTTCTACCAACATCTGATGATGTTGGCAAAGGACACTACATCTTCAGGCATCAATTTCCTCAGCTGTAAAATTGGGTAATGATACTTTCTCATATCATTATTGTTAAGAATAAATGAGCTTAGTACAAAGAAAATTCTTATCACAATCACTTGCACAGAGTGGCTCCTCAAGAAATAATAACTATTATTGGTAACTTTATTTTGACCCCCATATGCCACATTAAGTTGACTGCCTTTCGAAATTACTACTACTGTGTATCAACTGATCATCAGTTAACAGAAGTAAGGATTAATGAACACATAATTTCCCCATGTGATCATCAAGAAAGATTGTACTTAAAAACTACAACTTTTCCTGTGTTCTAGGAACTTTACAAACTGTAGCATATACAGTAGATGATTACCATCCTATTACAGGACAAAAATCCAGAAGTTACATGCTCATACATGCATAATAAATGGTGTGGTAGTGATCTAGACAATAGAAAACCTCAGTGCCTGTCTCTAAAGTTGAGTGATCTTTAGATAAGTTGTTTCACTTCTGACAGTCTTAATTTCTTATCACCTGTGCAAATGACACTACTAATCCTTGTGACTAAAACATTGTCATCATCACATAATATCATCCATGTGAAAATATATTATACAAAATATTTAATACAACCCTAAGAGGGGAATTTGTCATTATTTCTCAACATTTTTCAGAAAAGTTAGCTCCCATGAGAACCTCAGTTAATTACAAGTGTATTTTCAAGTAGCAAATTTGCTCTCAACTATTCACACTGATTCTTTGAGAGGCTCAGGCACAGACCTAGAGATTCTGATTCACGAGATCTTGGATGAGGACAAGACAAAGATACTTTTTGTAAAAGCAACCCCTTTCCATCCCCCAGATGATGCAGGAAAGCTGATAAAGAATCCTGGAGATATGTATAACTGATTCACCTTGTTATAAAGTAGAAACTAACACACCATTGTAAAGCAATTATACCCCAATAAAGATGTTAAAAAAAAAAAAAAGAATCCTGAAGGAGTGGTTCTCAAACTTACCTGCATACTGCAATCAACTGAGGAGCTTTAAAAAATAGGATGCCTGGGTCCCACCAACAGAGATTCTAAATTAATTGATTCATGGTGAGATCTGGAAGTCAGAATCTTACAAGAACCATGGCTGATTCTAATGTGCAATAAAGCTGAAGAACCTCTGCCCTTTCAATTCAAAGGGCCTCTGGCTCTACGATCTGTTTTTCGCTTGAAATAGGGAGTCAGTTTGATTTCTATACACTGTATGGATCCCCAGCATGGTGGTCTCCTTTGGAACCATTCTTTCTTCCTAATTACTCTAGAGCTCTTTTAAAAATACTGACACCAACCCCTGTCCTTTATCAAAAGTACCTGGTCCTATAATTAGGGAATTTCATGATTGGAGTGAGGAAAAACTTGCTTTCACTGGCCTCTTGGTTTCACTGGCCTCCCCAGCACCTAGCATCCTGCTGACATCTAAAGCTCACTGAATAGATGGTTACTGACTAAATCCTGGCCATGAATATTGCCCAGATCAGATTTTTAATTAGGTATGTATACTAATCAGAATTAGTATACATACTAATTCTACAAGAATCAGAAGCAAAGTAAAACTATAGCTTATTTTCTTTACAAACCAATTCCAAACTTAAACTGAGAAAATTTTGCCTGCTAGGAGATGTATATACTTTTGGAGGGCATCTCCGTACTCAGTTCCAAACATCACTTTAGGTTAATTCTAAAGGTGAAACAATGTCTTCTCTTAATGTTATGATTATATTACATTCAATGAGGAAAGACATTGGCAGGCTCTAGAGTCTACCTGTTTGTAGAGAACTACCTTTAAGCTTCTTTGTCTCTATATTTCTCTATATGATAGAAACTACACTGGCCTTACATAATATATTGTTCCTCACAAATTATGAAGGATGGTTCCCCAATACTACAATCTTACCAAAATATCAAAAAATAACACATAAGTAAATATCCCAGATTAAATATGAGCAAGTAAAATTCTGATTCAAAATATGCAACAGTCTAAACCTCAATGAAAGAAAAAATAAGATTTTGTAAGAAATAAAAGGAAAACAAAAAATATTTGATAAAGAATTTAAAAAATCGAGAGGGCAGACAGCAGAAGCAACAAGCACGACAATCCTGCTGCCTGTGGAACAAAAACCACATTCACAGAAAGATAGACAAGATGAAAAGGCAGAGGGCTGTGTACCAGATGAAGGAACAAGATAAAACCCCAGAAAAACAACTAAATGAAGTGGACATAGGCAACCTTCCAGAAAAAGAATTCAGAATAATGATAGTGAAGATGATCCAGGACCCTGGAAAAAGAATGGAGGCAAAGATCGAGAAGATGCAAGAATGTTTAACAAAGACTTAGAAGAATTAAAGAACTTAGAAGAATTAAAGAACAAACAAACAGAGATGAACAATACAATAACTGAAATGAAAACTACACTAGAAGGAATCATTAGCAGAATAACTGAGGCAGAAGAACGGATAAGTGACCTGGAAGACAGAATGGTGGAATTCACTGCTGCAGAACAGAATAAAGAATGAAAAGAAATGAAGACAGCCTAAGAGACATCTGGGACAACACTAAACACAACAACATTCGCATTATAGGGGTCCCAGAAGGAGAAGAGAGAGAGAAAGGACAAGAGAAAATATTTGAAGACATTATAGTCGAAAATTCCCTAACATGGGAAAGGAAATAGACACCCAAGTCCAGGAAGCGGAGCGAGTCCCATATAGGATAAATCCAAGGAGAAACACGCCAAGACACATAGTAATCAAATTGGCAAATATTAAAGACAAAGAAAAATTATTGAAAGCAGCAAGGGAAAAATGACAAATAACATACAAGGAAACTCCCATAAGGCTAACAGCTGATTTCTCAGCAGGAACTCTACAAGCCAGAAGGGAGTGGCATGATATACTTAAAGTGATGAAAGGGAAGAACCTACAACCAAGATTACTGTACCTGGCAAAGATCTCATTCAGAATTCATGAAGAAATCAAAAGCTTTACAGACAAGCAAAAGCTAAGAGAATTCAGCACCACCAAACCAGGTCTACAACAAATGCTAAAGGAACTTCTCTAAGTGGGAAACACAAGAGAAGAAAAGGACCTACAAAAACAAACCCAAAACAATTAAGAAAATGGTCATAGGAACATAAATATCAATAATTACCTTAAAGGTGAATGGACTAAATGCTCCAACCAAAAGACACAGGCTTGCTGAATGGATACAAAAACAACACCATATATATGCAGTTTACAAGAGACCCACTTCAGACCTAGGGAACATACAGACTGAAAATGAGGGGATGGAAAAAGATATTCCATGCAAATGGAAATCAAAAGAAAGCTGGAGTAGCAATACTCATATCAGATAAAATAGACTTTAAAATAAAGAATGTTACAAGAGACAAGGAAGGACACTACATAATGATCAAGGTATCAATACAAGAAAAAGATACAACGATTATAAATATATATGCACCCAACATAGGAGCACTGCAATACATAAGGCAACTGCTAACAGCTATAAAAGAGGAAATCGACAGTAACACAATAATAGTGGGGGACTTTAACACCTCACTCACACCAAACGACAGATCATCCAAAATGAAAATAAATAAGTAAAAAGAAGCTTTAAATGACACAATACACCAGATAGATTTAATATTTATAGAACATTCCATCCAAAAGCAGATTACACATTCTTCTCAAATGTGCATGGAACATTCTCCAGGATAGATCACATCTTGGGTCACAAATCAAGCCTCAGTAAAAAGAAAATTGAAATCATATCAAGCATCTTTTCTGACCACAACGCTATGAGATTAGAAATGAATTACAGGGAAAAAACCATAAAAACCACAAACACAGGGAGGCTAAACAATACGTTACTAAATAACCAAGAGATCACTGAGGAAATCAAAAAATACCTAGAGAAAAATGACAATGAAAACACGACGGTCCAAAGCCTATGGGATGCAGCAAAAGCAGTTCTAAGACGGAAGTTTATAGCCATACAAGCCTACCTCAAGAAACAAGAAAAATCTCAAATAAGCAATCTAACCTTACACCTAAAGGAACTAGAGAAAGAAGAACAAACAAAACCCAAAGTTAGCAGAAGGAAAGAAATCATAAAGATCAGAGCAGAAATAAATGAAATAGAAACAAAGAAAACAATAGCAAAGATCAATAAAACTAAAAGCTGGTTCTTTGAGAAGATAAACAAAATTGATAAATCATTAGCCAGACTCATAATAAAAAGAGGGAGAGGACTCAAATCAATAAAATTAGAAATGAAAAAGGAGAAGTTACAACAGACACTGCAGAAATACAAGCATCCTAAGAGACTACTACAAGCAACTCTGCCAATAAAATGGACAACCTTGAAGAAATGGACAAATTCTTAGAAAGGTATAACCTTCCAAGACTGAACCAGGAAGAAACAGGAAATATGAAAAGACCAATCACAAGTAATGAAATTGAAACTGTGATTAAAAATCTTCCAACAAAAGTCCAGGACCAGATGGCTTCACACGTGAATTCTATCAAACATTTAAAGAAGCGCTAACACCCATCCTTCTCAAACTCTTCCAAAAATTTGCAGAGGAATGAACACTCCCAAACTCATTCCATGAGACCACCATCACCCTGATACCAAAACCAGACAAAGATACTACGAAAAAAGAAAATTACAGACCAATATCACTGATGAAAATAGATGCAAAAATCCTCAACAAAATACTAGCAAACAATTCAACAACACATTAAAAGGATCATACACCACGATCAAGTGGGATTTATCCCAGGGATGCCAGGATTCTTCAATATACACCAATCAATCAATACAGTACACCACATTAACAAATCGAAGAATAAAAACCATACGATCGTCTCAATAGATGCAGAAAAAGCTTCTGACAAAATTCAACACCCATTTATAAAAACTCTCCAGAAAGTGGGCACAGAGGGAACCTACCTCAACATAATAAAGGCCATATATGACAAACCCACAGCAAATATCATTCTCAGTGGTGAAAAACTGAAAGCATTTCCTCTAAGATCAGGAACAAGACAAGGATGTCCACTCTCACCACTATTATTCAACATAGTTTTGGAAGTCCTAGCCCCGGCAATCAGAGAGAGAGGAAAAAGAAATAAAAGGAATACAAATTGGAAAAGAAGAAGTAAAACTGTCACTGTTTGCAGATGACATGATACTATACATAGAGAATCATAAAAATGCCACCAGAAAACTACTAGCACTAATCAATGAATTTGGTAAAACTGAAGGATACAAAATTAATGCACAGAAATCTCTTGCATTCCTATACACTAATGATGAAAAATCTGAAAGAGAAATTAAGGAAACACTCCCATTTACCATTCCAACAAATAGGATAAAATACCTAGGAATAAACCTACCTAGGGAGACAAAAGACCTGTTTGCAGAAAACTATAAGACACTGATGAAAGATATTAAAGATGATACCAACCAATGGAGAGATATACCATGCTTTTGGATTGGAAGAATCAATATTGTGAAAATGACTATACTACCACAAAGCAATCTACAGATTCAATGCAATCCCTATCAAATTACCAATGGCATATTTTATGGAGCTAGAACAAAAATATCTTAAAATTTGTATGGAGACACAAAAGACCCCGAATAGCCAAAGCAGTCTTGAGGGAAAAAATGGAGCAGGAGGAATCAGACTCCCTGACTTCAGACTATACTACAAAGCTACAGTAATCAAGACAATATGATACTGGCACAAAAACAGAAATATAGATCAATGGAACAAGATAGAAAGCCCAGAGATAAACCCACACACCTATGGTCAACTCATCAATGACAAAGGAGGAAAGGATATACAATGGAGAAAAGACAGTCTCTTCAATAAGTGGTGTTGACAATACTGGACAGCTACATGTAAAAGAATGAAATTAGAACACTCCCTAACACCATACACAAAAATAAACTCAAAATGGATTAGAGACCTAAATGTAGGACTGGACACTATCAAACTCTTAGAGGAAAACATAGGAAGAACACTCTTTGACATAAATCACAGCAAGATCTTTTTTGATCCACCTCCTAGAGTAATAGAAATAAAAATATAATTAAATAAATGGGACCTAATGAAACTTCAAAGCTTTTGCACAGCAAAGGAAACCATAAATAAGATGAAAAGACAACCTCAGAATTGGAGAAAATATTTGCAAATGAATCAACGGACAAAGGATTAATCTCCAAAATATATAAACAGCTCATGCAGTTCAATATTAAAGAAACAAACAACCCAATCCAAAAATGGGCAGAAGACCTAAATAGACATTTCTCCAAAGAAGACATACAGATGGCCAAGAAGCACATGAAAAGATGCTCAACATCACTAATGATTAGAGAAATGCAAATCAAAACTACAATGAGGTATCACCTCACACCAGTTAGAATGGGCATCGTCAGTAAATCTACAAACAACAAATGCTGGAGAGGGTGTGGAGAAAAGGGAACCCTCTTGCACTGTTGGTAGGAATGTAAGTTGATACAGCCACTATGGAGAACAGTACGGAGGTTCCTTAAAAAACTAAAAATAGAATTACCATATGATCCATCAATCCCCCTACTGGGCATATACCCAGAGAAAACCATAATTCAAAAAGACACATGCACCCCAATATTCATTGCAGCACTATTTACAATAGCCAGGTCATGGAAGCAACCTAAATGCCCATCGACAGACAAATGGATAAAGAAGACGTGGTACATATATACAGTGGAATATTACTCAGCCATAAAAAGGAACGAAATTGGGTTCCTAACCACTGCACCACCAGGGCAGTCCTGCTAGTAGCATTTTAATTAAAATCAAGAACAAGGTAAATATGTTTAGAAGCTGATGTTTATTTAACATAGTTTTGGAAATTTGGGCCAACGTAATGAGATTAAACAAACACGGTAATTATAGATATCAGGAAGTAGGTGTGAAAATTATTATTTTCAGGTGATATAATTTTCTGTGTTGAAAACCTAAAAGATAAAGTTTTGTATCTCATGATTGGACTGCCAAAATATCAATATACATAAATATGCTCACTGTCTGCCAGCACTGTCCAATCCAAATAAATAATTTTTTAAAAATCCATTTTGTATGATAGTTTAAAATATAAAGTATTGGAAATAATTTTAACAGGAAATGTGAAGTACCTTTGTATCTGGTGGTTATAAAGCTGCTAGGAGATCAGGTTTCTATCTTATCTATTTATTTCTCTCACACCATACGAATTTGCTGTTCTTCTCATGGGATTGCCAAAAACAAAAGGAATAACCCAAGGAAGTTGCACTTAAATGAGAGGAGTTATATTAATTTGATCCAAAACAAAGAGTACAGCATTAAAAAAAACATTATTTGTGCGAGCAAAGATGGGTCCCAGTTTGTGGTGACTTCACAGATGTCAGTGTCTCACTTTGAACCATCCCTAGGTGTTCTCCTCCAGCCACTGCTACATAACAGTATATGATCCAGCATCTATAACCCAAAGTGCAGCCATGTAAAAGAACGGGTCCTTCTGATGGGGTGGTAACATTTGAACCCATAATCTCTAATTCTAGTGACTCCATGAGTTTGTTCAAGTCCCGTGCAGTGAATGGGGCCAATGCATAAATGCTTCTGTTCTCAGCTCTTCTGAGGCTCATAGCAAGACTGTACTTCCCAACCCATGTGAAGTTAGGTGAGGGCATGTGACTCCCTTTGGCCAATGAAATATGAACAGAAGTCAGCATGTGTTACCCCTGGAAGAAAGATATAAGAGCAAGTGTACTATGTTATCACCTTACCACAGAAATAATGGAAGCACATGTTGACAAGGAGCTTCCACTAGCCTTAGCCCCTGAGTGACTATAATTGGCCAAGCCCCCACCCAACCCAGAGTGAGGAAGAAAGAGATACATATTGTGTTATTAAAGAAATAGGTCCTGGTTGTTATGCCATTGAGATTTTGGAATTGCTTGTTACCACGGCCTTATGTTACCATAGTCTGACTAGAGAAAGTTCATTTTAGGGTTTTTACGGAACTAGAAGTAGCCAATGAATCAGTGTCCATTGATTCATTAGCTAGTCCAATGAGATAATATTGCTACCCAATTGCTATCAAGCAAGAAAAAGTTGGTAAAGTCAGCTATGAGTATGATTCTAAGTAGCATGGAAAAATCTAACTCTGGACATTATACTGTCACATTGTCATCAAAATCAATGGAATGTGAAATAGTAAGATTAAAGTATTACTCAATGATCTAAGGGTTGTAGAATAATAATTGAGTTTTTCCTTACTCTTTTGCTGAAATATCGCCTCTATATTTCTTTGGACTGAGAGCCAGCTCACTTTTTAAAAGGTGTGGTCCCTCTGCCTCCCTGGAGCCACTGGGTAAGATGCTTGTCCTACATGGAGAGGTAAGTAGGAAGGAGACACTGCGGGAGGGAGGAGAAAAGAGAAAAGGAGAGACAGAGATTCAAGGGAAATGTGTGCATACTATAACCTCTTGAATTTTTCCTGGAAGAAAAATTAATGATTTAAATTTAATAAAGAAAGAGAAGAGGAGAAATAGAGACAAAATAAGTCAAAAGACAGAATACATGGGGGGAAGGGGAAAAGACACAAGCATAAAAAGAGCACTAAGAAGGAAAATAACTAAATAAGAGAGAAACTTAAAGAAACTGTTGAATGCCTGCATGATTTTCTAAGTGCCTCAAAGATTTTTCTAATCAGGTGAACACAACTGATATAATGCTATTCATAAATAACCAGATCACCTTCTGCAGCACAAGTTGCATTTTCAGCTGATTAGTTTATAATAAATAAAAATTCACCAGAGTGCATGCTCCTTGAGATTGGATCATTTAGAAACTTCCATTCCATTAAAAGTAAGTTTTATTTCCCTGACAAAGGCCACTAGCTGAAACTTCAGCTGCCTGTCCTAATGGACAACACCTGTAAGTAAAATAAACATATTTTTAATGGAATAGATTGTCAAAGTGACCTTACTGCAAGATAGCATGCACTTTGGTGAATATTTATTGATGAATTAAAGAGATCCTAATATGGAAGGACAGTAGTTCCTCTTCATTACCTTTCCTTGCTATATAAAGGCAGGAATTTTTTAAATTCTCAAATTACTTTCAGAATTTACCAATCATTGCGTAAAAACTTAACATACATAATAAATACTATGACTAATTTGAAATAAACCTGCTAGTTTATTTCAAATTAATAACTTGTATATTATATATTAATTTATAATTATAAATATTAATATGATGATGCTAAAATTAACCATATTTTCTGCCAACCAAAAGTTCTTATTGCATTTATCACCAATACCATTAGTTGTCACTCTACAATATTTAGTTGGTTTACAATATATTTTCAAACAGTTACAACCAAATCCAAGTCTATTGATGAAATGTACAACTGAAATGTCAAGCTATACTTTTTAATTTAAAAATTTGGTGATATATTGTATTTTTAATTCTTAACTGGGGAAAAATATCTATACTTATATTGGATTTAGGTATAAGGTTTCAACTGATGAGATATGAAAAGATGACATAAGATAAGATAGCTCATTCCAGTTAGTAGAAATTATACCAAATTGGTATCATTGCCTTGGGGGCAAGGGAAAAAAAATGCCAGAGGTGTTCTAAGAGGTGTTTTTGATGTGTTGTAGATTTACAAAATCTAATATTTTCAAGTTATGAAGGATCTTTTGAAATCATGTAATTAATGTCTTTTATTTTCAAGATTAATAAATTAAGTCCCAGAAAGTTCAGAAGGTTTGGTAAGATTCCTAACCCTGGACATTTGTACAATTAGAGCCAGAGCCTTGATTCTTCAGAGAGAAATATACAAGGGATTTTGAAGAGAAATCCATTCAAAGCTCTGTGCTGCTCTGCCTGAATCGTAACCACTGTAGTCAATATTCCTGCCTCATGTTCCACATTATATAAAAAGCCTTCATCTCTGGCCTATGTGCAAATTAGCTATTGCTACTTAAAAAAAAATCACACCAAAACTTAATGTCCAAAATAACAGTAATTATTCATCATCTTTAAGAAATTTGGGAGCAGCTCAGCTAGGGGATTTTGGCTGAGGGTATCTTAGGAAGTTCAGTCAGATGTTGGCTTGAGCTGCAATCAGCTGAAAGTTTGAGCTGGATAATCTCCTTCCCAGATCTACTTTGCTCCCAGGACTATCAGACTGCTGCTGGCTATTGCTCAGAGCCCATCTGCACAGTGGCTGGCTTCACCCAAAGTGAGAGATCCAAGATTACCAAGGTTAAAACTTCAATTCCGTTTATAACCTAGCCTCAGAAAACATACTGTCTCTCCCACCATATTCTACTGGTCATATAGAACCAATTCTAATTAAATGTGAGAGGAGACCACACAAAGTCATGAAGACCAAGAGGCAAGGATTATTGAGAACAAACTTGGAGGCTGACTACCACAGTCTGCCTCATGGTCTCAAACAATTCACGTCACTCCCACACGCAAAATACTGACCCACTCCCAAGGCCCACAAAAGTCTTATTCCATTATAGCAAAGATTTCCAGGTTCTCATTATTAAAAAAAAAAGGTCCAGATACAAACGAGGCTCCCTGGCTATGGTTCCTTCACTCCTTGAATAGAGTCTTCCTCAATTTCAAGATCTATGAACTTAAGAGCAAAGATATCTGCACACACACACACCATACAATGGTGGGAAAGACATAAGACGACTGCTGTAGAACCATTCAAAAAAGGAGAAAACAGGAAGTACATAGGGGTTACTGGTTGTTAAAAATTCTGAAATCCAGCCAGGCATGTCTTGGCAGTTTCTGCATTAGGGCTGGGCCTTGTTCTCTGGGAATGATCTTCACAGCTCTGCCCTCTGGGCCATTTTTCCACCCCCTGAGTCTTCCTTCTTTTTCCTTGATAAATAGCAGTATCTGTAAGTGAATATTTTTCTCAGTCTGCTTCCTGTCTGTAGCAGTTCAGAGGTTCAGAGGCCTCTTTTCTTTTGTACTCTCTGTCCTTTTTACTTCAAGGTGACAATGTTTACCATGGTATAATTCTCTTAAAAACCTATGGGCTTCCTATAAAACTATTGGCTTCAGTCCACTAGACAAAATCCACACAATAAGTCCTTCTCTACCTTGAGATTCTTGGAAAGTTCCTGTAGGCCAACACATTTAATATTCATAGGAGCCCTACTGTTTAATGAGAGATGCTATGAAGCACAGCCTTAAGATTCTTAAAGGAATTTTTTTTCTGTTTGAGGCACCACTTAAAATCTTCCTGAGGTTTTAATAGTTTTTCAATCATACATTCAGTTTCATCTTCAGATCAGGAGTTATCAGCGTGTGATCTGAGGACACCTGGGGCTCCTCAAGACACTTTCAGAGTCCACAAGGTCAAAACTATTTTCAGAATAACATTAAGACATGATTTGTCTTTTTCTGTCTTATTATCCCATGCAGTAGAATTTTCCAGAGGTAGACCTATGTTATCTTCCAGCTGTCTTCTATCAAGTCAGGTATTAAAGAAATTTGCAAACATGTAAAAGAATGACATTCTTCTATTTTTTTTGTTTCGACAAATATTTTTTATAAAAATATATCGTGTTACCACGTATGTGTGTTGTTTTAAATGCCTCAATTTTCATTCCTAAATCAATAGATATGTAACACACATACAAAAAGCATTTTGGGGTTTTGAGCCATTGTAACAGTATAAAGGGCACTAAGATCAAAGTGTTTGAGAAATACCACTTTAGATTTTGTTTTGTTTACAAAAGAGTGTGTTCGTTCAACATATTGGTTACATTAGCTATTATTATAAAGATGCTCTGCAAATAGTACAAATAACAGCAATAAAAAATAATCCAAAACAAAATAAAACAAAACCTGTACTACAAAGAATCACAGGACAGATTGCCTGACTTAGAGATGAGTAAAGTAGTACTAGAAGGTTTTTTAATAAGATAATTGTCTAGCATTCAAAATTGTATTTTTTTTCCCCTATGGAAACAACATGTGGACCACAAAGACCCAATAATGCATCTTTCAAATGGAACCCAACCCAAAATAGGCAGTACCTATCTGATTTTCTCTTCCTTTGACTGAGGAGGCTAGGTACAAGCAAGATCTCATTCTTACAACAAATATGGATAGATCCATGTGCACAAGCCTAAGCCCAACCAACAAATCAGATTAAAAGGAAAGGGCAGATGCAGTACACACATAGCCATTATGTGTGTTTATACTATAGGAAACATTTTTCTAGGATAATTGAACTAGTAGCTGGAGCCATATCTTACTATCTGAATCAGAACAATTCACTGTTTAGTCATCTCCAACCTAGCCAAAAGCCAACCAAAAAATTAACCAGACTGTTGTTATTAACATGGTATCATATGCCATCTTAAAGTCATTTCCAAAGAAAGACTTCTTTTTGTTAGAGTTTAAGTTTAAAATCAGATATTAAATGAAGTTGATTCTTGAGTAAGATTTCAATACTGTTAGGTAAAACATGGAGTATCTTAAGCTTTCAGATCATTTGTGCATTCAAGAAATGTCTGTCGCTTCACTTTAGTTCCGTGCTCAATCATTTAGAACAAAACACAACACAACAAAAATCCCAATCCATTCTGCCAGCTCGACAAAAGGCTTTGTGTGGGTGCGTGTTAGAAAGTAATTATGAGGTTTTTATTTCACTAATTATTCTTTAGCCTTTGAAATGTCAGCGTAGGTCAAAGTAGCAGCCAATGTTTTGAACCAGATCTGAATTCAAATAAGGAGACCACTGAAGGAATAACAAGAAAAAGAATCAACAGTAAGTAATTTGACATTATGAGTGACAGAAAATGAGACTCAAGGTCACGGGAATTTAAAGTTTCTATCCAGAGAACTTCAAAACCCCAAAGTGTCATGCAAAATTTATCTTTTAGATACGACCTGATTAAGAATGCCTCTATATCCGCACTGCATTGATGTTCTAAAGAAGTATAAATTAAGACTTAATTAAGATTATTTAAAAATATTTTAAAAATTACAAAATCATATAGGGCTTTTTCTTCCAAGCAGCCATTTTGGGAGATCATAAATTCATACTGAATATTGTATAACTGCTCCAAACATTTTCCTTGACTCTTCTTGAGAAATTATTTTTTTGAGCTGAGTTCATAAATTAGAGGATTGATCCCACTATGTTATAACAAAATTTCATTTTTACAAATATTAAATTGTGATACTCTCTAACTTTAACAGAAAATAAGTACATCCTCTGAGAAGTGAACATGAGTAAAACAGGCAAATTGATTGTCTCTTATAATAATTAATATGCATGAATATGCGATTTTTTGTTCATAAATTATCTCAGGAAGGTTAGTAGACTTAGGTGTAACACTGATTTCCCTGACCCCAAGCCATAGGGATCAGCTAAGTTTACACGATAAAAGCAAACCAGATTGGAGTAAAGTGATTCCATTCATTTCAGTCATGCTCATGCCTGATACCTGTTGTCATGACCACATTGATCAAACAATGGTCTCCATCCATCTCTGCAACAGTAGAATTGAACAGATTAGTTGTGCTGTGGCCTGTTCATTTCACCTTTGCTAGATACAGCTCAATCTGAGAGGAGAAAGGGGAGTAAGTTAAGAGAGGATAGAGGGATCTCTCTGACTTTATGACAATCACCTCACCCCTCTTCCTTGTTCCCAAATTTTGAGTCTGGTGGGTCTAATGTGTCCTAGCCTCTTGCTTCTTCATGTGTGGTCCTCAGACCTGAAGGCCTGGCATCATCTCAGGTCCCTTCCCAGACCCAATAACTGAGACTCTGCATTTAACAAGAACTCCTCCCACCCTCATGATTGCTTTGCACTTTAAATTTAAGAAGCGCTGGTCTGGCCATAGCTACATTTGGGGTTGATGGAGCTCTCCATATTAAGCAGGTGCATTATTTATAAGAAGGTCTGACAAAGTTTGTATGGCTGGAGACCAGGAGAGGTGCTCAAGAAGAATACACCAAGAGACCAAATAAGGATTTCAGAAAAATTTCTCTAAAACGGATCCAACGTATCCCTTTCACTAGAATCTAAACTCTTTCTAGAACAGAAATACTCTCTGCAGGTTACTTTGGCTTGCCCAATTCCTGACGCTCTAGCACAGCACTGTCCAACAGAAATAAAATGTGTGCCACAAGAGTGAGCCACACATGTAACTTTGAAAGGGATAAAATAAACAGGTAAAATCAATAATACATATACTTTAACACAATGTACCCAAAAGATCATTAATATTTAATCAATATAAAAATATTAATGATATAGTTTACATTGTACTAGGTCTTCAACATCTGGTATGTATTTTACACTTACAGCACATCACAATTACAACTAGACATATTACAAGTGCTCTGGAGATATACGTAGCAGTGGTAACCATACCGGATAGCACAGTTCTGGCCCAAAGACCAGGATTGTAGCTAAGCCCATTCTCCCTAAATCCTGTGTGATTTGGGGCCCATACTTAACTACTTGTGTTCTAATGCATAATTTAGGGATTTCTATTATGTTTTAATTCATTGCTTGTAAGTGTGTGTGTGTCTGTTTGTGTGCGATTTATTTTTCTCCAATTTGAAGCATGTCCGAGTAATGTACCTATAGCTTTACTGAGATAATAACTATTTCCGGTGAGTTCTACTCCTTTCAAACTTACTAAATTAAGTTTTAACCTGGGTTAATAAGTACTTTCTCTTAGCATATTCTTCTTGCCTATTCCCAGACAATTTAGAACAAAGAAAACTCAACTTTCCAGGTACCCCATTGTGGATTTAGTAACATGGAAGCTGGGCTTCTCTATTTTTCAATTTCTTTATCTGAAACAGGGGAAAATAACAGTGTCTCCATTGTAAAGTTGTGAGGATTAATTAAGGTCATGCATGTACTGTAGTCCATAACCTGAACTATGAGTTCAATAAATACTACTTATCATTAATTTTAGTCTCCCTTTAACCTTAATAATAGTTGAGGGACTGAAAATGATAATGTGACCCAGGATGGGGGCCTAGGCATGGAATAGATTTTAAGAATGATAAACTCTCATATCAGGGCCACTACCTTAAACACTAAACCGGTATCTTATGTTTAAGGTTTTTGTTTTAGCCACTTTGGGTTCTCATTTTTTGGTACTAAGTTCTGTATTAGTAAAGATAAAGTAGGTTATTCTGTGGTAAATAAATAAATAAAACTGGAATCTCAGAGGTTTAATACAGCAGAGTTTTAATTCTTGTTCAAGTCATAGTCTGATGTGTGTCAGGTGGCTCTCTGGGGTGATGGTTCGCCAAATGGAGACACAGGGATCTAGATCTTTCCATATTGTTGGACTGTCATTTTAAACACCTGACCTCCAAGATTTCCAAAAAAGAGAGATATAAAGCATGGATAATGAACCAGGTTTATAAACAGGCCCAGAAATGGCATGCATTATTTCCATTCATATTCCATTGACCAAAATATAATCAGAAGACAGCAACCTAATTCCAAGTCTACCTCTATGCCCAGAGAGGGGACTAGGAAACAATTTGGAAAACACATAACACTGTTTTTGGCACAGGCTGATATTCTGTACGTTTGGAGTGCAGAATGCAATATTTTACAAAAGCATTTCTCCCAAGTGTCTGGGTGCATGTGGCGGGTTAGGTTGTGGATGGAAGGGACTAAAAAGCATATGGAAGGAGAAAATGACATGCCTTCTTTATATGTATGCAACAGTCAAAATTTGAAATCAAGGAAAAAATATAGATTTATCTTCATTTAATAATGTCTCATGCAAAGCGAGAGAGAAGCATGGACATATATACACTACCAAACGTAAGGTAGATAGCTAGTGGGAAGCAGCCGCATAGCACAGGGAGATCAGCTCGGTGCTTTGTGACCGCCTAGAGGGGTGGGATAAGGAGGGTGGGAGGGAGGAAGATGCAAGAGGGAAGAAATATGGGAACATATGTATATGTATAACTGATTCACTTTGTTATAAAGCAGAAACTAACACACCATTGTAAAGCAGTTATACCCCAATAAAGATGTTAAAAAATATATTTTTTCTAATGTATTAAACCATCTTGCTCAAAAAAAAAAAAAAATAATGTCTCATGCTTATTTAGTCCAGTACAGTTTTTAAAGTCATAAAGTACTTTCAGATTTCTATAAATTATCATTATATCTTCAATACAATATGATAATTTATAGAAATTATAAATTAGCCTTGTGACATAGGTGGTGCTTTTATTCCCCATTTTACAGATGAGTATGAACTGAGTATTGGCAGGTTCAGTGACTACCATCCAAGGTGTCTAATGCCAAAAGCAGGACTCTGCCCAGGTGCCACAGGGCCCCAGAACTCAGCCTCCCATCTATGCTGGCATTGCTCCCAGTGCAATGGCAGATGTTCCCCCGGACCCTGGGTAAACATCAGCCCAACAAGCTCACTGTGTTACAAGGCTTCACTTCCATCCTCAAACAGTTCCAACTACTCAATTTAACTGCCATGGATTGTTTCTTATTCTGCTTTAGGGACCATAGAAAAGGCCAATCCTTCTTTTATATTAACTCTTTTAATATTTGGAGATAATTATACCTGTTCCCCAACCCTCTTTTTTTCTTTCTTTTTTTTTTTTTTTTTGCGGTACACGGGCCTCTCACTGTTGTGGCCTCTCCCGTTGCGGAGCACAGGCTCCGGGCGCACAGGCTCAGTGGCCATGGCTCACGGGCCCAGCCGCTCCGTGGCATGTGGGATCTTCCCGGACCGGGGCACGAACCCTCGTCCCCTGCATTGGCAGGCAGACTCTCAACCACTGCGCCACCAGGGAAGCCCCCCTAATTCTTTTAATATATATTTTTCCAAACATTCCTCAATGGCATTCCTAGATTTTATTGTCTCCATATTATGCTTTAGTTTGTCAACATCCCTTTTAAAGCTTAATGCTCAAAAATAAACACAACATTGTGTATGTGATCTGAGATTGCCATCTCTCTCAAGCAAGAGTGATGCACTGCATGTCAAACCCCATTCTTTACCCCTCCCATTCCCAATGACTCTCTTTTACTGCTGCACCTCACTGCTTGGACCTGTCCCCTCTCGCTAAGGGCTCCATACATTGGGAAACATCGGAAAATTTGAAATACAACTCTGTAAGTTTGTTTCTCTGTGGTAATCTTCAAGCCTGAAACTATTCTAAAAGACTCAGTAGGCACTGAACTGATATTTGTTCAGAAATATTTTACCAAATAATCTTGACTGCATACTGCCCTATGAGTTATAGAAAAGTATGAAATAGTAAGGGAAATCTTTATATAGTTTATTTTGCATTGTTAGTATTAATTTAATTTTATTTTACACTTACTACGTGCCAGGGTCTGTGATGTAGAATGGATTAAAGTGGCAAACAAAACAATCATGGTCTGGGCTTTCCTGGTGGCGCAGTGGTTGAGAGTCCGCCTGTCGATGCAGGGGACACGGGTTCGTGCCCCAGTCCGGGAGGATCCCACGTGCCGCGGAGCGGCTGGGCCCGTGAGCCATGGCCGCTAAGCCTGTGCATCCAGAGCCTGTGCTCCACAACGGGAGAGGCCACAACAGTGAGAGGCCCGTGTACCGCAAAAGAAAAAAAAAATCATGGGCTTAGCTTTCATGGTGCTAAGAATCTAGTGGGAAAGACAGACATTGTTTAATAATTATGCAAGTAAATATAAAGTCACACCAGTGGTAAGTGCTTTGAGAGAGCAAAGGGACCTCTTCTAGAATGGGGAGTAATTTTTGAGGACATAGAGATTTGTGATCTGAGTTATGACTAAGAAGTTGAACTAGGATGGTTGGAACCCCAATCTCATGCTCTATGCATTATACATTCTGCGTTGCTAAAGGAAAGAGAAGAATGCCTGTCCTGGAAAAGTTTCCCATACAATGGAATTTCCAGCATAAACATAATAACAAACAAATATAATAAGGAGCGAAACAGCTCATGTATACCCTTTAGAGACAGACAATCCAACAGGGATTATTTTACAAAGAAACTCACGTGCTGAGAAAGCAGGGAAGTACAGCACACTAGAAAGGAGAAGTAATATAATCTGAAACATAATTTGAAAAGGCTTCCAATGACCTGGGTCATTATTAGGGTACTAGAGGAAGCAAAGGTGAGGTTTGAGAGATGAGGTTCTAAATGGTGTGATGGCACGTGCAATGCCTCGGAGGCAGGAGAGAGAAAGGGTGACATACCCTGACCTCAGTTCTCAGGAGGAATCACACACACGTTGTTACTTAGAACAAGGTCTGTCTACTCATGAGAAACTGACTCGCTTTCTTCATTATAAGAAACCAGGTGTGATGGACTTGTGAGGACCAAGTACAATGTGGACTCCCCCTCACCTACACGAGTTCTTCCATGCTCCCCAAATTGGACCTTCTGTGTCACATTAGTTTTGCCTGAGCAAATCAAGGTTCTGAAATGTGGCTTTTACCAATTAAAAAAATAAAGGAAATGATTCTTCAATGTATTATACTGTTTTCAAAAGAAGTTCGATTTATGCATTGCAAGAAGTACATTGGTTTTCTGCTTCTGAAAGGTCTTCCCTTGATTGACTTTCCGGTTTGGTGTATGTTAACATTCTAAAGACTTTAGAAAGATAAACATAAACTGTGCTAATGAAACTTTATACCCCATCACTTTCTCAACTGGCAACTTTTACAGAGCAAAATGATAAATTTCAAATCTGCCATTGTTTAACTATTCTGGGCTTTCCAAGGAAGTGTTAACAGGTACATGCCTTGACTGGAACTGACAACACATAAGTCTTTTAAAGGCTGGTAGAAACCTCAGAAAGGTGTGCAATAGAGTTTGGCTATAAAATTGGGTTGCTAAAAAACAGGCTATTTCCCATACTGAAACTACAGCCAACATTCATATTATTTTTCAAAGTCTGAGGACAATCAACTTAATATGGCATTTTCAATGGGATGTACTTCTTGAGTAAAAACATTTCTGTATTATAAAATCCTTCTTTAGCATTTCCTTTTCAGTCCTTTGGTATCTAGATGCATTTCTTTTCCCCTCAATTCCATGATTAGGCAGAATTCCTATCTTTTCTATCAAGGACATTTGAACAGAATGTAGATTTCAGGCTTGTTTTGTCTATGGCTCTAAAAATGCAAAGAGCTTTGTTTTAATGTATTTGATTTTCTTTAGAGTCAACATTCCTTCTTGCATTTAAATGTAATGGGTTTTTTTTACATCTTTATCAGAGTATAATTGCTTTACAATGGTGTGTTAGTTTCTGCTTTATAACAAAGTGAATCAGTTATACATATACATATGTTCCCACATCTCTTCCCTCTTGTGTCTCCCTCCCTCCCACCCTCCCTATCCCACCCCTCTAGGCGGTCACAAAGCACCGAGCTGATCTCCCTGTGCTATGCGGCTGCTTCCCACTAGCTAGCTATGTAAGTCAGGGCTGACACTCTGAGAGCTGTCTGCAGCTTTTGCTTGGTCCCCGTATTTATGCACCTCCTCCACAGATTCCAGCACATTCTACATTGTTAATCCCAATCACTATTACACTAAGAGAATAAACAAACATTGTTCTAGTTTACATGTAAAGCAGTTTCCTCATAGAAAAGATTCATGGTGATTCACTATAACACAGAAAAACCACACAACTCCTATCAAACCTGTCATATCACGGAGTTGTATTATGTTCAATTCTACGCAGAAAATTGAACATCCCTTAAACTGCACATAAAACACAGTTCATGCAACATCATTTTAGAGACCAGCAGTGTCTTTCGAAGTTCAACACAGTCTGTCCTCCAGCTCTGGAAGAGAACCACCTTTTCTTTGATTGAACACCAAATGAAGTTGTTGGCTTGCATTTGGGGTCTGTACTGCATGAAGAATGTGTATCTTTGAATCCGAGACTGACACTCAGCACTGTGAGATGCTCACGCTCTGGAAGGCTTCCGGGAAGAGCAGGTGCTCTTCTCGCGGCTCATCTGCACTCTGAGATGCACGCTGTCTCCATGGCAGATGCTCGTGGAGTGCAAGAGCAATGGACTCCTCTGCCTGCAGTTAATTCACCTTTTCTTTCTCTTCGCCCTGCCTTCCACCAACCTCCTAACTCCCCTTTTCCTCCTCTTTGCTCCCCTCTCTGTCCTTACACCCCTACCCTTTTTCCTCCCTCTCTTCTGTAGAACATGTAAAATGGAATGGTTATACAAAGATTATGTAATGCATTTCCATTGTGCTACGGGGAGATGTGATTTGTCAGGCCGGTATTACTATGCGGCTCACAGAACCACAGACATTTTTTTCAGCTAGAGGAGAATTAGAGATAACTCTGTGAAGTGGTTTCCAAATTATATTTTAGCGCTGGAATCTTTGGTTTAGAGAAAATTCTACATGGGATCATAATTTATAAAATCGATGAAAGTGGAGCTGCTCTTTGAAACAAAGAAGTAAGAAGGACCCAGAGTCCCTCATCCTCACCCTCCTTCTTTCCTTCAAGAAACCCTGGTCTCCTCAAGAGAAAAGCCTTGATCGTATGCTATCCCCCTATCTGAGGACCAGAAAGATCAAATATTTTATCCCAGGTAACATACCTTTTAAGTTACAAGGACATAACCACAACCCAGCTTTCTGTACCTGGGAATTGTAGGTGATTTTGCTCTCATCTTAATAAAATGTGAATTCAGTGCTGATGAAAACACAGCATGACCTTGAGTGAGGGGTGGAATAGTTATGTCACTTCAATAAACATTTATTTAGGATTTATACCGTGCTAGGCAGTGAGCAGGTGTTACAAATATAAAAAGAAAGATTCATTCTTTCGAGATGCTTTAAGTCCAGTAGGTGGAAAGGTGCATAAAACGAAAGAAAAACAATAACCCTGGAGTTTGAGGAGAATAAAACATAGAAGGAGCCTTCCATCTTCCCTGTGGGGTCACAGAAACCTTGATAGGGGAGGTAGCTTTTTAGCGGGGACATGGAAGGACAGGAGCTGACCAGGAAAAGGATATTCAGGCAGAGGATCCAGCATGGCCAAAGGCATGGAGGAATGAAAGGGTCTGGTATCAGCCACGAACTACCAAGTACCCTGGTGGGGCCACAATATGGGAGAAGAGATGGTGAGCAATGAGGCTGGAGAGGTCAAAAAGACCCAACAGCTATTTATCTTGTGAGAAACTGGAGAGAATTCAGGAATTCTGAGCAGGAAAATGACGTGCAAGTTAGAAAAAATTATTTTATAATGAGAAGGATGCAAATTAAAGCTGTGACAGTGAGGGTGATGACGAAGTATAGAGTCAAGAGGACTAGTTCTATACTGGGTGTGATGGATGAGGGTAAGAGATAAGATAGGGCCAGGTTTCTAGTTGGAACAACTGGGTAGATGGTTGTCAGTCCTTGGACAGGAAATATAGAAGGGAGATCAGATTTTGGGCTCCGAGAAAAGAATGATTGTTTGGTTTTTTAATACAATAAGTCAGAGGAGAAGATTTGGGGTCCTTGTGCTTTTGGGTAAAATGTTAAGAAGAGAGTCAAAGATTTTAAAAAGTGGTAGAGGTGAGGCCAGAGGGCAACGCCAGCTTGTATGTGGTAACCAAAACCTTGAATAAGATTTCTCCGAAAGACCATGAGGGTGAAAAATACAAGAGAGTAGGAGACAGGGCCCTCAAGGACTCCAACATCTAAGTGATAGGTATAGAATGAACATCTCACAAACAAAGCTGAGAAGGGGCCACCAGAGGCATAAGATAACCACCCTGGAGAGAGAAGCATCATGGAAACCAATCCAAGTGAGGAAAGAACCTCATGGAACAGGGAGTAGTCAACTGGGTCAAATTCCACTGAGTAGCCAGGTCAGATGAGAACTGAACATCCATCACTGACTGTGGCTACAAGAAGGCTGTTTGTGGTCTTTGCTGGCAGGTTAGCGGAGTGACAGGGACAGAGGCTGAGCCTAGCGCTAACTGACTGAGGAACAAACGTAAAGTGAGCAGTGGAGATATTCAGTGTAGATTGTTATTTCAAAGAACTTTCCTATGAAGGGAAGGAGAAATACAGGTTTTTAGCTCAAAGAACATGGAAAGTAAAATTAAGGTTTTTCTTAATATAATGAGAGAAATTTGAGAGAGACCAATGAAACTGGCAAGGCTGAAGATCCAGGAGACAGAAAATGGTAAAAGGAGCATAGCCCAAAGGAGCTAAGAGAGGATTCCCAAACCCTGGAGGCAGTAATGGTCTTGAACAGGTGGAAGATGTGTGCAAATTTAGATGTTTCTAAACAGTGAGGTTGAATCTGAGAGTGTTCTTTACAGACAGCTAAACGCTAGAAGTGAGAGAGAAGGCAAATGAACAGAGTTTGAAGACAGAAGTTTGGAAGAGTCCCTGAATGCAACAGCTGAGGACAGGAAATGCACGGGTAAGCACATGTACAAAAACTGCCCATTCATGTTGAAGGATAGCTGAGCTTAGAGACATGAGTTTCTGGTTCCGATCTAGTTTTAGACAGATGTCCATTCTTAATCCTAGCCTTAGAGGTTGGATGCAGCAACATTATACCCAAGTATCAAGGGGACATTGGAGCAGAAAAGAAGGAAAGTATGCATTCTGAAAATTTTCAAAGTTATTAAGACACTCAATTTCCCTCCAGAAGATTTAATCATCTTCTCTAAATTCCATCCTGACTTCCTATGCCCTCAGGCAGAGACAAGCCAAATTTCTCTTCTTCCTACCAGCAGCATATTCCTCCTACTTTGCATTTACTTTCAACTCCCCTTTCCACTTTCTTTTTTTTTTAAACATCTTTATTGGGGTATAATTGCTTTACAATGTTGTGTTAGTTTCTGCTTTATAACAAAGTGAATCAGTCACACATAAACATATGTTCCCATATGTCTTCCCTCTTGCATCTCCCTCCCTCCCACCCTCCCTATCCCACCCCTCCAGGCTGTCACAAAGCACTGAGCCAATATCCCTGTGCCATGCGGCTGCTTCCCACTAGCTATCTACCTTACTACGTTTGTTAGTGTGTATATGCCCATGACTCTCTCTCGCCCTGTCACAGCTCACCCTTCCCCCTCCCCATAACCTCAAGTCCGTTCTCTAGGAGGTCTGCGTCTTTATTCCTGCCTTACCCCTAGGTTCTTCATGACATTTTTTTCCCTTAAATTCCATATATATGTGTTAGCATACGGTATTTGTCTTTTTCTTTCTGACTTACTTCACTCTGTATGACAGACTCTAGGTCTATCCACCTCATTACAAATAGCTCAATTTTGTTTCTTTTTATGGCTGAGTAATATTCCATTGTATATATGTGCCACATCTTCTTTATCCATTCATCCGATGATGGGCACTTAGGTTGTTTCCATCTCCGGGCTATTGTAAATAGAGCTGCAATGAACATTTTGGTACATGACTCTTTTTGAATTTTGGTTTTCTCAGGGTATACGCCCAGTAGTGGGATTGCTGGGTCATATGGTAGTTCTATTTGTAGTTTTTTAAGGAACCTCCATACTGTTCTCCATAGTGGCTGAACCAATTCACATTCCCACCAGCAGTGCAAGAGTGTTCCCTTTTCTCCACACCCTCTCCAGCATTTATTGTTTCTAGATTTTTTGATGATGGCCATTCTGACTGGTGTGAGATGATATCTCATTGTAGTTTTGATTTGCATTTCTCTAATGATGAATGATGTTGAGCATTCTTTCATGTGTTTGTTGGCAGTCTGTATATCTTCTTTGGAGAAATGTCTATTTAGGTCTTCTGCCCATTTTTGGATTGGGTTGTTTGTTTTTTTGTTATTGAGCTGCATGAGCTGCTTGTAAATTTTGGAGATTAATCCTTTGTCGGTTGCTTCATTTGCAAATATTTTCTCCCATTCTGAGGGTTGTCTTTTGGTCTTGTTTATGGTTTCCTTTGCTGTGCAAAAGCTTTGAAGTCTCATTAGGTCCCATTTGTTTATTTTTGTTTTTATTTCCATTTCTCTAGGAGGTGGGTCAGAAAGGATCTTGCTGTGATTTATGTCAAAGAGTGTTCTGCCTATGTTTTCCTCTAAGAGTTTGATAGTTTCTGGCCTTACATTTAGGTCTTTAATCCATTTTGAGCTTATTTTTGTGTATGGTGTTAGGGAGTGATCTAATCTCATACTTCTACATGTACCTGTCCAGTTTTCCCATCACCACTTATTGAAGAGGCTGTCCTTTCTCCACTGTACATTACTGCCACCTTTATCAAAGATAAGGTGTCCATATGTGCATGGGTTTATCTCTGGGCTTTCTATCCTGTTCCATTGATCTATCTTTCTGTTTTTGTGCCAGTACCATACCGTCTTGATAACTGTAGCTTTGTAGTATAGTCTGAAGTCAGGGAGCCTGATTCCTCCAGTTCCTTCTTTCGTTCTCAAGATTGCTTTGGCTATTCGGGGTCTTTTGTGTTTCCATACAAATTGCAAAATTTTTTGTTCTAGTTCTGTGAAAAATGCCAGTGGTAGTTTGATAGGGATTGCATTGAATCTGTGGATTGCTTTGGGTAGTAGAGTCATTTTCACAGTGTTGATTCTTCCAATCCAAGAACATGGTATATCTCTCCATCTATTTGCATCATCTTTAATTTCTTTCATCAGTGTCTTATAATTTTCTGCATACAGGTCTTTTGTCTCCTTAGGTAGGTTTATTCCTAGATATTTTATTCTTTTTGTTGCAATGGTAAATGGGAGTGTTTTCTTGATTTCACTTTCAGACCCTTTCCACTTTCAAGTGTCATTAGGACGAGTGACAACAATGGCGCCTCTTCTGTCTACAGGATGGTTGTGTCATCCTGTAGACAGAGGCAAGTTGCAGGCCATCAGAGGGCAGGTATGTTCTCTCCATTAGAGGAAGATGATACTGGATACATCATCGCCGACACTCCCTATCTTGATACAGTCTGTTAATAACAATCTGTCTTTGCAAAAGCCACACTGAATTCAGGTGCTATTGCCTCCCAGCGTGTTTTCACCACTAGAATTGCTCATACAGATTGTCTGGGGGGGATCAAATTAAGTCATTTCCCTCCTACCCTTTTGCTACCTACTTGGAAATCATTGGTACAGATGATGGTTTGCCTAACAATAGCAATGCAATCCAAACAACCATACCCACCTCGGTGAACCATGTCACTGGCTTGGGTATTCCATTGGCTGCTAATTAACAGTGACACACATTAATGGCCCCAGCAGCAGAGTCAACACAGCTTTTGTAGTGCTGTAATGCAGGCAGAAATGATAGATATTGACATCTTTTCTCCAGCCCCAAGGAAGAAGGGGGAAAATGAAAGTCACATGACAGCAGATATCCTATGGAGACAACTCTCTAAAGCAGCTGGCTTCCCAAACCTGAGAGAAGGAGAAAGTGCTGTACAAAAGTGAGTTCCTTCTTCTGGATCTCTGAGCAATTTTATGTTGAAATTTAATAGAATGTGAACTTAGTCCTGAACAAAATAAAGGAGATTACCACCAGGTGGAGTTTGGAGGAGGGTCAGCAGGGGCAGGATGGCGCCAAGCTTTTATTCTAAAACCTTTCAGCATCTGTACAGAGGTGGGTTTAAAGGCCTTTAAAAAAAACAAACAAAAATCCCCCTTAGCCTTCCAGAGCATCCCAAATGGATTCTTCAGGAGCCCTGGTAAAGGAGCCATTGGGTTACTTGGCCAAGATGACCCAATAACTCATCTGTCTGGTACCCTCAGGCTTTGTACAGTTCCAAGTAGGCAGCAGGTGCCCATTAAATACTCGTTAGTTAAATGAATAAGCTCACCCTCAACTGTTATCCACTTAGCCCTGACTAACCTAACAGATTACAGTCTATGCCTATCCCAAAGCAATGTCCAGAGAGGCTGCAAGAAGACAAGTTTGAGATGGGGCTGGAGGCGAGGGGACTTGGAGTCAGGGAACAGCTGGGGAGGGAGGAGAGGAGGGTTCTGGGTAATGAAGGGCAGCTCCAGGAGAAAAGACGACCCGACAAGGGGGTGATAGCAAAGACAAAGGTGTCTGTCTGGGAACCTCAGAAGGCTCCTGCGGGGTGGGGGGCTCTCCCTTCTGGGGAGCAGTGAATCCCAGCCCCCTATTCAGATGCTGCTCTTCTGTTGCCTCTTCCCCCCCAGTCTCCAAGGGAAGCAGACTGTGTTTGTTTGTTATGCACAGCGCTGCAATACACAAACAGATTGACATAAATTTATGCCAGCCTTTCTTGTTTAAAAACATGAATTATTCAAGAAATATTACAATATTAATTAGAAATCATTAAAATACGAGTGTTGGGGGAGGAAGGAATGAGATGGTGCATTAGCAAAATCGCATTTAGCCCAAACATAAAATGTGCCAAAGCTGCTTAATCATTGTTTTGATAGTCAAAATACCGTAACACCAGAGTTTCACAGAGCGGGGGAAAGGAGGGCTCCTGGAAGCCTCTGCTTCCCATTATTACTGGCGAGATTCATTACTTATGGAGCTCCGGCAGTATACTGGGTGCTCCAGAAGACACAAATAAGACAAGGTTTCTGCCCGAAGGGCATAGGAGCAAAATCAGAGCTGCACGGAGTTCTGACACACACACCCAGCCAGTGATTAATGATTGAGAGGACTAGGGGCTTTGGCTTTGACTTCTCAGTTTGCTCAGTGTTTTGAGTTTTCAGCCTTCAGAGGAATCACGAAGTGAATGTTGCTACTAAAGAATGCCGTGGAAGGAGTAAGTTATCAGGAGCCCTATAAGTGAATAAATTTTACAAATCTGGAAGGTCAGTATCTCATTTACAAACTTGGGTCTGGAGGATTCACTACTGATGGTGATTATTTCATATTTATTATGGATCCACAAAACACAATTGTTACACAAAATGCACCCGTGGCATAACTTCTGTACATTTTAAAGGTTACAACACAGGTAAATGTGGATGTCTTGCCTACAAACATGACGCTGGCGCTGACATGCGGTAATCATTTAAAAAAGGGACTTCAGGGTGATTGACATAAGAGCGCATGTGAAAGAAAAAACCAGGAAACACAATGCGTTAGTTTATCTCAGTTTAAGAGGGGCCGTTTCGACAGCTGAATTAACTACTTCATGGTTGGGTATCATTCAGAGGCTGCTGCAGTGGAACACCAATAGAACCCTCGTGACCTTAATTGATTACAATCGCTTTCACTCAGCACCAGAAGATGTTGAATCGATCAGCAAGTGATTATCACACCCTGCAGGATATGGGCAGGAAAGAGTGGAAGCAGAGTTGCAGAGAGCCGGAATTGGAAACTAGTTCATCCTCTTGTTCCAGTTAGCTTAGTTTATGCCCAGCAAGGGACTGAGGTCACGCCCAAAAGTCAGTCCTGATAAGCACTGACTTTCACAGGGGCGTGGTGGAAGGAGCCACTGAATCTTTCAGGAACACTGAAATTGACATAACCTCAGAACAAGCCAAGGACATCCAGGTCCGGCTGTTTCTCCCTCACTTAGAATGTGAGTCTGTTTTGTTGCATGATAAAAAGCACCTAGTCTACAGCTACCTGACAGTGGGGGACTTTTGTCTTATTTCCTTCCAATCCCAGGTCAGCTTCCACATATTAAGATGAAGATGTGGAAGGTAAGGTTTGAAGCTAGCACGGCTGGAGCAGAGGGTCAGGAAATCAAATGGGTCTAAACAGAAACGTACAGTAGCTGAAGGAGGAATGAATCCAGCAACAAGAGGTGGGCAAACAAGGGAAAGACAAACCCGGAAAAGCCAGTCTCAAATACAAGTTGCAAATCTAGGTGCCACAGCAGATCAAAGTCTTGGGAACAGTAAGAGCCACAAAGGGAGGGATGAGTGAATTCTCCAGGGCCTGCTTCAACTGACTTTTTATTCCTTTTCACGATTCTCGTGGGCGTTTCCTCTCGCAGTGTGCCTCTGGTTGCTGAGGGAGCCCCTGATAGCCTGCGTTGGCCCCAGGATGCTCCGTAAATATTTGTGGGGTGAATGACTCAATGAATTTAATTTCGGTTCAAATCCATCTAGAGACCAGCAGATGTTCAGGGAAACTAAATTAATGTACTTCCCACTCCACATACATAAATTGACCAATGGTTCTAACAGGGGTGGAGACGGGTTGGAACAAATGTGACTGTTTATAAAAATCAAAGCTAAGTGAGACAGTTATAGAACCTTAGAAGTTGGGGAGTTTCCCAAACTCATTAGGTAGCCTCCAAATAATAATTGATTTGTAGCGTTTGCATTGGTTTCGTGCATACTGCCCAGTATTGCCATCTATTCCTTCCGGTACTGATACTTTTTTACCGTGTGCCTCTTTCTCTCCACTCTGCTAAGACAAGAGAATCTGTCTTCAATCACTCTGAGTTCAGGTACAAATATATATTAACTAATTCTCTTTTCTCTCTCTCGAAACACACACACACACACACACACACACACACACCCCACATTCACACAGAGTGGGAAACTAGTATATTAGCTTTTTCATTAGATCTAATTTTTTTAGGAATGTTTCTTTTAACTTCTGGGAGCGAACATAGGAGTTATTTTTAAGGCTACAATAATAGGCTGTAATAAGAGGCCAGAAAAACAACCAGTAGACTCAAATAAAGGTACAAATTCATTTGGAAGAAAATACAAGTGTAATGAGATACCTGACACTACAAACATGACCTCAATAGCCGATCAAAAGCATTGTGCTTTCCAAATAATCAAGATGCAGTTTAATATAGTAGTAACTGCCCAGGTTACAAGATCAACTGTCACAGTCTGAATTTTCTTGAATTTATGTTTACAAGCTCTGAATATCTCTGCAGTACAAAAAGCTCGAGGAAACATACCTCACTCGAAGAGAGGAACTGACCAAATGCTTCTAGACTGATTTATTAACTGAACAGGCATCCAGGTTGAGTTTAAGTTATTCTTCTACGACTGTTTCTGCTACCAAAGCAAAATACAGGACAGAAGTGGTACAAAGATGCCAAAACTTGATTCCAGTGGTCACACTCCAGTTAACATCATGGATTAAAACTCCTTATCTCATACCTATATCCTCCGGGGTATAATGTAAGCCAAAAAGAAGCATGGCACCTCCCAAAGGGGAAATTTTAAGATGAGTAGAAATGTGCATGCAACACACACACAGATGCACACGTGCACATACATGTTCAGCACCATGTTTTTTATGAATATAAATACTCTTAAAAGTTAGGTATTACTTGAAACTGCCTAGGTGTGCTCCAGACTGATTCATTAAAAACCTCTGGGATCTGATAGGATCTTCCGGAAAAAGGAAATGTACCACAGATATTAGTTGAACTAGGGGCCAGCCTACCCAGACCTGAGAATCCTCCGAGCCACCATTGTGGTGTGCTGCTGGCAATACCCATGGTGCTCTCAGGACCCTGGAGATCCCAGAGCAAAAACAAGAGGGAGGTCTGCTGTCTACTGGCCAGAAGGCCCACCCTGGGCTGCGTAACTCTTACTATTCTTATTCAAAACTCAACAAAACTCAGGGAATCTGCATCTTGCCTGTTGCAAAGGCTCTCACATGAACACTCAGTTTCAGTCAATCCTGACCTCAGTGAAAACTCTCAGTGTCCAGTATACATCTGGAGAATGATACCATGACGACCGCCAATCACTCTCCCCTAGACTTTCCTCTCCTCTCCCATATCATTTTCAATTCATAGATTACTAAATGCTGAGTCTAATGCTAATGATTAATTAGAATTAGTGTATACCATAACACACTGACATATTCAAAAGTAGACATGATGCCTGTATTCAAGTGTGTCAAAATTGCAAGAAGAGATAGTTCTTTCAATCCTATCAGCATATAAGAATACACTCCACAGCAGCCCACCTACAGATGTCTTCAGATGTCTTGTCATCATAAATTCTTCCCTTTGGAAGCCTGGCGTGATGGCAACTCCTCCAACCTTCTGGAGAGAGATCGGGATACTCTATATGCTACACTGGTACCACAACATAAGGCAGAATTTACTGCAGCAGGAAAAAAATAACCAGGGGTCTCAGAATGAAACCCTCATTCTAATGCTTCTTACTACTTATTTAAAAAAAAATGAAAGCCTCAGGGAATCTGGATCTTGCCCATTGCAAAGGCTCACATAGAATATGATTGTACTAATATTGGTGCTGAGTTTGGGTGTCGTCTGTAGGCAGAGGTGCAAAGGCTGTATGGAGTCTTAACCCCTCCATACTGGAAAGCTACACCTCCCTAAAATTAAAGCCAAGAAACCAGAGCAGAGGAGACAAGTAAATATCCCCTTTCCCCGTGGCACCTCCCGCCTAATGGGAATCGTAGTTAATGATCTGAATCGAAAGCGAAGTCTTGTTTTATGGAATGCTCACTCTTTGTTAAGCAAAGCTGTTTGGGTGAAGGACCATTCTATTGATTTAAAAATTGATTTCTTTTTTCCCCCTTCATATAACTAAAACATGGCTCACAAATCACAGCTCTTTTATTCTTCTGACTGCAGCCTAGGCTGAATCTCTCCCAACCTACTCACTCAGGGATGTCTGATGGAGGAAGTGGGAACATTTGGACAGAGATTGTTCAAAATTCTATTAAAGGTTTCAAGTGGCTTCCTTTGAACATTTGGTAATTTATATTTCGAGTCCCTTGGTGTAATTATTGTAATTATCATTAATCATCAACTTCCAGACCCAATCGAAATACAGAACACTGGAAAGGTCAAAGCAATGGAGAATTCTACTATCCTTCATAGAAGATAGGAGGCATTAACATTCTGAGGCTCCACTTGTGTGACAAAGATTGTAATGAAAACAGAAAATGGCACAAGATTAATGTTCTCATGATAAGAATCATCATAAGGAAAAGAGAAAGTGGAGCAAACTTAACCCTCTCCTGTCACAGAGGCAGGGTGATGAGCTGGGTTGAGGCTAAGGGGCCGGCTGTGGCAGTGTGGTCTGACCCTGCTGAAGGTGATCGTGTCTTCCTTCTTTTGTGGAGTAACAAAAGATAGGAAACCAAGGAGCATGGCAGGTCGTGGTTGGATAATTCAGTGGACTCCTTCCCTAGATAACTATCTCCAGTTCAAATCACCCACTTGATCTTCAGACCCACATCACAACTGTCTGCTAGAAATCCACCTGCATGTCCCAAACAGGACTCCTCACCTCTTCCCTGAATAGAATCCATCTCCTGTGAACAAACTAGGATGATGCTCCAACAGCAAATTCTGGAGGCATACACACCAGTTTGGCCAACTATTATGTGATCCTGGGAAAGATACTTGCCTTTTCCATGCCATTTTCCTATTTGTAAAATGTGCTTAATAATATCTACTCCAACGTGTTATTTTAAAGTGAGGCAATACACATAAGTTGCTTAACCCATAGAAATGCTCAATAAATGTCAGCTATTTTTTTTTTACAATACAATCCCGTTATTATTATTATGAAGTCCATCCAGTTAAGCAGAAGAAGCTAAATCTGGGAATTATCCTATATTTCTCCATCTCTGTCACCCTTACACAAGCAGAATAGGACCAAATGCTTTCAGTTATAACCCCTTAACCCTCCTCAGATCTTTCCTTCTAATTTTCATTGCTTCTGCCTTCATTCAGACCCTCAGAACTCTTCCCCGTATGAACTTGATGACCATCTTCCTGCCTCTAGACTTGCCCCATTCTAAACCATCAGCCACATTGGAGCCAAAATTCTCTTCAAAAGCATAAACATCACAATGCCCTTCTCCTGCTTCAATTCCATCAGCGGCTTTCCAGCCCACCTACTATAGCTCAATTTCTGTAGGAAAACATGTAAGGCCTCCCGTGACCCAGCCCCAGGCTCTCTTCTTCCCATCCTCACTCCTTTTCAGCACTTCCACATTCCCCACGCTCAATTTCCTGAAATCCCAGCAGAGTCCTCAGTTTTTCTTGCCTCCAACCCTCATCAGTGCTACTCCCTCTCTCCGAAATCAACGTCCTTCTCTATCTGGTCAATCCCTTGTCATCCTTAAATGACTCAGCACAGGCTCCACTGCCTCTCAGAAGCTTTCCCTAAGCCCTCTTCTCCCTCAAGTAGCTTTAAATGTTCTTCATATGCCCTTAAAATACTCCTCTCTCAATATTTATGTTTTATTTTATTGTATGTAGGTCCCTGTCCCCCATTGGGCCATGAACTGGAAAACAGACACTGTTCTCTCAGCTCTGTGAAGCTGTTTCTTAGCCTTGTGTCTCATATATAGGAGAAGCACAATAAGTTTCCTTGAATAAATTCACACATCCTTCTTATCTCTCTTGCTATCTAAGAGTATAAATGAGATGGAAAGTGAAATAAAAGTCAAGTACTTCCTTTTTGTTTCTTATTCACCATTAAGATGAGACATGAGTTGAAAAAAAAATGAAATGCTAAATGGAAAATAAAGATTGTGGATTATCTATGCATTTCCAAGACCATTCAGGTTCTTTGCATTGTTGATAGAAGACAATGTAGGGCCTGCTGAAATACACCAGCAGGCTAAAGATAACTGTGGAAATTTGCTACATTTTCCCCCTTAAATTGTCCCTGTATAATAGAAAAAGGAATAAGAGACATTATGAAGAAGAAAATTTTTAAAGCTAACTCTTCACAGGAGCAAGGATGCGGGAGCACTGTACTATACAGCTAGTTTTCTGGAAGTCCATTAAATGAGCCAGCAAGCAAAACCATAAAGAACAGTAACTCCACTTGGCCACACAAAGGGACAGAAGCTGAAGGAGTCCATTCTAATGCCCTGCAAAGGGTGTGCTATGTTTGTCTCCTCGCTGGAGGCAAGCAGCTGCCCTGAGAGTGGTAAACGCCATAGCTGATCCCTCTGAAGAGTCCCTCGCTCCACCCCTACTAATGTGAGAGGATGACAGATTTCTCAGTAGGAGAGTGGTGGCTGGGTTCCACTCGGAGGGTTCAAGAGGGTTCCCTGGACACAGAGACCATTGGAGCTGTGCCAGTGGACAATTTCTGGGGTTGGGCTGACCAGGATGGCTGTTTACTCCTGGAGGCAGTGACATTGGAGGAAAACTAGAGTCAAGAAAAGAAGCAAAGTTTGTAGCTAGAGGCCCACGGGGAAAAATAAGGTCAGAAATGGAAAATAACATCAGGAGATGGGAGTGAGTGTGAAATGGGACAGGACGAGTGATGCAGGATGAAGGATGTGGATGAAGCAAGGGACTCACAGGGCAGACCTTCATGAGCTGCATCCTGTGCAGAGAGGGGGCCATTTGAGTTCTCAAAGGAGCTGGTCAGGATTAAGTAGCAGGAACTCTTTTGAGGCAGAAGAAAATATTAAAGTTTACTTCAACCACCCATGTTCCACAACACCACAGCGAGGAAATGGAGAGAAATCAGTCATGAGCCTGGAGAGTAGAGTGACATGGCCACAGAAAGAAAAGAGGAAAAAACACAGTGCCTCAGAAGCTACATGATGAGCGCCCACACTGGGTCAGCAGCTTGAACAGCAACTATCCTGTCTTCATCTGAAGAGCCTATAGGCTCCTGATAAAACCCCTGTGAGGGGTTGCAGACAATTCCTCCCACCCTCTGCTCATCTCAGCTGTGATCTGGCTTTCCCCATCCTGTCTATCCCTTTCCTGCTGACACATTCTTCTGATGGTCTCTTTTGCTTTTTGTTTCATCTCTATAAGATGCTGCCTCTCAGCTCCCTTCCTCTGGGCTATGTGTTCCACAGCCCTCAGGCTTGATGAGAACTCCCGTGTGCTGCGTCCAGACCATGCCTGGGGCAGAAAGGAATGTTTCCCCAAGCATGTGTTCATGTGTTAGGAGAGATGCTCATAACAATAAGAATTCTCAAGGTAACAAGACAAAACTACTCTTAGCTCTAGACAGAAATGACTTATGGTAGATAAAGAAAATCAAGTTTTGAGGAACGGTATGGTTTGCTAAGTGCCTATCTATGCAACTGGCACGTAAAAAGACTTTTGTGAAATACATTCCACTGTATGTTTGGTGCCAAACCCTACATGGAAATGAACTAACACTTCCAAAGAAGATGTAGGATGAGTTCCTAGGAACTTGAAAGTCCTGGGCATGAAAATGAGAGTCTTAGAGGAATGGGAGTTCCATTCATTCCTAATTGCAAATGATCCCTGGGGTTTTGACTGAAAGAAGAATATACACTTAGAAATAACAGGTTTGGGGCTAAGGAGGTTATATATCATTAGAATGGGAATTCCCTATTGAGCTCATCAAAACAACTTTAAAATAATTATAGAGGAACGCTCCCAGATTTAACTGTATAGCCATTACTGTGGAAGGAATTATGTATGACCACACCCCCGAAAAAAAAGAACAATAGAGTTAAAAAATATCCAATTATTTTAGACGAAAAACTACTGGAAAGGGAGTTGCAACAAATACTGAAGGCCTAATGGATGATATATAAGACAATATTGAGATAAGAAATACAAAACAATAAAAAATATTTGTCATAAAGATTTGATGATCTGATATTCATGGCTAAAGCACTAGTTGAAATGTATACCTTATTGGTTATAAATAAGCCCATTAGAAGGAAGTATTAGTAAGTCTTATTCAATACTGTCTCAAAAGGGGGTATCCATTCCACCCCCACTTCTCTGGTGGCTACTAGAGGGGTTGACAGGGCAAGCACTAGTGGCTACTGGGAAGCATTCTGCCATCCCAGCAAACCCAGTGCTTTTAGTGCTGATTCCTGAGTTTTAACCAAACCAGAGAGATTGTGTCATCAGGTACTGAGTGCAGACAAGAAGATCATAACCCTGGAGCCATGTGAAATTCATATCCAATGTCAGCACTGCAGTCCAACAACCACATGATTTACATAAATATCCAGAAGATATTGTATGAGTAGAAAGAGTAGCGGAGCAACTTGGGGTGCAGGGGAGAAATAAAGCCATAGTTACTCACATAGTAGTTAACATGGATTCTTTTCTCTTTTTTTAATAAATTTATTTATTTTATTTATTTATTTTTGGCTGCGTTGGGTCATCGTCGCTGCATGTGGGCTTTCTCTAGTTGCGGCGAGAGTGAGGGCTACTCTTCATTGCCGTTCGTGGGCTTCTCATTGCAGTGGCTTTTCTTGTTGCGGAGCACGGGCTCTAGGCGCGCAGGCTTCAGTAGTTGTGGCACACGGGCTCAGTAGTTGTGGCTCACGGGCTCTAGAGCGCAGGCTCAGTAGTTGAGGCACATGGGCTTAGATGCTCCGCGGCATGTGGGATCTTCCCAAACCAGGGCTTGAACCCATGTCCCCTGCATTGGCAGGTGGATTCTTAACCACTATGCCACCAGGGAAGCCCAAGAACATGGATTCTTACTGGGTTCAAATCCTAACCCCACCAATTACTAGCTAGGTGATATTGGGCAATTTATTTAACCTCTCTTTGCCTTGCAAATTCATTTGTAAAATAGGGATATTAATGGTCCATATCTCATAGGCTGTTGCGTGGATTAAATTAATTAACTCATGGAAAGCACTTAGGAGAATGTGGGGCACATAGCAACCTATGTGTTTGCTATTATTGCTATCCAGTACAGATCATACAGCTTAGAAATCTAAACATGAAGCAGAGGCTAACATGAAAGTCAGGTCATGGCAACATTAATTGAATCAACAACTATTTTTGAGCGGCTGTTACATGTTGCGCCCTTTGCTAGGTACTTGGGATACTACAGTAAATACAGTGAGACTCTATAAAGCAATCAGACAAATTATGCATTTGTGTGGATACCTATCATCCTGAGGACAGAAAGACAGCTAGAGAGCATTTGAAAATTAAAGTTCTTCTTTCCTTTCCCTCCTTTCCTGGAAAATTTAATCCAAAAGCCATTAGGTGGGATCACCCATGCTGCCAGTCAGGGGGGTCCATAATTTCCCAGAGCTGGTGTTGGAGCCCTTGAGAATGAGAAAGGGAAGGTTCGAGAGGACAGTTGTCATGGGGTGTCGGAGTATGAGCGGGTGAGGAGAGCTTCCAGGTGAGGATGTCACAAACTGAACAGGGTGAGTAGGGCATGACAAACCGAGGGACTGATCAAAGGAGTGAATATACCAAGGCTGATGGGAACTAGATTTCTCAATAATGAAGAAGGAATTTACAAATAGAAAGAGGACACTAGAATAAACCATGTGGTATTGGATTAGAATTGGATGCAGCCATGTGAACGCAGATCTTCCATGCACATAGATAAATGTAAACATATAGACTGAGTCACTGTCAACATGATGGTCTATCACCCTTGAATACTTTAGCGTATATTTCCTTCAAACAAGGACATTCTCCTACTTAATCCAATCTGGAAGGATGGGTTTTCCTTCAGTGTAGCTGAAGTGTAGCTGCCGCTGCCACCACAGCAATGCAGATCTGTGGCTGGAGCTAGCCTTGGAGCAGGCCCAAGAGAGACAGAAAAAAAACCCAAAAAAACAGGAGGGAAAAAACAGATCTCCTCCACTCTCTCGGGCTGGCAGGACAGGAACCCCTGTTCCAGTCCTCTAGTTAGAAAGACTGGCTTCTCTCAGAGATTTTACTGCCTGCACCACTGCACAGTTCCTTATATGGCCTGCTCTTGGGTCAAAGCTGGAAATAAAGGAGTTGGTGAAGGAGGGCAACTCACAGCTACCTTAGCAGTTGGTCTTCATGTTTGACTTTCCTCCTCAATCCACCTGCTATTGTTTACATTTCTGTCCTTAGGCAGTTGATGTTGGTATTTCAGTCAGTCTTTAGTTGTGGTCGCTGGAAAAGGTAAATTTTAGAGGCCCTCCTCCAACTTGGTAGGCACCAGAAATCTCAGGTTTTTTTCTACATCTGTCAACAACGAAGGCCAGCGTCCTAACCGTGCAATCAGAGCAGTCACGTGGAGCCCAGTTCTTAGAAGAGCCTTGGGTTAATGTTCTGTCGTTGCCATCTTGAAATTCTTGGTGATTTTATCTTTGAACTTGTATCAGCAAAGTTCAATGGGATAATGGAGCACGGGCATGAACATAGGCGATCCACACCATATGCTTGTGTACTACTCTTCCTTGCTGCCCCCTTTAGCATGTAGCATTCATGATGTTCCATGAGTGCACAATGCATGGGAGTCAGTGGGTCTCAGTGCAAGTAGAAGGTAAGTGTATTGTACCTTAACTAAGTAAGCAGGGGCACTGCCATCCCCAAGAAGCCATACTTTCTGTTAGGACCAGAACTTGCTTTGAACACAGAAAGAAGGTAATGGTGTTTTTTAAGAAACACAAATGACCAAGGAAAACTATTATATCCTTACTCATGTTACTTCCCTATTTCAGCCAACAATTTACACTGAAAATGATGACGTAGAAAAAAAGGAAGAGGTAAAAATTCCTTTCTAAAATAGTTCCTTTTCCTTTCCGTCCTTCCTTATTTATGAGGGGGCAAACTAGAGTGTATGGGTAGAATGTGAGCAAAGAAAGAAGTGAAACAAGAACAGTTGAGTTAGTTTCTACTGTTCTGGTAAGAACAAAATACACATGCATATATGAATTGTGTAGTTTCAGTGATTCTGCATATAAGTTAAATGCCCTTACATTTGCATTTAAATTGTCATTGCACAATATAAAGATAAATTATTAGTATGAATTTTACCATTTTAATTTTTTTAAACTTAGAACAACCTTAAATACCTAATAAAAACTACTATAACAGGGTTTCCCTGGTGACGCGGTGGTTGAGAGTCCGCCTGCCGATGCAGGGGACGCGGGTTCGTGCCCCGGTCCGGGAGGATCCCACATGCCACGGCGCGGCTGGGCCCATGAGCCATGGCCACTGGGCCTGCGTGTCCGGAGCCTGTGCTCCACAACGGGAGAGGCCACAACAGTGAGAGGCCCGCGTACCGCAAAAAAAAAAAAAAAAAAAAAAAAAAAAACTACCATGACAAGTCAAGAGATTGACCATAGAACAAAGGAAAAATCTTTGTATTTAGTTCTTTTAATGATGCTTCTTTCCTGATTTCTTAACAAGGGACCCTGCCTCTTCATTTTGTGCTGAAAAGTATGTAGCTATCCCTGTCTGTAACTTTTGGCCTGAATCCAAATCCAATTTTGGATTCTCCTAAGGAGCTCTCAGTTTATTTGTGATATGTTCCTCCCCAGTTCAACTAGCTCATAGCCTAATAACCAACCTTCCCCGCTCCAAATCCAGCAATAGTGTTGCCCTGTGGGCTGAAATCCAGAACACCCTAGAGATGAGACTAAGCCCTGGACCTTCTAAATTTCCTGCAGGGGCAGGCAGTTCGACTTGTTGGTCACATTTTTTGTTTGCTTTATATCCTTGCAGGAATATGGCCAGTCCTGTTTGCCTATGTATCAGAAGCAGTAAAATGCCTCAATAATCGTATCAGCACTAAATTAAATGGACTCTCAATCTACGCCATAATTTGCCATCATGGATTCCTCACAACGATCAGCAGAGTTGGAATCAGAAAACCTAGGCGTGGCATGCTGTTTAAGATTACATGTTTGCACGTGTAACACTGCAGTTAGCCATACCAACTTCCAAGAATTTTTCTGGGAGTTATATGAAATTGCAAATAGCAGCGTATAGGAGTTGCTCAATAATGCATATATATTTGCACTTGGCTATGGGTCAATTTTGAATCACTGTCCAAGTAGCTTGGCCTGAATTTATTTTGAAGCTCTGTCACCTTCCTCCACCAAGAGACGATTTAAAAAGGAATGCAGCCATTGTAAAATGCCTCGTGAAATAGTGCATACTAGGATCTGAAGCTGCCTATGTGGCTTATTAGAACGATCAGACTCAAAAGAGGTGAAGATGTATCTTGAATTAATGTTTCCTTGCCCTTCTCTTCTTGGCTTTATCATTTTTTCTCAAAACTTCAAATCTGAGCATTTTCCTTTGTTCTTAGAAAACCATGGAAACTGATCAAATTCTGCCACACTCTTTTCAAAACTCTTCTGGCAGTTCGCTGTCATGCTTTCTTCCCCAGCTGATCAAATCAATGTACAGAATGTCTTAACTTATAAAATTCATAAAAAGAAATGGACTCACCTGCTGCTAAAATGATGACAACACTAGAGATGGCTATGATCAGAGCACAGTGATATTTCAGTGGCATAAAATTAAATGCTAAAATTATACTGGACCCTAGTTTATGGTCACATAAACTTAAAAAAAGATATTTTCCAAGAACCTTAGGCTTATCCTTTATCTACATATTTTTTAATTTGGTTCTATTAGATGCGATTAGGATACAAAACTAAACACATACAGACGTTCATAAGTTTGAACCCCTCTCATTCATAACTCTGATAGGTGTACCTGTTTTAGTTTATGATTCCTATAATTTTCTCTAGGACAGAAGAAAGACTCACAAAGTGATGTGAGCTTCAAATAGGAAGGACAAGTGTTACCCAAGCAGGTGGACAATTTACATTTGCCATGTAAATGCAATTTTTTGCAGTTATGTCTCAATTATTTATGGTATTAAAGGACAGGGATAGCACAGATGAAAGAATCGTAGCATCTCAGGGTTGGAAGTGCTTAAAGGTCCTATAGTTCAATCATCATATGATGGTTAAGTTAATTCCATAGCCTTCTTCCTACACCAAGTAGACTTCCAGCATGTGCTTGAATATCTTTAGTGATGGCAAAAGGCTACCTCATTTCATACTTGAATAATTCCATTAGATTTTTGGCTCAATCTAAAGGACAAATCTTTCTCTCTCTCCATAACTTCTACACCTATTCTTTGATAATGGAAACCAAGGACCACGCTTTTCAATCTTTGTATCTCTAGTGCTTGTGACAGTGCCCAACTGACACATAGTAGGATTTCATTCAGGTTTATTAAATAGAAATGAAATGCAGATCTAAAAATAGTGTCTGCCAGGCCATATTCTCTCCAGGCCTTGAAGAATTCCTCTTTAGTCATGACTTTGAACTTCCTTATCATCCCAATGCCTTCTCATTGAGCGACTTTTATTTGTCACCTCTTTCTAGTTATGTTGTCCCCAAAATAAAACACAATATTGCACATCTGTTCTTACAGGTACAGAGTATAGTGTACTGGCAACCCCATCAACCTAAAAACTACTCTTCAAATAACACAGCCCAGAATTAAAGTATCCTGTTCCAGCGGCTACCTCCTATAGAAAGACACTGATATTAAACCAAGTCTTTTATCAGAGGCTGCTGCTACAGGCCTATATTTTCCTGAATTATATTCATAGATTTAAAAAAATTATTTTGTTGACACGAGCACAAAACTTCAATGTAATCTTATTAAAGAATAGAAACATCTGGAGACAGTGAGCATCAGACCAGTTCGTGTTTGACCCTGACACTACTTTTTTTTAAAAATAAATTTATTTATTTTATTTATTTTTGGCTGCATTGGGTCTTCATTGCTGTGCGTGAGCTTCTCTCTAGTTGTGGCCAGGGGGGCTACTCTTCGTTGCAGCGCATGGGTTTCTCATTGCGGTGGCTTCTCTTGTTCCGGAGCACTGGCTCTAGGTGCACGGGCTTCAGTAGTTGTGGCACACAGGCTCAGCAGTTGTGGTGCGTGGGCTCTCGAGCGCAGGCTCAGTAGTTGTGGTGCACGGGCTTAGTTGCTCGGCGGCATGTGGGATGTTCCCGGACCAGGGCTTGAATCCGTGTCCCCTGCATTGGCAGGCGGATTCTTAACCACTGCGCCACCAGGGAAGTCCGATCCTGACACTACTTATTAATGGCTGTGTAATCTTTACAAAGACCTTTCACTTCTCTGAGTCTCACTTTCCTTTGTTAATAGGGGACGAAATATCTATTATTTAGGAATTATCTTTTGAAGGACAGTTACAAGAATGGAGGTACCATTTAGTGAATTAGGAAGACTGCAGGAGGAGAAATTTGATAATGAGCAGAAGCTTGGCATCCAGGTTCTGTTTTAGATGTGCTAAGTTGGAATGCCTATTAGACAATGAATGGTGAGGTCAAGTAGGCAGCAAAAAAAAAACACATGCCAAGAGGTCAGGAGAAAGGTCTAGACTGGAAATTTAACTTTGGAATCGCAAAGCTATAGATGTGTATAAGTCATCGAACTTGTAAAGTTGCCTAGAGAATGCGAATAAAGGAGAGTGTCCTTGGGCCCTCCTATATTGGGAAGAAACAGCAGTGGAGACCAAAAAAGAGAGATCAGTGGGGTAGGAGGGGAACCATGAGAGAATGATATCCTGGGAGGGAAGAGAGTTTCAAGAAAGAGAAACTGATTGCTACTGTACTCTGTTAAATCCTGCTAAGAGGTTGGGTAATTTGAGGAGTCACACATTAGCTCCAATCTCCAGCTCCTACAACACTGCCTGGTGTGTTACATGTTACATGTTATAATGATAGATCTTGGTATTAAGTGGTAAATGTTATTATTTTAGATCTTGCCTCAGCCATCTAAAATATTTGTTTATAACTTCCAACTTCAAAAATTTCACCTAATCACAGATTTAAAATAGAAGTCATGACAGGTGCATAAGAAACAGCTTTCCGGGGATGAAATCTATTAACTGCTTAGGACACTTTGGTATGGTTGCCAAACCAGTTATGATACATTTAATAATGGTAATACTCTTGCCAAATGTCTCCCTTTTGCTCAAAAGAATAGCATGGAAAATCTGACCTACTGCCCTGCTGCTGAAAAATATGGTACTTGTAATAAATTCCCCAATTTACAGCCCAATACGTCTATCTACAAAAGAAATTGGATTTACCTGATGTGATTTTTTCTACAGTGAATTCATGCCAGTTCCTGATGATCCTTTTAACTCTGTATCTGATATCTTCATAATAGCATGTTTTTTAAACTCACATGAGACTGAAGACAAATTCTTTGGTTTGTGTACTTTTTTCCTACTGCTCTTTATCTTTTAAAAATTAAAAACTGTACTTTCTCATCTTCAGTATGTCTTTCATCTGTGCCAGTTTTTTAAATTTAGTATCAGAAAGGCACTATCAATATTCCTTCCTGATTAGAAAATCTACAGTATCTGTAAAGGTAATAGTTCCTAATTAATCTTACGAGAGTAAATTGCTGACACAAACCTGCAGACTCAAGAAATTCAGTGAACCCCAAACAGGATAAACCCCAAACAGGAGAAGAAAATCATGCTCAGACACATCATAATCAAACCGAGGAAAACCAAACGTAAAGAAAAAAGTCCTGAAAGTAGCCAGAGAAAACAGCACATTACATATAGGGAAATGATAGAAGTAACTTCAGATTTCTCATCAGAAATCATGAGGGCTAGGAAAGAGTGGAAATAATATATTTTAAGTGCTGAAAACAGAAAACAAACAACCAGACAAAAAGATCTATCAATCCAGATCCGGTGATAATACCCTTCAGGAATGAAGGGGAAATTAAAACATTCTCAGATGAAGGAAAACTAAGAGAGTTTGTCACCATCAGACCTGCTACAAAAGAAATGCTAGAGGAATTTTATCAGATTGAAGAGAAGTGGTATTAGAGGGAAAACTCAGAGCTTTAGGAGTGAAGGGAGAGCAACAGAAATGTTAATATTTGGGTAAATGTAGTAGACTATTTTTTCTCCTATTATGTTCTTTATAATATGTGTGACTCCTGAAAGAAAAAATATATATAACTGGATGGGAAAGGTTTAATGTATGTAGATGTAACATAAATGAAAACTACAACATAAAGACAGGCTAGATGGGACATATGTGGTTGTAAGGTTTCTTCTAGATTTTACTTAAAGTGGTAAAATATGAGTTATAAATAGACTAGAAAATGAGGTATGTGTATTATAATCCCTAGAGCAACAAATAAAACTTAATACAAAAAGATATAGTCAAATGTTAATGGATGAATTAAATGAGATACTAAAAATATTCAAGTAAACTAAAAGAGGATTAAAAAAAAGAGAAAAAAAAATCAGAGGGAACAAACAGAAAAATGATAAAAGAATAGACAAATACTGATATATCAGTAACTACTTTGAATATAAATGGTCTAAAGGCAACAATTAAAAGACAGAGATTGTCAGATTGGATTTAAAAGATAGATCAAGCTCTGTATAAGCTGTCTACAAAAATCCACTTTAATTATAATGATACAGTGAAACTAAAACTATAGAAAAAGATACCATGCAAACACTATTAAAAAGAAAAAAGCTGCATTGGCCATATTAATATGAGAAAGTATAGATTTCCAAATTAGGAAAATCACCAGGAATAAAGCAGTACGTTACATAATGATAAAAGGGAAAATTCTCTAAGGAAGCGTAACAAACTTAAATGCATGTCCACCTACCAACAGAGAGCTCAGAATACATAAATCAGAAACTGAAAGAACTAAAAATAGACAAGTCCACAATTATACTCAGAGACCTAAAGACTCCTCTTACAGTCACTGATACTACAAATAGGTCAATAACCAGCAAGGATATAGGAGACTTGAAAAACATTACTGAACTTAACCTAATGAACTTTATGGAACACTCTACCCACAAACAGCAGAATATGCCCTCTGTTCAGGTGCACTCGGCATATCTGTAAGATTGACCATATTCTGGGCCATATTTGGAGGTTAAACAACACAGCTCTATTTCCCTATCTCCTTGGTATGCTTCAGGCACAGGATGAGTGGCAGTGGGGTGAGCGTGGCTGCTTAAAGAGGACGCTCAGGGTTGAGTTACTAATTTGAAACCTGAAATACTCAATCTCGCATTTGTCTCTGAACTATCTAAAATATGTAACATTTCTAGTGTATCAATTTTACACGTACCAATTAATATTAAAATAGATAGGCTAAAGCCAGAGTATAAAGCAAAACTTTGGACTTAAAGTATGTATCTGTTTTAAGCAAGTAATACTGATAAAGATAAGTATTGCTCATTCATTAACAATGCCCCTTCCACTTGGAGATACTAGTGTTGGTTGTAATGAAGTTACTTTGGGCACTTGAATGCAATTGCAATCCTGGTATTGAGAAATTATGCCTTAATCTATGTGGCTTCAAATGAGAGAATTTTAATATAGTCATTCAGACCATGCTACTCTTTCTGACCACCTTGATCCTCTATTATATACCCTCTTGCACTGATTCTTTCCCATTCAATACCTCAGGTTGCCCTTAACACAGGACCCCCCCTCTCGATTAATAAGAAAAGGAGCTTAGAATGTGTTTTGTCATCTTCAGCTTCCTGGTGTTTGTCAAATACTCTTGTTTTACAAGAAGCAGTTTTCTTGTAGGGCTGTGAGTGTGTCTGCATAATTTTTCATCAAGGCAATAATGTAAGATCCTAAATCACAAGCATTCTTTGCAAGTCCCTTAAGTGTAGTGTAATTTGGAACCAGCAATCCATTTCAAGTTCGGTAAATTAAAGGAGAAATAGCCAAGCACGAGTCGGAAGAACAGGCCTGACTCCTACGCCTGCAATTTCAACCCAATGGCATAAAATGCCAAGCCATTATTCTTCCAATTTAGCTTCCTCAGCTTTCATGTTCAAAACCAAATTCATTCTAAAAGTAATCAGATCAGATAAGGACTGTGTTGGGGGGGAGGGCGGTGGGATGCTAATGACACCAGCGGAGGAAACGGTTGGAAGGTTCTGGTGTTTTAACATTCAGGTTATTTGATGGAGCATATTTTAAAATGATTTTTCCAGGTTAGTTTAATTGGAGTATCAGAAATCCTTTCATCTGTTTTGACAATTGAAATGATGATGTGCAGTCTGCCCCGTGTTTAGACTGTGAGAGACAGGCACATCCGTATTGATGTTCCAGCTACTGAGAATTTAAAAGGACAGGAGCAGCTAAAGGCCGATTAGCCATGGAGAACATTAGCTTCGCTACCTCTCAAAAGGAGACAGACATTACGTCAAGCATGACAAGCCACTCTAGCATAAAAGTCTTAGCGGCCTCCAAGTCTCAGGCTTACCCTTAAGTTATTTCATTAAAATACAAAATCATGTTGACCTAATTTTTTGACAGGTTTCGAAGACAGTAAAGATTTCCTCCCTTGCCGTACCTACCCTGTCTTCCTCTTCATCCTGCCATAACTCTGGGGACTTTGCCAGTTTCATTCAAGTCCTTGCAGAGCGCCAATCCCTTTTATTTTAATCAAGGTAGAAGTTCCGGCTTTAAATGCTTTCTTCGCTCATCTCCAAACATGTATGCCCAGACACTTCATCGCCATGGGTACTTCTTTCAATAGCAGTAACTCTTCATGTCCTTGGGGGGAAGAGAGCTACTCAGCATTCAGTGGAGAAGCCGGAACCGCCTGGATCAGTCTCATTATGTAGGCCATATGCAATAAGCCATGGTACCTAACAGCTGCTGGTGGTAGGATTAAGGGGAAAATATTTAATTTGATGCAGGAGCGCGTGTGCATGATTTCAGCCGGAGCTCTTACCTGCTCCCTGGGGTGTGTGTCAGATACATGGTAGAACACAGAAATCATTTAATTGTGTCAACACCATGTTCGGATGTTTGGTTAAAGTAAAATTAGTTTTTGCCGCATACGTTGATTAGTTGACGGGCTATTCGACTGTCACAGAGGCCACTGGATACAAAGACAAAATTGGCTTGGTTAATCTGAGCAAAGGGGAACAAGTCCTCTGAGATCAGGGGAAACACAAGCAATGTAAATTCGGATTAGTCTTTGTGTTCTGTAAATCAATAAAGCAACAGGGAAGTGTGAAGAATCCGCTAGATCATCTATCAAACTGGTTTTTATTGTGTTTCTATTTCTATCCCCTAGTAAACATGTGCCTTCAGTTTCCCATGAATAAAAGCAGTTGACAAAGGAATAAAAATGGACTGGAGTTCGCTGTAGATGCAGTGCCAATGACAAAGCAAGGGTTGCGGTGGGTGGAGAAGGTAGCAAGCAAAGATGAGAATCAAAAAGGTTGCTTCCTGCAATCTCAAAGCTAGATCATTCTAAAATTCTCAGGTGACAGGTGGTGAAAGTGAAGATAGATTTTATGTATCTACTGCAATGAAGACTGTACCTCATGCAGAATACTAATCAGGATTTTTTTTTTTAAGGCAACTGCATTGTCTTAACAGGCTTTAGAAAAAGAGAGGTGCACACAGGCACACACACACACAAAAGAAATCAGCTAAGGAGGCTTGTGTCCAACCAAGATTTCTCCCCACCAATCACTTTCAATCACAGAAGAAATAACACACATGCTAAAATAAGCAAACGCTAATTCTGTGGCCCAGTGAAGGGCCTGGCTCTTTTAAAACCAAACGTCTTCTTGTTCTTTAAGCCCCTTTTTAAAAGCAAGCATTTCACCTGATTGCTTTCATGGAGGGACTCCTTTTATCTGTGTCGACAGCTCACACTGTCATTGTGTGTTACCTTTCGGTGCTCACAGAATCACAGAATCGCATCCTAAGACCACCCTCCCCAAGCCACGCCGTGCCCTGAGATACTGAGGAGAAAGAGGAAGGGAGAGAAAATGCAGATTTCGGAAGTGAGGAACGGCACGTTATACTGCAGTCGTCAAGGCAAGCTGGGCAGAGTGGTACAAATCTTCCTTTCCGAGTGTCTGAAAGATGGGGGCGTCTTTGTGGCATTCTCCTCCCAGGTGCCCCAGATGGCACAGTGTATTTCTAATGGAAAACCATTCATCTGGCCCCGGGACTGTACGTGTTGTACATCACGATGGTTCGTGGAGGAAACGAGCTCAGACAGCTTAAGCAGAAGGCGCAGGGCACGCGGTCGTGAAGCCATAACGGAAGAGAGGAACAAAAGAGCAGGCGAATGAGTCAGAAGCTGGGGAAGAGGAGAAGAAGGCTGTTATTTCTCCGTAATTCCCCAGGATCCACTCCTGCTTGGGTTGGCGGTGAGAAAAAACCAATTCAATTTGAAGGTGGTTCAGGGTAAATGAACCAGGGAATTGAGCTGCTGGAATCTAATTAGGGACCCCTCAAATTACTACTACCTGCCCAACAGAAAAGTCAAATGGCTACACCAGCCAAAAGAGTTAGGGAAGTTGGCAGAATAAGCAGTCCAGAAAGAGAAGGTTTGCAAACCTTCCAGATTCTCTCTCTAAAACTCTTAGAAGTGATTTTTTTTTTAAATGTTAATGCCATAGGCATAGAAGATTACAAAGCAGGAAATATGGTCACAGAAAGGGCAGATGTAGGACCCCCAGATTTGAAAGGCCAGGAGCATCTCCACCCCCTCTGGGGAAAGGCGAGATCCTTGGTATTCCCATCTTCATCCTCAGGGAAGCTTCATGAGAACAGGGACCAATTCCCTACTACATAGAGAAAGCACATAACCCAGCCTCATAGAGACATGGTAAATGCTGGTGGATACAGTGATGGGGGTGAAGGAAGGATAGGGTGTGCAGGATTGGTCCTCCGAGCTTACCCCTTGTTTCCTGGCATCACACGGTTCATTTCAACCTTCTGATATCTGCTTATTCAAAGGTGACCCACTTTGGGGCTTTGTGTATTTCTCCTTGAGGAGAAATATAGCAGGATATCTAAACATGGTCTTGGGAAAATAGAACTAGAAACAGACTCAGAGTCAAGGCATCCGGTGGAGCCCTGACATTCTCGCTAATCTGCGTAACTTTGGGAAACTATTTTGAGTGTCATTTTAAGCTCATTTGTAGTTGGATCAGAAAATCTTTAAGAGCTATTACAGCTTCTAAGTCTGAGGATTCCCCTCACCCTCAAAAGGCACATTTTTGTAGTATTTTCTCAATTAATTTTAGACACATTCTGGTACAAAAGACATGGAATGAACACCCAGGATAAAAGATCCAGCAGCTGCTGGCACCTCTGAAATTGATTTCCATCCTGGCTCATACTTCAAACCTTTATTCATACACAGCAAAGCAAAAATCTACATGAAAGGCAAAATGTACTTTTATTTACTGCATGATTATCGCCATTGCCACTGCTGATCTCTCCCCAAAGCCTTGTAACAACTACAGTTGCCTAGATTTCAGGCAGATCCCTGAGGACAGAAAAGGGAGCCAATAAATCCAAAGGAAATAAGTGAAATGGAATAACAGTGTCCTTTTCTGCTTTCACCAGGAAAGAAAAAATTATGTTTCAAGGGGTCAATTAAATGAGCAGCTACAGTTTTCCTCCACGGAATAAAGAAGGCTCTCATATCTAACCTTGTACAGAAACACACAGTAATAAAACATATTAGCAGGAAAAAAGATTAGTAGCTAACCACAGCACACGTGAATAGGAAATGCACGCGCGCGCGCGCACACACACACACACACACACACACACACAAGGTCCTGCCTATCCCTTAATACGGGATCGCCGTATTATGTTAAGTCAGGCTGGTTCCCCTGTCACCTAGCACATGATGTTCAGATTGCCTTCTACCATCATCAGTGGTGGGGAGCTCAGGGAATTCGAGTTTGTTACCAGTCTAAGCCAAACTTAATAGGAAAACTTGCATCAGGAAAATGTGTGATTCATCCCCAAAACAAAAAATGCTTGAAATGTATCCGTCCTTTGGATGAATAATTGAGAGTTTGTCATGTAAAATATTATGTGCTGACACTTTGGGAGGTGACAGTGTGACTTCACATTTATAAACGTGGGGTTTTTTTCCCCTTAAAGTAGCCAATGGGGGTGGGGGGTGGAAAGGAGTCACTAATGGTTCAATTAAGCTTGAAGGATCTAGAAGGTGGTAACTATCTGACACCTCCCATTGTTCCCCATCCTATTAACTAAAAAGTTAGTCTCTGCCTCCGCGAAACTCTTGCTGTTAGTACCGTGACTCATTTAGTTGTCACCAGAACAATATGAGTTTAAAAGACTAGATTTAGAGAACAGGGCAGCAGCAGGTGCAGGGCTCAGGAGCCCATCCCACATCATCCCCCCCAAGTTCAAAAGCAGAAGGCAGATCAAAGCCGCCCTTTGGGCATTCCTTCTGATTTCCAGGTTTACCTTGTTATCAAAGCAGAGAGATTTCTTTTTTGTTGTTTTTTCAAAACCTCGCTTGTACTCATTCCAGCACCAGGCTAGCAGAGATCCAGGACCACGACAAAGCTTCTAGTTTTTCTGCCAATATACCCTTCTTTTTCATCCCGACCCCAATATACCCTTCTTTTTCATCCCTACTCCAACCCCCTTAAAAAATAGACAATAACAAAGAAATCTAGAACTGTCTCTACACAAATCCCAAAATACAGTTTCATTTTGAAGTCACGTGATGCTGCATTATTTGTATGTATACACAACTGATTGCATCAGCTATTCAAAGACTGCTGGAGAGAAAGGGATTGCTTACTTGAGAAGTGGTCACTCAATCCAATTAGCTTAATCATTTGACTTTAACCAGCATGATTCAGTTATCTGAACCATGAAGCAGGCAGACTGCATTGAGCATTTGCAAACTGATCTTTTTCTCTGTGATTAACTTTAATGATGACATAAATAACAAATGTGATGCAAAACTGGATAAACCTGTGACTTTCTGAAGAATTCTTGTCTTCCAGGATGTGCAAAGTTTACTCTGAGTAATAAATCCAGTTGAAATATCTGTTGAACATTTCTAAGTTCAAGATGTTCTATCAGACACTGAAGCAGCACACAATGACTCAGACTTAGTTTCTGGCCTCAAGTTTTCATGGCCTCAAGTTTTCAATCTTAAGCAGAAGACGTATATGTAAACAGTTATTCATAAGGCAAAGAAAAACACAATGTGCGAAATAAAGTCACCATAATATGTAATGAGAGCAATTAATTGTGAGGGGAAGGAAGTCAGAAGAGGCTTGGGCTGGCCCTTGGAGGGTAAGGAGAACAATTAGAGGTAGCAGAACAAAATGCCTTGAGGGCCAGCCAGGTAACAAAATCTGAGGAACACTAGAGGGCCAGAGCTGGCAGCAAACTGTACCATCAACGCTGCACTGAAAAGATTTCAAAGTCAATTTTAAAACTGTCTTGACAAACCACAATATAGCCGTGGGTCTGATTTGACCGTCCTTGGTCACACGCACCTGAGTTAGTTAGAAACAGAATGATCAAGAAAGCACTGCTGACGAAAAAGCAGAGCAAAGGCAAGGGCCAGGGACGTGTCTGCCCTCTGATCTCCAACCTTCCTCTCTCGGCACACTTTTCATCTTAATCCGATAACCTCTGGGATTTAGGTCAAAGGTGTTTAGAAGAATTGAGCTTCCCATACTGGAACCCATCATTCAAATTTCTTTCCTATTAGTTCTGACCTTACTCCCTCATGGATGAAAACAGAACTTCACCTTGAACCTATTCCCCCTCAAAGTAACCCAGACTTCAGAACAGAATTCCTAATGCATTCCTAATGCTTAGGTTTGCCATCAGCCAACCAGCCAGCCAGACCAGAGTTACAGAGACCCTTCAGAATGCGTGTTCTGCCTTCTCTTTTTCTCCCCTCCACCTACAGCCTGAGGAGTGGCCCAAGCCCCAGCCTAATGAAGCGAATGCTGCCCCCTGCCGACGGATTTCCCTGCTGCCAACTGCCTGTATGTCTCTTCCACCTCTGAATACCGCTGCTGTGCTTCTGCAGGCATCGGGACTTACCAGGACTCCCCCCAGTTGTTTCCTGGCAGATGCTTGGGCAAAGAATGCCATCCATAAGTCTCAACCTCCTCAGCATCTACAGCAAGTCCATCCCAGCAGAACTAGACCAGTCCCAGGGGGGCTGACATTTCTAAGACTCAGCCCTCTCCTCTTTCAACCCATTCTGCTTTCGTTCACAGAGCTGTGCTGAGGTATTCTCTGAAGTACCTTGATGAACCTTGATCTATTCAAAATATCAAGTACATAAGTCATTCAATAAATAGGCATTGTGCCCTGCCAGGTGCCAGGCCCTCTTCTGGGCAGATAGCTACGAACAAGACAGGCACAAACCCTTCCCTTACGGAGCTGACATTTTTATAGGAGAGACAGACAACAAGTATAATTAATAAGGAAAACTCATAGTATATTGGTAAGTGCTATGAAAAAAAAAAAAAATGAGCAGAGAAGGAGGACATAAACTGTCATGGGGATGCCGAGGCCAGGGGAACCTCTCTGAGATGGTGAATTTAAGTAAAGACCCTAAGGACATGAGGAAGTTACCAGGGGGCTTTCTCGAGAAAATTAATATGGGCAATGAGACAGCTAGTGAAAAGGCCCCAAGGTAGGACTGTCTCTAGTACTTTCATGACCTCTCAGGAGGCCAGGGAGCAGAGGGTCTAAGGGATCACGTGGGAGAGGGAGCTTATAGGTCATGAAAAGGACTGGGGCTTTACTTTGAGTGAGATGACAAACCATTGGCAGGTTTCAAGCAGGGGAGTAACAGGCTCTGAATCAATGTCCTCACACACCAAGAGGCCCGTTAGGAGGCAGTTGTGATCCGGTCCAAGGTGAAGGTGCCTTGGACCAGATGAGCACTAGATCCATGTAGCTGCATTAAAGGGGGCCTGAAGAGAGGTCATGGAAACATCCAGATGAAGGAGCCTTTGAATGATATGCTAACAAGTTTAGACTTTATTTTCTGAAGAGTGGAAAGAAACTATAGAGCTTAAATATTTTAGGAGAATTTTTTTCTACAGAGTTTAAATATTTTTAGAAAGGGAACTCTGGTGGAAATACCGAAGGTAATTTGAAGAGAAGAAAAAGACAGTTGTTAGCAGGTCCTTGTACTGGACAAGGCAAAAGGTAATGCAGAGCTTAAGCAGGAGAGAAGCAATGTACAGAGAAAGACTTTGAAGATACAAGATAGTGAGATATTTGAAGACAAGCAAGTAGGTTTTAATAATCTTCCTATTCCCAGTGTTCACTACAGTGCCTGGAACACAGGAGACATTCAATAGATGCATTCATTCATTCAAAACTATTTACTGAATGGCTTTAAAAAGCAAAATAGATTGGTCTATTGGTTTCCTGGGGTTCCCATAACAAATCACTACAAACTTAGTGGCTTAAAGCGGCAGAAATTTATTCTTTCAGAATTATGGAGGCCAGATGTCCGAAATCAAGGTGTTGGCAGGGCCATGCTCCCTCCAGAGACTCCAGGGGAATATCTTTCCTTGCTTTTTCCAGCTTCTGATAACTCCTGGCATTCCCTGCCTTAGGTCAGCATAACTCCAATCTCTGCCTCTCTCCTCACACGGTCTCCCTTCTATCTCTCAATGTCCTCATTTTTGTCTAAGGACATCCACCATTAGGTTTGTGGCCCACAAGAATCCAGGATGGTAACCATAATTCACGATGGTATCAGATCTTTACATTAATTATATCTGCAAAGACCCTATTTCCAAATAAGGTCACATTCACAGCTACAAAGGGTTAGGGCTTGGACAATATCTTTTTAGGGACAGTATTCAGCCCACTACGTTTAGATTTATAAAGGCATGATTCTACAGTTAAACTGTCCAATTTAATCCCCATTTCTGCCATTTAATATCAGTATTTCCTCGAGTAAGTTATTTATCCCCTCTGGGCCTCAGTTTCCCCATCTGTGAAATGGGGTTAGTAATAATATTTTTTTTTTCTTAGAGCTATTGTGAGGCTTATGAACCAACCTATGTCAAGTACCTGGCCCATACTAAATACTCAGCAAATGTTTTATTATTATTATTATAAAATATTGATATACGCAGCCAAGCTTCCAGAGGTATAGAGACATAGCACATATGTTATGTGAGGCACATCTTGAGGAATGTGTCAAAGTTAATCAGACACAGAAAGAGTCTGGGGTGTGAGGGAGAAAAGAGTGATAAGGTACAGATGTCAGTTCTAGGCTGAGCTGGCAACATTTGCAAAACTGTGGAGACTAGAGATATGAGAGCATATTGTCCATTTAGGGACCTACAAATAGCTTAGTGCATCTGCAAGGGAGAACATGGCCGGAGACAACAGTGGAGAAAATAAGCAAAAGTCAGACCATGAAAAGTCCCAGTGTGCCCTGCTAAAGAGTTGGAATCCATCCTGGAGGCAGTGGAGAACCACAAAGAATGAAAAATCAAGAGTGACATGGAGTGAACATGCTTACATTTCAGAGCAGTCTCTGCAGCTAATGAAGACCACGGCTCTCCAAATGCTGCCTTATTGCCTACCACATCAATGAACGTGGGGGACATACCCCATGCTTGCATATACATTTATTTGTTGTATATTTATTTTTTACATGGATGTACTAATAATACACCAATGTAAAAGCATTAAAAACTTCAAAAATAATAATATACAGTTTTTTTAATCTTAAATGTTATTTCATTGTCAGTTCAAAAAACTCTTTGCAGCCACTTAAAAATTACCAGTAGGGGCTTCCCTGGTGGCGCAGTGGTTGAGAGTCCGCCTGCCGATGCAGGGGACGCGGGTTCGTGCCCCGGTCCGGGAAGATCCCACATGCCGCGGAGCGGCTGGGCCTGTGAACCATGGCCGCTGAGCCTGCGCGTCTGGAGCCTGTGCTCCACAACGGGAGAGGCCACAACAGTGAGAGGCCCGTGTACCATTAAAAAAAAAAAAAAAAAAAAAAAAATTACCATTAATAATAATATTTTAGTGAAAATATGTGATTCAATATTTTATTAATTTGAAAATATTAGTTTAACATTTTAGGACACAGTGATTTGAAGCTTTGATTCGAAATTCACTCTAATTGGATATTTAACCTCACAAAAACACATAGAGCCAAGACAGGGCCACCTTTGGCTGTGCTTACTGAATCATGACAATCACTTTTCAATCCCCTCTGCCAATTTCGTATTTGTGAAATTCAGCTTGTAAATTTTCATCTTCCCTGATGTCACTCAGTTGTACTGGAAAACTAATAAGATACAGCATTTTTAACAAAGGTGTTCAGACACACATAAAAATCTATTTCTTTGGAAGATTTTCAGAACCAGTTAGAAAATTCCATTTCTAAAATATTTAAGTGAACAGATATGAAAATTATTATATATGGCATGCATATTGCTTTTGACACAATATTATATAACCTGAATATAAAGAATGAAAGCATAATGAAAAAAACTCACATTTAGAATGTTCTTTCCACAGCAGCAATTTCTTTCAAAACTGTTAATTTCTTAATAATTGTTAATATGTCATTTTAACATGACACAATGAGTTTGTTTTTTCAAAAGTATCTGCTGGGTAATAAATTACTGACAGATAGATGCTTTTCGCAGCCAATATGGTCTATACGTCTCTTTGTACTAGTGGGAAACTGTCTAACATATTTAAGTCAGACAACACTTAAGTATTTGTTTTAAGGTCAAAAGTGAAATTTGGTGCAAAATATCTTCGTGGTTATGCCCCATCTCATTAACAAAGAACCATAAAGAGTTAGCTATTAAGATAGTATCCATTTATTTAAGAGGAAAAAAGCAAACTGTGTGTTCTTTTGTCCCCAAACCAAGAATAATAAAGCATACCCCCCCAAAAACTAAATCCTAATTGAGGTACTAGTTCACCTATAAAATACATGCTAAAAGAGTTGAAATTAATTCTAACCATCAGTTCATCACCTACAATTGGGCTATATACTAGAAGATAAAATGTTTTCAAGGGAAGCTAAAAGGCTGTATAAGAGATGTCTGTGGGAAGAATTGTGAGTGTTTCATGAAGCCCTGTCCCCTACCGTGTGGCAAGGTAAAGGGGGAGCTCTTAAGGCAAGTGAAGGATATTTCGAGAGAACTACTCAGAGCTCTTTAGTGGGTCCTCTGGGCTTTGAGGAACACAGGAACTGGTATTGACACATTCAAGATGCTCTGATGTCAGATCAAAGAAAAGCAGCTGCTTTGGGATGACCTGCTCATTCTGAGTGGTCAAGGCAAAGGATGGTGAATTTCCCGCGAGTCAGACTGGATCATCCTAGAGAATAGTGGACCTCCCAAGGCCCCAACTCAGAGGGACCATAGGAAGTGGAAGAGAAGATAGGGTAAGAGAAGGAGTAGAGAGCTGAGGGAAGGGAGACATCTTATTTTGGATGATGGCTTACAGTTTGAGTAACAGACAGAATTGGACATTTTATTACCATAGAGTAACTAGAAAAACTCAAGATTTCCTCCTGAAGTAAGGAAAAACAAGCTACAGCAAGTCTGCAGGGACGGTCATCACAAAGAAGTCCATTCACCCCAACATGCTAAGGAATGTAAGCGTCATCTCACTATGACAACCAGGCTGGTAAAATGTGTTTCCTGAAATTAAAAGTCCTAGGCACAAAGTAGCTCCTCAATAAATGCTTATTATTTGATTAAGTATTGTAAACATTTTAATGATCTTTATTCATTTAGTGCGCTGCTGGCAGAGCTGTATCTGCAACTTCTATTGAATACATTGGATCACACAGCTTCTGTCCTTTATGGCTTACTTTCCATTGCAGAAAACCTGTTTTCCTCAGCACAGACCAAATAATGAGGACCATAAAGCTTGCTCTTTTTTAAAGCATTTATAGTAAAATAATTTAGTTCTCTGAGTTTGTACATTTCCCCCTACAGAACCAAGTTTTCTTTGGTAGGTTGTTCAACTAAATAATGTTGTAATGAATAATGAATAACAGCAATCTACTGCATACAAGCAGATTTTCTCAGACAGTTTCATATGGTAGGAAAGTGTTTGCAGAAAGAGCAGGCCTGGGGAATATTCAGAGTGTTCAATAATGCAAGAGCACAAAGATTGAAACTTTCTTTTGATTCAATATAGTTTGGAGGCTGGTGTGGCTGGACAGAGAATGAAAATGAACATTTAAAGCCCTGAGAATTGTACTGAAAGAGTCTACAAGTATAAATCATAAATTAATCTTCTGCCTAAATGAAATGAAAATAATTCGCATTTAAATCCCATTCTTCCTTCGGAACCCAGTGTGAGCCCCTCTTTCTCTGAGCAGCTCTCCCTGGCCTTTTCATCCCCTAGTCACAGTGCCCTGGCCCTCCTCTGAGCAGATCCCACCCACACCTTATCTACGCGGCACTTTGTAGCTTTATCCTGAATTACTGGTTCCTGTTCATCTGCAAAGAGTACTGTTTCTCTAACTACTTTTGTTTGTTTAGGTATATTTTAGCAGAAAAAGACTACAACTATTTTCTCTGTAATATCTGTAGTACCTAATACCCCACTATCTGAGTAAGCCTAGAGTTGGTCTGTGTAAGGCCAACTGGCCCGAGGCAGGGGAACGCAATCAGACTCACAGGTTGAAACTGACCTGGAGACTTTCCGGACCACCCAGTTCCAGGAACTGACCTGGGGACTCTCCACCCGGGTCAGCCTTCCCGCCTTTCGAGGGGCGGGACTAACGGTCCCAAGACTGATGCAAACGGCACCGGATATTGCCACGATACCCAAAGAGACCACCAAATAAGGAATACCCTGCGCCCTCCCGGATTCACCACACCTCTTTCCCTTCTTCCCCTATAAATTCTGCCCAAACCCTCGCCCGGGCGCGACTTCTCTGGCCCCTTTCTCTCGGACCAGTGAACCTCGCCCGGGAGCGTTCCCAAATAAAGCTTGTTTAAGCTCTCCCCCCGTTTCTTGGTGCCGTTCCTTACAGTCTGTTGATTAGATTTTCCTCAAATCTTTTTGTTAATTATCTGTGGATGGGTACTCTGGATTGGCATGGAGACAAGAAAGGTACTGAAAAGGAGAAGGGAGACGACTCTATGTGTCTCCGTATAAACAATGTGGTTGAAAGTCAGAGGTATGAATAGGTAGATGGCTCTACTAGTCAATAGCCAATTGGAATCCTCCAGTAATTTTCTAAATGTGCTACATACTTAAATTAGAAAAGCTTATCAATACCTATTTAAACATCACGACAGCGTTGCTGATAAAAGGGGATACTTTACAGAAAATATTCTGAGATAAAAATGAAATATATAAAAAATTCAATATTTAACTTCACCCTCAGTTTACCTGAAATACTGCTTATTAAATATACCCTCGCTTACACTCTACCAGCCACAGTCAAAGATAACAACAATATTGCAACTGTTACACTAATGTAGTTTAAAAAATTAAACATGATGATGCAAGTGTTATATTTTTCCCAGAATTGATTTGCTTTGTATCCATAGGCTATAGAATGCCCTTGACAATTTAATAATATATAACAACATACATACATACAGATATACATACATATGTATACCTGTTGAGCTTAAATCAGCCAATTTAATTTCATGTCAAGATGGTTGTTTCTGTTTAGAACTTATAGAAGATATTCTGAACTTTTTACATTTCAATTAGTTGAGTATAACTTTCTACAGCTTTAGATTGTAAACCTTCTAGGACAGAGTCCATATTTCTTGTGTAGATCTACAAAGGCCAGCTTGAGTGCTCATCACACAAAAGGCTCTTTCTAATTGTTGCAGGCTGAATAGAGAACAGGACAATAGTGGAGGCGGAGAAAACGTGTGGAATTCTGAACTACTGGGTCTACTCCTTCAGTGCCTTACCTTGTGAAATCAACAGGAAAAAAAAAAAACGAGAGGCTTCTATTCTTAAAGCAAACAAAGAAACAGATGTGTTCAGCTTTCATACTTTTTTTTTTAATCTCTGCCATCCTGCACTGGGTGACAATTCTTTCCTCAGTGTGAAAAGAAACAGGTTGTTTTAGTAATTAACCATCTTCAGGCTCTTTTCTTCCTTAGATATTCTCCAAGTCACACATGTTGTTATTGTGGACAAATCACTACAAACTAAACCAACAAAGAATAAAAGACTGAAGTAAAACTAAACTAATATTCCTTGACCTCACCTACTGGAAGCATATTGTTTTTTGAAATGATTGCTGTGGAAACAGAAAATCATTAATGGTTGAAAGCCTGAGAAGATGCTTTAGAGGAAAAGGTTATGGACATATGAGGATGATAAAAATATTTGTATATAATGTATCGTACCATAAGTGGCTGTGTCTCTACTATTTGTACATGTAACTCTTTTTGAAAGGTGAAGATGCTCTTAAATGAAAGCAGCTCCTAAACAACTCCAGTTGAAATCATGGTCTTACTAGTGCCCTGAGAATTACTTCATGATCTATAAAAATATACACATTTCTAGGTTGTGATTTTCTAAGTGTTCGTAACTCTCTTTTGAGACATGGAGAGTGGTTTTGTTCCGATCAAGGCTGTGAATCAGATCTCGACCAGTAACGGTCCACCATGGGTGGATGAAGACCGCGGAGTTCAGGGGCTTATTCATATTCACCCGCCCTCACAGGGCAAGGCTCACGTGTGCTCCAGAGCCCTACCGTCTGGGTTGTTTTCTGAGCTCTGCCACTTACTACCATGTGTCCTTGGGCAAGGTACTTGCTCCCTCTGCCCTCAGATTTCTCATCTGATGAGGCCATAATAACACAGCCCATCCCTTACAAGTATTGTCAGGGTGAAGTTAGTAAATGCATGAACGCTTAGAAAAGTACCAGGCATATAGTTAAGCCCTTACAACCTATTAATTATTATTATTACTGAGGCTGGGTTCACTGCAAACCCATTTTCCTGGACTACACACCAAGTGACATTTGCCTCAGCTACTGTTAACCCAAACGGAGCTTTCTTGAGATTTCTAGAATCTATTTGCCCTCCTGTCCACTTGCTTAATATAAAGTGCAATTTCGACACTATTTATGCAGTCCGAGGTTCCCTTAAGTGTCAACATGATACCGAAGGATAAAACATTTGTTGACCACAGACCTCAAGAGTCAGACTGCCAAAGGTGAAATCGCAGTTTTGCTATGTAAGCCATATGCCTTTGGAAAGGTGTATGAATTTCTGCATGCCACTTTCCTTATCTATAAAATGGATATAATCACAACCAACTCTCAGAGGACGGCTGTGAAGAGAACATTAGTTACTGACGTAAAGCATTCACCCTTGTAGCCCAGTGCCTAGCTCAATGTAAATGGTCAAAAACCTTAGATGGAGACAAAAGACAAATGAAAAATGCAAATACTGCTGTGAAACCCATTGAATTCCCAGAGGAGTCGATGCCCTGGAAGTCCCTCCTTCCCCAAACTGGAATAAATCACAGAGATAGAAAATTTCTTGTCACTTCCGGGTCATGAGTTCTCGCTCTGTGGTGGTCCTGGGGCTCTGTGAAGCCACATGGGGAGAGGAGTTCCTGCAGCATGAAGGGCAGAGAGGACGCCTCGCAGAGCATTGGGGAGCCCAGACCCCCAGTAGCCCCTCAGAAGCCTGCGCTACAGAAGATCTGAACCTGGAGGAGGTCGTGCTCTCAGTCAGAACTTTTCATGGAAATTCTTTCACTCGATCATGCATTCGTCTTACAGTATGTTGGATGCTGTGGTGAATGCCCCAAATCAAAACTCCAATCCAGGTTCTTGAAAGAAATACCTGGGGGCGTCATGGGGTCGGGGGAGAACCAACCAACACACACCGGTTCCAGTAGGAAGATAGTGGAGGCTTAGTCTGGAATCTCCCACTACTTCTTGGAAATCATCCAGAGAAACAAAGATAATGGAGAAACCCACAAATTTTCAGTGAACCTGGGGTTCAGATAATACCCACAAACTCCAGGTTGTGAGTTGGTATTGCTCAAGTTTTATCTGACCATCAAGCCTATGCCAGAAGTTACGCGTGTGCTCTAGGGGAAAAATAAGGTGTTTGGAGGGAGTCTAGTGATGGTAGAGGTCAGAACGTTCCAGCCAATGACGTGTCTCAGAGGAGAGGGTCTCTCCTGAGAGGAGCTGCTGTGAGCAGAACTCAGGTGGCACAGGGCACTCTCAGTGAGGGAAAGAGAGAGAGACGATCCAGGATATGTCCAGGGAAACCCACTGAGGGCAGATCCCTGAGAGAACCTTCCATATTACCTTCTAAAGGAGGATGCTCCCTTTGGTGGGCAAGGGCTGTATCCTATTACAGTGTGAAGAAGCAAGGAAGCCCTGGGGTCTCCTGAACAAGGCAGAGGTGCTGTGGTCAATGAGAACAAACGCAGGGCAGAAGGAAACCACTGGACTCATTTGCATTTTCTTGCCATTGCAGAGCAAGTGCAAACACTATGTGCTGGGCACTGGTCTTAGCACTTACATATATTAGCTCATTTAATCTCAGTAATCTTAAGATTCAGGTTCTCTTTCTAGTCCCATTTTACTGATGAGAAAACTGAGGCAAAAGTTTGCCCAAGATCATCAGCTAATAAGCTACAGGACCAGTACTCAACCCAGGAAGTCTGGCTCCAGATTCTACGCTCTGATCCCCTATCGTGTACAGCCTCTGAAAGGTGGGGAGGAAAATGGAGGAGTACTGTCCATATATTAAGGAGAGCCCTTTTCTTATCTCTGGAGCAATAGAAGTAGAGTCCCTGAGGTGTAAACCCTCAAAGTACCTGGACACTCCCACACCACAGAACCCTTCTCTTGGTAATCCAGGAAAACAATGACTATTAAGAAAGACATGTATTCCATATAAATAAAAGTATGGCAAAGAGCAATATAATATTCCTAAGGATGAAAACCCACTAGAAGAATTTTGTCAAAGAGAAGATGAAAGTTATGAATATGAATTAAGAAAAATCTTAAGGAAGTTATTGGAATTGTAAAAGATACAAGATATCAGGAATTAAACCTCCACCAACAGGTAGATATGAAATAAACAGACCTCAAGATAGAAATAGGAAAAAAAAAAAAAACAGCTAAGAAATTAAGTCTAAATTATAAAGAACACAAGGAAAATTCATTAAATTTCAACACAGATATTAAAAACTTCTGCTTGGCAAAACAAACAAAAAGCACTACAAGCAAAGACAAACGTCAAATGATAAATGTGGAAAAATGCGAACAACTCACATGATATTAAAAGGGATAATATTCCCAATATTTAAAGAGACCCTAGAAGTCAGTACGAAATGGAACAACCTAGTAGAAATATGGGCAGGGACTATGGACAATTTACAAAAACAAAAAAAGACAATATAAATGAACCTTACAAGTATAAAAATATGCCCAACCTCATTCATACTAAGAGGATACAAATTAAAAATACGCTGGTAGGGCTTCCCTGGTGGCGCAGTGGTTGAGAGTCCGCCTGCCGATGCAGGGGACACGGGTTCGTGCCCCGGTCCGGGAAGATTCCACATGCCGCGGAGCAGCTGGGCCCGTGAGCCATGGCCGCTGAGCCTGCGCATCCGGAGCCTGTGCTCCGCAATGGGAGAGGCCACAACAGTGAGAAGCCCGTGTACCGCAAAAAAAAAAGAAATACACTGGTATATCAGTTTTACCCGTCAATTTTGCAAAACCAACATTTTGACAAGATGCTTCATTGGCAAGGCTGTAGGGAAAAGGGCATTCTCCTGCATTACTGGTGGGAATGCCCTATGGAGGATATTTTGGGGGCATATTTAACAAAATGATAAATACATTTAGCATTTGACTCAGCAATTCTAATCCTGGGAATTCATCCTACAGGTACAGTAGCACACATGACAAATAATGTATACACAAAACTATTTCCTGCAATATTGGTTGTAATCAAACATTGGGAAATTGCCCAGTGTTTTTCAGTCTGGAGCTAGTTAAATTAACTAGGGTACGTATACATGAACAAATATGAACTATTAATTATCTCTCAGGTGTGTGGGGCTGGAAAATGAGATAGAACGGGTAGAGATGAGAGTCATGCCTCTCAGTATTTCTCCTGTTACATTGTTTTGATACTTTTTAGTATTATATACTTGGATTTTTGTGTTTGTTCTTGTTTGAGTTTTGAGGCTTTTACAAAATTTTTATAACACTGACTCTTTGAAGAATTCAGGCCAGTTTTTTTTTTAAGCTATGCAAATGTTTTACTATTTCCAAACTAAAAAATTCAATTAAAAACTAAAGTGCATAACGTGAAATATCTAAAGACCCATTAAAAGGCATAAACAAGGATCAATCTAGTAGTATTTCAGATTCTATTTTAAAACTAAAAGATTCAGTCAGTGAAATGCTATTGTAGAAAAGAAAGAGAAAGAGAGAAAGAAGATAGTTTTTAAAACATTTGCCTCTTTGGAAACTGGAGAAATAGTTACTGGTTGAAATGGCAGCAAGTTGACAGAAACTCAGATTTATTAGCAGAGACAGAGCCTGTGGACTACATGTGCACTTTTTCCCCCCTGTCTGTGGTCAACAACTTCTCACGCTGAGGCCTCTCTAGCCATCTCTAACCAGCTGCAAGGAACTGAGGTAGCAAATCCTACCCAGGTCTTCACATCACTCCCATGTCTCCGAGAACAATGATCCTCCTTTTCTCTGATAACCACACGTGAAGACCCAGCCCTCACAGCTGAGGCTTTCAAGTCCAGAGAACCTTCCTTTCCTTTTGAAAGGAGTCCCGAGCAATCCCCAGGCTGGGCCTCCACAGGCCATCACTTTTCCGGCCAAAGAATGTAACCTTTCCTCAGGGAACAATATCTTAAGGATGCCACGGGAAAGACAATTAATATGACAATAAATGCATTATGCACTTAGAAAAGAGAGATTGGGGGATATAAGCCTCATTAAATTCTCATTATTTACAGATGAAGCAGTTTGAATTACCTTGTAGGTGTTTGGGGTTTTTTCTTCAGAATTTTTTGTTTCTTCCATTATTCTACATGCAATGGTTTTGTCATTTTAAGTGCCCAAATTTACAACAAGCATTTAATTATTTTGACAGTATGTAGCGAAATGTGCATCTCACATAAGAAAGTTTTGGTTTTACAAAACCCTTCCTGTATCGTCCAAAAGAGAAATCTTAAAATCTGAAAGCCTAGTTGATAAATAATGCCAAGGCCATTAGAAAATAAAAAGGATATGTAGAATTCAGTCATTCTTTTATCGTTCCCATTAACAGTCAATGTGGTAACAAAATATAATGTTGTAAATCCTTCTGAGTTAAGCGAATAAAAAGGCCATAATAAAGGTCAATTTTACTGCCATCAATTTGCAATGATGGGACATTTGGTTACCAAAGGAAGCAACAAATGCAACCCAGAATTATGGCATCTCTGGAAAAAAATATTGCTATTATGGCAAGAAGAGCTTTGAGGAGATTTACACTGAACCCAACACTTAGCTCTGTTCCAAAATAATAATATGAATTCTGTACAAATTGCACCAACCCTGTGCAGGGCAGTGCAAAAGATAAATGCATCATCATGCCGCCGTGTGATGGAGTCACTCTACAGCAGATGGAGAAGTTATAATGCATATTTGAAATATATGCAAAAATAGAAAAATGGTAGTTTCGTGAACAATTAATGCTATCCATAATTACAATGTGCAAACAAAGTAACCACCAGGGGACAATTGCACAATAACGAGATTTGCAGGTATTAATCCTTCTCTGAAAAGGCGAGAATGCAATTTTTAGAAAAACAACGACAGTCAAAACTAGAGCACAAAATAGAAGGGTGGAGACTGTTGCTTTTAATTTTAGGATTTTTTCCATTGGAAAATTGAAAACTAAAATATCAAAGAAGAATTAAAATACCCGAGTGATGCCATGACCCCCTCATCTCCCTCTCTCCTGTGCCTTCACTTGTTTTATCTCAACTGAAACTGGGCTCGTCAGCAGGATATACCCATATGTTCCATCCTAATTTATGTTTACGTTCAGAACCATTTGTAAACTAGAGAGAATTCAGAGCGGATATTTATTTGTACAACTGACTTCTAGGCCAGTAATGGCAGTCCCCATACCTAAATACTAGCCCATCAAGAAAAGAAAAATGCTACATGGGATTAAAAATGACAACTGAGTAATAGCATGGAAGGAACTTCTGTCAAGAGAGTCAGAGGAAGTTTTTAAATGGCTCGAGTTTCTTTTCATAATTAACTTTTTCCTAGGTTACAAAATGCACACTCAGTGTAGAAATTACAAAATAGAGAAATTATCTGTAACACCACCACCAAGAAATGAATACTGCAATATTTTTGTGTAGTTATATCTTTCTAGGATCTTTGTCTGTCCATATGTATGTATACATGAACACATTCTGGATCATGTTACAAATACTGTTTTATAACCTGCAGTCATCACTTGATATTATATTAGAAATATATCCCCCATGATTCCCAATACCTGTGAAGTTTTCTATTAACGTCCACATCATAATTTATTTAGTGAATTCCTTTTGTATTTATTCAATAAATATATATTGAGCAACTACCATGGGACCCACTGTTATAGGTGCTAATGCAGCAAAGATGATTAAAGAACATTCACTGACTTCAAGGAGTGAAATGATCACCATGGTGCCTAAATAATTTGTATCACACTGTATGTAAGCGGTTGCTGATCCCAGAAGAGAGTGACAACCACTTTCTAGAGAGTTTAGGTAAAGCTTCACAGAGGAAGTAACAATTGATATGGGTTCTGTAGAATGAACAGACGTCAACAGGGCGATCAAATGGGGATGAGAATTTTAGACAGAGGTAAGAGCATGGATAAGCGTATGGAGACAGGAAGTGATGATGGTGCTGCCACACAGGAAATATTAAGTCCTCTTCAACTTTTAAAAATCGTTCATTGTAATACTTACAGACACCTGTAAAAGTGGTGTGACCAGGCTTTCTCTGATCAGTGTACCTCTCCCTTTCTTCAACACATCTGACTTTATAAACACAGGTTTTATTTATGCTTCACATTACTTTTGAGTGTGCCCATGCCACTGGTTAGGGAGGAGAGACTATGATGTCTAAAACAAGAAAAAGGACTTCCCTGGTTGCGCAGTGGTTAAGAATCCGCCTACCAATGCAGGGGACATGGGTTTGATCCCTGGTCCGGGAAGACCTCACATGCTGCGGAGCAACTAAGTCTGTGCACCACAACTACTGAGCCTGCGCTCTAGAGCCCGTGCGCCACAACTACTGAGCCCGCGTGCAGCAACTACTGAAGCCCACGTACCGCAACAAGAGAAGCCACCTCAGTGAGAAGCCCGTGCACCGCAACGAAAAGTAGCCCCCGCTCGCCGCAACTAGAGAAAGCCCGCGTGCAGCAACAAAGATCCAATGCAGACAAAATTTTAAAAAGAAAAAGAAACAGGTGGAACAAGTTTCACCAGAAACAGGTGGATTCTGAACATTTTAAACAAATATTTTGTTATCAATTGAGAAGGGAGATATAATTTATGAAACTGGCTTCTATTCTAAAATATAGTGGTTCTAATAATTAAAAAGACGGAAAGACAAATTCTAGAAACATAACTCTAGCTGGAAGTAGAACAGATCCCAAATACGTAGCACATCCAAGGTTATCCAAAGCACATTATCAACTCTTGAAATCCACAGACTATAGCATAACACACAGTAATGGATCCAGAAGGGATCCATTTGGGATTAGGTGTGAAGAACTCTTCTGAGACACTTGAACCTTCAGATCAAAGCCATATACAGTCGTCCATCAGCATGCCTGGGGGATCGGTTCCAGGGCCTGCCAAGGACTGCAAAATCTGAGGATGCTCCAGTCCCATAGCTGGCCCTCTGTATCTGCAGTTCTACAACCTCAGATTCAACCAGCCTCAGGTTGTGGAGTACTATAGAGTTTATAGGAAAAAATCCACTTATAAGTGGACAGTTGTAGTTCAAACTTGTGTTGTTCAAGAGTCAACTGTCTAACTGTGTCTCTGTTCTCCATTTCTCCTTGGAGCTATTTGGATTCATCCTTTGATTACCTACTTAGAGATAGTTCACCTGACTTTGGAGTTATTACCCACAGACAGTCACTTCAGTTTGTTTCGAGATGTGACACCCTGACTTCCAGGGTTTCCTCTAGACCACAGCAACGTTGGGTTCCCTGTAGAGCTGGTAACCTGCCTGCTGTTCCAGAGACCCTCGATCTTTTCACTGGATCCCTCTGAAAAGTTTGGGTGATACATTTAGTATAAATCAGACCCACAGACCAAACCAGAGCATGACCAACAATGACACAACAAAATATTAACTAAGCAAGGAGTAAATGTAAGGTCCCCAGAAATGACACATGATGATGCAAAATTAGTCTGAATTCTCACACCACTGTTCTGAGAACTACGTCAATCGATTTTTCAGTCTTAAAGGAAGCTGTACTGGCAACATTCCACCAGGTAAGGAGCTACGGCCCATACTCCAGGCCATAAAGAGTGATAAAGAGCTCTATCCCCGGATTCCAGGGAATGCACTCATAAGGCAAAGCAGAGAGATTCCAACAATGAAACGGCAACAGGACGATGCTCTTCTCTGATAAGAGGCACCCACTACTGCATTTGTCAATTTAATAGGAATCATTTTAAGCTTTTAGTGTCTGATAAGGGAATTAAATTTTACTTGGTTATTTCCATAGAAACTAAAGAGTTTGCAGAGATATTCAGCATTTGATTTCTTAATCACATCCTCCTAAATGTTTCTTTCAAAAACCAGCATTGGTTTTCAAAGACTGGGAGCTGGAAGCAGGAAGAGCCTGATGGAAAGAAAGGAGTTACTGTTAACTGCTATAGTCTATTAATCAGCTGATATTTTTAAAATGAATGTGTTTATTACCAACCTGTTTCAAAACAGAAATGTGCCAATATGTATGTATACATAAACTGCTTCCAGATTCCCACTTGTGGTAAACATGCCTAAATATTTTTCAAGCTATAAAAGGAAACCCAAATAAATACCAGCTGTGCAGGTTTATCTAGGAACAGAAAAAATATGGAAAGAAGAAAAAGAATGCACTGCTACATGATTAGTGTAAAATGAATCCAAAGGATTGGAAAGTAGGAGCGATGGGTTGTGGGGTTAAAAGGACAGAGAAATAAACAACTCCTTGGTTCTGTAGTGGAATCTTATCCTGGTCATCACCCAGATAGCTGACAATAGAGTCACATATGGCCTGTATCAGTGAAAAGGACACTGCTATTTCTTAGTCTCTCAATCTCTCTCTCTCTCTCTCTCCTTTTTCTTTCTCTGTGTCTTTTTCTTTGTCTCTCTCTGTCTCAATCTTTCTGTTCCTCTGTGTAGTACGAGTCTACATGTACCTCTGTCTTTTCTACGCTTTCCTGTCTCTGTGTGTTTGTGTGCCTGTCTCTGTCTTGCTCTTTCTCGCCTTCCCTCTTCCTTTCTATCTTAACAAGGCTCTAACTCTCCCCTTCTTCTCTGTCCCTACCTCAGACTGACTTTTCTGCTTCCAAATGCACAAAAGCAAACAAGAAAGTCCTAGGCCTTATTTACATTACTTCCCAGAGAACAAAGGATAATTAAATTGAGTCCAGATTTTAGGCTCTCAAGAGAGCATCTAATGGATCCAGGTATAACATTTAGTTCAAGCAACTAAGGTCATGGAAGGCACATGGGATCTCCTACCACAAACATGTTCCCGCACATTGGGATTGGGGAGGGGTGCAGGCAGTTCTCAGACAAGGCGGCAAGGGAAGGAGACATCCTTCCATGTCAGTGGCACCTCATACATGAAGATTTTCCCAATTAAAATAGTTCAGAAAGATGCTCCACTTAACACTTAGGTATATGCCACTTCGACACTTGTTAGTTGTCTTAACTTGAGACGTTATTTTTCTCTCTGATCGTTAGTAATACCAACAATCTCACTGGATTGAAGATTGAATATGTGAATGTAGGTGACAATATTTATGACCAAGCATGGCACAGGGTCAATACTCAATAAGGGTATTACTGCCCTTACTTACAACATGAGCGAGTGTTACCCTTTCTGTGGTTCTGATCTTGTCCTCTGTGCCAGACACAGAACAGGTACCAGAAATCCCTGTTGATTGATCAATTATGTTAATATTTCTAGGGAACCTGAGAACTCAAACTCAAATGAATGTGTTCTATTTCTGATTCTAGTCTGCAGAAGGGATTCCAGATGAAAGAAAGGAAACTATGATCAGACATCAAATGTGTAAGTAAGTAAAGGTAGATGGGCTCAAGAGACCAGAAAGGGTTTAGAATTTTTCTTTTGCTAGGATGACAGACTTCTACAATGACCATAGAGGAATAAATGCTGTAGCAGACAATATTATTTACATACAAAATAATGCCACAAGTTGTTGACCCTATGTTGACTCTGGTAGTCTCAAGACTTCTGAAAGATGATTTGGAAATGTTTAGAGAAAGATCAGAACCCCATTGCCAAATCTTCCCAATATCTACGACCACATACACAAAACACAAATTTCCTAAGAACAGAGCACTTGTCTGTTTTGTTCCCTGACGTACCCCTAGCACTGATCACAAAGCCACAACATAGTAGACGCTAAGTATATGCTAGCAAAATGAGTGAATTAATGAAATGAAAGAACAAATCCTAACTCCATCCCCAGTAGGGCTGCTTCATGGGCGTGTGACCAGTGCAGTTTCACAGATTTCCATACTTAGAATGACCCCATGACTGGTTTAATGCTCTGTGGTCATCATCTTCAAACTCTTAATCGTTTTTGAGCAAGGGGCCCCCATTTTCATTTGCACTGGGCCCATCGATTATTTAACCAGGCTTGCTTTTCACGGTAGGTGAATAATTCTGCCTCTATACAGCAGTAAACCCGACTGTCTTAGTCCTTTGGGGCTACTGTAAAAGTACACCACAGACTGGGCAGCTTATAAACAACAGAAATTGATTTCTCACAGTTCTGGAGGCTGGAAGTCCGAGATCAGAATGCCAACAGGGTCCAAGGAGGACCCTCTTCCAGACTGTAGACTTCTCATTGTATCCTCACATGGTGGAAGGGGTGAGGGAACTCTGTGAGGTCTCTTTTATAAGGTCACTAATCCTATTCAGGAGAGTCCTACCCTCATGACCTAAGCACCTCTCAAAGCCCTACCTCCTCATACCATCACATTGGGCACTGGGATTTCAACATATGAACTTGGGAGGGGGACACAAACCTTCAGACCACAGAACCAAGGGAAGAGCATCAGGAATGGGAATGCTTGCACTGAAACAGCTGTGAAGCCCCCATGGAGATGCAGACCCACTGCATCACAGATGTTCCGGTCCTCACCCAGAGCTTCCTGGAGTTTCCTGGAAGCTTCTGCTTCACTATCCCACCTGGCTTTGGGTCTGTCTCTAAAAGAGGGTACAAACATTATGGACAAATGCCTCCTAGGTTCCAGCTATACTGCTTCTTATAAGTTTACTAAATTCCAGAGGCTAGTGGTGTCTCTTATCCACTCGCCTCTCATACTATATATATAGCTTAATATTGTAGTTATTACCTGTGTATTTTAATGAGGGTTTGTAGTTTGAGGTATTTATTGGTCTATAAGAAATCTATGGCTTATTATCAAAGACTTCAAACCAAAGCAAGTCAAAGTACTTGTAATTCCAAGACAGATCGCCTAACAAGATATAATGCATTTTTTAGGGGTAAATGTTGACATATTAAATCCATAGTCACATGAAGAGTTAATAGAAAATTTTTTTGACAATCTATACTTTATAGCATGCTCCCACCTGACATATTTTTCTTTTCTAGTATAATTTTCATTATTTTTTATTTTAATGCAGTGGTGATCTTCAATTCAAGCCCCCTGTCTCTGATCATATGTTCTCACTTTCAATGAAAATTTGTTTCTGTCACATAAGAATCCACTGTTATTAGATTCTATTGCAATAATTTATTAATATCAAGTCCATTAAATGATGACACACTAGGCATAGAAAAATATTCTATACTGAAGAAATAATTTTGCTTCAGTTTTTTAGTTCTTTTAAAATTATTTGGAAGCATTAATAATTACTTTTAAAGATTTGTCACAGAAAAGAATAAGGCAAACATTTGCGACTAAGGAAACCCATCAGTATGTCTATGTTAACAATTCTGAATTTACTTATTAGTTTCAATCTTCCTCTAGCCCATCACATTTTAAATGCCCCTATTAAAATTATATGATGACCTTAAGGTATTAAAAAACTCAAGTTAATGAGTGAGAATGGGATTTATCTCTATCCACTGAATTAAGTAGAACAGTTCCCCTTGAAATCCCCCACTCCTCACTCCTTACTCTTTTAAGTTTTTTTTTAGTCTTTCTTGGTCCAGCATAATATCTCTGCTCAATTCTGAACACTTTTCAATGTTTCAGTCTTTCTTGGTCCAGCAGCATAACATTTCCAGAGAAGACAAACAAAGGTGTTCATCCTTTTGGGCACTTACTGACCACACATCTCTGATATGCCCAGCTCTCCTGCCCATGACTTTCTCACCTCTCCTTTCCTTTGTTCTTATAATTCATCTGCCTGGTCTAGAGAATTCACAGCCTAGCCTGAGCATTTAGCACCCTGCACAGAGAATGCTCAGCGCAATTTTCTAAAACACATAAGCTAAAAATAGCTTCAATTTATACATAGAAGAACAAAGGCTGAATTGGAAAAAGCTGTATACACACACATACACACACACACATATATACTCCACTGAGTCGGCAGTGGATCTCCCTTAGTAAAAACAAATTTAATACAATAGTCACTAATAGTCACTAATAGCTCTGAAACGTATGAGTAAGCCATTGTTAGGCCAAGCATTGGCACCGCTTATTAGTGGTAACTGTTTCAGAACATACAGAACATCCGTTACCATTACTGAACCATTCTGAAGAAAACACTAAGCAACACTAAGCAAGCTTTTGCCAGGACTGAGAATACACTGCGCTATAAAACCAGGAATGATGCTGTATACTAATTCTTCCATGCATTGTTGGGTGGCTTACATTGCCTACAGAACAGACCCCTCACTCGGTATGAAACTACATCTCCTGCCTAATTTTCAAATACCTACCTTATATGCTAGATATACTGAAAGTGCCAGTTACTACACTTTTGTCTCTCAGCTCCAGACCCGCCCTTCTCTATACTTGGCTTTGTGATGCTGAGGCTGGTGCTCTGCAAATAGCATTTCTGCCTTGCTAGCATCTCCCTATTTTTGAGAGATGGAGGCTGCAAGGCTAGAGAAGGAAAAAAGGAATAATCCCGTCCTGTTTCCTGCGTGCTTCCTGTTTACTTCCTGTTACTGTGAACATTATCCTAGTAACGCTTCTTTGGCCCAGAAGTAGCCATTTCTTCCCATATAAGCAACGGAATTCTGTTTGCAATTTTTCTATCATTTGCAGAACCAGCCTCATAGTGGGCCCCTCAGAGACACCAGTACCAGGCACCTAGCTCCCCTTCCTCAGATGTCTGAGCTCCAGTCCCACACAGCTTCTTCTCCAGACTTCTAGGTTTTAGTAATTCCAATTTCTTCCCACTGTTCCCCTAGCCTTGGTTGCTGTGATTACTACCTCTGTAATAAGTTATTGTTCTTTTTATTTTCTTGCCTTTCATGAATTTTATGAAATTTTATGCCTAGTTAAAATTATTTACATTAAATTAAGACATGCAGTGAACTAGTAGCCACGTTTAATCTGCTTTAACACCTTGGTGGTTTTGTACCCTCTCCTGGAATTGTCTCATTTTTTCTCTGGAGACATATGCTTAAATATTCTTCAACACCCATCTTACATATCACTTCTTCTGTGATGTTTTTCTTGACCGCCTTAAATAGAATCACTCACTTATAATTAGTACAGTTTCAGATTATACATCCTGCTATATGTCCGTTAGAACTATAATAATTTATTTACATATCTTTATACTCTACTAGGCTGTGAGCTCCATGGAAGCATGAACTAACGCTTTATTCAGCTCTGCATACACAGCATTCAGCCCATTATCTGACACATAGTAGGAATATCACAAATGCTCATTTAATTGATTTGTTTTGTGTTAATGAGTTACAAGGTTCTCTGGGCAGATTTAGAAATAGTCTTTAGTACCAGCATATAAGGCTTTTGCTCATGTTCTGATATAAGGGGTCCTTAGAAGGATGCCTTAACTCAAGGAAAATCCCCCCACTAGACAGTCAACTTTGTCTGAAATTCCATCCTTAGGGAGTACATATCTCAGTACCTAGTATATAATTAGCATGAAATAAATGTCAGCTTTTTGTTTGTGTTTGTTTTATTCTGCTTACTCAATAACTAACAAGGGTTCTCTATTTACCACTGACTTAAGCACAAATTCCTCACCAGCAGATTTAAGCAATATGGCTTAGCAATATGGGTCATATTATTTTATCTCCCACTGCCACATAGTTTAAGCCTCTAAAATAGGCATAGACCAACTACATACAGCCCACTCCATAGGCCAAATCCAGACCACCACTTTACTAAATCAAGTTTTATTGAAATACAGCCAAACTCATTCACTTATGTATTGTTAGCTCTAAACTTAGCCTTCTACACCACTGTCTACGTCTACTACTAACATGTACACTCTTATCTCTATGTTGTCTATGGCTGCTTTCGTGTCACACAGGCAGACTTGAATAGTGATGACAGAGATCATATGCCCCACAAATCCCAAAACATTTACTATCTGGCCCTTTATGGACAATATTTGCCGACCCCTGCCCTAGATGATTGCCAAAGTGGAATGACAGCCTGCTCCCCACATTCGATCCACACCACTTTTGCCATTGCTAATGTTATTCCCCCACTTCTGCCTATCATATCCTATTAGTACCTGAAATTTTTCTGACTCACCCAACTTAAAGGCATTATTCCTTCCTTAGAACCCTTGTTTCATATTTTACCACTCTTACAGCATTTATATTTTTACTTTGAATTATCATTATATATATATATATACACACACACACATATACTGATAATATCCCTTCAAATTGATTACAGATTCTTAGAGGATAGGTTCTAGAATTTATATATCTTTCTATCTCTTACAGCCCTGAAAATACTTATAATAAAGATTTGCCAAATTGAGTCAGATAGAACCAAACTGCTGACCAGCAGGTTGCCTGTGGTCTTCTCACAACAGCTTTAGATGCTGGATGATAGCACACATCATGGATTAGTTAGTGGGTCAATATGATGAGTTATGACTAGTTTTTTCCTTTGATCTTAGTAACATTGCTCAATCCAAAAGAGGTAATTCTTGATTTGACTATGGTTAACAAGTTATCTAAAAGAAATGAACTGAATCACATTTAAGACCGTATTTGGAGACTTATGGGAAACTATGACTTTTGAGATTAGTGTGTAAGGTACTGAAAGCCTTAGGATCTGAACATGGGGTAGCTTTAACCAGTGATTTGAGCTAATGAGGCTACTAGGTGATTCACCTTACACTTCCCCCAAAGTCATTAGCCGCAGAATGATTTTACAGAATTGTTCTGTTGGTGATTATAAAGCAAATAGGAGATTTGAAATCAGGGTAAATTCAGTTTTCTTTTACAATTAAACATTACTTTGGTCTCTCTCTAATTAATATATTCCAATTGTTTTTATCTTGAGATAAATTGTGAAACTATAAAGGTATACAATTCAATAAATGTGTTTGATAACAAAAACACAATGGAATTAGATGCTCAGAGACAGGAATGTAGAATGATGCATTATTTTGCCTTAATAAAAGGAGAATTAATTGATTCTATTTACCCTGCCTAAGTTATCTTTATTACTTAAGAATGGGTTTTTTTAATTCTAAAAAAGGAGATCCTTCTAGAAGCGCTTCTCATTTAACAAAATACCTCCATTCAAAAAAAAAAAACAAAACAAGACTTCTATTCATATTATTTCCACTGACTCAAGTAATATTTCCTCCAAAGTTTCTTAATGAGTTATGGTCAAGTCATCTGGTAAAAGATTCCTCTCTAATAAAAAAAAGCCCAAGGTTCAAAGTGTATTCTAAAAGGAATACATAGGAAAAGTTTGACTTAACTCAGCATGCTTCTTTCTCTTTACTTTATGATGATACTTTGGGTGATATTAATCATATCATAGCCCCATCAATATTACCTGCACTGTTATTTCAACTTGGCAGATTATCTCAGCCAAGAGCAATGATCAAGCATCTTCATGAAAAATGAGAAGGTCTCAAAACTCCTGGCCTTGATTCTCTTCCTCAAACATGGAGTGCCACTTATCTACGATAAAGCGTTATTACTGCTCAGGAGGAGACACGCCTAGCTATCAAATTCACAAGATACAGAACACAGCAACCTGACCACCAAAACCTGGGATATGACCCTCGGAAGAAAACAATGCCCTATACAGATAGTTCATTTACATGGGAGATGGAAAGTGCAAACTTGGGTAGCAACAATACTTTGGTCTGACTCCAGCAGTAGGATTGAATGAGTAAACGCACAGATGTATATTTTGAAAACTAATAGAATTCAAGGAAGGTCATGCAAACAACAGTTTAGGTTACCAGAATGTTGGTGTTTTTGACTTACTATAATTTTGGTGTTTTGATGATGTTTTAATAGCGTGATAACACTGGAAAGACTTAAGGTATCAAGTAGACTAGGGTTCTCCATTTGATAGATGAGGAAAATCAAACCCAAATAGCTGCAGTGCCTTGTCCAAAAATTCCATAGGTGATTAGCAGGAGTAGTAGAATGTGGATTAGAACCTACATCTCTTCAGAATCTACTGTGTGTGTGCTTTATTTACGATAAAGGAAAACTATCACTCTCAAAAAAACAAAAAAATATAAGAAAATAGATTTTTTTTAAAAGACAAAATTGGCCAGAGGGATGGAATAAGCAAAGGTAACCCTACTATTAACACCCTCTAGATGTCACTATCCATGAGCAAAGGCTAGAATCTTCTTTCCAGTTGACTGACCCTTGAAGCTATTACAGATCTGCATATTTGAAATAAGCCAGCTTTTGGTCCTTTCCCCAAGAATCAATAAAGAGTTATACATGTATATACTCTTGTACAATGTACCTAGTATGAGATGAAGTATAAATTCTCAGGATTTCATCATAAAATGTTTAAGGATTTTAATCAAAACTCCCACAGCTCTCATTGTTGGCAGACAAGAGAAATATAGAAGGAAGGAGAAATACAAGAAACTATTTGGCCTAAATAAGAGGCATTGGGGGCCATTTGGGGCAAAGTTATCGGTATAAATTTCAAAATACATTTCATGCTTTTCCTATGTTTTTATCTTACTGAATATGAATCTGAATCATACTATCACTTACCTAGCTATTTCCTTTACTTTCGCCTCTTCCTAATTACCGCACGTAGTTTTCAAAATATCCATATGAGAGATAATATCATTGGGCTGGAACACTGTCATAAAATAATAGTTCGCTGTTGCTAGATAAATGCCAAGGTAAAGCTAGACACTTATTGAAAATAAATGTTGAGGCAAATTGAGAAACACTGATTGTAAGAAAACGTTCTAATACAGTAGCTTCATTTCTGTTGTACCAAATGGTGCATGTTGATGTAATCATTTCTTTAATAGATCTTAGTGCAGTCAAGTTCAAGTAGCTTACAGTACAATACAGCAACTACATTCTGATTGTTGAAGAAAACCAAACTTGGCATGATATGCAGTCAACCCAACAGCTGTTCATAGGTAACAACCTTAGGTCCTGCCCCACCAAGCTATGTGTACCAACGACTTCTCACTAGCAGAGCCTAGTTGCATTCCAACTGTAAATAAATTCCAACCGTACATATCCAATAGATTGGCTATTGCACAATTTTGTTTGATATTTTTCCTTCTAAAACGTTTATGTTCTATATTCTAGACATATCTTGGCATATATACATATATGTGTATATACATATATACATATATGTATATGCAATTTAATGAGAGATGGCTAACCTCTTTGCCTACCCTTACAGATAACTAAATGTGCCAGAACAAGTGTGTGGAAACAAAAATCTAGTCCAGATTTTGAAAATGCAATGTTTTGACCTTTCAAAAATTGGCTCCCAAAATACACATTTGCTGTTTTGAAAACACATCCAAAATTTCAGAGAGATGACAGTTTATTGAGCGAATTCTGTTCCAGAAAGTTCAACTTAGCATGGTGGGCCATCCAACCTGGCCTAAGTGAAACCTCAGGGGGATCCAGAAACAAGAGCCTTTCTTAGAATTGAGAAAAAGTATAATTCACTAAAAGGAATTCCTCACTGTATTGGAACTACGGGGGAAACGGAGAAAGAGCATCTCACGGGAGACCAGTTTTGCTTAAAGAGAAAAAGAAGATACCAAACCAAATTAATTACCCAAACTTCTTCAATGTTTCTAAGTCTGGAAATAGACTTTGAAGTTTTACAGCATATATTTAAAGCAACTTTTCTCAATCCTCTCAGTTCTGGAAGACAAAGACAACAGAAGGAACAGAATTCACCTGACGAAAAATACAGTTTGCTGTTGGAGAGAACAAAGACAATGGAGAGGTGACAGTGTATAAAAATGCAATTTCAGTTAACTTTTCTGGTCATAGGGAAGGAAGTAGTGGCATAATTGTGTGTGTGTGTGTGTCTATGTGTGTATCCATAAGGATAAGGAACTGTGGCGTAATTGTGTGTGTGTGTGTGTATGAGTGTATCTATAACACATTCACTGCCATAATACATGTTAAAGAAGTCACAACACCAGCCCAAGTTTTCTTGGATTTTAGACAGAATCAACTTTCTATTTGCATACCTGATACACTATATAATGATTTTAAATAATACAGATTCAGTTACCCAACATACCCACCAGATAGATGAGTTGTTAAATAACCTTGGGAGAGTCATTTGAACTTAATTGTTCATTTCAGTACCTCCAAAAGGTGGATAATAACAGTACCTATTTTACAGGACTGCTGTAAGAATTAAATAAGATACTTTATGAAAAAGTACCAAAAAAAAAGAGAAAAAAGTACCTAGCACAGCCCTAGTCCAGGGCACACAATAATTGTTCTATTAACTATCATTTCCATTGATATGCATCATATATTGAACAAGTCAGAAATGACCAGTGGTTGAAAAGGAGCAGCAATCCTCAGATAGTCCCTGTTTATGAGACTTAAGTGTCTGGTGAATAAATCTGTTAGACAATGAGGCTGCAAGAAAACACTGTCTGGTTCATTCAATACCATACCTGAACAGTGGATTTTAGTCTATCCCCAGCTACTTGGAAGGGAAAAGACCATGTATCTTTCCAGCTCAGGGAGCTGTCATGTGGTTAAGCATAGTTTTCTCTCTCATAACTTTGTACAACGACAATGAAACCTCTACTGACCCATTTATCCTTCTTTCATTCCATGGAGATTGAGACAGAAAGGAGACTCAAAGTAAACTTTTAATAAGAAAACAAAGAAAAGGAGGGTAAACTTTTCCTCCAGCTTTCTGGTCTTTTTTCATCTTTGGTCTTAGGCTGCTGAGAAAGAAGATTTTGATGTTGGGTGTGTTTTTCTCATCTTTCCTCAGGATTGTTGAGCAGTAATAAGGGAGAACTTGCACTACTGTCAGGCCTAACAGACTAGGTCTATGTAGTCAAAACCATAACTTAGGATTTTACTTATGCTTGAAAGGAGGTTGTCAGCAAATCTTCCTAATTCTTCCCAATAAGAACTCATAAGTTGCCAGAGACACTAGATATACTTAGACATCTGTCTCCAAAGACCTAAGGATCCAGATAAAAATAATCAATTGTAGCGGCTTCCCTGGTGGCGCAGTGGTTGAGAGTCCACCTGCTGATGCAGGGGGCACGGGTTCGTGCCCTAGTCCAGGAGGATCCCACATGCCGCGGAGCTGCTGGGCCCGTGAGCCATGGCCGCTGAGCCTGCGCGTCCAGAGCCTGTGCTCCGCAACGGGAGAGGCCACAACAGTGAGAGGCCCGCGTACCGCAAAAAAAAAAAAAAAAAAAAAAAAAAAAATCAATTGTATATACATAAAGACAATTGATTTAGTTTTTAACTTTTAATATGGATGTTTAAGCAACATTGTGCATTTACAGACTTAAATAAAGGACAAGAATAAAGCAACGGGTACGTGAGTAGACTTGAATCTTGAATCAAATTAACACCGCATCCTTTGGTCATTCACTGAAAGTGTGGTTCTCAACCTTAGCTAAACGTTAGAATCACCCGGGAAATTGTTAAAAATACTGATGCCTGGGCCCTCCTCACCAGAGATTCAGATTGAGTTTACCTTGGGTGAGGAGAAGATAGTATTTTAAAAGATTCTCCAATGATTCTAATGTGCACCAATTTTGAAAACCAATGACCAAAGGGATCATCCCAGCGTTTGTCTTCATTTTAGACATCCCACAATTACAGCAAAAAAGTAGAAGCTCACACATGTACCCACCAGCCTCCAGCAGCTTGTATATGAAGAACTGTGATCTAATAACAAGAACAAAGATTTGCTGGAGACGTCAATGACTGTCTGTTCTGTTTTTTGCTCCTGTGTTGCAATTTGAATGGTTTTATGTTCAGAACAGAAGGGAAATGAATACAATAATGAACTCTATCCACTGGTAAACACGACTAACACCTGCCACACAGGCTAACGAGGGTTATGACGTGAATCTCTGTGTTACATAAAGCTTGATGCAAGAGGATTCTAAAAATTTCTTCAGGAAGGATCTCATTGTAAATATTCTAGCTTAATGGTTTTCTGTTTGTATTTTGTCCAAGTCACAAAGAAATAGCCATTATTATGACTATACAGGTTTAATTGAACCTGTATTATAGATTCTTATCTTCAATGGACAACACTTTGATTGGTTTCACTGGAGTTCTGAGCTAGCCTGTGGATGGTACGAAATACAGTGTATTGGGATGGCCAAAAAGTTCATTCAGGCTTTTCCATAAGATGGACAAACATTGCTCTAGTCCAATAATCGAGGTGATCAATGTCATAAACAAGTGAAGTTTTAAGATTGTTTTCCTTTAGATTACTCATTTTTACTTCTTACGTATCCCACATGCTCTGATAGCAGTGGACAGGGTTTAAATCTCAAACTAAGTTAGACTTCTCACAAGCTTGCTACTAATGTATTTTTAGAGTTCAGTTCTATTACCTTTGTAAAAACACACATATTATGGTAGATTCATCCCAAAATGAATGATTCTCCTGACTGAATGGCCCTGATTCTCCTTCCATCAAGAGGTGAAGTCTATTTCCCATCCCTTGAATCTGGGCTGCCTTGTGACTTGTTCTGTTGAACAGAATGTGGCAGAAGTGACAATGTGCAAGCCCTGAGCATATGTCTGCAGGGGCCTAGGATACTTCTGCTGTCCCCCTCCCTAGGAACCCAGCTCCTGCCAGGAGGACAAGCCTGGACCAGCCTACTGGAGGATGTGAGACCACGTGGAGGAGATCTCAGCTGTCCCATCCTAAACAGCCTGCACCCAGCTGACTTGCATCTAACTACAGTCACAGGAAGGAGCCCAACTGAGATTAGTTAAACCTATCTGTAACCAGAGGACCCACCCAGCAGCAGACCTGCATATTCATGAGATAAAGAAATGCTTACTGTTTAAGCCACCAGGTTTTGTTGTTATTTGTTACACAGCCTTAACATGACAATAGACAACTGATACATAGACCATCTGATTTGTAAATAACCTAAATATAAGACAAAATCTTTTCTAAATGCCTACTGAAGTACAATTTCCACACTTCTCCTGAATCACCACAAGAAAGCAAAGAGAGTGTTTACTCCAGTCATCCCCAATCATACTTTCCCACGATTCTAAACAAAATTAAATTACATGTGAATTATAGTGCCCCGCAGGGATGTAGTGTCATAGCTAAGGCCAGTCATGAAAGAAAAGACAATTGGCTTTGAACATACAGTAGTCCCCAGCACAATTCAGTCTGGCTGAAAAAACAATGTTGTTTTTATCACACTGCACTTTCACATGTGTGCTATGTTACAGAATTCACTGTTCTTGTTTCCTCCAACTAACTGGTAAAACCCAAACACCTTCAAAGAATAAAGCCAACTGTTTAGTTCCTGACAGCATATGTTGGTACCAGAACACTCTGACCTTGACCTTCTGAACTGTTTCGCAGCCGACCAAACACAACTGTCAGCCAAAAGGGTTTGGGGATGGGACAAGGAGACTGATTAAATAAGGTGCCTGAAATAGATACTGTTGAACTCATTTTGCCTTTTGTCCACAGCATGTGATTCTTAACCTAGCCACTGAGCTGTGGCATGAACCTAATTAAAAACTAATAATATGATAATTATGGAAGGAAAAAGAAATGGTTATTTCAGGTTTATGGATGAGACAGGGCTTTCTCAAATGGCTTTTTCTCCTTTAGTGCTGTTTGTTCAACTCGTCACTTTAGAGTGTGTACAAAGGATCTATCTTGCAAAATGATGAATGCTGGAAGACATATTTTTAAAGGAAACTTATCAGTAGTCCATTTCAGAGAGAATTCTAACTGCAATCAGGCTCACTGCATTTTCACCTAACAATTGCAAAGCTCTTCTGTGTGATTTTGGCAGGTTTAGAGCACCACTATGTGGTCTGTTGGTGAGTATGTGAATATCTGTATATATTTTTAAAATATATATACACAGACGTATTACATATACACATATATGGCAAAACAACAACAAAATAATTGCAATGTTTCTCTTAGAGAAACAAGATCATTTGTTCACAAGAGTATGGAATGCAACTAACCTTTAAAAAGAGTAAATGAAATCTTTGCATTTAATTGTGCAAAACAAAAATAATTTGTTAGCTAATTTTAACAAATGGAAAAACACCCAGACCATTTTTTTCCAAGAGATTCTATCTTAATGCATTGTGCTATTGTGTTTCATCTGCATGTGTTACATTACATTTAATGGAAATCACATAGTCCAATTATCTCTCCTGGAGGAAGAGGAGAGAGGAGAGAGGAGGTAGGGGAATCTATTGTAAGCACAGGGAGATGCCTTTGGCAGCTTAACAGGAGAAGAAAAAAGACAGACCCTGCATTGCAGCCATCCACATATACCCCTCCCACTTGGTGACTCTCTAAATAGGACCCCCCAGAAGGGGCATAGCTTGGCCTCACCAGAAGTGGAACCAAGAACCTGTTTGCTCTGTGGAATGGGTTCTGGAGAGAGTGCAATTTTGCTGTTAGTAAAACTGCTAAATATGCCTCCTTTTCTAGCAGCTGCATAACCTGGGGGACACAATTTCTCTCTTGACACTCAATCCAGAAGGATAACTTTAGAGCCATTTCTCCTGAGAGATGCTTGCCTACAAGTATAATTCAGCTTCTAGAAATTTTCATTTTAAAATGAATAGCTAATGATATTACAGTGGCTTCAGTTAGGATTCAGAGGATATTCTGGACTCTGTATAAAAATCAAGGGCCCAGGCTACTAGTCAAATCCAGTAGTCATTAGCCACATGTGGCTAGTTAAATTAAGGCATAGTTTCTTTGTCACTCTAGTCATATTTCAAGTTCTCAATTGCTTGTGAATGGTGGCTACTATATTGCACAGCACAGATAGAAACATTTCCATCATGGTAGAGAGTTCCATCAGGCAGCACTGGTCTACAGCAATACCTAAGCTCCTGCCTGCATTTTACATGTATTAAACCAACATACTGGGTGAGAGCCTGTGTTACAGCATTGTCTTTTAATGCCTTTTCCCTTTCTCCTGCTAGTTATGTGGGATCTATGTAATTCTGGTTATGTGTACCTACTGACCCTAAATCTGAGAGCAGTCCCATGTTCTAGGACAGATGATAAAGATGAATACCTTCCGTGCTTATGACAGTTGGCAGGAAGCCACAGGAAGAAGATGGAGAACTTCCAGGACTAAGGGCAAAGGTTGCAGTAGTGAGCTAATACATCCCATATGTACCCATCATGCATCTCTCTCCCTTTTAGACATAAAAATGGGTGGTTCTGCTATGTTTAGAGAAGGACGAAATTGTGAGAAAACTGTAAATTCTATGCTGAAGATAGAGGTTTCCTGATGTCTACATAAGTCTTGGTTTAAAACGCATCTCTGAGGGCTTCCCTGGTGGCACAGTGGTTGAGAGTCCACCTGCCGATGCAGGGAACACGGGTTCGTGCCCCGGTCCGGGAAGATCCCACATGCCGTGGAGCAGCTGGGCCCGTGAGCCACGGCCTCTGAGCCTGCGCGTCCAGAGCCTGTGCTCCGCAATGGGAGAGGCCACAACAGTGAGAGGCCCACACACTGAAAAAAAAAAAAAAAAAAAAAATGCATCTCTGAGACAAACACATGTTATCTTTTCAAAGGGCCCTCTCTGATTTTAAATTGCAAATTTCCCCAACTTCATTCCCTGACACTTTCAAGTCTGCACATGTTGTCCACCTCTCCCGTTAGAATGGAAGGACCAGGAGACATAGATTTTTGTCTTTGTGGTCCTCTAATCTTTCCAAGCACCTAGAAAAGCATCCACTGGTGGTAAGCTCTTAGTAAATATTTATTGAGTGAATAAATGCATTGCTCATCTCCATGTGGCTCTCTGTCTAACCAAGGATAATAAAGCCTCCCTAGTTACTTACAGTCAGGCTAGGATTTGCTGCCTTCTAAGTTACCCCCAAGTTCCCAAAGGAACACAGTTATAAACATCGACTCTCTGATTCCTGTATCACACTATGTACTCTGAGATTCTTATTCAACATCTTCTGCTCTTCTCTGATTTATCTCAGTTCTTCTTCATCTTATCTGCACTTTGAGAGCCCATTTCTTTTTCCCTGAACTTCTGCAATAGCTCCCAAGAGGTCTCCTAGTTCCTAATATATGACCTCACCAATCCAGCCTTCGTAATGCTTCAAGAGTTATCAAATCCCCATGAAAGGTTCTGAATGTGGTAGGCATGCACAGGCCTCCATGATCTGTGCCACCAAGTATCTCTCAAGTCTTGTAAGCTTCTTGACCATAGGTGCAATATTAATTGAGCCTCTTGGTCGTAAAGGACAGGCTATTTTTTCTAGCAGTCCAAAGAACCTCACTGGCACAGGTATCAAAGATGGGCTGAACAATCCAGATACATGGGGCTCAGAAGTGCAGCTCAGCCTCAGAAACAACAGAAGCCAGGTATTTAAAGACTTCCAAGACTCTGTCTCTCATCTTTGCTTCTCTCTGAGTATCAGGGTATCTATCACTGCAGCTCGCCTCTCTCCATATGGTGGAAGCCTTACCACCACTAACTCCCAAAGATTCTATCTCTCACCTTCATCCCCAGAAGAGGGAAAACACAGCCTCTCTGGTATCCTAAGGTTTAAATTCCCAGGTGGCAGACTCACTGCCCTGGCCTGGGACGGGTGCTCCCAGGAGGCAGGGGCCCACTATCCTAACATGCAGGCTCCTTAGTTACAGACAAAGATGGGTGAAAGACAAACTCTCACAGGAGAACCAGTCTTTCTCAGTTTTTTAAAGATATTTGTAGGACAGTGTCTCATATCTTTAGATGCACAATTAGTGTTTGTTTAATTGTGATGAAAAGACATTATTCTGACAGCTGAAATAAACAGGAAACTGGAGGAACTCTAATATATCCACATCATTACTTTACCAGTATTTTAGCTGAATCTCATGGTAACAAGAGGCAGGGCATGGAAAGTATTTTCTTTCTAGAAATCAACTAACTGCATCACCAATATCCCAGATGACAAGAAGAAACTACCTTGGAAATAATAATAAATAATTATTGTAATTTGCTCTGCTAAGAGCTTCACACACATTATAATGTAGTGGGTAATGTCAGAGTGAAAAATGTGAATCCTGGCGTTAGCACGTTTGGCTGTGTGACTCTGGCAATTACCTAACGTTTCACTGCATCTATAAAATGGGGGTGAAAATAGTACCTATTAAATGTGTAACACAAATACGGCACCGGTTTTAGTGCCAGGGATAAATTAAGGCAGTGTTTCCCAGATGAGCACGACTTCGCTCCTCCAGGGACATCTGGCAGTTTGGAGACTTCTTTGGTTGTTACAACTGGATGGGGTAGAGGGACCACCGACATCCAAGGGGTAGAGGCCAGGGGTACTGCTAAGTATGCTGCCATGCGCCTGACAGCCCTCACAATAAACGATTATCCATCCCAAGACGTCAGTAGTGCCGCGGCTAAGAAACCCTGTATTAAGGGACTGTTAAATGTTACTTACCATTATTACTAGATATAATGATCGTAATAGCAAACTCTTATACAAGACTTACAATGCACCAGGTACTATTCTAAACAATTTACATATAGTAACCAAATTTAATCCGTACCAAAAAGAAAAATCAAATTTATGTGATAGATACTATTTGTTTCTCTATCTCACGAACATGAGAGTGTAATGACAAGGATTTAGTTTCTATTTCTCCCAGATGGTAATCAGAACTCACCAGTTAAATTACAGTAAATCCTGGTGAAAAATTATTCTCACTGGGGGGGATATGTTTTTATGATAAGAAGACTGGAAAGATTTTGAACACTTTTCCTTTCTCCCTCTTCATACTCGCATGCTCCAATTCACATTTTAAGAATGTTGGAATTTTCATTTTTGTTTGTTTTCAATCAGATATTCAAACCCAGTAGTTTCCCTTCCTCCTCTTTTCCCAGCCCCTCCCCTCACTATTAGAGGTTGCTTTGCAAGGATTAGAGCAAATAACTAATATGAAAAGATACGAGATTGGAGTATTTATTCTAAAGCTTAAGTTGGCTTTCCTGCACTTTGATGTATAAGCCTCTTCCTGAATTTTCTCCAAATATGTTGAGTAATACCGTGGAAGTACCTTCCAAGGCAAAGGTCTGCAAGATGGCGACAGAATGTTGAACACTGCAAGTCCTTTGGGGACGTTAGGGATAAAAAGGCTTCTTTCCTGGATTAATGCAGTTGTTTGAAAACTGATTAGTTATTGAGCCTTTAGCTTATTTTTTAAAGATCTCATTTTACTTTGGAACAATGCTCTGCAGGCTTTGTACTTTTAGGTGTTTGTGTGTGTATGTGTGACCGTGTTTTATGCCAAGCCTACGGTAACTGAGTTAAATGTAATGAAATGACTGTTCTTAGGACCCAGTACAGTGAAAAAGCAAAGCATTCAGCAAAATCCTTAATCTTCCATAGAAAAATAACTCCTACTTCTCAGGCAACACAGGAAACCTTAAGAAAATGAAAAGATGTCCATTTATCACCAAGATTCCAAAGGCCATATGTTTTCTATATCTACTGACATTTATTCCCTCTCAATGACCTAACATTTCCATGATGAAATGCAACACTATACAGAAGCATCTGAACATGGCTCATTCAACATGGCATGGGACTCAAATTTTAATCCAATCAAATTAACTCTAACAGTAGGTGTGGGTTGCCTAGATTTAGTAAAAGGGACTGGTCCAGGCCTTCCCGAGACAATACCCTGCAAGCACCCACAGTTAGCAGATTCTACAAAACACATACGAATGATTGGACTGGTTTCATAGTATCTCCTGATACAATACACTGCAACTGGGAAGTCAGAAATCACAAAATTAAAAAAAAAAAAGAAATCAAGTTTCTTTAACTCCAAGGAAAATAAAAATCAGGACTTCACCATAACTAGTTGGGACAAATAGCACTCAGTAAGAAGACCTCCTCCTACCCCACCAGGGACCCAGCATCCTCAAAACTGCAATTTCCTCCACCATAACACTTCTTCCTCCAGACCCCTCAGGTGTAATCTCTATCAGGTCTACTACGAAACTCTCACTCATATGGAGTTTCTGTAAGAAAATTAAATATCTGACGTGATATTAAGAAAATGATCTTATAACAGTGCTATGACAAACATGCATTGTTTCATATGTAAATGACCAATGTCATTTATAAATGAGGGTCACATATAAATAACCCTCAAGGGGTTCATTTGCTACATTAGCCTTTGGGTTGAGTTTGGTGGGTGGCTGAAGATAATTAGGATGTCTGACATGTCGGGATGAGCAGAATTGCAGAAGAAATAAACATATCTTTACTTTGGACCAACTACTCCTTAATATAGCTTTGTTTTACAGAACGTTTTCTGGTAAGATTTTTCGTGAACAGTTTAGTTAATATAGAATGATTTTGAAACACTTAAATCAGTGATACAGCTGTCAGGTGAATGCCAGCATGTGTCTGAGCACAGACTTAATGAAAGAGAAATACTGTATCTTTAGAGATGTCCCTAAAAGTTCCATTCCTGCTCTGTGAACTGTGGAACAAAATGGGCCCTTTTGAAGGAATACTTGGAAGTTCTCTCTCTAAACAGTAACAGGTTGCTTTTTCTGTCTTATTCTTGAGTCAAGATTAGGATTGGCCTGTTTAATCACCAACCTGCAGGAAGAATATTTGATTAGGGAAACACCAATTTATTTGAAGGTGGGAAGACTTGTCCTGATCACACTAGGTCATAGAATGATAAAACTAGGAAGTTTCTCCAGAGATCCTCTAACCCATTTGTACTTTCAGAGTAGTTCAAGGTCACTGAGACAGAAACTCAAGGTCAGAGCTCAAGTCTTTACTCTTAGAACAGTGTTTCTGCTACTGTGTTGCATCATCACTTTTATTTTATCCTCTTGGAGCACATCCGCTCAGAAGAGCCAAGCAAATATGTGCACGACCATTATCCCAGAGTCTAAAACAAGATGAGAAATTGAGTGACCATCAGGCAGCTGACATGAAGGTAACCTGGGCACTACTTTAGCTTCTTTTCCTTGCTTTTCTCTCATATCTGTCTCTGTATGGCTATTAGGTAAATTTGTTGCTATAGAATCTTGCGTTTCTCACCTCACAAGTTGAGGAAGATTAAAGTGAGTGGGGGCCATAGGAAAGTTGGTTGAAATAAGGCAGATTTGAGAGGCTATAAAGAAGATTTTAGGCCTAATGGGCTTTGGGAAGTATTTGCAAAACTGAACTAGACACTGGCCTGGTTGTCATGGAAACCAGCAGGGCTGAGAGGTAGGGATGAGTGCTCCAGTGAGGAAGGTTCTCCCTAAAGTTCTGGGGGATCATATAAACTCCCAACCCACCTTTGGGCTTGAAATCAGCTTGTCCTGCTACATAGCAAATCTGCAACATGGTGCTGAAAACATTTCTGGAGTTAAAAGTGTTCTGTAGCTTCCTTTGCTGTTAGTTTGAAAAAAAAATCCATATATTGTGTTCTGGGCTCCTCCTATCTCTTATCTACTACAGAACAGGAGCAAAGGAGAGAAAGACGGGGCATCGGCAAAGAACGCATCTGGCAAAGTCCTATCGATTTCCACTTCCTGGTTCATCACATTAGAGCAAAAAAATGTTTTTAACAAATGGTGTTCATGGGGTGTCAATTGTCAAAATGTGTCTGCTGAAAAACTCCTTTCACAAAAGACCTGATTTTGCCAAGGAAGTAATTTTTAGCTTGTGAGTACTGCTTGCTACATTTTACCTTTTAAGTGCAAAGAGTTCACGTTATATGAGGTTTGGGGGGTTTTTTCTGGTTGTCCTTCTTTTTCTTAGTTTAAGATGATTTCTGTGTATATGTGTAAGTATGTGTGTGCAGACATGTACTTAGATATGTGTACCTCTATGTGTGTATATGTGTTCTTTTTCTTATTATCTCCTGTTTTCATTGTAATGCTTACTATTATTTTGCAGTTGGTATAAATTATTTCCACTGCTTTGGAAATGTTCACATAATTACGCTTCTTAAAGGGGCTTAGTATTTTGTTTTCATTAATAAGGAAGTAGTTAATATTAATAAGGAGGGATTTCCCTGGTGGCACAGTAGTTGGAAATCCGCCTGCCAATGCAGGGGACACGGGTTCGATCCCTGGTCAGGGGGATCCCACACGCCTCGGAGCAACAAAGCCCGTGTGCCTCAGCTACTAAGCCTGCACTCTAGAGCCCGTGAGACATGACTACTGAGCCCGTGTGCCATAACTGCTGAAGCCCGTGTGCCTAGAGCCCGTGCTCCTCAACAAGAGAAGCCACCACAGTGGGAGGCCCGTGTACCATAAAGAGTGGCCCCCACTCACCACAACTGGAGAGGGCCCACATGCAGCAATGAAGATCCAACACAACCAAAAATAAATAAATAAGTAAAATTGATTCCTTAAAATAAATATATTAATAAGGGAGTGTTATCACAGTCAGGATCACATATAATCCTGTTTTTAGCACCTTCTCCCAGTACACTCAAAACATAGTTACACTGCTTTTATGTAATTATGCAGACCTCAGTATAGGATATTTAAAAGTTTGCAACCTGAAGAAAGTGCTGCAGAAAGTAGGAGAGATGGCGATGTCTGTAGGTACCAACTTAGTCTGGCCAGTGTTGGGGGGAAGCGTGGGCAGGGAGGGGCAGAGAGGTTCTGAGGGTCGAGTGGGATCTGGGACTTGGTGTCCAGGTGGCTTTGCTCTCTGCCTCTCCCCCTTCCCTGTTCCAGCCAAATGAGCCTATGTCCATCTGCAGCCTTAGGCCTGCCTACTTTAGGTAAGTTGAGGCTCTGGACAAGGCAAGCACTAGAAGCCCACAACTCCTAAAGTGGCTATGTTCCATTTCCATTTCTGTTGCTGAGTCTACCCATCTTTGATGGTTCTCCCTGTTTGAATCGTGACAGCTTTTCACTGTACCCTTTACTTCAGCTCATAACTCTCTGCCACTCAGTTTCCCAAAGCTGTGTTTTCATCTTCGTTGACTGCTTCTCTCACCTCTGTACTCCTGGTAACCACCCTACTCTACATCTTTAGCTGATGAACAGCCTGATCTCAATCCCTGGTCCACGTGAATCTTCTATCTTCCTATCTGGGTACTAGCTAATTACCTTCAGTGTGTCCTTCTATACTGTAAAGGCAAAAAGCTAAAAACTACATTTTCCAGTCTCCTGTGCAACCAGGGGGCTGGATGGGAATTAGATTTCAAATACTAGATTCATTTGGAAGAGATTTGAAAGATAGAAGCAAGTCCTTTGGGGCAAGAAGGCCATGGAAATGTCAAGTTCTTCTGCCACCCTGTTCCGGTGTCCATTCTCCAGCTTCCTGGGGGTGAGGAGGCCCTTGTAGGGGAAGCGGTAGCCAGACTCCATCACCAGCTCATTGAGGGTCATGCACCAATGGCAAAGGTGGCAGAAATGGAAGTTGCTCCATCCCTGGATTGCAGTCTCACCAATGTCTTCTGGAATCAGTTGTTCAGTGGATGTCTCAGAGGCAATACAAGTGCTCTGGGAGTCATCCCTGGAGACCAATGTTAGAACCCCTTCCCCCAGGCCTCCCAATGATTTGGAAAGCATCTGATTGCTTGCAATAAACAACTGTGGCTTAAAATACCGAGAGTCATTTCTGCTTTCCAAACTGAACTCTGGCTGATACAGCAACCAGGTGGTTGGGCCCTGTAGAAAGGTGGGGAGGCCAAGAGATGACAAAGCCAAAGAACTTAGCAGACGAGAAGTTGACCCCACAAAGGAGTGACAAATCAGGAGGAACAAAAAGCTTCAGTGGTCTAGGCAGGCAGGGCCCAGAGTCTGAGCCTTAGAGTCACAAACACGGGATGAGCTCTGACCTTAGAGAAGAATCTCTTTTCTGTTTGCCTTGTTTTATAGATGGATTTAAACCATGCTGATCTGATAAGTATCGTTAACAGTGCAAATGAAAAAATTATTCCCAGGCAGAGCCAGCTAGAGCTGCCTGAGTTTATTTACTCCTCTTGTATTAGCCAGCCTTCTCCAGAGAAACAGAACCCATCAGATCTATAGAGATATATAGAAAGAGGTTTATTATAAGGGGTTTGCTCATGTTATTATGGAGGATGAGAGGTCCCACGATCTGCCATCTGCAAGCTGGAGGCCAAGGAAAGCTGGGGATGTAGTTTCAGTCCAAACCTAAAGGCCTGAGGACCAGGAGAGCCAATGGTGTGAGACCCAGTCTGAGTCCGAAGGGGGTCAGGGTGGGTCGGTGATGTGTCCCGGTCCAAGTCTGAAGCCCCAGGAACCAAGATCTGAGGGTGGGAGAAGATGCCTGTCCCAGCTCAAGCAGAGAGAATTTACCTTTGCCATTCTGTACTATTCGGATTCTCAATGGATAAAATCCTGTCATGCGCTGGTGTCCTGCATTGGTGAGGGTGATCTTCTTTACTCAGTCTACCAATCCAAATGCTAATCTCTTCCAGAGAAGCACCAGAAATAACATTTTACCAGCTATCTGGACATCCCTTAGCCCAGTCAAGTTGACACAAAATTCACCATCATACCACCCGTGATAGACGTGTCCCTAAAATATATTTTTGGGATGAAGTTACTTAAAGGCTATTATGCCACAGAGAGGGGACAAGTTGGAAAGGGAAAGAGTCACATGCCCTTGTCACCAGCATCGGGATGGTTTAAAGAACAGTATCTGTCACTAGCTAGGGCTATTACTTTCAAGTTAAAATTGTTCCCTGATCCCCTCAGCATCTGCCAGAGCTTTTAAAGGCGCCTGTTCCCTGCAAGGAGCTCTTCTGGGTCCCAGAGAGTGAAGAGGAATTACTAATATTAATGAGCAGTATAAAATGCCAAGTGCTTTATACACATTATTTAATCTATATCAACCTATAAGGTAGATACCATTAGGTACTACCTAATTGTATTTTCTATAAGGTAGATACTGTTATGCTAAAGGTAGATATCTATAAGGTAGATGCCCTTTTAAAGACTATAACTTAGCAAGGTTACGGAAAGTGCCCGAGAACTCACGGCTACTAAGAGACACAGCCTGGATCTGAAACCATGGCAAGCCTGTCTCTGTCTTAACCTTTACGGAATCTGCCTCCCCATAGTCTCACCTGTTCTATAGGCCTTGACTGTATGGAACAACTCTCAACGAGTCATGGATGTATTTTTTTTCACTTTCTTATTTCAATTGTACTCCCTGAGATAAGCACACACACAAAAAATTTCCAAGCAAAATCTGTTCTGTGATACGTACTCCTAACGTTTCCTGGAATGGGGAAGGGGCACGAGGCTTTCTGAAGATCTTCACAGGATCTGCTCTACCAGGGGGAGATACCTTCCCTCTTCTTCAGAGCTGCTCCATCAGGACTGCTCGGTAGCATCCCGTCAACCTCCTCCATCAGCAGGCCATGGAGCTTCCCCTTGCTGTTAGGCACCAATCCCTGTCTCTGGGTTTTGTATTACTGCTTGAGGATGAAGAGCTATTCTGCCAGGGAAGATACTGCCCAGATGGAATTTAAGGAAAAGAATGGAACACAAGTCTTAATTGTGTGTGGGAGAACACATCTGAAGGTAATAGGGAAAATCACAGAATAGTGAGAAGAAGTTTTAGATATAATGGAACGTCCCTGTTGTTGCTATTTACGTGTATATCTTGCATATGCATTAGGCTTGTTTTGCTATATTCCATTGTTTCCCTGCTGAGGCCACCCTTTCCTCTCCCACATCAGCAGGGGCCTTTCCTCAGAGGGCAAATCAGCTCTAGTTTCTGTTGTCTGGCAAGAGGCAGCTTCTCAGTCAGGAAAATGAAACTGAGAAGGAGGGTCTTAAGCAGAAGGGAGAAGAAAATCCTGTCAGGCCCTGGTTGCACACCCTTGGGTCTAGGCTCAGGCTGCGAGTTGCCATGTCCCAAGATGGGGGCCCACCCACTGAGGCATAACAGTAGTTAGAGCAGGTCGAATCCTGGAAGCCCAGGAAGGAAGCCATTCCTTGGAAACCCAATTATGTGGATTTCTGTTCCTTTTTGTGTTGCTCTCTCTTTTGCTATCTCCTGATCTATAGTAGCATTTTGTTATAAAAATAATATCAAACATTTACTGAACATTTACTATGTGCCAGAGACCATGCTACATTTTCCTGGAATTATCTCATTCAGTGCTGACAGTAGTCCCAGGAAATGAGTATTATATACCTCCCTATTCCATAGATGAAGAAAGTGAGACTCAGACGGGTAGTGAACTGCTTAGAGTCAGACTGTTAAAAATTGGCAGACAGTGACTTGAACCTACTTCTGTCTGATGCCAGAAACACTCTTAAGCGCTTGCCTTATCGGACAAGAAATAACAACCCTTTCTCTGTTGGCCTTGTCTCAGCTCTGTTATGGAATAATAGAGAATCAGGTATCCACACCTGGCCAAAATGTTACAGAGGTGGAAGTTCAGGTTTTTCTGTCACATCTTATGGAAAATCCTAAATGAACTTTTTGGCCAACCCAATATATGGAAGGTCTACATGGAGGTGGCAGGTATAAATGACTTGAGATTCCCAAGAGTCAGGTGAAATTCAGGAGAAAAGAAATTGAGCCTCAAAGATCTTTCCCATTTCCCTCTATTCCCAAATATTGAGAGTCTAGGTTTCATTTAACAATAAAATTTTACTTTCATCATACGAGGTACTGTGGCCATGTTTCACAGCTTGGGGTAGAGAAGAGATTTCCATAAAATATCGTTATTTTATATGGGGTCAGCAGCACACCTGGACTTTGGAATGTGGTTCAGTACTTATTATTTGCTGGTGTGAAGTAAATGACTCAGAACATATGCAAATCTTCTTCTCAGCTCATAATGGAGAAAAACAGCATGTATATGTCAGAGAGCTTCAAGGCAATAAGGAACTTGAATGAACTAGAGATACTATTCACAATACCCAGTTATTGTGTTACACAGGAAGAAACCTGGATCGTGAGTGTGTTATATTTCCTAAAAGTCACCCATAAAAAGAGAAGGTCAAGCAGGCAGAGGGTCGTGTTCAGGTAGCCTTTAACATTAGCCATCCAAGGGTTTTCCAAGGGACCCAAGGTGATTCATTAATTGACTTATTCACTCTACTACCAATGTCTACTATCAGTAATCGCTGGGCCAGGGATTATGTTAGATACTGGGGTAGAGCCGTGAAGGTACCTGGCCTCACATTATACAGATCCTTGGAGCTCTCCAACTCAAACATGCTATTTCCTTCCATTATCAGCTGGGAAAATACCGATGCACGGTGCAAACAAAATCAAACTAGCAAATCAAAAAGTCCAACTACAATTACAAAAGCCAGAACAACTGCTCACCCAAATGGAGTCCCAACTTTCCATGGGAGTAGAGTTTGGAGAGGTATCACTCATCTACTTCTAAACTTGAACTTCTATTTACCCAGTTGTGGCTACAAGCAGCAAGAGGGTGAGAAAATGCCAGTGGGTTGGTCTTGCAATTGAGAATCAGTAGCACAGGCAAGTTTTTCCAAGTTTGAACACCCTGACTGATAAATAGCAAGATAGAGCAAAGGCACACATCCCCGGGGAATACTGCCACCTGACCTCCAGCCAGACTTTGCTCCAAACCTTCAATTTAGTCTCATAAATATGTTTTTGATTGACTTGCTTTTTTGCCATCATCTTTCTAGGTCCGTGTTTAGAGGCCTTTTTTTTTTTTTAATGTTAACTTTGTACTCTTCTGTAGTTTCCTTTCAGTTAGCTCATTTGAAGAGTTCTTTGAAGATGAAAAGTCCCGTGTTAAATGTGAAGCATCAGACCTACGCATTCTGCAAACAGATAATGTGAAGGTCATGAAAAGGTAGCATACTAAAACAGAAGCAAACAGGAAAAGGCAATTTCCAAAAGAAGATAAAATTTAATAACAATACTCATAATACGTGAGAGTTTAGGATCTCCTTTTCATTTGCTGTCTTGGAAATCCTGACTCATTTATCATTAGAAAGTCCCACGAAGCTAAGTTTCTAAGAAGAAATAGCTACTGTCTAGTACAGGAAAGCAAGAGAATTAGAATGCTTGGCCCAAACTCGCAGAACAGAGGGAGCAAGAGAGAACCAACACATATGAATTGATTCGCCTATTTCCAAGATTGCCTACCTGAAGATTCAGCCTTAGAATAAGGCAGATGAGTGAAAAAATATCAATCGGCTAGCAAGCAGAGGAGCAGAAGTTGAGCTTAGCTTGAAAAGCCTTGAGTACCTCTCTCTGCTCTTTTCTCTGCTTATTCTAATCAGTGGAGGTTTAGACACATCTTGTAGGCAATTCCCAGATCTTATCTACATTCAGAAAGCAGCCTCTGTGCAGCACACACCTGTCTTACCATATGATTTCAAGAACAGAAGAAGTACTGGGCAACAAGTCATATGGCCTTTTCTGGACATCTGCTAAATATTCTCTTGTAAGGAGGAACTCAGAGACACCTCTGGGGTGATGGCTCATTCCAGGAGCTGAAGGAGGTGATCATGCAGATGTTGAGCCTAAGAAGGGTTACATAGTCCTCCTAGGTACTGCTAAGGAGAGACCAACAACTCACAGAGCCTGGGACCATGGAGCTGCCTCCATTTGTGTGGTTCTGGGACTAGGGCTGTACCCACTTAAATATTAAGATATGTAGAAGTTGTGGTATATATATACAATTGAGTATTACTCAGCCATAAAAAAGAATGAAGTAACGCCACTTGCAGCAACATGGATGGACCTAGAGATTATCATACTAAGTGAAGTAAGTCAGAAAAAGAGACGCAAACACCATGTGATATCACTTATACGTGGAATCTAAAATATGACACAAATGAACTTAACTACAAAACAGAAACAGACTCACAGACATAGAGAATAGACTTGTGGTTGCCAACAGGGAGAGGGAGTAGGATAGGGATGAAGTGGGAGTTTGGGATTAGCAGACGCAAACTGGTATATACAGAATGGATAAACAAGGTCCTACTGTATAGCACAGGGAACTATATTCAATATCCTGTGATAAACCATAATGGAAAAGAATGTAAAAAGAATGAATGTATAACTGAATCACTTTGCTGTACAGCAGAAATTAACACAACACTGGAAATCAACTATACTTCAATAAAAGTTTTTAGAAAAGAGATGTAGAGAAGGATAAGAAAACTATCCTTCAACAAATGAAACTAGACTTGAGATTAAAAATAGGTCTGAAAAGCTTTCAAAGAGATGGGTACATGTCGTAAACAATAGGTTGAATCGTCTTGGAGAAATCTCTTAGACCATCATTTTTCTGCCTTGGGGTATTTCCTCTGTTGGCCCAACCAGTGTTTGGGGGCATGCAGTGGCACAGGGAAAGAGGTTCTAAACCCTTCCAGTCACCCATCCTCTAAAAATCTCCACTCACAAAAAATTCCTATTAAACTAAATGTACTAACCATTTTGTGCAGGTTAGAAATGTTAAATATTTTGAAGTTCTCAGATGTGCTCCATGTCAGTAAAACTGCTATATTTTCATCATGGTTGATTAAAACAAAACAAAACAAACAAAAAACACTGTTTCGTTTGCTCTCAGTACCTTCATCTATGAAAAGATGATGTGCTAGGATTGTTTTTCTCTAACCTGAACTTGAATCACAGTCACCTGGAGTGTTTGTTAAAATGCAGATTTCTGCACCCCAACCCTAGAGTTTCTGATTCAATAGGTCTGGGATGGAGCCCTGAAATTTGCATTTCTAACAAGGTACCAAGTAATGCTGTTGCTGCTGCCCAGAAACACTGGACTAGAAGACCTTAAATTATATTTCAAGTTTAGGTATTGGTTTTTTATGGCTACCGTTTGGTGGAGGAAGGGGAAGGTCACTTCAATGTTGAAAACGTTTATGAACCCACACATTTACAGTCACCTGATTAATGACAAAGGCAACACTGTGCTGTAGTGGGGGAAGAGTGGACTTTTCAAAAACTGGTGCTAGGTCAATTGAATATTCACAGAGGGAAAAATATATATCTGCATCCATACCTCACACCACCACACACATACCCCAATTCTGAATGTGGTGTACATCTAAATGTGACAAATAAATCAAAAAATCTTCTATAGAAAAATATATGAGAAAAAATTGGGTGACCTTAAGATACACAAGGTCAATAAAAAATTAACCATAAGGGAAAAACAAAACTTGACTACATTAATATTAATCACTTCTGTTTATCACAAAACACCATTAAAAGAGAATGAAAAGGCAACATATGGAGTGAAAAAAGGATATTCACAACCCACACATCTGAGAAGACACTGATAGAATACATAACGTACTCCTATAATCCAGTAAGAAAAAGACAGAAAGTGCGATAGAAAAATGATCCAAAGGCTTGAAATTACACTTCACAAGAGAACACTCAAGTGAGCAATAAAATACGAGAATATGTTCAAATTCGTTAGTCATTAGGGAAATGCAGATTAAAACTAAAATGAGATACCACTTACACACCAATCAAAACTGTTAAAATGAAAAGGACCGATAATACCAAATGTTGTCAAGGCTTTGGAACAACCGTAACCCTTATATACTGCTAATGCAAGTGTAAATTGCTAACAGCCCCTTTGGAAAATGTTTGGCAGTATCTACTAAGGCTGAACATAAGTGTACACCATGATGGAGCAATCCCATTACTAGTTACATACCCAGTAGAATGGTGTAAATATGTTCACCAAATACATATACCAGAAGGTTATGATAGCATTATTCATATTAGCCCCAAACTAGAAACTACTCAAATGCCCATCAAGAGTAGAATGGGTAAACAAATTCTAGTATCTTCCTACAATGGGATACTGTTCATCACAGGGTGGATCTGCCACAGTATAAAGAAATCTCACAAACCTGATGTTGAGTAAAAATAGACAGATACAAAATAGTAAAAGCTGTATGATCCCATTCATATAAAGTTTTAAAGGAGGCAAAATTAACCTATGCTATTAGAAGTCATTTTTCTAATAGTGAATAGCACGAGTGGGTTTCTGTGGTATTAGTAACGTTGTTTCTTGATCTACGTGCTGGTTACATAGGTATTTTTATTTTGTGAAAATGCATTGAGATATACACATATGATATGTATGTTTAGCTATACATTTACATGTAGTTATAAAAAAATCATGATGAAGTGCACTCCAGATTCTCTTCAGGTGTTCAGTTTGGTTTACGTGTCTGTTTAGCCCCAGTAAATCCCTTCTACTTCAGGTGGAGCCCATTTTTTCTTTTCTTGCTCTTCTGTACAATAGACACATTAAGCCACTTCTCAGTCTCTTTTATAAGCTAAGAAATTATTTCTTTACCCCTGTCTTTTGGACTTGTCTTTATAACACTTGAATTAAAGAACTACTTGCATCTTGTCCAGTGGATTTAGATACCATGTTTAAACTGAAAATTCCCAAATCTTACCTTTCCTCTGTACCCCAGTTACAAGTATCCATTTCTTCCAAATTTGCTTCCCCTCTAGCCTTACCCATCTCAGTAAATGACACAACCTTATTCAGATGTTCAGGCTGAAAACTGAGACCATCCTTGACCTTGCTCTTTCTCTTTCATTCTGCATATAAATCCATCAAGTCCTAGCCATTCTTTGGCCAACCCTGTCTAGTAGGGATACTACACTCTCACACATTTCACCATCATCTCTTACCTGAAAAATGGATCCAGGCTTTTAGCTGGCATCTGTGCTTCCAGTCTTAGCCCTAACATAAAATCAGACTGTACCATTCTCTTGCTTTAAACCTCTACAACAGCATTACCACAACTATTAAGGACACAATCTAAACTTCTCGGCCCAGCCTTTAAACATCTTCTTGCACCTCATTTCACTTCACCTCTGTCTATGTGCCCTTGTTGGGATCCTTCCCTCTTTAGGACCTTTACACATTTCATCTGCCTGAATGTTTTTGCCCCCAAATCATTGCCTGGTTAGTCTTTGTCATTTGGGTCTCTATTCCCTTAGAGATGACTTTGCTGGCCACCGAATTGATAACGTTTTTCAAGCCCTGGTCCTTAATCACCCTCTATCACATTATTTTGCTTAAATTTTCTACATAGCACTTTTTTTAAAAATTTGTATTTATTTATTTGGTTGCACTGGGTCTTAGTTGCAGCAAGCAGACTCCTTCAGTTGCGGCACGTGGGTGCCTCAGTTGTGGCATGCAAACTCTTAGTTGCGGCATGCATGTGGGATCTAGCTCCTTGGCCAGGGATGGAACCTGGGCCTCCAGCATTGGGAGCGCTGAGCCTTAACCACTGCGCCACCAGTAAAGTCCCATTCACAGCACTTTTTATGATGTCAAATTTTCTTGCTGTGTTCCAGCACCTTGCACATATTAAGCACTAAGTAAATAAGTGTTGAATGAATTAATGAACTCAACAGAAGACAGAGCACAGAAGAGAGATCTCAACAGAAGATAAAGCACAATCCTACTCAATCCCCTGCTTCTAGGGAGAAATACATTGACTGTTCTTCATTACTTTAGTGGGAAGGTATTCCTGAATGTGTCTTCATGCTAAACAAATATCATCTGACAGCTAAACAATGTCCAGTGGCTACATCTCTGGGTGTCACACTGAGACATAAGAGGCGATAGCTTATGAACTCAAGAAAAGGAGAACAAAGGCAGGAGCACTGGGCAGGCTTCAGCTGACAATGAAGGATCAAGATCTGAAACTAAGCAGGGGGTCTGGATCCATGATCACATGAAAGGTCCTCAAGAGAAGGGCCTTGATATTGGGCCAACATTTGCTAATGCCAGAGAGTTTTGGTATCTTTACTTTTTAAGACAGGAAACCTTCTCCAAGCATAGGTAACCTGAAGGCTAGCTATGATATTACATGAGAACAAAAGGACAGATTAGGAAGCAAAAGGGTAAATAGGAGAGAGCTTGCTTACAAAGTTTGATCCCTAGATGATAGCCACATATATTAGGACTTAAATTTGGTGAACATATATTTCATTGAGAAAAATGGACCTTCAAAATGGTTAATTGAATCTACAATGTATTTTACAGCTAGAGTTTTCTGCCCAGTTCATTTGCTCTTTTTTTTTTTTTAATACTTGAACAGCTTCTAAAGTAGGTCAAAAAGGGAGATTCAACTCACCACATCCAGTTTTCACTGTCTCATTAGGCCAAATCCCGTGGTCTTGGTTGCCATCCCCTTAAAAGATGCAGCACAGCTCAGCACTGCAGCTGCTGTTACACAACTTCACTCCTTCCCCAGTCCACTGCTGTGGTCCCTGCCAGGCTGCACCGAGCAAGGCTAGCAATCAGAAAGCTATCCACACTCCAGGGCAATTGATGCAAATAAACCCTAGGCCATTGTGATGTTATTGGGACATAAATGCACAGATAGATGCTGCCTTCATACCCTTCTGGAACTGTAAACGTGCCCTAATTAAAGCAGGCACAGCAGCTCTGCAGACGCAGCCAGATAGCAAATGCAGGGGCTGCCTGCCCGACTCTTCAGCTTCCAAGTTATGGCAACGCCACTGAATTACATAAATTCATTTGTAACTCAGTGTTCTCCGCTTTAAATGATGGGGCTCTTGCCTATGTAGCCTATCTAGGCTCTCAAAGGTTTGTATCAAAGGAATGCAGAATTTTAAAGGACATTCCACCCAGGGAAGGAATCCTACATAACATTCTTTGTATCATGTAGCCTGCTTAGCAGGGCTGCTGACCAAAGGCTGAACCCAGCCTGGGGTCAGAGATGGTCAATCCCAGAAATCCATGAAGGGGCAGCAGATTCAGCCTGTCATGCCAGAGAGTTATGGATCAGCAACCAAGGTCAAGCTTAGAACCCTAGCACAGATATTTTAAATGGAAGCCAGGGACAACGTAACATATTCACACCATCTCTCCCTAGCTAAGTTAGAGTTTCTCTGGAAATAAATGAATCACATTCTAATTTCACTATGTGTTAAGTGTTTGATGTTCAACAAATCTAAAGATAGTAACTCTGTACAACATTGAAATAACAAAATCTCCAAACGGTTTGCTTGAGATGTCTTATAAACAGGCAGAGATCCAATGTCCCCCTATGGCAAACTCCCACCCTCAACTGTATCTCTGCATTGGGACAAAGCAGAGTGGAGCCGTGAAACAAACCATGGGTGAAGAGGAGGCAGGGTAATAGAAACATGTATCAATAGATGTGCAGTTTTAAAAAAAATGGTCTCAAATTTTTTTATGCTCCTTCCAATGAGAAGTGGAGTACATACCCCTCACCTTGAAACTGGTTGGGCTTGTGACTGCTCTAACCAGCAGAGTACAACAGAAGTGACACTATGTGACTTCCAAAACTAGATCAGAAAAGACTACAGTATTCATCGTACACCTGGTTCTCTCGGGATACCTGCTCTGGGGAAACTCCTTCAGGTGCCATGTAAGTCTGACTACCCTGAGGCCACCATGCTTGAGAAACCACATGTAGGAGCTCAGGTCAACAGTCCTCACTGAGCTCTCAGCCAACACCCAGCATCCTCTGCCAGCCATGTGACTGAACCATCTGGGACATCCAGCCCAGCAGAGCCTTAGGTTAATGCACCCCAACCAGCAACTAACCACAACCTCATGAGAGATCCCAGGCCAAAACTACCCCAATTCCTCACCCACAAAATTGTGAGCAAAATAAAATGGTTGTTTTAAGAGCCTAGTTTGGGGATAATAAATAATAACTAGAACTGTGAGGTTTAAATTGTTTGACTGAAAAACATTGTTCTCATGATGATGGGGTACCTGCCCATTAACTCTCATCATAAAGCATCCTAAGAAAGGTGCTCTCTGGGTGAAGCCTTAGGCTGGAAGGTCAGAACAATGACTTCCAGGCAGCACTGTCTTCCCTATTCTGAGCTGAGCTCTGTCTCTGTGTAACTTTCACCCATCTGTCCTAGTTCTGCCTTCTGTTGCCATAACAAGTCTTCTCTCTTCTTCTATGTGACATCAGAAAAGATTATGCAAATATAATAGGTCAATAGAAAAAGAAAAACCTTCTTTGTTCGCAGGTCCTTTGAAGCATTAAGACATTAAAGAAGTGTTCTCTCTTGAGAGCTCCCTGGGGGTCATAACATTTACACATTCTTTGCACATGTACTTTTTCTATGCAGAAATGGGAGAAATGACTACATGTGAAAAAGTCTGTTTTCATTACAGATTTTTTTTCTTTCAATGTGCTTAAAATGTCCAGGTTGTAAAAATCAAGAAGAAAACACCAAAAAAATTCAGGCTGGATTAAAGAGTTAAATGCAGACAGCTCAATTTGTTCATTAAAAAATGAAGAAAAATACAGATGAGTATTTATATTTTGCAAATGAAGAAGGGTCTTTCTCACCATAACTTCAAAGACTATGAGGAAAAACTGACAGAATTAATTACATACAAACTCAGAACTTTTGCATAATGAAAACATTCATAAATAAAATTTAAAATGTAAGATAAACTAAAAAAAATATTTATGGTATGCAATAAAACAAAAGATTAAGAATCTTAATAATATTTTTAAATTTTCAGTTAGTAAGAAAAATGAACATTCCAATCGGGGAATAATACATACAAGCAAAAAGAAAAATGAACAAATCACTATAGAAAAAGTATGAATGGCCTATAAATACATGAAAAATTTCTGCCTCTCTTTTGTTACCGACGAAATAAAAATGAAATAACTTTTTGTCATAGTATGACTTCTCTTTGGGACACTTTTTAATTGCCAATAACCATTGGTTGACAAAGGTGTGGGAAAGGTATCCTCCCATACCTTGCTTATTAGCTATTTACTGGCCTAATCTTTCTGCAGAATATTTTGGTAATATATATAAATCAATAACCTTTAAAATGAGCTTCCTCTACAACTCAGTAATTGACATCTACCCTTTAAATGTGGAAAGGATCAGTAAAGTGTGCAAAGTTTTATCTATAATAATGTTCATCAGAGCATCAATTACTATCGGGGGAAAAAAATAGACTGGATGAATTTTAATAGGAAAGTGATTGATTAAAGCATAGTGTATCCATGTAACAGAGTCCTATCCAGCCATTAAGTATCCTGTAGTAGAAAATATTAATAAAATAAAAATACATAAGAATATTGTTAATTTATACAAGCAGGTTATAAAATATATAGATAGGCTTATATATATATATTTGAAATATTTAAAATATAATAGATGTTATGAATATATAAATATATAACATATTTTTATAATTATATAGTTAAACATTAAAGTGTATGAAAAACAAATACATCAAAATAAATTTAATATAAAATTATAAAATACATGTGTATTTTATATAGTTAATAGATACAAATACATATAGATTATAATCATGTATATAATTATATATAATTAATAAATATATAATTTTGTACCTCAGTTTTTTTTTTTTGTTTTGTTTTTTTTTTTTTTTTTTTTTGCGGTACATGGGCCTCTCACTCTTGTGGCCTCTCCCGGTGCAGAGCACAGGCTCCGGACATGCAGGCTCAGTGGCCATGGCTCACGGGCCTAGCCAGTCTGCGGCATGTGGGATCTTCCCAGACCGGGGCACGAACCCGTGTCCCCTGCATTGGCAGGCGGACTCTCAACCACTGCGCCACCAGGGAAGCCCACCTCAGTTTTTTTTAAACAGAAAAATAAGGGTCCCACCAAAATGCTTGTGGTAGCTATCCACAAACATAGAAAATTACGGGCAATTTTTATTTTCTTCTTAGAACTGTTTTATGCTTTCTGAATTTTCTACAATAACTATTTTAATCTCGAAAATAGAAATATGGATATGTGGACCCAGACAGACAGGTGTAAAATTTTGAGAAGTCTACTAACTACTCAGAATGTGCATTGACAAAAATAAAAAAGCCATTTCATGATGAGGACCTATTTGATAAGAAAGAGGATAGAAAAACTCAAAAGAACAGTGCTGAATCATAGGTGCCAGAAATGTATCTTTTTTTGGAAGGAGACTGAGTAATGGGGTAGAAAGAGATCTGAACTGGGAGTCAGAGAGCTCAAGGTTGAGATGTGGTCCTGAGACTACTGGCTCCATGACCCAGAACAGGACACTTCCTACTCTCATCCAAAAATAAACACGTTAGACTAAGGCATCTCAAATTCAAATCTAACCTTAAAAGACTAGGTTTTCTGATGAATTAAGACATGATTTGTCTTTAAGCAGATTTTCTTTAAGCAGATATCATAACTAGAGCTGCCAGACAAAATTAAGGACAAGCAGTTATACTGAATTTCAAGTAAACTGTGAATAGTTTTCTTTCTATATATCTCATGCAATATTTGGGGCATACTCAATGCTAAAATACATATTTTTTCTTTCACCCTCTAACAGGCAAACTACTCTGGCAGTCCTATTTAAGAAATGCTTATCTTAAGGAATATACACATACTAAAAGATTTGTTGTCTATATCTGAAATGCAAATGCAGCTGGGTATCCTAAATTTTCATTTGCTAAGTCTGGCAACCCTAGCTATCACCTCCTGAGCTTATGCAACTGACTCTCATACAATGTTCAAGTAAAATTGTGTTTCCCTATCTCAAAATTCTTATCTGGATATCTTCTTTCCTTTCTTGATCACCTCCTATGTCCAGGCCAATGCTAAATTTTAAGTAAAGCTTCTTATCCCCACATAACCCATTGACACCTGTCATGTTCAGACACTGGCTGAGGCTGCTGTAGGGGAGGAAAAAAACCGTCTTTCCTCTACTCAACTTAAATACTCCAGCTGGGGCCCTATAAATCAGATGGGGAAAAGACAGATTAACAGCAAACAAACAGAAGTTTATTAACATGTGTATCACACAGGTACACACGGGAGCACCCAGTGATCAGTAACCCAAAGAGGTGGTTAGAACTTGAACTTATATACCACGTTAGGCTAAACAAAGAAAAAGGGCATTTGAGCTTCTGGGTGTGGAGGCAAGTTACAGGAAGGCATCCAGGAAAAGTATGGTGAACAGGGTTTTTAATAAGGTTTGTTATCAAAACAAAAAGACAACCCATAAAATGGGAGAAAACAGTCGCAAAGGATGAGACCAACAAGGGATTAGTTTCAAAAATTTACAAACAGCTCATGTGGCTCAATATCCAAAAAACAAACAATCCAATCAAAAAATGGGCAGAAGACCTAAGTAGACATTTCTCCAAGGAAGATATACAGATAGCCAAGAGGCACATGAAAAGATGCTCAACATCACTAATTATTAGAGAAATGTAAATCAAAACTACAACTAGGTATAACCTCACAGTAGTCAGAATGGCCATCATCAAAATAATCTACAAACAATAAATGCTGGAGAGTGTGTGGAGAAAAGGAAACTCTTCTACACTGTTGGTAGGAATGTAAATTGGTCCAGCCACTATGGAGAAAAGTATGGAGGTTCCTTAAAAAAACTAAAAATAGAGCTACCATATGATACAGCAATCCCAGTATTGGGCATATATCCAGAGAAAAACATGGTTCAAAAGGACACATGCACCCCAATGTTCATTGCAGCACTGTTTACAATAGCCAAGACATGGAAGCAACCTAAATGTCCATCAACAGATGAATGGATAAAGAAGATGTGGTACATAATACAATGGAATATTACTCAGCCATTAAAAAGAATGAAATAATGCCATTTGTAGCAACATGGATGGATCTGGAGATTATCATACTAAGTGAAGTAAGTCAGACAGAGAAAGATAAATATCGTATGCTAACACTTATATGTGGAATCTAAAAAAAAGATACAAATGAACTTATTTATAAAACAGAAACAGACTCAGAAAATGAATTTATGGTTATCAGGTGGAAGGGTTGGGGGAGGGATAGATTGGGAGTTTGGGATTGACATGTATACACTACTATATTTAAAGTAGATAACCAACAAGAACCTACTGTAAAAAAAATAATAATAAAATTAAAAATATATAAACATTAAAAAAATTAAAATAAAAAAATAAGGTTTGTTATGCAGATTTAAGTTCCTGCCTTCTCCACTGATAACAGTTAAGAGTCCTCCTCTATCTGGTACGGGACTTTAGAGCTTTCTCTGCACCTGCTGGTTCTCAATAGCCTTTAGCTCAAAATAATCCAGATGCCAAAGAGGCATGTTTTGAGGTGGCGTATTCAGGAACCCATCACTGCCAGGAAGAACCTGGCCTCAGCACAAAAGCTGAGGCACCTCCTGGAGGAGTCATAGATGGGAATTGCCTTCCTGGAGGAAGAAAGTGTTGTTTTTTTCTTTTTTCCTAATCCATTAGACTTTTATTCAAAAATCCATTGTCTATACTTTTTCACTAACCAATCTTCAGTGCTCTTGCCAGTCCTCTTTTCTCTCACTGATAATAAATCTAATACTCTCTTTTTAGTCCATTTCATCTTCCTTCTACAACATTTGATCATATTAGCAATTCTTTTTATAACCTTTCCCCCAGTAAACTCTGTAGTGTTTTCTCTTGCCTCTCTCCCTTCATACCAAAACCAAATGGCCAAACACAAGAGGGAGGGGATATGGGGATATATGTATATGTATAGCTGATTCACTTTGTTATATAGCAGAAATGAACACACCATGGTAAAGCAATTATACTCCAATAAAGATGTTAAAAAAAAAAACAAAACTAAATGGCCTGCTTTTTCCTCTGTGTACCTGAAGCACTTTCATCTCTGAATATCCAAAGGCTACATGTCGTTCAGAACCTATTCTAATGTCATCGTCTTCATGAGGTTTTTTTAAAAATTTTTTTATTATAATTTTTTTTATTGGGGTACAGTTGTTTTACAATGTTGTGTTAGTCTCTACTGTACAGCGAAATGGAGTTCCCTGTGCTATACAGGAGGTTCCTATTAGTTATCTATTTTATACATATCAGTGTATATATGTCAATCTCAATCTCCCAATTCATCCCACCCGCCGTTTTTCCCCCTTGGTGTCCATACATTTGTTCTCTACACCTGTGTCTCTATTTCGGCCTGGCAAACCAGTTCATCTGTACCATTTTTCTCGATTCCACATATATGTGTTAATATATGATATTTGTTGTTCCCTTTCTGACTTACTTCACTCTGTATGACAGTCTCTAGATCCATCCATGTCGCTACAAATGACCCAATTTCGTTTATTTTTATGACTGAGTAATATTCCATTGTATATCTGTACCAAATCTTCTTTATCCATTCATCTGTCAATGGGCATTTAGGTTGCTTCCATGACCTGGCTATTGTAAATAGTGCTCGAATGAACACTGAGGTGCATGTGTCTTTCTGAATTATGGTTTTCTCTGGGTATATACCCAGTAGTGGGATTGCTGGATCATATAGTAATTCTATTTTTAGTTTTGTAAGGAACCTCCATACTGTTCTCCATAATGGCTTTATCAATTTACATTCCCACAAACAGTGCAAGAGGGTTCCCTTTCCTCCATACCCTCTCCAGCATTTATTGTTTCCAGATTTTTTGATGATGCCCATTCTAACTGGTGTGAGGTGATACCTCATTGTAGTTTTGATTTGCATTTCTCTAATCATTAGTGATGTTGAGCAGCTTTTCATGTGCCTCTTGGCAACTTGTAGGTCTTTTATTGAGAAATGTCTATTTAGGTCTTCTGCCCATTTTCTGATTGGGTTGTTTGTTTTCTTAATATTGAGCTGCATGAACTGTTTATATATATTAGAGATTAATCCTTTGTCCATTGATTTGTGTGAAAATATTTTCTCCCATTCTGAGGGTTGTCTTTTCATCTTGTTTATGGTTTCCTTTGCTTTGCAAAAGCTTTTAAGTTTCATTAGGTCCCATTTATTTATTTTTGTTTTTATCTTCATTACTCTAGGAGGTGGGTCAAAAAAAATCTTGCTGTGATTTATGTCAGAGAGTGTTCTTCCTATGTTTTCCTCTAAGTGTTTTATAGTGTCCAGTCTTATATTTAGGTCTTTAATCCATTTTTAGTTTATTTTTGTGTATGGTGTTAGAGAGTGTTCTAATTTCATTCTTTTACATGTAGCTGTCCAGTTTTCCCAGCACCACTTATGGAAGACACTGTCTTTTCTCTATCGCATATCAGTGCCTCCTTTGTCATAGATTAGTTGAACATAGGTGTGTGGGTTTATCTCTGGGCTTTCTATCATGTTCCATTGACCTATATTTCTGTTGTTGTGCCAGTACCATATTGTCTTGATTACTGTAGCTTCATGGTATAGTCTGAAGTCAGGGAGTCTGATTCTTCCAGCTCCATTTTTTCCCCTCAAGATTGCTTTGGCTATTCGGGGCCTTTTATGTCTCCGTACAAATTTTAAGATTTTCTTGTTCTAGTTCTGTAAAAAAATGCCATTGGTAATTTGATAGGGATTGCATTTAATCTGTAGATTGCTTTGGATAGTATAGTCTTTTTCATGATATTGATTCTTCCAGTCCAAGAACATGGTATATCTCTCCATCTGTTTGTGTCATCTTTGATTTCTTTCATCAGTGACTTATAGTTTTCTGCATACAGGTCTTTTACCTCCTTAGGTAGGTTTATTCCAGGTATTTTATCTTTTTTGTTGCAATGGTGAATGGGATTGTTTCCTTAATTTCTCTTTCTGATCTTTCATTGTTAGTGTATAGGAATGCAAGAGATTTCTGTGCATTAATTTTGTATCCTGCTACTTTACCAAATTCATTGATTTGGTAGCTTTCTGGTGGCATCTTTAGGATTCTCTATGTATAGTATCATGTCATCTGCAAAGAGTGACAGTTTTACTTCTTCTTTTCCAATTTGTATTCCTTCTTTTCCAATTTGTATTTCTTTTATTTCTTTTTCTTCTCTGATTGCCGTAGCTAGGACTTCCAAAACTATGTTGAATAATAGTGGCAAGAGTGGACATCCTTGTCTTTTTCGTGACCTGAGAGGAAATGCTTTCAACTTTTCACCATTGGGAATATGTTTGTTGTGGGTTTGTCATATATGGTCTTTATTATGCTGAGGTAGGTTCTGTCACTGCCCACTTTCTGCAGAGTTTTTATCATAAATGGGTATTTAATTTTGTCAAAAGCTTTTTCTGCATCTATTGAGATGATCATATGGTTTTTATTCTTCAATTTGTTAATATGGTGTATCACATTGATTAATTTGGTATATTGAAGAATCCTTGCATCCCTGGGATAAATCCCACTTGATCGTGGTGTATGATCCTTTTAATGTGTTGTTGGATTCTGTTTGCTAGTATTTTGTTGAGAATTCTTGCATCTGTATTCATCAGTGATATTGGTCTGTAATTTTCTTTTTTTGTAGTATCCTTGTCTGGTTTTGGTATCAGGGTGATGGTGGCCTCAAAGAATGAGTTTGGGAGTGTTCCTTCATCTGTAATTTTTTTGGAAGAGTTTGAGAAGGATGGGTGTTAGCTCTTCTCTAAATATTTGATAGAATTCACCTGTGAAGCCATCTGGTCCTGGACTTTTGTTTGTTGGAAGATTTTTAATCACAGTTCCAATTTCATTACTTGTGATTGGTCTGTTCATATTTTCTGTTCCTTCCTGGTTCAGTCTTGGAAGGTTATACCTTTCTAAGAATTTGTCCATTTCTTCAAGGTTGTCCATTGTATTTGCATAGCGTTGCTTGTAGTAGTCTCTTAGGATACTTTGTATTTCTGCGGTGTCTGTTGTAACTTCTCCTTTTTCATTTCTAATTTTATTGATTCGAGTCCTCTCCCTCTTCTTCTTGATGAGTCTGGCTAATGGTTTGTCAATTTTGTTTATCTTCTCAAAGAACCAGCTTTTTGTTTTATTGATCTTTGCTAGTGTTTTCTTTGTTTCTATTTTATTTAGTTCTGCTCTGATCTTTATGATATCTTTCCCTCTGCTAACTTTGGGTTTTGTTTGTTCTTCTTTCTCTAGTTCCTTTAGGTGTAAGGTTAGATTGTTTATTTGAGATTTTTCTTGTTTCTTGAGGTAGGCTTGTATAGCTATAAACTTCCGTCTTAGAACTGCTTTTGCTGCATCCCATAGGTTTTGGATCGTCATGTTTTCACTGTCATTTGTCTCTAGGTATTTTTTGATTTCCTCTTTGATTTCTTCAGTAATCTCTTGGTTATTTAGTAATGTATTGTTTAGCCTCCATGTGTTTGTGTTTTTTTACGTTTTTTTCCCTGTAATTCATTTCTAATCTCATAGCGTTGTGGTCAGAAAAGATGCTTGATATGATTTCAATTTTCTTAAATTAACTGAGGCTTGATTTGTGACCCAAGATGTGATCTATCCTGGAGAATGCTCTGTGCACACTTGAGAAGAAAGTGTAATCTGCTGTTTTTGGATGGAATGTCCTATAAATATCAATTAAATCTATCTGGTCTCTTGTGTCATTTAAAGCTTGTGTTTCCTTATTAATTTTCTGTTTGGATGATCTGTCCATTGGTGTAAGTGAGGTGTTAAAGTCCCTCACTATTATTGTGTTACTGTCGATTTCCTCTTTTATAGCTGTTAGCAGTTGCCTTATGTATTGAGGTGGTCCTATGTTGGGTGCATATATATTTATAATTCTTATATCTTCTTCTTGGATTGATCCCCTGATCATTATGTAGTGTCCTTCCTTGTCTCTTGTAACATTCTTTATTTTAAAGTCTATTTTATCTGATATGAGTATTGCTACTCCAGCTTTCTTTTGATTTCCAATTGCATGGAATATCTTCTTCCATCCCCTCACTTTCAGTCTGTATGTGTTCCTAGGTCTGAAGTGGGTCTCTTGTAGACAGCATATATATGGGTCTTGTTTTTGTATCCATTCAGCAAGCCTCTGTCTTTTGGTTGGAGCACTTAATCCATTCACCGTTAAGGTAATTATCGATATGTATGTTCCTATGACCATCTTCTTAATTGTTTTGGGTTTGTTTTTGTAGGTCCTTTTCTTCTCTTGTGTTTCCAACTTAGACAAGTTCCTTTAGCATTTGCTTTAGAGCTGGTTTGGTGGTGCTGAATTCTCTTAGCTTTTACTTGTCTGTAATGGTTTTGATTTCTCCATCGAATCTGAATGAGGTCCTTGTCGGGTAGAGTAACCTTGTTTGTAGGTTCTTCGCTTTCATCACTTTAAGTATATCATGCCACTCTGTTCTGGCTTGTAGAGTTTCTGCTGAGAAATCAGCTGTTAACCTTATGGGAGTTCCCTTGTATGTTATCTGTCGTTTTCCCCTTGCCACTTTCAATAATTTTTCTTTGTCTTTAATTTTTGCCAATTTGATTACTATGTGTCTTGGCATGTTTCTCCTTGGGTTTATCCTGTATGGGACTTGCTGCGCTTCCTGGACTTGGCTGGCTATTTACTTTCCCATATCAGGGAAGTTTTCGACTATAATCTCTTCAAATATTTTCTCTGGTCCTTTCTCTCTCTCTTCTCCTTCTGGGACCCCTATACTGTGAATGTTGTCGCATTTAATGTTGTCCCAGAGGTCTCTCTGGCTGTCTTCATTTCTTTTCATTCTTTTTTCTTTATTCTGTTCTGCAGCAGTGAATTCCACCATTCTGTCTTCCAGGTCACTTATCCGTTCTTCTGCCTCAGTTATTCTGCTATTGATTCCTTCTAGTGCAGTTTTCATTTCAGTTATTGTATTGTTCATCTCTGTTTGTTTGTTTTTAATTCTTCTAGGTCTTTGTTAAACATTTCTTGCATCTTCTCAATCCTTGCCTCATTTCTTTTTCCAGGGTCCTGGATCAACTTCACTATCATTATTCTGAATTCTTTTTCTGGAAGGTTGCCTATCTCCACTTCATTTAGTTGTTTTTCTGGGGTTTTATCTTGTTCCTTCATGTGGTACATAGTCCTCTGCCTTTTCATTTTGTCTGTCTTTCTGTGATTGTGGTTTTCATTCCAAGGGCTGAAGGATTGTAGTTCTTCTTCCTTCTGCTGTCTGCCCTCTGGTGGATGAGGCTATCTAAGAGGCTTGTGTAAGCTTCCTGATGGGAGGGACTGGTGGTGGGTAGAGCTGGGTGTTGCTCTGGTGGGCAGAGCTCAGAAAAACTTTAATCCGCTTGTCTGCTGATGGGTGGGGCTGTGTTCCCTCCCGTTGGTTATTTGGCCTGAGGTGACCCAGCACTGGAGCATGCAGGCTCTTTTGTGGGCCTAATGGCAGACTCCAGGAGGGTTCCACCAATGAATACTTCCCAGAACTTCTGCTTCCAGTGTCCTTGTCCCCGTAGTGAGCCACAGCCACACCCACCTCTGCAGGAGACCCTCCAACACTAGCAGGTAGGTCTGGTTCAGTCTCCTATGGGGTCACTGCTCCTACTGCCTGGGTACTGGTGTGCACACTACTTTGTGTGTGCCCTCCAAGAGTGGAGTCTCTGTTTCTCCCAGTCCTGTCAAAGTCCTGCAATCAAATCCTACTGGCCTTCGAAGTCCAATTCTCTGGGGATTCCTCCTCCCGTTGGCAGACCCCCAGGTTGGGAAGCCTGATGTGGGGCTCAGAACCTTCACTCCAGTGGGTGGACTTCTGTGGTATAATTGTTCTCCAGTTTGTGAGTCGCCCACCCAGTAGTTATGGGATTTGATTTTATTGTGATTGCATCCCTCCTACTGTCTCTTTGTGGCTTCTCCTTTGTCTTTGGATGTGGGGTATCTTTTTTGGTGAGTTCCAGTGTCTTTCTGTCGATGATTGTTCAGGTTAGTTGTGGTTCCGGTGCTCTCGCAAGAGGGAGTGAGCACACATCCTTCTACTCCACCACCTTGAACCAATTGAGAAAGTGTTCTTTTGAGGAGAGAACTGAGTGGTGCATCTCCCTGCTCCCACAGATCCGTAGCACCAGGGCCCATAAGCCCTTTCTCTCTTCTCCTTGAGAACCTGCCCTTCCCTGAGGAAATAAACCAGTCATTATAATTTAAAGCAGGGGCCACCAAACTTCTTCTTAAAGGGCCGGATAGCTAGACTTTTGTGTGCCACTTAACGGTCTCTGTTACACATTCTTTTCTTTTTAAACAATATTTTTAAAATATAAAAACCATCCTTAGCTCTTGCAAGCTACACCAAAATGGGTCACAGTCCAGATTTTGCCCATGGTTCATTGTTTGCCAATTCCTGATTTAAAAGGTTTCTATTCTTAGAATGCACTTATGATCTGAGTCCAAAGTTCTCAGGTAAAGGAATGAAACTCTCACAGGGAACTTTGGGAATGAGTAATTATCAGGAGAATGAGAAAACATCATTATCAAAGAATATTGTAAATGCAAGAAATACACAAATGAAAGCCCCAGCCCAACCTGGTCTTTGTTAATTTTATTGTCTGAGTCAAATATAGAACAGATATCACTAACGCAGCTAATATTTGATTAGCTTGGTTTATCAAATATATAGCTCTCATGAGAAAAGAAATTTTATTTTTTACTTTAGAGGTTTGAGATTTGGATGATAAAAACGTTAGAGTTACCTATACCTGTTTGTATCTTGGAATTATCCAAGTGAGGATAGGGCTCTTTGATAAACATTTAGCTGGTTTTCCAAAATCAAGATCTAATCCAACTACGTCTGTTAAAGAGAACATATCCCACCCTCCAGCACTAGACAGGTACATGGCTCAATTTAGTCTTCAATGCAGTCCTTTAGCAGATTTTCTGGTCTTCTCTGGAAGCTGTTTTCCTCTGTTTCCTTACAACATCCACAAGTCAAACAGACCAAACTTTGTGTCCTCGCTGAAACTTCTTAGCTGTGTGATCCTGGCCAAATTGCCTAATATTTCAGAGGCTCAAGTGCCCCTTCTGAAAATGGGTATAAAATTACCTACATGCTTATGTCATCATGAAGCTTAAAATTGATAATTTAAGAAAAGCTTTAGCACCGTGCCTAGCATGTAGCATATGTTCACTAAAGGAGATCTGTTATAGTTATATTCTCATCGCTTTGAACACATTTTTAAAATAGGTCTCCTCTTCACAAGACTGTTAGCACCATCAGGTCTAGGATGTACATTTCCCATCCCCGTATCCCCAGGGTCTGTCCTATAGCAAGCTTTAGTCAAGATTTGTTGAACTAAACAAAACCATCACACAGGACTACATCCATTAATAAAGTTCCTGATAGCTTTAATGATAAATTCTCTGAACCCATATTTAAAGCAGCAAGATGACCGACCAGTTGATATCAGAATTATCCTCAAAGATTCTGAGCTGCTATACTTATACTAAGAATAAGAAGAAAAGTTGCAAATAACCATAGGGCACCTGAAATTGGGTCACTGCTTGGAGAAAGCTTTATTATCGGTAGATTAAAGATGAAGCAGCCCTCTAATTGCAGCTTTAACTTCCGTATGTCGGTATCAGCACTACTCAGGGATAAACTTCTAAAATGATAATACTTTGATTTAGTATTAGACTTTCACCATTCAGTGCACTTTGCCACCTATTATTTTCTTTTATCCTCACAACGAGCCCAAGAGGGAGAGCAATTTTACAGATGAGCAAAAAGCAGCACAGCAGGTTAAGTGACCGACAGAGGGTCACAGAGTGATTTGAATAGCAGAGCTGGCCTCCCAGACAGACCTCAGACTCCCAGTTCTACACATACTTCTAAAAACCAGGGTGTACCCTTTCCACACCTACAGGACAGGGCTGCTCTAGTCCTCCAGGAACCAATGCCAGCACAGGGCTGTTCAAGGTCCCCAGGGCATTCAATAAATGTCTGGGGAAGGAAAGAAGAGAGAAATGATGAAGGGAAGGAGGGAGGGAGGGAGGGAGGGAGAGAGGGAAAGAAGGAAGGAAGCAAGCAAGTGGTGGGGAGCGGGGAAGGAACTAAACTGGAAGGAAATTAACAATGTAGTAACCTTTTATGTCTGGAGAATTACAGTAAGAGAGCTCTTCAGATATTTTAGTGGCAGGTATCTCAATGGTCTTCAGAATCTCACAGTTAGGTCTAGATTAGAGCAGTATCGGGCTTGTTGAACTCTATAGGCTGGACAATTTTCTGTGAAGTCATGCTTACCAACCTTGCTAACCAGCTACAGACACACAAACCTTATTGATTCATTGTTGGTTTTTAAAGTCCAAAGTCACAATTTCTTAATAAAGAGTCCTGCCCCCATATACAACAAGGTCTTCAGGATAATTTAAGGAGTCCAGTAGATGGTAGTTTCATGTGAATAGTATTTTATAATTTACAAAGCACCTCTACCAGAAAATCTTGATCTCTCTGGTCATCTTGAGAAGGTGATGAAAACTATGGAATCTATTTCTAGAAAAAAGATCAAGTGCATTATGCATATACACAGACCCAATTTTAAATATAATTCTGGGGACATGGGAATTCCCCTACAACTTTTAACAGAATTTCATGAGAACCAGTTAAAAAAACTGTCATTTATAAATTATATCATTTCAATCGGACAACAGCTTTGTGAGGTATGGAAGCAGGTATTATTTATCCCGTTTTACACACGAGGAGATTAAATAACTCAGAAACATAAGTGACTTATCTAAGGAAAAAAAGTTAATTAGGTAGAACTAATATCAGCTCTCCTAACTCCTGGCCTGGAGCTCTTTCCCTATATTAAGGTATCCAAGTTATAGGTGAATATATAAAAATTGTCCTAAGCAATGATTTTGACTTCTCAGGATATGAGTCAGTTCAAGAAAGGAACAGTTTCCCCTTCTCTGTCATAAATGTTATTTAAAATATTGCTCTGTAAGCCTCCAGGGTATTTCAACATTCGCCAAAAAATTACTGTTCCAAAGGCCTAATTGAGATGTATATCCGTCACCAGCATTGAATCTTTAACCACTTAATTCTGTATGAGTGATGGAAGCACTTTTCAAAGGTTAAATGAAAGTGTCAAAGCAGGGAAGTGCTACAGTAGGAGTAGGCAGGAGGTAGGCTGTGGAAGTACAGAGGGGCCAGGTGGGCAAGAATCCAGGCAAAAGGTGCAGTGACGTGGGCTGGGTAGTGGTAGCACAGTGCAGAGTCACCCTCAGATTCCACCTACACTTTAAATGTATAGCCAATTATTTTTTGATGATTAATTGTACATGAGAGCAAAAGGGAAAATTCAGGGATAGACATTAAACAAAGTTTGTTAGACATTAAACAAAGTTTAAATTTTGGCACTGTCACCAGGAGTATGATGTTGGACAAGTTACTGAACTTTTAAAACCTGTTTCTTTACTTGTAAAATGAGAATAATAATACTTCTTCCTACCTTAAGAGATATCTAGAAACAATCAGCTCAGCTACGACATACTGAGTGCTCAGTGGAATGCTCGATACACAGTAAATGTGCAAAAATATTAAATATTATTATTTTTCTTAGCCTGGATTCCCCTGAAAATATAGCCTGAAGCAAAGGCCCATGTGCACATAAACGGTTTGGGAAGTAAGCCCAGGAAGCAGGAATACAGGAAGGATAGAAAGCCAGTAGCAGGAGTGGTTACCATCGCAAGTGATGGGATGGATTGCACAGAACCCCACAGAGAACCTTCTGAAGCATGCCTCAAAATTGTGTCCTGGATGACAACACGGGAAGCATTTCCCCATCAGCTGTTCCTGACGGGTCAAAGATGCCCTTCACCCCCACCCTCACCTTAACTCCCCATTTCCAGGTCATGAAAGTATGAGTCAGTGGTCTTGCAGGTGTCCTATGCCATAGCTTCAGATAAGACCCAGGACAAGAAGCAGGAGGCAGAGATTAAGGTGAGGCACTGTCAGACTGCTGTGGTGCAAAGCAGACTAAAGCCAGTACAGAACTGGTCTCTGCAAAAGTGGCTGGGAAGAGGTGAAGCTGAGAAGATATACGATGAGCTCAAAAGGACGTTATTGGCCTAATCGTTATTATGCATCCTTGCTAAATCCTTGCATTGAAGATTCTTATCTATGGCTCCTGCTCCATCAAATCTGCTCCAGAAATGCAGGGCTAATTTCTTTTCTTCTTTCCACACTTATTACTCAGTGTTTTGCAAAGAGAACATGGTCAATATCTGTTAAATTAACATATTAATATGACATGAAAAAAACCAAGGTGCATAGGTATGAAGATTTATAATTTGAAACATTTGTGTTTTGGGTATGTGTGTGGAGGCTCTTTCATGTACACTTTATTTCCTCCTCTAGCAATTTGTAAGCAGAAATTTGATGTTAAGGTCTTGGACTGCTTTATTTCCTTTGTCTCTGTGCTGGAAAAAAACAAAAAACAAAAAAAAACCGAAGCAACAAAACCCTGATCTTGTACAAAAGGCAGTAAGACTCTGAAAAAAAAAAAATTCTCTTCTCTAATTGCTTCCCCAGCTACTTTTCTAGATTCGTGGGTATTAGTGGGGGAGAGGCACAACTCAGTTGGTGGTGCAGAGCTGAGCTCCTCTGAGCTTCATTACGGCCTGAGTAAGAAGAGGGCTGGGGGCAGAAGCCGGTCTATCCTCCCCGCTGCTCTGGGAGCCTCTCACATATACAAAGGTCAGCCTCCTCCCATCCCCCTAGTGTTGACTGAGCTGGTGGCATGTTCCCACTTTTCACCCTAGTTAAGTAGAATTTCATTAGCTGGATAAATAAATCCGGATTACATTCTATCTGAACTCGATCTGTTCAGTATTTTCCCCACGTGTGAGCGTTGGATTTTATTCTTTTCAGTACCCATATGAACTATGCACAGAGATAATGTAAAGATTATGGGCAAGGTCGGCCTTATGCATAGACAAACTAAGCCACTAGCCACGCTGCGTAATTAGAGGGCAAAATCCTTCCGTCAATTAAGGCCTGGAAGTCCATTATGTAGTACTTCATTCCTCTCAGCTAATAGTTTCCTTCCCAGTTCAGCCTCTTTGAGAAAGATTGCGTGGTTTGAGGGGAAATAGGCTTAGCACACTCAGTCTCTAACAGATTGATGGACTGACTTACTCAGGTGCATCCTAACCTGAGAGGCAGAGAGAGACCAAGGGAGGCTGAAAGTCAAAGGTGAGGACGGTGGGCTGGAAAGCCCGGAGAGGATTGAAGACACTGCAGGTGGGTGACCCAAGGATCTGACTAGCCAGCCCTGAAAGTGAGAGATGGCCAGGCCTTTTCAAATCCCTAAAACTACAGTGCAGGCCCTTTGCTTTTTGTGGTCCCAAATGGCAAGTAGATACTGTCTTTGACCACGAAAGGCAGTATGGGCCAGGCACGAACAACTGACCAAGACATAGGAGTATCGCAGAGGGGGACACAAGTGTCCTCCCATAACCCTCCCTGGGTTGATGAAAAATTACTTTAGAGTTATCTGTTCTTATCACCTTTCTCTGAAATGGCATTAACTCTTTGCCAGGTCTATCACCTTTTACAGAAACAAAGCACTTAGCAATTTTAAGCACAATTTACAAATGAAATGTTCTCCCGCTAATTCTAAAGGCCTCTATCAGACTGTCCTTCAGAGAAGGAACTTTAATATAAAGAATGAGGCCCTTCTCTTCCTTTGCTTGTCCTTAGCCTCCCTCGTCTGTGGAGCTCCCCCATTGTTGTTTCCCTTTCTCACAGATCCCTTGTCCTCTCTGCCCTTCTGCCTCACGTTCTTCGGAGAAGGGCATTTGGCCTTTGCTTTCAAATTAATCCACCCACCACCACTACCTCAATTATTCTCTCATGGAGGTTTACATTTGTAGACTCATTTCTAATTCTGGGATGACAAGTTTCCATGACTGCTAAAGGCATTTCAGAGATTCTCGCCAGTTAATCGTTCAAGCAACAGATGTTTCTTGATCACAGAGAAAGTGCTTTTTTTCTGGGGCTACAGAGACGAACACACCAGATTCTGTCCAGAAGGAGCCTGTAATCCAGGGAAACTGTTAAATTAATTAAACACGGAGGCCATCAGACTGAGGTGGCTGTAAAGTGGGGCAGCCTGCACAAGCAACCCCAAAATCTACGCATGTAAATATCTCAGAGGCACAAGATTGGAACCTAAGGACAACACATCACAAAGAGCCAACTAGGCTTTAAGCTATAGCCAACCAATCATTTCCTTACTTAGCTTCTGCCTTTTCCCTATAAAAGTCTCTCCCCGAGCTCCTACAGGTGAAGAACTCCTAACCACTTCTGCTTTGACATGGCCTGACTGGAATCAGTTTTTGCTCAGATAAACTCAAGAAGTTTAGTATGCCTCAATTTATCTTTTAACAAAACTGTAATGAATGCACCATGTAATAAACATTTCCAGAAAGTTGTGAGTAGAGTCTCCTTGTCAAGAGCACTGAGAGAAGCAGAGGGACCCTGCCTGAGAGACCTGGAGACACTTTTCCAGGGAAGAAATATTTGGCCAGTATTTTATGAGATGAGCAAGAAAGACCTTCCTAGTGCTGCGGAGGAAGAAATTTTCCTCTACCCTTCTAAGTTTCTCTGGCTGAGAATTAAACTGACATGAGACAGATGAACTGGAGGAAATTAAACAAAAGTTTAATAACACATATACATGGGAGAAACTCAGGAAAACTGAGGAAAATTCACCAAGATGGCTGAATCCCTCACCTTAAACACCATCTTCAGCTAAAGACAAAAGAGGATATTGGGAAATTAATGAATATAACAAAAAAGAAGCAGACTCACAGATATAGAAAACAAAAGCAGTTACCAGCGGGGAAAGGGAAGTGGGGAGAAGCAATATAGGGCTGTAGGGGAGGAAGAGGTACAAACTGTTAGGTATAAAATAAGCTACAAGGATATATTGTACCACATGGGAAATATAGCCAGTATTTTTTAATAACTATAAGTGGAGTATAACTTTTAAAACTTGTGAATCACTATATTGTACACCTGTAACTTATATAATATTTTATAGCAATATTATACATCAATTAAAAAAAGAGAAGTTGAGGGTAGTAGTTTGGGACCTCAAAAGGGAAGAAGGCAATTCACATAGAGATGGAAAAGTAAATGTTTGGTAAACAGATGTTTGTTGGGGCCACTACAGAGACAATGGGACACAGAGTGGACTCTGATCTCAAGGTCCTGCCCCATTTCCCCCACCATACCTAGCCTATATTCTTTGCAGCTATTTCTGGTGATAGCTCTATTCTGGGAACAGGCCCTTTCTCTGAATTCCTCTAGGCAGTTAAGGGAGTGATACCAAGAAAAACTTCCTGAATCTTCTGATTCTTAAAAATAATCAGCCTATGGGCTTCCCTGGTGGCGCAGTGGTTGAGAGTCTGCCTGCCGATGCAGGGGACATGGGTTCGTGCCCCAGTCCGGGAAGATCCCACATGCTGCGGAGCGGCTGGGCCCGTGAGCCATGGCCGCTGAGCCTGTGCGTCCAGAGCCTGTGGTCCGCAACGGGAGAGGCCACAACAGTGAGAGGCCCACGTACCGCAAAAAAAAAAAAAATCAGCCTAAATGAATCCTCACGCCAGAGACATCTTTTGGAGTGGCAAATTTTGCTTCCCTACAAGATATAGAGAAGTTCATGGAGAAGCACATTTCTCCAGACTGGAGAAAGAGAATGTGCAAAGCACAGAGGAATTTAAAGGTGCTCACTCTGTGGAAGAGTGAAAATGTGGTGATCAAGGATGACGTTGGAGGAGTGTGTTGGTCAGAGAATGAAGAGTCTTACAGGCCAGGCTGGGGAAACAGAGCCAGCAAAGCCCAGGCAGCTTGGGAATGGCACGACCGTATCTATTTGTAAGAGAATTACTGTTACCAAGGCTGTTGCCCCAGAATCATACCCCTGCCCCTCCCTCGAATGGAAACCAATTACTCTTATCTAAGTTTCAGGAGGAAGCTGCAAAGCCAAGAAAAACAAGAACTGGTTGGAACCAACTAGGGCCAATATGCAGACGATTTGACTTCCAGTAGAACTGGAGCCTCATTATATGCTCATTGTAATACACGAGCATGTGCTAAACGACACACCCACCACCACCACAACAGTTGACGATTGCCATGACAACCACTGGAAAAGCCCATACAAGGACTGAAAAAGGAATTGCATCAGTTCCAGGTCCAAACCATACCCCTGTTCTCAGATAACTCATGAATATTCTTCCCACTCTTTCCAAATCCCTCCCTTTTACCTCGACCCTCTGATATATTTGGAGTCTCTGCTGGAATTGTGTTGAAAAATTGATTTGCAGACTAGGTTCCCACTTCTGTATTCTTTGACGATTGAATAAAGTTTGTGTTGTTCCAGTCTCATCATCGTTTTCGTTATTGGCTGCGTGAATCTGATCAGAAAAAGAACCTCCCTGACCCAGACAAGGGGTCTCTGCCCAGGCTAGGATCCCAGCGCAGGTCCAATGCACCAATTCAGTAACAATACCATGGAAGAAATACGGAGGGGTAAGCACAGCTGGAAAAGCTTTGCTTCTGATGTACCAGTTTGGAGGCAGCAAACAAACATCAGGGAGAGATGGTGAAAACTTGAACTACACTTTTGAACAAAAGTGACAGGATGAAAAGCTGTCCTCCCAAGGTTTAGCCAGGGTTCAAGGCAGCGCGCAAAGCTGCCTCAAAATGCCCTTGTAACAAAAGACAATATGGGGTGTGTGTGTGATTTTCCATCGCCACGTGAATTGGCTTCCTTCCCTTTAAAGTTCCAAACTTTCCCAATTGTATTCAAATGTACACCAGTATCTGAGACTTGAACTTTGTCTTAATTTGCCTCACACTTGAGTTTTTAAAGTTTTCTTCCACTTTATCTACTCAGCAAGAACTTGCTCCCAGCATCTCAAAAACCAGCTGGCCGTATTTTAACTAGAAAATATTTTTCTTACCTAACAGCAACTGATTTTTTAGGGCTGTCATTACTGATAACAGATGTTGAAACATTTCAACTTTTTATTTCTTTTTTCCTCAAGATTTTAAAATGGGTTTTAAAAAGATTTCATATAGGTTTTTAGCCTCAATATGTTTTTTCCTAACATTATTACTCTTTTTCTCCCAATGTATAATAAAAAAAATAACATCTCCTGCTGTTTATTTCCCATCTGTTGAAGATGATATAAAATTTCAGATGTGCTTATAAAATACCTACCGAACATGCCAAATATAATCTATACTCTACTAAACATTTTGTTCATTGTATATAGTTTATGGACCACTTCTGGCTAAACTGCATTATCATATCATGAGTCATCCTGTTTAACATATTGTAATTTTACCAGGCTCAACAGTGGCACTGAGACTGAATTGGAATGTCATGCATACATATAGTACAAAGTACTTGAACTTTTTCTGTGCTTATATAGAAACTACATTTTAGCTGTCTTAAGAACATCAAAACTGGGGTTGATAAGCACGTTACATTCACATGTAAAGTATGAAGTTGAAGAAATTCAGAACATGAAATAGCAAAGAGGCTGTGGTAAATTTATCTAAAATTTTTCCTTGACATTAAGTGCAATTCTCAGTTGTTTGAAGCAGTCGGTAAAATAATAAACAACAATCTGTCTGTAGACTGCCTGGATATAAAGCGAATATTGGCAAATGTTCCCTTCGCTCCATCACGTCATCCTCACTTCACACATCCTTCCTGATGAAAAATAAGCTTCCAGAAGTTTAAGGGGAACTGTCTAGTCATTTTCTTGCACAAAGATTGGCACCAAAAAAGTATTTGTTGGAATGGATCTATGTTACTATTAGTAAACTTCAGGTATTCTTTAAACTCAATTTCAAATACACACTTTTTAATAAGAGACAGAAATACTAAACTTCTGCATATCCCCCCACACAAGTAGATGTTGTAGCACTGTATTTGTCAGGCATTCTGAAACATCTATGAGCAATGAGTACAAACACACACACACACACTCCTATTTTTTGTCATGGAAATTCACCGATCCTCGTTCGCACTATCTTATTTCTGCTTCATTTCCATTGATATTGCAGTGGTTTTGTTCAGCTGTCAAAGTTAATAATGATAAGCTGGTCAAAATAAAGTGTGTTCTATTTTACAGTTGTGCTGCATTATTGTGTGTCTTGCTCTTTGAGGTTCCTGACATAGTTTCATGTAAATTAATTCACTTTGGTTTATTCTTAGCTGATGAACTAGTGCCCAAAAGTTGTTACTATGAGGAAGAAGAAAGATATATGTTACTAATATTCTGGATTAACTCTGTACTTTCACCCAACTATCAACTAGCCCAGAGGGTTTCCACACTATGATCCAATAACCCCTGACTGTCCCAAGGCCCTTTCAGGGGACCTGTGAAGTCAAAACTATTTTTATAATAATATTAAGAAATGATAATAATATTAAGAAAATTATTGTTTTTATAACAATAATGTATTATCTATAATAATACTAAGAAATTATTTACTAAGAATTATTTTATAAAAATACTAAGAAATTATTTAACTTATAAATGCACAGGGGAGTTTTTCCAGAGGCCACCTGACATGTGATATTGTAACAGATTGAATGCAGAAGCAGATATGAGAATCTAGTTGTCTTCCATTAAGCCAGATTAAAGAGACCAATTAAAGAGATTGGTAATAAATTAGAAAAATACGACTCTTCTCTTTAATGTTTTTTTCTTTTGCAAATATGGTTATTTTTCACTAAAATATGTTACTTATGTTAATAGGTAACAGTGACTGTTGTTTTTAAGTAAATGAAATAAACATTTTAACAATTTCTATTTTAATTTCTAATACAGTAAACACTGACTGATAAAACCCATATAAACAAAAGTTCTTTAAGGTTTTCAGTAATTTGTAATAGTGTGTAGAGGACCTGGGTCCAAAAAGTGTGAAAACCACTGACCTAGCTTCCAATTAATTCTTCCATGTTCAACTCCTAAAGCACAGAGAAGGGAGGGAGAAAAGGTCAAGGTCATAAGATTCTTTATACTGGCTTCCTCAACTGCTCAGGAATAATTCATATTGTAAGCATTAATTTGAATCTCCATTGATTTGGTTTTCAACTTACATTAAATTACAGTTAAACTTTTCCTATTAATAAAACCAGATTGAACTAGCAATTAATGAATCCTTCAATTACAACGGCATCTAGGAGGATGAAGTAGGAAAGGAATTAACATTTATTGGGTCCCTACTATGTATCAGGTCCCTTCAAAATGACAGGCGGTTAAGAGCAAAGGCTCTAGGTTCTGACTGGCTCAAATCTGTCTCCAGCATTTACCAGTTATGTGAGCTTGGACAAGTTATTTAGCCTCTCTCTACCTCCATTTCCTCATCTGTAAAATGCCATGTCTCGTCAGGTTGTCGCCCGTGAGAAGTAAATGAGGCACTATATTCAAAGCCCTTTGAATAGTGCTTGACACATACTAAGTACTAAATAAATGTAAACCTTACCCAGTTATATAATCATCTCCACAATCCTAGAAAGAAAGAGTTATTATCACCTCTCATTGAATAGAAAATTAAGGCTCCAGGAAGTGCCTATAATATAATCTCCACAGAGTCTGGAGACCACAAGTGATCGACGTATTATTTCAGTCCAGTTCTACATGAGGCAAAAGTTCTTGCACTAGACCAGTGGTTCTCAAACTTGAGTTCACATCAGAAACAGTCTACCCTCAAGAGCTTCTGACTCAGTAGGTCTGGGGTGGGACCAAGTATTTGCATTTTTAACAATTTCCCCTGAGTTGACAATGCTGCTGGCCCAAGAACACTCAGAACCTCTGCCCCAGAGACCGGACTTGGTCACCAGGGACGTTTATACCCATAACACTATCTTTAAATAGTCTAGGATATCTTCACTTTGCTGTATCATTGTTAATTTTGTATAACTCCTTTCCTGGAACTTTTCATATTCCCATTGTGATATTTATGATTACTTTGAGTTTTGAACTAAAAGAATGATCTTACCAAATAATTATTCAAACGCATGCCTTCCAGAAGTGAGGAAACAAGATGACCCAGTTAATTGATATTAAGCAAGAGATTTCTTTCCCCAAAGCTTAATTTGTTTACATCATTCTTTTTATGTGATTCCCACCTACTTACCCAAATATAAAACCTTAGAATAATCAAAGAAGGGTCTCACGCCTCCTTACTTTCCTTCCTTCCTTCCTTCCTTCAAATGTGATCCAAGCATAGATATGAAGTCCAGACAAAAGAAGAAAAAGTTGGCTTTCTCATGGGAACCCAGCTTTGGAGTGAGGAAGCACTATTTCTCATTTGCCTGAAATTCTGAGATCACCATGGCAAAAATGTGGAAGGAAGGAAGTGAAAATTTAATTTTCTGAACCAAATTGAAGAAGGGTCACCTTTGCCTACTGAGCTTCATTCTCTAATGAAAAATCAGTAATGTGATTGGAAATTGGCAAGGTAATACGTGGAGATAAGTCAGTGGGTCAAGATATATATGTTACAGTGATGCAGAAGTATACTCCTCGCGTACTCTTTCCTATTTTAGATTATTTAGGTAAGATATGCAGAGAGACCACATATCAGTACTGGTCAAGATAAAAGGAAAGACAATGATGGGTTTTGAAGAAGGCATTGATATTCTGTTGCCTCTGAAACAGAGACTGGGCACCTAGGACAGTCAGCATTCTTAACAAGAAGCATGAAGCCAGAATAAGAAATCAGAGACAAAAGCATCACATGCTGATTATGTTAGAAGAAGCTCCTCTTCATTTCCTTCTAAGGGAAAATAAGTCCTCTGGAAGCCATGATTTCTTTTCTATACTCCAATTCTTCCTCTTTTCTATTTTCTCTTCTAAACCCCAATTATCCCCTCTTTGACTTCTTGATTGTTGTTATTTTCCAAGAAGTTGAGAAGTCTTTTAGACAGTATTTATTTTCTAATAAAGGAATTTTATAGGTGTTATACTTGAAGGAAAAGATTTTTCACTGAGGGAAGGACAAAAAAAGAATAACTTTGATGTGTACTGGCAGATTTGGGTTAGGTATTTGGAATAACTGTCAAACTATTGGAAATCTTTACTGCTTGAAATATTTACAACTTGATTTCTGTTCATGTAGGAATACTCATATCCAAACAGACAGGGTCACGAAATCTTCTAACTCTACAATGCTGTGAAACTAGAACTTGAACATTGAATCAAGGTGCCTGGTTTCAGTGTGACTTTCCCAAGCCTTGCTCAATTCAGTAATTGCTCATTGAGAAATTTCTATATGCCAATCACCATGCTAGGTGTCAGTGATACAAAAATATATAGGTCAAGACCCTTGCTCTTAAGCTGCTTTTGGTCAGTCTAGTGATTAAGCCCAGATGTTCTATTTCCCCTTAGATGTTTACTGCCTAGCTAAGCAGATTTATCACATATGAAACCTCTAAGTTCTATGTCTTCCTCAGACATAAGTACAACTAGAATACATCCTAGTAAAAACATGTTTCCCTGTTCCTCCCTAACCCTGCCCAGCTGTACCCAGGATGTTCTGAAAAGGGCACTGTATATCATAAATTCATAAACCCATCTTTAAGAGCAGAGTTAGGCAGGAGAGCTGCCATTCGATTGATATAATAAACCTCAGAACAAGCTTGAGTGCCCGACTGTTAGAGTCGTCAGCAAAATCCACAGATTTAATTATACCCAAGTAATTGCAGAAAAGATCATCCATTATTCTAACTACTCTGGAAGCAAAGAGCCCATACTCTGAAACGACTTTGTAATAGCATAAATGGAGATCTATTCATTAGGACCATGAAATAAAATGGAAATATGTTTTCTTTTCAGAGCAATGTGATTACCATCACCAGTAACGATATTATGGGAGGAAAAACATACTGTCTCTTAAGACACACCATTTCCTTTTTGCCTTGGCCTTCTTTCTTCCTTTGGAGAGATCATGGTAAGTAAGACCTGGATAACGTGGGCTTATCCCAAATATTTCACCCTGGTGTCCAGATTTGGTACTTTTTTTTTTAATTTATTTATTTAATATATTTATTTTTGGCTGCATTGGGTCTTCGTTGCTGCACGTGGGCTTCTCTAGTTACAGTGAACGGGGGCTACTCTGTTGTGGCGCATGGGCTTCTCATTGCAGTGGCTTCTCTTGTTGTGGAGCATGGGCTCTATGCGTGTGGGCTTCAATAGTTGTGGCATGCAGGCTCAGTAGTTGTGGCTCGCGGGCTCTAGAGAGCAGGCTCAGTAGTTGTGGCGCACGGGTTTGTTGCCCCGTGACATGTGGGATCTTCCTGGACCAGGGCTCGAACCCGTGTCCCCTTCATTGGCAGGTGGATTCTTTACCACTGTGCCACCAGAGAAGCCCCCAGATTTGGTACCTCTTAAACAAAAAGATTCGGAATCCTCAATGTACAGTCACTTCTCTCCAATTCTAAAAGCTCTTTGGTTCTTATTTTATTTTTTTTTAGACCCCTTTGGTTATATTCACAGCATGCAGATTAAAAGACTAGTGCAGCATTATTCTTACAGAAAGACTGATTTAAATTGGAACTGGAACTAGGTATTGAGCAGTTACAGAGACTAAAAAACTAGAAATAAGGTTTTAGCAGGAGAAGGCATAGGTATTTGATTTTTTTTTGTAATATAAAAGCAGGATTTGGAGCAAGGATTACAGAGCAGGAGTAAGCGGTTTGAGGAGGAGAAGAAAGAATAAGGTGATATGTGGCCAACCCCAAAGAAGCTTGTATTTAACTTCACTTTAATTAGGGATTAAATATATTTGTGAACATTGAAAATACGATGAAGCAGGATGGACTGAACAGAATAGGAGCTATGATTTGAAATTTTAAAAGTGTTTTTCCTAATAGAACAAGCTTGAGTGCCCGACTGATGGCAGCTGATCGGAGATGAAGAGGAGGACCAACACACAAGAAGAGCGTTAGATCTCCTGGCTGAGATGCTAGGAAAAAACAAGTAAAGGAGACTTGGAGACAAAAAGAATGATAAAGGAGATGTAGTTAGGACAGAGTGAGCCTAGAGGAAGCAATTCCACTGTATCAGGCATTGGGAAGGTATCCCCAGACAGAGAGTGCAGATCATTGGCCAGGGGCACAGGTATTGCTTCTTTTGTTTTTTCTCTGAAGTGCGTATATTTACAAAACACATAACTTTTAAAGAGATATTTATTATTCATTCTCTTACCACATCCCAATAACAGTCTTCTGAAGCAATTAGGAGAGATACGCCGAGTTTCATTCTACAGGTGGTAAAGCTGAGGCACATAGATGAGAAACTCCAAATCACATTTAATGGAAGAACTGAGAGTAAATTGCAAGTCCACTGATCTTAAGTCCAACCTACAACGCTTTCTCTATGGAAGTTGCATGCCCTCCCCCACCCTTTTTCTGGACCCAGGAAGAGGGTCCATACTGAAATACCCAACTTAAAAAAAAAAAAAATTAGATCATAACCTTTAAGATCTAAAGAGCTGTCAGGTAAAGGAAACATTAAACTTACTCTATCTTCACACAAAAGAGTCGAGGGTGAAAGCTACAGGGAGGCAAATTTCCACTCATAAAAAAGAGCTCTTCAGTGCTTAGAATTTTCTAAAAATAGCGTAGTTCCTTTACTAATAATGAGTTCCCTATTACATGAGATATTCAGGTAAAGAATGGACGGCCATCTGTCAGGGATATCATAGAGAGTTATGACCTTGTTTGAAATTTGGACTTTGAGACATCTAAGGAAACTTCCAAAGATTATATGGCTCTTTGGTTTTTGTTCTTCATAGTCTCAGACTCATTCTATCTTCCATCTCATTCTATCTTCCATCTCATGTCCACTAGAACAAAGCAATCATCTGCTGAGCGAGGGGAAATGAGCAGAGAAAAAATAAATAAAGCTGGAAATCCCCTCTACTCCCTTTGAAATATAAAGACTAATAAGAAGCTTTCTTGGGCTAACTGAAAACATTTCCTCTTATTCTTTCCTAAAAATTCTTTGACAAATTTCCCATGGGTCAGATAGATTTCACAGATTTTACCTGTCTGTTTTCTCAGTACATAGAAGTTCTGATCAAGGTGTTTATATCTCTGGCTGTTTGAGATATAGCTTTTCAATATCCAGAAAATTTGGAACACTTCACTGGAATTGTTTAAAAATAGTTGTGATATCAGCTTCCTATGTGCTTAATTTTCTCCTCAATCAAAGCATGTAAAATAAAAGATTTCAGTAGCTGGTTGAATAATCCTTAAAAACCCAAAACTTCAGATAATATTTGAGCCATAATTAATGAACATTATTCAGTCTCCACTACACGTCACTCTCCATAAAGTTTCACTAGAGTGAGAGCTACTGGACTCAGTTTAGATTCATTACCAACAAGTTACAGTCACTGGATCTAATTTCTTCATTTAAAAGGATTATTAGATTAGATAGACTTAGCATGCAGGAAGCATAGCAAGCATGGACATGGTATGCTTGGAAGTTAGCAAGGGGTTTAATGAGGTCAGTCACCATGATCTGAACAAAAACCTGGTGTACTGAACTGGAAACATGAACAATTTAGATGAAAGATTACAATTTTCAAATATCCAGACCCAAATGGTACTAAGTAATGGATACAGATAAGGAAGAAGGTCTTCTTCCCTTTAGTTCTGGCATTAGTTATTCAAATTGCTTTCTAAGTCTTGGATGGTAACTCATCGCATTTTTGGGTAACATAAAACTCACGATGGATATTAAACGTGCTAAATATTAGAATGAAGCTGCAAAAGTTTTGTTAGACTGGACCAAGAAATTGGGCTTCATAAGATGAAGGTCAACGGAGATAAATGCGCGTGCATTTCAGACGAGAAAAGCAACCAAGCCTGAACAGATGGGGTAATGATATGACACAGCAGCACGGCATCTGATAAGGTCTTAAGGAGGGTAGTTGACAATAAACTGAGTTTGAGTAAAAAGAGTAATGTGACCCCTCAAAAAAAAAAAAGAGAAAGAAAAAGGAAAGAGAATGAGAGACTATGTGTGACACTGAGATTGTGTGTGATATTGTGATTTATAATAAGGTGTGTGATATTGTGATTTATAATAAGAAATATGGATTTCTTATTGATATATATTTCTTATATATTTCTTATGATATTGAGATTGTGTGTGATACTGTGATTTATAATAAGGTGTGTGATATTGTGACTTATAATAAATATATATTTGGTCTCTGGCCCCGTTTCTGGCACAGAGCTCCTGAAACCATTGTAAATTCCTAAGTGGTAAGAGCATTAGGAGTAACTTTTGTTCTGATGAGGCAACTCTGGTGGGCTCCTGGATGTGTCCTGAACAGGGACTGGTCACCAGGTAGACCAAGCCATGATAAGAAGCTTGGGATTTTTAGTCCCAACCCTATCCTCCAGAGAGAGGAGAGAGGAGCCGGGAATGGAGTTAATGATTGATCAAGCCTACATACAAAGTCGGTATAAAAATCTAAAAGTACAGGGTTTAGGGAGCTTCCAGGTTGATGAATACAACCATGTACCAGGAGGATAATGTACCCCAATTCCACAGGAACAGAAATTACTGCCCTTGGGACCCTCCCAGACCTCACCCTATGTATCTCTTCATCTGGCTGTTCATCTGTATCCTTTATCATTTCCTTTAATAAAGTGGTAAACATAAGTGTTTCCCTGAATTCTGTGAGCTGTTCTAGCAAACTAATCAAGTCCAAGGATGGAGGAGGTCATGAGAACCTCTGATTTGTAGCCAAGTCGGGCAGAAGCTGCAGGTAACCTGGAGACCCACTACTTGTGATTGGCATCTGAAGTCAGGGGGACTTCAGTACTTAACCTGTGGGATCTGATGCTATCTCTAGGTAAATAGTGACGGAATTGAGTGAAATTGTAAGGACACCTAGCCACAGAATTGTTTGGTGTGGGGAAAAAAAACACATCTGGTGTCAGAAGTGGTGTGAATGTGGTAGTAGTGTGAGAGCAAAGGAGAAACACAGGAGGATGACTGAGGTTTTCAATTCAAGATGATATTCACAGAAGCACACACTCTGGAATAGAGAAATTGATAAACCTACACTTCCATATTCAGATAATTCCTAAAGAGTTGCCTTTTTTTTTTTTTGGATTTTGCGTTTTCTAAAACAGATTTTAGTTAAAAAGGAAATCACTTAGGAAGATAAAACAGTAAGGATAAGCCTTAAGCCCAAACTGATTGAGGAAACATTGAAGGACATAGGACATTTTAACACAAAGAGAATATGATTACCATCTTCAAATATTCTCAAGGCTTGGATGTGACATAGATATTGAATTTGTTCCATATGGCTCCAAGTAGTAGAAATACTAGAACTATTGGAAACAGAGTTTAGTTAATCTAAAGGTGAATTTCTAACAATCAAAAGTATGCAAAGATTGGGGCTTCCCTGGTGGCGCAGTGGTTGAGGGTCCACCTGCATATGCAGGGGACACGGGTTCGTGCCCCAGTCTGGGAGGATCCCACGTGCCGCGGAGCGGCTGGGCCCGTGGGCCATGGCCGCTGGGCCTGTGCATTTGGAGCCTGTGCTCCGCAATGGGAGAGCCCACGGCAGTGAGAGGCCTGCGTACCGCAAAAAAAAAAAAAAAAAAAAAAAAGTATGCAAAGATTGAATGGGTTGCCCCACCATAGGTTTTCAATCAAGGACCGAATGCCCAAGTGAGAATGTTGTAAAATCCCTGCATTCAATGACATCTGGACTGCGTAAACAAAAACAACAACAAAGCAAAACTTCCCCATGTTAAAAGTGTACTATCCTAGGATTAGTTTCCTCCCTTTCCAATTTGCTGAAATCATTTATTCTCTCTCTACCTCTATTTTCTTGCCTGTGAAATTAAGGTAATTCTTTTTGCCATCTTAGGACAGATGGGAAAGTCTGTAATGAGTCTGAAGCCTAGAGTATTCTTCACTATAAATTCTCCATGTGTTTCTGTTGCTGTTTTGCAGAATGAGATTCAAAGTTTTCTGCTTGGATAAGAATTGAGTCCAAAGCTTGGGAATGTGCTCTCAAATTATTTCCTTTTCTCTCTTGAAGACAAAACTGGGATGTGATTTGGGCCCATCAGTTTCCTCGATGCTACAAACAGCAATACAGCTGCTGGATGTTCCCAAGGCTTTACACGAATTGTGTTCTGCTAACCCAGGACCTCCCAGGTTTTACTTAAACACATTGGCCTGGTACCAGCTCATCCATCATGCCAGCCTATAAACAAACAAAGCCCAACCTGCTGAGGTAGAGCTGAAGGGAAGGCAACTGGGGGATTAAGACCAATTCCAAACTGTACTTTCAGTACACTTCAAATAGTAGCTCCATTTTTCACAATATTTTTTCTTGGATTTAATATTTCTTTTCTCAGACCCTTCCATTTCTCAGACCCATTTGCCCAGAAAAAAAAGAGCAAATCGCTTATGGGAGAGTGGGGGAGAAGCCATGGAAGGGAATGCATGATAGCACTGGGAATTCTTCCTTGATTCAAGCACAAGGATGAAGGAGAAGGGAAAATATCAAGGCGAATGTGACCTCCACAGAATGCTGAGATTTTCCATTTCAAAATACCTGACTTCTAAATTAAACACCCCTGTGTTGCCCTAATGGGTATGAGTATCAAAAAGCTTTTATTTTTGACATCCTACTTACTTCTGCTGACAAATTGCGTTCTTTTCCTATTTTCTTTTTCTTTGTTGTTTGTCTAAATCAAAAGACAAAAATAAAACAATTCTGCCAACATAGAAAAATATGCAAAGAACATAGGCTATTTGTTTTGGTTAGGTCCACTGATTGAAAATGTTCAATTTTTAATAAATGGAGGAAAAACTGCATTAATTTTGTACAGTGTGATAAGGGCTCTGAAAAGGGGAATAATCATAATGATAATCATATGGGTAGGTTGTCAGAATACAATGAAAAATAAATACCATACTTTCTCAAAGATATATAAATTATGCATCTGAGTGAAAGTTCTTAAATAGCGCCTAATGTTTCTGCCAAGAGAGAGAACTCACAGCAGACATTTGTTGTCTGACTATGGATTTATAATTTTAGTTGACTGATCCCATTGACTGGAACTGTAAGTAGCACCTATTTTCCCAGCATTAAATTTTTGTTATTGTTTCCTCTCTATTTTTCATACTCATTTTAATTTGGGGAAGAGGCATGACTGATATTCTCAGTACCTAATCTTTAATACAACATAGGAAAGGATCTCCCAGTTTTGTTGGTTTAGCTATGGCATGGTCCATGCCTAAAGCTAGAGTAACTGAGATCTCAACAGAGGTCAGGAAGGTTGTAAGGTAATGACTCTCTTGCTTGACAGGAGAGACAAGAAGACCTTTAAGTTCACTTTTAATGGTAAGGAACATTATTACTGGATCTTCAAATTTTACAAAAAGAAAACATCAAGTTATGGCATCTCAGAGCCATCTGCACACCAGTGTCCAGATAGAAATAAAAAGTCCAATTGTCAAAATTTTTAAGCTCTTCAGTATTATGTAAACATTTGCTTTTTTAAGTAATTTTATCTTGCTTTAGTTTCAGTTGTGGACTAGAGGGAAAAGGTATTAAAACCCAAGTGGATATTTGGCAACTGTCTTAGTCTATTTGGGCTATTATAACAAAATACCATAGGGACTTTCCTGGCGGTCCAGTGGTTAAGACTTCACCTTCTAGCACAGGGGGTACAGGTTCGATCCCTGGTCGGGGAACTAAGATCCCACATTCCTCGGTGCCAAAAAAACAAAACATAAAACAGAAATAGTGTTTTACAAATTCAATAAAGACTTTAAAAAATGGTCCACATCAAAAAATCTTTAAAAAAAAAAAAAAACAAACACACATGCTGGGTGACTTACAAACAACAGAAATGTATTTCTCACACTTCTGGAGGCTGGGAAGTCCAAGATCAAGGCTCTGGCAGATTCTGATAAGGCAGTTGTCTGAGAGCTTGCTTCCTGGTTCATTGACAACTGTCTTTTTGCTGTGTGTTCATAGGGCAGAAGGGGCAGGGAGGTTCTGAGGTCTTTTATAAGGGCCCTAATACTTTTTTAAGGGCCGAGCCCTCATGATCTCATCATTTTCCAAAGGTCCCACCTCTAAATACCATCACATTGGGGCTTAGATTTTAACATACGATTTGGGGGATGGCAGGGGAGACAACACAGACATTCAGTCTATAGCAGCAACTATTTGATCTATGTATTTGATCAGTATACATCAATAAAAATGGGATGCGATCAGAAGCTGGCCAACGTTTTTTCTGTAAAGGGTCAGAGACCCACACAGTCTGAGTCTCTGTGGCAACTACTCAACTCTGCCATTGAAAGGAACCATAGGCAGTATGTAAAGGAGAGTGTCTCTGTTACAATAAACCTGAATTTTCAAAAACAGGTGGTGGTCCAAATTTAGCCTACTGGCTGCACTTCGCTGATCCCTAATGTAGATAATCAAGGTAGTTGAATCAAATATTTAGAACTAAATGGAGCCTAAGTGAGTCATATGTTTCAGACAGTTATAGAGGTATAATCTCCAGTTTTGAATATAATACAACAGAGTTTCAAAGTGATTAAAGGATTTTCCCGCGGCCATACAAAATAAACAGCTCTCTTATTTGTTTAAACAATGGCAATAACTTTTCTAAGTGCACCAAACGGAATATCCTGATCACCTACAAATCCCCACATAATCACCTAAAAATAGATCAAGACAAAGTGGATTTCATCTTAATGATAGGTTTGAATTGGTCCAACTAAGGCCAAATATTGCCTTTAACAAGCTGCAGATTTGGAATTGACCCATCACAGGTAAATTTCTTGTGAACTATTCAAATAAATTTTGCATTATGAAAACTCAAATTAGCGATTTATCTCTATAGACGTAGTTTGCAATTTTGGGTAGAAAACAAAGAGAGAAGGAGAGAAACTGTGAAATCAATCAAAAAGCATTTTCTGAATAATGAACCTTTAGCCAGTACAGCACGTATGAAGCTTTTAGAGTCACAGAAGCTGTGATCTCTGAAAAGTTTACATTCTACTTGGGATAGATTATTGTTCATTTCAACATGCATTTATTAAGAGTTATTATACACCAGGCAAAAGTACACAAGGTAGTATCCACTTTGAGAAGCTCACAGACCAGCATGTACTACGAAGCAAAGCATGTACTAATCTGCACCTCCCTCCCCTGCATGTTTCCTCTCTAGTTTGCAGCGCAAAACACGCTCCTTGTCTGATTTTTCACTCATGCTTTTCGCTTTTTCTGTAGAGCAGTTTCTCCCACTAATGTAAGTGCACAGAGAAGGAACACTTGCAAATTTTAGATAGGACTCTTGAGAACTTGAAGAATGAATCGAGATTATTCAGGCAAAGATGGTGTTGGGCTACACCCCCCAGGCCTCCGAGGCCTGTACTCACCCAGCTTCAGGACTGAGGAAAGAGCCTGGAGTCAGTGACAGAGACATCCATGGTTTAATGCATAGGTGGGGCTCTTACATCTGAAGCAAGGTCCTGGAGCGACACCCCATTGTGTGCACTGGACAGCGGGGCAGGATGCGGCAGCAGTCTTGGCTCCTAGGGGTAGGAGGAGGTTATAGAGGGAACTGATGTCAGTGTGGCTCCTCAGTTACCAGGGAAACCAGCAGAGGGGCACGCCCTTCACCGCCCCTTTGATAAGCTACCATAGTGGATATATTCTGATCTAAAACTAGAACAACACTTAGCTGGGACCTGGGGCAAGTATGTAGGAAGGTCAGTCATGTAAGTAGGGTGTAGGTGAAGCAGGCACTGTTGATCAGGGGATGCACAGAGAGTAAAAGAACAGCCATCTTGAGTGGCCTAACCATATAGAAGGGAAACACTGCACTACTGAAAAAGGAAGCAGATGGGTAAGGAAACAGTGTCATGTAACATCCTGTTATGCACTATGAACTATAAGCTTAATAGCCAAGGGAGGGAACTATAAAATATGGGGCTGGAGAGATGGGCAGCCAAGTCACAGGGGGCCTTGCACACTTGAACATAATTATCAAGAGGCCATGTATAAACAGTTTAAATTCTATATGCATTTTATATACAACTTACATCCACCAGCCACCCACACCAACACCATTATATACACACATGAAGATTCTGATATGTCCCCTCTGCTTAGAGGATGCAGAAGAGAAGTCTGACAGAAAGAAGTAAGAAGAAAAAACCTAAAGATTTTTAATCGAGTAGTTAGTGATTTGGTGTTTGACATAAAGACTTAGTTCTATTTCTTCCCCAAAATCTTTAATAAAATTTATATCACTGCTAATGCTTTTTGAAGATAGATTTGTTTTCTGAAGATTTCATGTATGAAGAGTTTGTCCTTGAGGCTGATGCCACCCCAAGAACAGAGTTTCTCCGTGGAGGCCCACTCATATACTGGTTATATTAAGGATTTCATATTTGTCAGGAAACATGCTCAGCGCTGTAGATGGAAAGATGAATTCCTCCTTGGGAGAGAAACACAGACAAACAATAGAGTACTATGATTAAGTGTTAAAAAAAATAGAAGCATATACCAATGGTATGGAAGCACTAAGGAGGGAATCATTAATTTTCCCTAGGGAGGTCCCAAGAAGGCCTTCCAGAGGAGATAATGTTTGAGCTGACCTTTGAAAAATAATTGAGATTCAACAAAAAGAGAAGAGAGTTAGGAAAGTCATTTAAGAGAAAGGAAAATATATACTTAGAGAAAACTCTGTGTTTTAGAAGACTGTGTGTAGACTTGAGTGGTTGAAGCACAGGTTGTGTGAAGTTGATGAGTCAGCAGCCACATCATGAAGTCAGGGAGAGGAGGTATGTGAGCAAAAATTGTTGACTTTCCGGAAGAAGAAATAGGATCAACGGGGTCAATACATAGGACCTGAACTAAGCCTGAAGAATGGGTAACATTGATAGTCATAACCAGATCAACCAAGAGAGTCCCAATCATGTCTTTTATCATTCCATATCTCCTTCAATACTTAATAAGTGCTGAGATCAGAATAACATGCACCTTAGTTTATTGATTGACTAATTGCCACAGTTTGTTGATTGACTAATTGCCACAAATACCACTAGAAGCCTATCCTGGATCTTCTAATGTCCCTCCAGCTATTTAACCATAAGATCTGCAGAAGAAAGTATTTTCCAAATAGGCATCAATATGAAAGAATGCTGACAGGTGCTTCAAAGGTTTGGAAGGATTTTATGATATATATCAGCTTTTAGAAACCTGCATTCTAGATACTGGAGATCACATATTTCATCCCCCTCCTTGCTTTTATTTTAAGGTATAATAATGCCTAAATCATGCAGTCCACTGAATATCTATCCTGCCTTTCATAGCCATTAAAAATTGATTTAAGAAACATTCATTGAGTATCTACTATGTAACAGACAAAGATGATGTAATACTCTGTTTACTGGTACATGAAGATTCCATAAAATAATGATAAAAGTCAGATTATAAAACACCACGTAAAATATGATTCTGTTTTTATTAAATTATTCACGTATGTATGTTACATTGATGTATGTGTATGTGTTCACACACTTGTTTAGCCAAACTAGTTCTTTACAGGAGCTCTTTCCTTGTACCTACCCTGTTTTTCATGTTATGCAGCTCAAAATCATTTCTTAAAATCAACAGGAAAATAAAAAATGGTTGAGCATTAATTAGCTTTCTTTATATGCTCTCCAAGTGCCAGAGATAAAATAGTGCATTAAATCTCAAAACCTCAGCAACATAAGGAACAAAATTTTAATGTGAAATATCCCGGCACTCAGAGCACAAAGGACATGCTTTTCTTAAAGGGACAGATATGCCAATAACCTCCTCCATGCAATGAAATGGTCCCTTTTTTCTTTTTTTTTTTTAAAGTATTTATTGAATTTGTTACAATATTGCTTCTGTTTTATATTTTTTGATTTTTTGGCCACGAGGCATATGGGACCTTAGCTCCCCGACCAAGGATGGAACCCGCACCCCCTGCATTGGAAGGCGAAGTCTTAACCACTGGACTGCCAGGGAAGTCCCGGCCCCCTTTTTCTAAGAGGTTAGGGCCCGATTTCCAGACTCCATATGGAAATGGTAGAAGTTTGCCCTCGAGTGCAAATAAATCTCTGTCTAGCTGGCTGCTGTTACCCCAGCTTCCAATCCCATTTCAGTTTATCCATTTTAATCAAAACATTTATGTTGTTTATCTTTGCCAAGAAGGTTTGTAATCTCCCTCATTAATATTTTTAATAGATATTGCATGTCTTAGAGCAAGAGCCACTAAGAAGCAATTTAAAATAACAACCATGTCAGCCTTATAGGTTGTGTTAGACTAGAGGAAAGAGATAAGAACATAATATTAATAAACAAGAAAATTTCAACTCCTAACTGCTTTGCCATTATTTTAATCCAAATGTTTAACATCCTTTTGTAGAAAAACTGTATTAAAGATCTTCAATGAGGTTTTATGATATTGAATAATGTTAAAGAAAATATCAAATATGTTTTAAATGTTGATAGTTTTTATGTACATTGTGGTTCAGATTAACACAATATCTAAACCATTTCCCAATAATATTAGCATCAAGCTTGTCATTTTTGTCTACAACAGCCTGAGGAAACTGTGGAATTAGAGGACTAGAAGCAGTAAATATGATGGAGAAGTATATTCTGCAGGAAAAATCACAAGGTATGTCACACATGGGTAGATTCCTTTTAAAGGAGAAAAAATTAGAAATTTCTTGGAGGATTTTGGAAGACTCTGAAGACTCTGTTAAATCAGTACTAAGTCATTTAATTCAATGAGGTACTCTAATAGTAAATTCCATGACTGTATATTAACTAATCTTTAATTGGCAATATATGGCTAACATTAATAATCTATTCAATTTTGCCGTTTATCTTCTCCTTATATATGCAGTTAGATTTCAACTCCTGTTTGCTATTTTAATACAAGCTATACCGATTAATTGACTAATCCATAGATAGATAGACAGATAGGTGGAGAGATAATACAGCTTTATCTGAGACCTTTATCTCAGCTCAGTTCTTTAGGCAGGAATGCTTGTGTGAGATTGATCATGTACATTACATAGGACCTGATAGAAATAGCCCTCTTGTCACGTTTCCACTTATTCTTACCACCCAGACTTGTCATTTATTTGTGGAGTTTTTTTTTTATCCACACTTAGCTTTTCTCAACTTTATAAAATGAACAAACATAAGTCGGTATCTTTTTAAAAGATTAGAACGTGTCTTGTTAGTTTAAAAGATGAAGCTTTGGGCGATTGGCATCCTGCAGAGTCCAGGAGAGGACTGAGCCTTAGAGAACGAGTGTTGGTGCCATGTCAGGAAGGAAACAGCTGGATGAAAACACTGTTTCCTTGAATGTGATGACATCACCAACAGCCGCTCGGTGACGGAGCATGCTGGTTCATACACACTTCCTTACTCGAGTAGTGGCCCACCTTTGCTAGCCAGTTAGCCTGACCTAAATAAAGGCTTCGTAATGTTTTCCACCACTGCATTCATTTAGGTTGGCAGAGCAAGACGGTCTTCCAAGAGCTGACATTTTCTCTTGAGTTCTATGCCTGCCCTTTAAGTGTGCTGCCACCAGCGGGGGTGGTGCCTCTCCTGTGACACGAACAATAACAACTATGGCAAAAATGATAATAGAAATACAGTTGCGGACTTTTGAAGGGAAATTATAAATAACTTAATCCAATGGTTTCCAAACATTATGTTCCTGTTTAGCTGCAGAATCCTTTCAATAAAGAAAAATTTATTCAGAAGATTAATTAAATCAGATAAAGGTGGAGCTACTCTGGTGAACTGAGGGACAAGTGTCTCCCCCAGGACGCCCCCGGGGCAGGGGCTGCAGTGGAGGACAGCACAGGCTTCCCAGCTCACACCGCCCCTGCCTCAGAGCCAGAGCTCACTGAAGGGCTGGCGTGCCCCCTCTGCTGTTATATAGACTAGGTGAAGGAGCTAAGGTCCTTGGCAGTGTAGCAACTTCTCCAAGATCACAGAGATAGTGACAGATCTGTGAATCTATTTGAAAAAATGCATTTGTTTCAAAATATAAAAATTGCACTTTTACAGTAATTTCTAAGCTCCTGCGCACTTCTGAATTGCTCTGACTTTATTTCATCTGACGAACACAATGAATCTGTGACCCAGGCAAGATACATTTTTTTCTTAGCCCAGGTTTACACATGAGAAATCGAGACTCAGAGAGGTAAAGGATTTGTCCCAAGTGCACCTTCTTGTAGGCGGTGGAGGAGGGGTCACAATGGCGGGTCCCCTGGCACACTGCTCAAAGTTTTATCCACTGTGCAGTGACCTCATGACTCACGTGGAAATTTTTGCCATAGATATCAAATAACTCTAGTCAAAGAGGCTACCACTTGACTGTCTACTAACTTATGCCTTTAAAAGAAAAACAGGAGTAATTAATATTAACACTTAAACATTAAGAGTACGGAGTACTAGGATTAAACAACATGTGACAATGCAAAGGGGTAAATTGGATGTCTTGCAAATCTCAATTAAATCAAAATAAACAGCTGTCTAATTTATCTTGAATCTTTTTTGGCCTTGTTTGGAACTTACTCAAACATCCAAGGTCCTAGACAACTTTTTCAAATGTCAAGCTCTCAGTTTTTCATTGCTACTGGTTTCCATATGCCTTAACTGAAGAAGAAAAACAAAACTACTGAGTGAGAATTAATCCCAGCTGTCATCAGTACGCATTCTGAGAAAGGGCCTGGCGTATAGTATTGGAGACAGGAAAACCCCAATTTCCTGACGGCCTGCTCCTTTCTCTATTCCTTCCTTCTGCAATTCTACTCTCACCAAATTTGATATGGAACCTTGAACGCGGCTCCCTGTGCGCTTGGTGTTGAAGTCCAAACAGCTCTCTTCACAATGGTGAATAAAATCCACCTCAGTCTCTCCATCCTTTGGAATCTGAAAACATTCTCCTGGGGGTGCAGCTCATCTTTCAGAGATTTCAACTTTTTCTTTCATGCAGCTTGACAGAAACCACGAGAGAGAAAAGATTATGGCCACTCCATATGTCTGCTTCTCCGTGTGTGTGTGTGTGTGTGTGTGTGTGTGTGTGTGTGTGTGTGTGTGTGTGTGTGTGTGTGTGTGTGTGTGTGTGTGTGTGTGTGTGTGTGTGTGTGTGTGTGCGCGCGCGCGCGCGCCCAGTGAGAGGGGAGTATATTTTCTCTTTTCAAGGAGAAGGAGCCTCCCCTCCCCTTAGGTTTCTAGCTGCTGGTTGCTTGCTGATTAATTTAAATCTACACACAACTGGTTCCCTTATTAATGATTCTGCCAAGTTTCCAGAACATAGCAGGATTAACCTGCTCTGAATATAGACTGTTCTTTTTTAAAGGAGCCACTGCCTTTTAATAAGAACAGAAGAGGACAAATAGCATGGCAATACCATTGTTTATTCACGGGGATACCGTGAGTTGTCTCCAAAATCTTTACAATACACCTGTGCCCTGAAAGTTTAAGGCAGCAAAATCCCCATGCCATGGTAAACAGCAGCCGTCTAGGGGAACAGACTCAGAAACTTCTTAAACACATTGGTAGTGAGTTGGGAATGTCTCAAGCTCCAAAAAAGGCAACAGGAGAGAGTCTCAAGGAGGTGAAGTGAGGCCCAAACGAGATTGCAATTTAGTTCGGCACAAATACAAGCAATGCCGTTAAACCATGTTTGAAGAAAGATCACGTGAACAGCAGGAGGTTTATAAGAAATAACAGAAATTAAAAGGAGAGTAACAGCAACAGACATTGGTAGCGCTCACCCGAGAGACTAGGAGTTTGGCCAGACCCACTTCATGCGAGATGAGAGGACCCAAAGCCTCCTTAAAATTGCGACATCATCAAACTCACTCTGGATCTGATATCAGACTCGCCACACCAGCTTCCTGCAGTTTGCTTTGAGGAAGGTGCTAGGTAGGTCGGGCTGAAATGAACGATCACGGCCCATCGAGTGTGCATGTGCATACCCAAATCTAGTTAACGTGAGTCAGCTTCAGGTCTCCTTTCAGTGGATTCCTTATGCAAAATGCCGAGGCCTGCAGATTGGAGGAGCAGAGCCTGAACCCCAGCGAATTCTCTATGATAAGTGGCACCCCTTGGGCATCTGACTGAGGGGCTAGGCATCTTTCTATGTGCAAGACAGATTTGCTTCCTTATATCATATGCCTTCTTGAACCACCACAAAAGCAAAACAAAAAACTTTCAACACGCTCACCTCACAGAACCACGGTGAGAATTAAACAGGAAAAGTGATCCAGCTCATAGCAAATGCTCAATAATTCTTAGTTACCATCTCACATGGGGCCTCCTCTGTTACACCTTACAGGGCATGAGAACCTCAAAAAGCATTCTATTTACCTGATATCCTAGTTTCTGAGACCTCGGTAAATGGCATGTGGGTGATACACGTTATGACAAGAAATATGTTCTCGTTTTTCCTACAGTTATCTGACAGCCATAAATAAAGTCACAAATCTCCAAGACTCCAGAGAGGCACAACCCAATCAACCATCTCTAAACTTTATACAAGGTGAGCACGTTTTCTTACAAAGATGAAATGAGACTGTTTCCGGTTTCAAGGAGCTTACGATACCCAGCAGGGAAATAGACAACAAAACAACCGATGACTCTTTGAACCCTCTATGATCTCTATGAGCTGGACTGTGATTGGATTGTGCTGGGTATTGCAAAGGGGCTGTGGATTAATCTATTTAAGGGGCAGTAAATAATATCAGTTTTAGAGCATGAATGTGTATGCAACCTAATGCAATAAGTAAACTTTCCAGGTATTGAAAGTGAGGGGAGAGGAAAGGCAAGGGAAGGTGATATTATTTTTAAGGTAGGGAAAATATGAGGGATTAAACATTTCCCCTTGGTTGCTCGGTGTTCTCTCTGTTGCTATTCTGGATCTGAAAACACCAAGCAAAGAAACTGCAGGCTGTAAAATGCTACAAGGATAGCAGGTTTGGGAGCTGTCCAGCTCTCTCTCTCTGTTTCCCACCAAACACCATACAGTTCCCAGAGCTGAGATTTCCTCTAAATCCAGGATTTGGCCATGTGTCCCCATGGCAAGCCTGAGGTTCAATTCCAGGAATTAAGTTTGGCCTTCCTCCTAGTGCATTCACAAGACTCTAGAAAGAATTACAGCCTATCAGCAAGACAAACTCAAAGAAAGCCCAACATGGTCACAGTATCTTCCAGAAATGCGAAGATGTCCTGGAAATGATATTTTTCACTTTGAAAGAAAGCCAAAAATTTAATGAAAGAAGAGAAGACCAAAGGGAAAAAAACAAAGGTCAGAAATACAAAATGATTTTTGAAACCCTATAAAACCCTTGCTCTTGAAAGCAAGAATGCATGGTTCTAACATGTTTCAATGTCCAGTTTTTCAAAAATCAAGTTTTGTGCGACCTCTGATCCTTTGAACGGCGTAAAAATCTAAGCCAAATGACAGATTCTGCTTAATGTTTGTCTCAGCAAAGCAACTGACCCCTTTTCAAAGTATCCTTCCAAATAAGAAACATGTTTAACTTTCCCAGACTCTGTTCGTCTTAGAAATACTACCTCACCCTTTGCTCCCTTTTATCTTGGGTATCTTAAGAAAATTAAATTTCTAATGTGTTTCCACCAGAGGGCAGTAAATAACAAACAAACAAACAACCTGCTCACTGAACAAAATTTCTTCTAAACATTTGGACGGAAACAAATTTTATTTTCCCATTAACCTGAATGATAGGCTCAGAGATGATCAGGGTTGAAAATGATTATTTGATCGCTCCTGGGCTTCTCTTTAACATCCTCATTCTGTCATGGACAGCATGACCTGTAAACATATCCCAGGATGAACTAGGGGAGGCTGTTTTTATAAAATGCAAAACTTTCCTTCACCTTCAGAAGTGCCCATTCACCCAGGGTCTGCTTAGGTCTGCAACCTCACCCCTGCAGGTCGAGGGGCTTGGTGGGCACCAGTGACTGCATGTCACCATTGTCAGGACAGACGCCGGCAAGAGGCGGCTTGAGCACTCTAACAGGAGCTGTGAATGCTAAGCAGCAATGTGGCCGGAAAAGAAAGGACAGGGATGCCATCCAGTGGTCAGCCCATGGCCTTGCCGCCTGTGTGATCCTCGGCACCACCTCCACCGAAAGCCCTAGAATACAGTTTGCCGGCTCTGAATCTGGAAGGTAACTGGGGCCCAAAGAAATCATTATTCCAGTCTGAGCCCATCTCAGCTGCACAGCCTACTTGTCTAACTTGCAAAGCAAGGATACAGGAAGTATCCTTGAACAGGGCCCTGGATGCTAACTTGAAAAGCCACCTGGCCGAGGGGCCCTCAAGGGCAGCTGCTTCTCAGAACCTCCCTGTGGCTTTTCCAGTACTGACCCCTGGGACCACCAAGGCCTCCTGAATTACAGCCTCCAGGGATGAGGCTTGAGAAATGGTATTTCTAAAAAGATTTCTGGATGATTCTGATGCAGTTAAGTCTCACCTAGTCCAAAGACTGCCTTGTGGGAACCCAGGGCTTTTGTCCATTCTTCCATCTTTAGGCAGGGTTGTGCTTCAACTCCCCCGGCTCTGCAAGTGTTTTTCCTGACTCTAAAAGCTTTAAACATCTATTCTAGTCATCCATTCTAGTGTCCAAAATCCCAGACCATCAGGGACTTCTCCTTTCTGGCCTGAGTCCACGCTCTGCTGCTTACTAGCTGCATAACCCAGCCTTGGAATATCTCGGTTTGACATGAGTAAATGGGGTTATGACAGTACTTACCCTGTAGATTTGTTGGGGAGAGGAAAGTGCTTAGCACAGTAGCTGCCACTTAGTAAGCACTAAGATGCTTGTTATTTGTCTCATTTATTATTACCCTCTTCTGGCTTTTCTTTTAGCATATGCTTTTTCATTTTTGGTCCCCAAAGACAGAGTGATCTATCATGCTGAGTCTAGGGCTTGATATCTAGCTTGCTGTCTTACGTGTCGGCCCTCACCTTCCCCAGGCCTGTACAGCTCTTGTTGTTATTGATAGATCTACCTACAGGCTCTGTCTACCCATTTTCTGAGCTAATGCTGATCACAACAGGAGCTTCAGTGCCCCGTTGCCAGATACTGGAATGTATGTATGAAAACGTTTCCAGAAAACGTTTCCTGGAATGTATGAAAACGTTTCCTTGGAGTGTTGTCCCAACAACACTCCAAGCTAGGCATTAAGTTCTCTAATTTATAGAGGAGGAAACTGCGTCTTAAAGAGGTAAAGGTGTAAGTGGCATACTTCCCTGGGTGCCTCCAAAGTCTAGGAGATGAATTGTTCCCTGGGATGAGCTCTGGGCAAACCTAGCCGGTCTCTGACTCTAACTGCTACTGATGGTCCAGTTTGCGTGCCCAGGGGCCCTGCCCAGCATCCAGGTCCTTGTTAGCACAGCTGACTGGCCGGCTTATCTGGGATGCTTTGGCTGACACCTGCAAGCCCCCCCCCCCTAGGAAGCTGAATCCTGTTTCCTACCTCCTTTGGTCCTGGCATGTGCACTGCTCTGATGGATGGATCCTCCAGGCCATGACAGGGCAGCTTGCCTGACCTCAAGAATCACTCACTGCTGTACCCCCTCCAGCAATCCACCCCCCTCAAATGCACAACCCCTGGTAAAGCAAGCCCACATTTATCAAGTCTCATAGACACCATGCACACAACTACTGGCTGCCCTTTCCAAAAAGGCCAGCCCTACAATTGCCTCGATTTCCCCAGCAATCTGTTCTTTCCTGGTTCCAACTTTCCTCAGTTCCCACCACCGTAAGTTCCTCACACCTGAGCCTGCTCCAGTCACGGTATCACCAGCGCGCTGCATGAAGAAAGGCACCCACCCACCAAAATACATGCAAGCCCCCAGGCACACAGAAGGGAAGAATGTGAGTCAGGATAAGGGCAAATACAAAGGGCTATAAAACTGGAAAACAGTAAATCCTGTTACTATGCTCTTACAACATATTCAACCTCACTTGAATTCAGGAAATAATTTATAAACACGTCTATAAAAACAGTAAACAAGCTACTAAGCCATTTGTAGCAACATGGATGGACCTAGAGATTATTATACTAAGTGAAGTAAGCCAGACAAAGACAAATATATGCTACCGCTTATATGTGGAATCTAAAAAAAAAAAATGATACAAAAGAATTTATTTACAAAACAGAAATAGACCCACAGACATAAAAACAAACTTATGGTTTACCAAAGGGGAAGGGGGTGGGGAGGGATAAAGTAGGAGTTTGGAATTAACATATGCACATGGCTATATATAAAATAGATAAACAACAAGGACCTACTGTATAGCACAGAGAAAATACTCAGTATTTTTTAATAACCTATAAGAGAAAAGAATCTGCAAAAGAACATATACACACACACACACACATATATATACATACATACGTATATATATATATATGAAACTGAATCACTTTGCTGTATACTTGAAACTGACACAATATTGTAAATCAACTATACTTCAATAAAAAATTAATTAAAAAATTAAAAATAACAGTAAAACACAAGCTATTAGGTAAGGTATCCTGGGGGATACAAAGAAGCCCAAGAGATAATCCTTGCCCTTAAGGAAATATATTTTTAAATAAAAGCACACAGTTTTCAGTGTTAATATTGACACATGGCAATGTATGTTAAGGATGACATGAGTCACACGTTCAGTGTGTGCTGGAGGGTTTGACAGGAGAAGACTGCCACAGCCTGTGGGGGTCATAGGCAGCTGCCCTGAAGAAGTAGTTTTTTTGCTGGGCAATGTATGATGAGTAAAAATTACTGAAGTGGAAAAGCCATGGGCTGGCCCAGGAGGAGTCCCCAGAGAAAGGACCAGAATGTACCCAGTGGAGCTGAAAACGACTGAGAGCACATGAGCACCAGGGTTGCAGGTGGAAGGTTGGGACTGGACTGTGGACAAAGTTGAGAGTGGGGCTGAGGAGTCCACAGTTAATTCTCTGGACAAGAGTCTCCCCATGCGGCCTTGGAGAAAGGAATGACACGTCAAAAGGGTGTTGTGGAAAAATTTATGCGGCAACAGTTAATAAGAGGCTTGGAGGATATCCTGAAGGGAAGGTGGTCTAGTTCAGTGTTGCTCAACATATATCTTAACGTGTTCTTTGGAATGTAAGCAGAAGGTGAATTAATCCAAGATATTGTAAAGTGAAATAAAGGAAGCCTATACTGAACTAAACAAAGTAAAATGGGTGTCTTCTCTGCAGATCTCAGAGCCTTGACAGTAAGCCTCTGAAGGAGATGTAAAATGGAGCATCTCCCAAACTTACTTAGCTGACAACTGAACTGCTTTCCACAGTGCAGCTTACGGGACCAGCACTCCGAGATAAAAGCTCTGGATGACTGAGGGTGGCCTGAAGCAAGGGACAGAGGTTGTCATTTTAAAGAAGACACCTACAGATCTCTGCTCTACATTGTGTCAATTAAGGGAGAAGACAGAAATGGAAAGACAACTCTATCCGTCCACTCCCTCACTTTAGACATGTTGGTGTCATTCTTGACTCCTGTCTTTCTCTCAAATTACGCATCTAATCCATCAGCCATACCTGTTGAATCTACCTTCAAAGTTATATCCAGAATCTGACCACTTCTCACCACCTCCTTGGTAACGTCTCTATAGAAAACCGCTACCATCCTTATAACTGGTCTCTTCCTTCCACCCCAATGGTGGAAGTCAGAGTGATTGTTTTAAAAATTAACCAGATCACATCACTCCTCTGTTTGAAACTCTGTGATGGCTCCCATATCACTCACAGTAAAAGTCAAAGTCCTGCCATTGCCTCAAGACTCGCCATGTCCTCCCCATGACCCACGTCACCTCTTCAACCTCACTTACTGCTATTTCCCCCACCTTAACTCCACTCCAGGCACTCTGGCCCCCTTTCTGCTCCTTGAACAATCCAGGCATACCCCTAACTCCGGGGAATATATTCCTATTGGCAGTGTCTATCCACTGCCAATAGGAATATATTCCCCAAGAGGACAGGAATCCCCCACTCCACCCATTTTGTTTTATTCCTGTTGCCTAGCATATAAGAGGCACTGTATGAGTTGAAGTAGCTAATTAATTAAGTTCCAACAGCAATGCTGTGAGTAGGTTTAAGAAGGCGTAATCTATATTTCACAGATAAAGGAATTGAGAGTCAGAGATGGTATGTGATTTGTTTAAGAGTACAAGTTAATGGTTAGTTAATTTACTATTTTCTAATTTTCAGATTAGAATCTAGGTCTCTTGACTTTTTAACTACGCAGTAATGTGTGGCCATGGAAACAGAAAACTAGCTTTAACAAATCAAAATGGCTAAATTCACAGAATACAGTAGGCATCCTCTTTTTTGAAAAAAAAAGAGTTATGTGCTAAATAACATCCATTTCCTTTAGCTCCTTAGAACTGTTCAACATAAAAATTTCACTTATATTCTATATACTATGTCAAGCAAAGAAGTAAAATGGAGATAAACACAAAGAAATATAAACACATCTGAATGAAAGCTCACTCTACAGAGCTCCGTCACAAGTGTTTACCAGTTTAGAGGACCCCGATTACATTACAGACATCTTAAGGGGCTTTTTCTGACCCAGGGAAGGGGAAACACCTATGCTGGCAAAACCTAAGGTGGCAAAAATGAAAAATGTTATGAAAACAAAAAAGCAACAATTCTTATATATCTATAAAAACAGCAACCAGACAGCCCAGCATTCCAGTGCATCCATCAGGGCACAAGGTATGAGCAACAACTGGGAGTAAAGAGGAACTGTAGCTCTTTTCCACCAGAGTGCACAAAAATTCTTCTCTAAACCGGACTTGTTCCCTTCCCAAGACCCTTGGGGTATCTCTGCAGGAACTCTGCACACATTAGGCTAGGAATGACTGGAGTTACTTTTTATCTGAAGTGCCCTGCTCTACTTGGCTGGTACCTAGAGATACTGCAGAACTGATTTTCCGCAAGAGAAAACGGGTGTGGGGTGGGATGGAAGGAAGAGCTGTGGAAATAGAGACGCTCAAACCAGAAGACTAAAGGTGTAAGGAACCTGTTTGAGAGAAGATAGTTGTTCCAGACCAATGGTTCTCAGGATTTAGCATATATCAGAATCAGCTGGAGGGTTGTAAAAAACACAGATTGTTGGGTTCCACCCCAGAGTTTCTGATTCCATAGGTCTGAGAATTAGCATTTCTAACAAGCTCCCAAGTGGTGCTGAAGTTGCTGACAGGGAATTACATTAAGGGAATCACTATTGTAGATGTACCAGTTTACCTAAATAGGACTCCATCTTGGGAAAAATGTAACAAGAAACCTAAAATCCTCTAGAAAAAAATCCCATAGAGTCTTAAAGTGTTAGAACTTGAAAGGCCCCTAAGAGGCTCTCTTGTGATAGAGGGCCAGAGAGGTTACTTAATGTGCCCAAGGTCATGTTTTTCAAACTACAGATTGAAACCACTTGAGGATTGTAAAAACAGTTTAGGATACAGTGACCAAGAAGAAAAGAGAAAGACTTAAATTACAAAAACGGGAAATGAGAGCACGGACATCACTGCTGATCCTTCAGAAATAAAAATATCAAAAAGAAAAACTATGAATAATCATATGCCGACAGATTAGATAACCTAGATGAAACAGACACATTCCTAGAAAGACACAAACTACCGAACCTGACTCAAGAAGAAATAGTAAATCTGACTAGACTATTACAAGTAATGAGATTGATCTAATAATCAAAACCCTTCCCAAAAGGAAAAACCAGGCTCAATGGTTTTACTGGTGAACTTTACCAAGGGTAAAGTGTAAAGAAGAAATAACATCTCTTATTAAATACACAAACTCTTCCCCAAAAATGAAAGAGGGAACCCTTCTCGACTGAAGGATAATAAAGTCGATATCATTCTGATACCAAATTCAGACAACGACATCCCAAGAAAAGTAAATTACAGACAGTATCCCTTATGAATATAAAAAAAATCCTCAATAAAATACTAGCAAAACTAAATCCAGCACCGTATAAAAAAGATTACACTACACCATGATCAAATGGGATTTATTCCAGGAATGCAAGATTGTTTAACATGTAAAAATCAATGTATTCAGTACAGCATAGTAATAGAATAAAGGACAAAAAAAAGAGTAATAATCTTAATAGACTCAAAAAAAAAAAGCTTGACAAAATCTGCTTTTTAAATTTATCATTTCATGACAAAGACACTCAACAAAGTAGTAATAGAAAGGAAATTCCTCGACCTGATCAAAAGCCTCTAGGAAAAACCCACAGCTGACATACTTAATGGTGAAGGACTGGAGGCTTTGCCCTAAAAACAGGAAGAATACAAGGATGTCCCCTTTTGCCACTTACATTCAACATTATACTGAAGGTTTTAGCCTGTTTACACTGTTTACAGATGACATGTTTACAGATGACATGATCTTGTATATACAAGATTCTAAGGAATCTACACAAAAGGAGTAGGACTGACACATGAGTTCAGCAAGGTTGCAGGATACAAGATCAATATACAAAAATCAATTTTTCTACACATTAGCAATGAACAATCCAAAAATGAAATTAAGAAAGCAATTTCATTTACAATAGCATCTAAAAAAATAAATACTTAGGTATAAAATTAACAAAAGAAGTGAAAGACTTGTACACTGAGAAGCAAAGCATTGCTGAGAGAAATTTTAAAAGATCTATATAAATGGAAAGACGTTCAATGTTCATGAATTGAAAAACTTAATAATGTTAAGATAATATTTCCCAAGTGAATCTACAGATTCAATTCAATCTCTATCAAAATCCCAGCTGGCTTTTTTTTGCAGAAATTGACAACCTGATCCTAAAATTCATGTTCAGAAATGTTGGAATCTAGGGCAAGACAACAACTCTATCACTAGAATTTCTTCCCATCAAGCCCATGAATTTATTAAGATAGTGCATACAGACTAAAATTCTTAGTGCATCTTCCTAAAATCTAAGCATACAACAGATTTCAGATACATTTTCTTTGATGTTAGAGGATAACAATGGGGGATTGGTACCATGATGAGAGAATATAGCATGATAGAAACATGAAGATAAAAACTTTATTCATAAAACTGTAGAGGATGAAGCTAACTCGCTTCCCACTGGAAGGCAAGAAAGTGCCTTTGAGAGTGAAGGCTGCCTCAAAGCATATGTGTGGCCTGAAGATTTGCTGGAAAGAGAAAAGAGACTAACAACTCTTCCCATCTAGAGGGGGCTGTGGCTGGGGAGTAAGTGTGCATGATAGAGTGACTCAACCACCCAGCTCCATCTCCAGGTTTCCAAACAGCGCCACTCTCTACCACTGGATTCATGTTTGGGAGTCTATTGGCAAAGCTCAGGCAAGGTGAAGTCTTTTTTTTTACCTTTTTTACCTGATTTTACCTTTCCCAAGAAGAAGAAAATGAAACTGTTTTAGGTTTGCTCACACCTGTCATCTCAGTCATGAATCAGATGAAAGAAAGTCCTTGATTTGACTTTTAATTTTGTCACTCAGTAGTTTATCTCTAAATTGGAAATAATAATATCTGTATATTGTGATAATTAAAATACAATCTTTCTGCTTGCTCCTCAGAGTACTTTGCGACAATGCCCTAATTTTTTAAATGAGAAATGAATCAGCTGCATTTATTACTTGAACATTTATATACCTTCTTATGCCTAACAGTGCTCTGGGATATTGCTGTGAGGATTCAGAGCAAATTCCTCCACCGTTCTGGGTTTCTCCTTCATTTTTTAAGGGAAGGAAGGAATAAAAAGGAAAGCATGTAAACATTAGAGCATTGCATTCCTATATCCTGGGCTGACTGTGCTGTTACTTTCTTCCCTGAATGCTCTTCCCAGCTCCACCTCTAAACTTGAAATGAATACGGGAGCCAGTGGCACCAGCACGTAGTGGTGCCCGTTTCTACTGATTGTACACACTTGTTTAACACTCTTTGAACAAAACTGACACCGAGAAATTTACCCCAGAGTTTCCATTGTCTGAAATTCTGTATTTCCAAAACATCTAATGTTTTCCTCTTGCTTTTCTTTTCCCCACCAACACTGAATTATGTTGTTATTAATTCTCATTAATCAGCAAAGAAATTATTCATTTATTTATTCAATGAATCGGAAATGTCAAGAGTTTTTTTCAGAGCACCGTCAAACTCTGAAAGTTTCTGCCTTCTCCGTGTAGTAGTCAGAGTGACAGAAGATTTTTAACTTATATATGGGCTCTCATTTCATTCTTCCTAACCTTCACACACAACATGCTTTGAAAAGAAAACTGTTATTTGGTAGGGAAGATTTTCCTTTTCACTGGGGGAAAAAGGAGGAGAAATAAATCAGGCAATTCCACACATCTGCTTAGCTGAAGAGGACTAAAATACATAAAACTTCTTTATTTTCTAATTAACAGCTATAGGGCTGGTCTCAGGAAACAATGCATAAGCAGTCCATAAAAGGCAAAACGCTCAATATCACTATGCAAAGATGGTAATTAAAACAGGAGGGAGAAAGGCTGGTTATAAATTACACTACACAGGAGGCTATAAAAAAGTCTTTTTAATTAACTGAAAGAATGAGGTAAGCAAACTGAGCCTTTACAACTGTCTACTGAAGTTTGGAGACAAATGACACAATAATTTTTTTATATGTTATTGGTAAGCTGAATACCACTAATCACCATCTCAAGGGGTGTGTATTTTCCTGAACAAATTCTAAAAATAATATCATTGAAGATGTTGACATTTGCACTGCTTCTCTGTAACTCACCTATTATAGCAGAATCCAGAAACATCCACTGTAAGAGCCAGACTTTTTCTAAAGAACAAAGGAGTTTGTCCAAACTTCTTATGTGAAAGCCACAACAGAAAAATCCAATACTACAGGCATTAAACTCAAACATGTGTCTGCCTGTTTCCTCTGGTGTAGGAGAAGCAATTTATTTTAGAGGTAGTTTCTTAGTCTGGGGCTCCAGACTCCAAGGTCTGTTGCCAACTTCATTTGTGTTTCTTTGGGGGTAATTTCCACCTTGGTCACTATCTCCGGTCGTCTTACTCTTCATATTAACACGGTAATGGTGAAATCATTGAACGTAATGATAGAATCTAAGAAAATCCTAACACATGTGTATAGCATTATAATGGTGGCATGTTGTATTGACTTCAAACCTCTTTTTGATCTCTTATCAAAATCTATGGTTCACTGTAGGCCTGAAAATTGGAGGGTGAACATCAGAGCTAAGTTGGGAAGTATTTTGCTTGATACTATTGAAGAGTATGCTTCAAAACGGGGGAAAGAAACTACTCCTTAGGAACATGGCCTATACAGTAATCCAGTTAGATGAGTCAAGCAAAATTAGGAATGGTTTTGGACTTCCTATGTTGTTATTTCCCACAATTTCTCCCCATAGGGCTTTTTTTAAAAATTTATTTATTTTATTTATTTTTGGCTGCATTGGTCTTCATGGCTGCGCGTGGGCTTTCTCTAGTTGCGGTGAGTGGGAGCTACATTTCATCATGGTGCAAGGGCTTCTCATCGCGGTGGTTTCTCTCGCTGCAGCTCTAGGTGCACAGGCTTCAGTAGTTGCGGCACATGGGCTCAGTAGTTGTGGCTCACGGGCTTAGTTACACCGCGGCGTGTGGGATATTCCCAGACCAGGGCTCAAACCCGTGTCCCCTGCATTGGCAGGCAGATTCTTAACCACTGCGCCAACAGGGAAGTCCCCCCACAGGGCTCTTTTTAAATGATGTGTCACCTCAATAATTTACTTTTCCTAACACAAAAGAAGAAATATAATTTCTAAGCATTTTAATTCTGCTTACAAAAAAACCCAAAAAACTTAAAAGTCCAAAGTCTAGAGCAGATGACTGGAGTAAAAAAAGCTCTCAACTGACTAGAAGCAACCCTGGAAAGAGATAAAGGGATTTAGGAATTAATAAGGTCTGGCTCCTCACTTTGTGTCAACACAATTTAGTCCTCATAATACCTGACTCCATTACCATATAGCTATGCCTACTGCTCCCTCTCCCTTATTATCAGTCATGAGCACCACAATTACCATGTGACACAGCTCAAGGTCACATGGAAGGATGATTCTTGAGACCGAAGTGCATTTCTATACAGGGCCTCTAGATGGCACTCATTCTTATCAGTAGTCAAGGTGAACAATTTTCTTTCCTATCTTCCCAACTATCAAAGGACTAAAATTGGCCCTCTTGTCGTACGTTTTGATACAATTGCCCTATGGCGTCTTAGTAGAAAGGTGGATGCTTACATAACTCATCAGTCAAAGTTTACCAACAATTTGTGCCCTTGACTTAAAGAAAAAAATCACATGTAACTAGAGGGCTTCAGTTCCTGCTACTGCCCTGACTGAACCCTGCACAGCCAGTATGCCACCATGTGGAAGTGTTCGTTTCAGAGCTATATAGTTCCTACATCTGACTTTGGACCCTACCTTCAATGTCACCAAGGTAATGAACGAAGAGGTGCGCTGGCATCTCCAGTCCCCACAAAGACTAGTTCCTTACGCTTCTTACCACTCAGCTATAGCTGAGTGGAGGTCATGATATCTGCCGTTAGAAGCTGCACACAGGTGAAAGGGAGCTGGGTTTCCCACCAACTCAGGACTGTCTCTGTAACTGATAGGTTAGTGGCCTCAAATAACCCTTGTCTTTCTCTGTCACTAAAGGCATTAGGGATACTTCTGTAGAGCTCACACCTAGCCTTAAGATCATTGCAGCTCCTCTACCACATTCAATATTCCCTGGATGAATAGGCAGCAACCTCCAAATGCTATTCCTCCCTCTTCCCACTACCCAGCCCGCAATATAGACACAGAGTTCTCCGAAAACCAAGCATGTTGTTCATGCTTCGCAGGGAACACATTTCAGCGCTACTGACCTGGGCACAATCAGGACGCGGTTACGGTAAGGAGGAAATGTAGAAATTTTGAGGGTAGGCTATAGAGTAGAAAACTGAAGAAAGGTGCTGGAATTCCTTTCTTTCGCGCTTCGAATGATATTTAGTGAACACTTTTTAATGTCTGGGGATTCTCAAGAATTCATAGTTCGTGTAAAAATAGATATTTCAGAGAATGACAAAGAGTTAAGACCCGTTTTCAAATTTATTTTCTTTCATTTTCTCTTATTTCATCTCCAACTCCCTGATCCTGACTATAGGCTTGTTATTTTCCAAAGCTGGACCTAACCATGGATTTGCAGATTGACCTCTATACGACTAGGAGGTGCTGACAAACACAACAGACACAACACAGGTTGACTTCTAAGACTCTTAAGAAAACACAGAACAATCTCTCATTAACCCTTTGTCCTCAACGCAAAGACCCTTGTGCTTCTTTGCAATTAAGAACTCTTATAAACATTCTCTCCTCACTGAGTTATTTTTCTAATAGCTTATCTTGTTGAGACATAATGCAATGAAGGTTGTAGGTGCCATACATAAAAATCCAGTTATATAAGTTGTATTAAATAATTCAGATGGACAATTTAACTAATCCTGGGTTTCTTCCAGAAAGCCAAAGGTCTTACTTTGATGGTTTAGTTCATCTCTCCTTCCACTTGTACTCAGAAGACTCTTCCTTAGGACTCGGGAATGGAAAGAAAACCACTACAGCTGCAGGTTTACCCAGAAACACTTTAAGCCTGCCATTTTCCTGAACATCTCTTAAATGTTTAGAGCTCCATAAAACTCAAGCTGCATTGGATGAACTCAGTAAACACCACCAAGTGTAGTTTTCTAGGAAAAGAGCTGCCCATTTGTAAGACACAAGATTAAGCCTCCAGATGACCTTCTTCTGAAGGGTGAGGATTAATTGGATTTCCATGTCCTTGTTTGCCTCTCTGGTCCACTCTGAGCATCCTTTTCTAGAGCAGAGTCTGGGAAACCAAAGTTTACACAAAGGCCCAGATGAAACAGACCATGTGGTATTGATTTACAGGAACTTGGGGCCTCCTGTTAACCCATTTATTTCCAAACAAGCTTCTTCCTGCCTGACAAAATGCCTAAAAATCTACCTCTAGAAGATTTCTTTTTTTTTGGCTCTGAAAGACCTATTTTTCTAGCTCCCTAACCAAATCCAAATGTCCTTGGGAAAGGTATCATCTCCAGGGCTTATTAGCAACATCTGCATTCCCCTAACTTCCTTGAACGAAGTATCAAGGAAGAAAGCAGCAGTTCAGAGGAGTTATGAGGCTTGCCTAAGGTTACACAGCTTGTAAGTGGCTAAATCCATGTAGCGCTTAACAGTGAGCCTTTGGAAGGAGCCAGGAAGCCAGCTCTGTGTCAGTTTTCTCTTTTCTTGGCTGTGGGCAGGCAGGCAGGCACACAGTTCAAAGAGCTACTACCATGTTCTTAGAGCAGTGGCTCCAGGAAGAAGCTGGAGAAGGAAGGTGTCTCTCTTCTGTGGTTAGGAAAGCGCTGGTGACCTGGTTTAGAGGGAAAGCCATGGGCTTTGTGTCAGGAATGCCCAATTCCAATCCATGGGGGGCAAAAAAGCCTAGGTCAAATCAGTTTGAAAACTGTTTCTTAATGTATCCCCTTTGGAAGATTTTTGGTAAATAGCATATTAGAACAGTCCTGAATACTAACATGACATATTTAAAAATCTATTTCCCCAACTATTTGACATTTATTACCATCTCTCTGGAACAGTTTGAGAAATTCTGCTGTAATGGAAGTTGTGAGCATTTTCTGTCTCCTCATGATGCCCTGCAGCTGCCGTGAAACCCACAACAGAACTCTCTGAAACCCTTATTCCTGGAAGAAGTTATCAATATTTGCATGTCTTGGGCTTCCCTGGTGACGCAGTTCTTGAGAGTCCGCCTGCTGATGCAGGGGACACGGGTTCGTGGCCCGATCTGGGAAGATCCCACATGCCGCGGAGCGGCTGGGCCCGTGAGCCATGGCCGCTGAGCCTGCGGGTCCAGAGCCTGCGCTCAGCAGTGGGAGAGGCTACAACAGTGAGAGGCCCGCGTACCGCCAAAAAAAAAAAATATATATATATATATTTGCATGTGTTTTTTCCTAGAAGGCACAATCTGGAAAAGCCATAAGGGTCTCAGCTACTTATCACTTAGAACACCTTTTCATTAAGGCCACTGAGGACTGCAGAGGAAAATCTGTTGAAGGTCAAATGCAAGTAAAACCTAATACCCTCTTCTGTCTTTTCCACCTGCAGCCCTATCCTTGTTTTCGGATACCGCCCACCCCCAGCCGCAGTATCCTCTTTTCTAAGGAATTTTCCTCACCAACCCCAGGCAGAGTTAATTCTGCATTCTCTTCTCTCCTGCAGCTACAATTCCTATTTGTATTACAGTACTTGATACTCTTGCACTGAAGTATCTGCTCACAAACCTGAGTCTCTCAATACCCTGAGGGTGGTTCAAGCCCAGGGAAAATGATGTATGTATCTTCTTAGCTCCACCACCTGCAGCCCCTGGGATGTGGTAATTGCTCATAAAGTTCTACAACAGGCATAATGTCATGAGGCAACAAATTCAAGAGGCCAAAAATAAGCATACAGAAATTTAAACTAAATTGATTTAAAATTTTAAAGTATGGAAAATTATACCCCATTAAATAGATAATAATTTATTATTATTATATATTTTATTATGGCCATTTAATTTTGCACATAGAGAAAGAAGAGGATGAAAGGAGGAATGAGGGAGAGAATCAGAAGATTTAACAACAGCAACAGCAGCAAACAGAGAAAAAAGGCATAGAGGGAAAATAGAAAGGAAAAAAAAATTCATACAAACGTTCAGGTAAAGTTAGAGGTAGAAAGACAGAAGAAAAGCAAAACAAAAGAGTGAAAAAGAAGATGAAGAAAGCATATAAAAGAAGGAAGAAAATTCAACAGTTTGAAGTATTGGTGCGAGAGTCTACAGGTCAATGTACTGCTTGCTATCACTTAGCATAGGCTAACCATAACTAAATTCACTGTTAGTCACAGCTCTGTAACTGCTTTTTATCCTTTGACCTGCTGATTTTTCACTTTGAAGGCCCATATTGGTGGACCTTAACAGCTGCCGTTAACAGCTGCGGAATTCTCTGTGGAAGAGACTTTACACATCTGAGTTTTTGTTTTATGTAGATTTGGGCTCTTCCATGTGAAAGTGTCATGATTTAGCAATTTTTTTAAAAGCTTCCAATAGATATTTACTAATAAGCTATTTGAATGGAAATAAATACAATTGTAATAAATGTTTGAATTGCAAACAAAGATAGTGTTTTAATTCCTAAGCATAGGCTTTAAAAAGTATCAGAGCACTTTCATTTCTTGCTAGATTTTCTTTTCTGTAAGATTTTCTTTTCCATCTAGTCTTATCTTCTTAAAATGCCTTCAGGTTCCATAACAATTACCTAGTTGCCTCCTGGGCCTTATCTATTTTTATTACTTAGCAATGGTCAGTTTCCCTCAAGCAGGGTTGTGGTCATTAACCGGAATAATAGGGAATGACTCAGATCCCTGCTTCAAATTTCTCTTCCAGCTCCAATTCCCAAAAATAGCCCTCTGTTAGTCAAAAGGCTCATTTCAGTAATATTCATGGTTTAGAGGGTCTGTGGGTACATTCTTTATACTCAGGAGCCTCTGAAAGGCTTTATGTTTTGGCTTCCTAGCAGGAGGTTTCCCTGGGCTAATGTAAAACATCAAGTGCTACAATCCTTTTTGAGCTTTCAAGCCCAAAATATCATCATGAACCTCTAGCTCCAGGACACGGGAAAGCAGCAAGTTCTTTAGCCTTCAGTCTCATGATCCATAAAGTGAACCCCTGCACAAATGAAGCTTCTTATCCTGTATCTAAAGGGACTTGCTCTTCAAGCTCCGCCCAAACGGAATAGTATTTGAGGCAGCAATTCTGCCCAGAAGTTGAAAAGAAAGACTTCTTGCAATATTTTTTAGGTTCCTTTCCTAAGTCAGTCAATCAACCAGTATCTACTGAGTAACGACTGTATGCAAACATACACAGCTGTAATTCACAAGAAGAGGTTCCTGTCCCCTGCCCTTCAAAGAACTTGTCAGCTGTCTATTTTGATAAGACATACAATAATAGAATAAATAACAATAATACAGATACAATGAGAGCCCCAAATGAATGGTAAAACAATAAAAATTCCTATCAGGTAAACCTCAGATAGGCTAAGGAGGTCTTGAAAAGCTTCAGTGGAAAAGTAGAATTTCAGTTCTACTGTAAGAATAATGCATGCTTCAAAGGGGGATGAAGGTGGGCGTGAGCATGGGGTAGGGTGGCATTAGTGAAAAAGACATGTTTCATTTGCTACCCATGAGTGTCCTTCAAGTCTCCCTCACCTGGCTTCACTCCTGCTGTCCCTCCAGCTGGAATGCCCTTCATCCATTCACATCCACAGCTCCCCACCCCCTTCAAATCTAAGCACAGAGACCCCTTCTCCAAGAAGCAGTCTTTGATCCTCCAGATGAAAGTTATCTTTTTAACTCCTGACCTTCCACAGAACTTTATCTTTCCCTCCTTTTCAGCATTCATCATGTTTTCCCCTCTATTAGTCTTTTACATATTCTCTCATACATCTAGACTTCAAAATCCTTAAGGGAAGAAGCCAGTCCAGTTTACCTTTGTTTACCCATGGTATTTAAATTTAGGCCTTGCATTATTCATTCATTTATTTTTTGGTTCTTCTTTATTTTTTTATCCATTCATTCATTCAACACCAACTGATTGAACAATTTACTATGTACCGGTAGCATTCTAAGAGCTATACAGCCACTTCCCTTGGAGCTTGCATTCTGGTGTGGGAGAACAATTTATCAATAAATAAACTAATAAATATAAAATGTTCCCAGTGCTTCTAAGTCCCGTGGGAAAAAATAAAGACTGAGAAGTAGCTGGAGATAGTTCAGATTCAGTGACCAGCATTTACTGTATTCAATAAGTGCTAGTATTATTCAAAGGTAGAAACCTATAAACAAAGAGAATATTTTAAAGCTCTGGATAAAATAAATTAGGCAGTAATAAGGTCCTTAAATTAGTTCATTGCAAGTAGGAGTAATAAAGATAATTGATATTAAGAATTATAATAATCAGTATTGCTATATGTAATAAAATAGCTAATATTTGTTGCATGTCTACTGTCCGCTAGGCAATGTAGCAGACAATCCTTTCAACCACAAGAGGACTATTATTATTACTCCCATTTAACAGATGAAGAAACTGAGGCTCAGACGGGTTAAGTAGCATGCTAAAGCATGATCAGTAGGTAGAAGTAGATGGACGAGCCCTGAATGGAATCTGGAACTGCTGGACACAATGCTTATGTTGTTCACGCTGAACACCTGCCCTTTTCTAGGCACCAACAGAGGAATGCTTTTTCCTCTGCCAGCTTCCTGGGGTCTCTCCTCTGAACAACTTCTGGTAGCTCCTTTCAGCTGTGTGACTGGCTGCACATCTCTTAAGAAAGCGACCACCTGAGCACGGACCAGAGCTTTCCGTGTCCAGAGCTTGGAAGGGAACTGAGAAGAAAGCATTCATGCTCTAGTTTCCCACAAAAGGAATTTGGTCTTGGCTTCTGTAGAAGGAGGTCTTCTGAGGCTTTTTGGGCCACAGCCAAAGGTAGTGCCAATTCATAGAAGAAAGGTGGGTTCCATAGGCTTCACCCCCTGAGCAGCAAGAAGCCCAGTTCTAATAAAAATCCAAGCTTCAAAAAGCACAAGTTCTGGACTGAGATTTGATAACGAGGCACTGATTCTCTGAGCCTCCAATTTCTAAGATGCGAAGACGGTATCACTGCCCCAAAGAAGGAATTGGGTTTATAAAGTCTACACAAATGCCGGGCGAGAAAAGAGAAGTGTAGAGACAGGGTACTGATGTCTGTTTTCCATGGGCAGTTCCCTCTTCTGGGTAGCAGGCCTCTCACTTCATCTGTTTATCTGCCACATGCCCACCTCAAGCTGGTGTCAGGAGCCCTGACAGCCCTAAAGGAAGAACTGTGCCTCAGCCTTCCAACCAATCAAGGTCATGCTAGAACGGAAATGTGCAATTAAAATGATTTGCATTATGATATTAACATATACTAAATAGAAAGGCAAGAGGGGGGAAATCCCTTAATTACCCCCATAATCAAATCACTGAAATATCGGAAGGAACAGCACACAGGAGTGTTTGATCCCAGGATCGAGCTAGGCTGCTGTGGAGATGAGCAGTAAGTTGCTTGGCAGCCTCTCCCTGGGAAAAATCAGTTGGTCAGGCTCAACAAAGAGGGAGGAGAGAGTTCCAAAGAGAACCTTGACTCCTCTCCTCGGTGACCATTTCCATCGTAAGTCAATAAGCCACGCCCACTAAAAATGTCTAAATGCTGAACACAGGTACAAGGAAATAGCATAGAAGGTTCTAAAATGCTCTGAGGATCTGCCATAGCCACAACTGCTTCTGAGAGGACAACACAGTGCCTGGCACACAGCAAGTGCTCAATAACACATCTATGAATGAATGAATGAGTCTGTGCTTTCCCCAACATAGCCCACACTCTGTAACATATGTCCCACTGCCCTGACCACACAGGACAGGATGATGGATGAATGCCTGACCCAAAGGCAGATGCTCCTAGGCAGGTGTTAGGTGTATGAGGGGCTCTAGCAGGATGACTGAGCCCAGTGTTCAGTACTAGAGGCTGAAAGACAGATTCAATAGAAAGAGCAGAAGCAGCAAGACATGAGGAGAGAAAAGAGACAACGGAAGCAAATGGAGCACAAGAAGCTGTGCGGAAGAGAAGAACTAGGGAAGCAGAAGGCACGTGATTTAAAGGCTGGAGTGAATGCATAGTAGCCTTGAGTAGCTGAGTGACCGTAACATAATCAGCAGAGGGAACTCAGATACCTGCTTCCGGGGAGATGCCCCCACTCTAGCTGCCCTGGGTCCTGGATGGCTTTCTAGTTATCCATGAGGCCTTCAGAGCTACCACTGAACTCCAAACCACAATCTAATTCATCCTTGTCAGGCAAATAAATCCACGTTAGCTGAGGTTCTCTGAAACTCCATCAGAACACATGAGACTTTGGAAAGGATAGGAACAATAACTAAGACCACCGAGATGCCCAAAGGCTAAATTCTCCTGGGAATTCCCAAAAGCTTGTTAGTTACTACCTATATCAGAACTGCCTGGGGAATTTGATAAACAAGGAATCCAATATCTGCATGTTTATCAAGCACCCAGGTTGTCTGGTATTCAGCCCAGTTGGGATACCTCTTTCATACTGTCCTTTGAGGTATGCCTGATGGGGTAACCTATCTGTCCTTCTAACAATGCCCGCGTTCCTTTACTAATATTCACGTTAAAATTGTAACTTTTCTTTATGAAAATAATACATAAACGTAAAGACTTTAGAGAATTCAGACAAGCAAAAACAACTTTAAAAATATCTGTAATTTTATTTAACAGCTAAATAATGTGTTTTTCCATTTTTTTTTAAATACAGGCATTGTACATACTACACTTTGTATTTCCTATTTTATGGTATTTCTTGAGCACTTTCCCATCACTAAGCATTTTGCTGTACCATCTCTAAGAGGTGTATATCATTATAAAGATAATTGGTATCAAAATTAATTTAACTAGTTTGCTATTTCCAGTCTTTTAAATGGTTTCCAATTAATCTCTGCCACAGAAACACTCTGAAGAACAAAGTTTTATAAAGTTTCGGTCCATACACCTGATGATTTCTTTAGCATAAACCCCTTTAAGTGGAAAGGGGGGAAAACAAAGTACTCAAAAATGTTAAGTGTTTGAAATTTATTATCCAATGGCCTTCCAGAAAGTTCATAGTATTTCAAACTCTCAGTGGAAATGTGTAAATGTATACATTTCTCATTCCCTTGTCAACATTGAATATTATCATTTTTTTAATCCTGTCAATATTTTCTTGATGACCTTATAAAATAGAAGTTCTCAACATTGGCTTCTCATTAAAGTCACTTGAGGAGCTTTTTGAAAGTACCAATGCCTGGGTCCCATCCATTGAAATAATTCAGAATCTCAGGAGTGGGGCCTGGACATTTACAGACTCTAAAAGAAACTACAGACTCAACAAGAAGACATAGTTTCCAAATAGTCCCAGTTTCAGAGATGTCACCCTGAGTTAGCAGAATCCACACAGAGAATTCTAGGCATGATTCTTTTGCTGTCGCCATAGTCTCCTGCCCTAGTTTTTATATGCCCAAGTGAAATGAGCATTATCACGAAAAACATCTGAGAATTTCTTCGAACAACCATAACCAAATCAACTTCACTCATCAAGTTAAAATAGGCATAAATTCTCTACTCTTCACACCTTCCTTCTTTGCCTCATCCCCTGCTCCCCTTCCTCCAGACCTCAGCTCCAGCATCACTTCCCCAAGGAGCCTCTCCTGACTCCTCAAACACATCGCATCCCCCTCTCATGTCCCTAACACCTCAGGTAACTCTCTTTGGGGGCACTTAATGCAGCTGTGATTTTTTTCTACTGACGTTCTGAGATGGGATTATTCATTGGGAGCAGGAATAGTTAAGGGAGTTTTGTGATCAATGAGATCTCATTTTGGAAATGGGTAGGATTTGAATAGGCAGAAAGGGGTGTGTAGAGGTATGCAAGCCAGAGTCATTCATACTTATAGGTTTATAGACATATTTGAAAATATGCTGAAAGCTGAAAACTCTCCAGAAAAAATTTGAACACGTGCCCATTCATTGAAATATTATGTGCGATCCCGGGGAGTTCACAGAACACTAAGCACACCCATGGGTCCTTGATCCCAAGTGGACCACAATCGGGTCTTTAGGAGAAGTCAACATAATGACCATTTTCTCTTCCAGCCAAACAACATGAGGTCAGAAACCCCACAAAATCAGTCATAATGGTCCTAAGCAAACAGCAGAAATGCCAGACTGCCAACTACCTCTGTGTCCAAATCAGTGGACCCATATATGATTTGCCTTTGTTTTAGTAAAATGGGTAGGTTGGGGTCAGAGGAAGGAAGGAAAAGCCGGGAGTGGGGGCAAAGGAGGTCTTAAATTACAGGGCCCAATAATATAGCCAACGGAGGAGATATTCTTTTATCTATTTGATGCAGGTAACACTGAGTACCTATCCCAAGACAAGTCAAGAAATTCAGACTTGAAGGTAAAATTCTCTCCTTGTTATCGCCCTGTATCTCTATATTCCCTGTCAAGAGTTTTAACTTTAACGAGCACAGGGCAAGCTGTGTTTGTTCTGTTCCCTGGGCTCCCTTCCCAGGGCATCGGCGCCTCAGGGTAGAAACTTTGTCCTTTGGTATAATGCCATCTGTTATACCACTTTGCAGTGTTATTTACAAAAAAAAAAAAAAAATCCCACACCTTAGCTGACCTCATGGTGTCCATACAACTTCATTACCATCCAGGACATGATAGACAGGCAGACCCACGAGCCACAGAGCCAGCCTCAACTAGGAGTGTCATCACCCCCTGAGTGTGCCATCCCAGCCCCCAGTCTGTCTTTTTTGGCACCTGAGAAATGTTTAGAATCCCACTAGGGAGTTCCCCAGGACACCATGTACAGGGACAGAACACCTTTTCTGTTTAACTTCTAAAGCTCTTTGACAGAAACCTTCTTAAAAGGCACCAAATAGCCTGTGTGATATTCATCACTTTCCACCAAACTGTTGTATGCTGAAGTTAGTTTTACTACTTCATTTATACAGTATGTTGTGTATGAGTTTACTACCCCGAATTTTAAAGCAAAAAACAAAAAACTTCCCGTGAAAGGACAGAGTGTCATTGGAGGTAGTTGTTAGTCATTTAATGCAGCTGTAACTGCTGGTTTATAGCTTACCCTCCAGAAAAAGATCTAACATGCATTTCCAGGCAGGCTCCCAATGGGGTGGAGTCCCGCTCAGAGGAGGGTTCACCCTGGGTGGTGTATCAACCTTCACTTCCCAACCCCTCCCCCTTCCTCTCTCCCCTCAGCTCACTCACTCGTTACAGCTTCGTAAGACAGAGGTAAGGAGGCAGCCTTCTGAGAATGAGCGTGGGGAGAGTCACAAGTTATACAATCACACTGAGAATATTCACGTTGCATTCAGTCCTTCTGTGTTATTGTAGCACCTTACTGATTTTCCCATCTGTAATTGTGTAAAGCAAGAGGACAGAACTTCACCTTCAGGACTTCTTTTTCCTGAAGATAAAAACCCCAGCATGCGGACTGGTTTGGGGATGAAAAGCCCCTATACCTGAGTTTAAAGTCAGGTAATTGATTTTTGCTCACTTTTATTGCCTAATATATCTGGTTACATTTCCCCCTATCTTTTTCATTAATCCTCAGTCCCTGGGGAAAAAAAATCATCATTCAAAAATGTGCAGTATGGAGTTAATTTTGGAAGGAAAAGGCTGATCAAAGGGAAGCCCTATTAAATGGAAAAAATAAAATGCAATGGGGAAGGCATGAGGTCTGCACAGAAGACATAAAAAGGGAAAAGCTATAATAGGGGCATTTGAAAACATTACGAATATTCACAGTCAGACATATCAACCAGGAGACGGAATAATAATAATAACTCTGACTTTGGAGCACTTACTATGTCATCCACACCCTTTATGAGCATAATTTTATTGAGTAGTCACAACATACCTATAAGGATAATATTTTTGTTCCCAAGTTTCAGGAGAAATGGAGGCACAGAGAAATTAAGCAATTTTCCCAAAGTCATTCAGCTAGAAAATAGCTCCACTGAGATTCAAACCAAAGTCTCACTGACTCCAAAGCCTGGGCTTTTAATCACTATGCTAGTCTGCTTCCTGAGTCATATGGATGTCAGTATTAATTCAAAAAGTCACAAATACATAGAGGCACTTCTGTCTATGTTATGCTTGAAAATCTATGTGTTCTTACATAATATCTAACCCTCACAACTACCCTGAAGAACTAGGCATTACAGATATCAAGCTACTCACTTTGCAAATTTGGAAAACTACTCATTAACTCATTTAACAAACATCTATAGAGCATATGCTTTTTGTCAAGCAATATTCTAGGATCCAATGGGACATAAGTTGGAAAAGTTGCCTGCTTTCTTGGAGTTCATATTTTAATAGGAGAAACAGATAATAACAACATGTGAAAAAATGATAAGATCAATGAGTAAATAAAACTGCTAAAGCGTTGAGAGTGTGGTGGTTTTCCAAATTGCATCAGCACTTGAATGTGCCCCAAACTGAACTTCGGACCTCACTTCACACCTCGTCCCCATCTCAGCTACTGGCAGCAAAGCTCGGAGTCAACCCTGACATCTCTTCTTTTCCCATATTATACAACCAGTCCATTGGCACATCGGTCAATCCTACAATCAAAAAATTTCCAGAATTCAATCCCTTCTCACCACCTCCTCTGCTCCCACCCTGGTCAGAGCCAGGATTGTTTCAATTTCCCCTAGTCTCTTTTTCCCAGTCTTGCTTCTTATAATATATTCTCAATAGCAGCCAGATTGACCCAGTTAAAACACAGAGTCTTTGCACGGGCTGTCCCCCTGTCACTCACTCTTTCACACCTCCATAAAGCCTTTACTCAAGGGTCACTTTCTTAATGAGACCTAACCTGCTACAGTTACTCTGCTGTATTTTTTCCCATAGTACTTAACACCTTCTACAATACTACATACTATACTTATTATATATATATATATTTTTTATAAATTTATTTATTTATTTTTGGCTGCATTGGGTCTTTGTTGCTGTGCGGGCTTTCTCTAGTTGCGGTGAGTGGGGGCTACTCTTCGTTGTGGTGCGTGGGTTTCTCATTGCGGTGGCTTGTCTTGTTGGGGAGCACGGGCTCTAGGCGCGGGCTTCAGTAGTTCTGGCACACGGGCTTAGTTGCTCCGCGGCATGTGGGATCTTCCCAGACCACAGCTCAAACCTGTGTCCCCTGCATGGGCAGGCGGATTCTTAACCACAGCACCACCAGGGAAGTCCTACTTATTATATTTTTGTTTATAGTCTGTCTCCCTCCACAAGAATATAAGTTTCACAAGGGTAGAATTTTTGTCTGTTTTGTTCACTAATGCACCCCCAATGCATAAAATAGTGCTTGCCATGTGGTGGTTCCTCCCTATTTACTCAACAAACAAATGTGCAGAAAAAGCATCCTTTCCATCAACTTGGATACAGCTGAAGAAAAGGTTAGTGAACTGGATATACAGATGAAAGCACACAGAGAAAAAGGATTACAAATTGTAGAAAAAAAGAGTAAGATAACTAAGCGGCACAATAAAAAGGTGATGTGCGAATGTAACTGGAGTCCCAGGAGGCATAGATACCAAAAAGGGAGCAGAAGCAACATCTGAGGAGACACTAGCCAAGAATTTTTCAAAAATGAGGAAGAACTTCAAGCCACAGATTCAAGAAGTGTGTGTCATAGAACTCAAGCAGGGTAAATGTAACAAAAACCACTCCTAGGCACACCACGGTAGATGTGCCATGGAACAAAATCAGGAAAACTAATCATTCTAAGTATTACTGTCTTGAAAGGAAAGTTGCTAAGTATTTTGTTACCTCCCATTCAATTTTGCAATCCTTTGTTTTCCTCTCTTTGCTTGCAGAAACCCTCTTGCATGAGAGACACGGTTGTGAGGGTAGAACCTCAGAGTCCCTCACTAGATAAAACAAGATGCCAAACATCAGGAACTTCTGAGCATCATTTCTACACTCTTAACACAAAATGGAGGAAAGCATTTTTTAAGGTGAATAAATGTCACATTTATAAAAGAGTCACATATATAAGATGGTAGTATTTCATAAATCCTATTTGCCTTCCTCTGTGAAATCCTATGAAGGTGGTGGTACCATCATAGCCTAGCTTTTCATTATTAGGTTACACTGATCCAGACACCAGACAAGTGCAGTGCACTCAGATGCCCAGGTTCTTTCTCTATAGCCTCAATGAAATAATGAAGAAAACAACTGAAAAGAAAAATTTCAAATAGCTTGGTCTATTACATGGGTATTGATCTTAAATGTATCTTTTAAATACTCAAGTGAAAATTTAAATGCACATTTCTATCAGCTAAAGTTAAAGGGGAACAGTAGTTTAAAGGCATTTTATCTGATGTTTAAGAAAAGGACAAACCACCACATCTATTAACTATCACATACATTTTTAATATAAAAATGAGCTACTCTGCCCTACCGCTGAACCAAATATAGGGTGGTCCAAGTTAGTGTCAACAGATGTTGAGCCCTGATTATTTGGAAATGAAAAACTAATATAATCCCTGCCCCCAAATTATGTGTTAAAGAAGTCAGGTAGTGAAATCTTAAATGAAAGAATTCAAAATGGTAATTTGGGGGATTTTAATAACCTTACAAAACGGGCAGTCCGCTAGTCAAACTGACTATATTCTCTCTTCAATGGCTGTCACCCTTTTCTCACAGATTAGCAACAACATAACATGGTGGCAGGAATGCCATTGTCATTTGATCGTTGTCAGAAGTCATTTTGAAGACTTTCATCTGGCTCTGGGAAAGCCATCTTGAAATGGAACTAAACAGAGCATTCAGGATTTAATGACAAAATTGCTTTGTGCTTTACAAAAAGCATTATGGAAACATGTAAAATTTTTTCTCCAAATGACAAAGCTGTCATCTTAGTCAAATCAATGCAGCATTGTAGTAGACGGTGGGACAGAATGCAAAAAAGCAGAGTGGAAAAGTTATCCAAGGTCATTTTAGCATCAAGGCTGAGAAGGGAATTACACAGATTAGAGCCAGGGGGGCAGACTCATACAGGAATTTGTGTTCCTGTAGAGATTATGGTCTTGAGATAATAAACCAGGCTTCAGACTGCCTGAATCAACTCCCAGGTGTACCTTCGGCTGAAAACTGGATGGAGCATTTCACTCTGTATAGTGGTGACAGGGCCAGAGAGAGGGTGACGAGAGGGTGGCTTTTAGAGGCAGAGAGATACTACCTGAAATAGCTTTAAAGTCACAAAGCCACATGGGCATGATTATATTTTGATGACATTTACTAACTGGCCTATTACCACGCCACATGCCAGACACTGTGCTAACTTCTTTACATGCGTTATCTCACTTAATCCTCACAGCACCCATAAGACAGGTACTACTGGTATCCCAATTTTAAATAAGAAATATGAGGTTGATTTACTTGCCCAGTGTTACAGCTGGTCAGTGGAAGAGCTAAGATGCAAATCCAGGCTTATCTGGGTTATTGTTAAATTACCACACTGCCACCCATGTTGAAGTCAGTAGCATATGCATCTTTCCCATGGACCAAACGTGGGCCATATGGAGAGTGAGTCTGGACCAAGAGGACACCTGGAAAGGTGAGGGATTCTACCATCAAGAGCCTGTGTGTGGGGTGGACCACAAAGAAGCAGAGGGTGGGGAGAAGTGGCTGGCCTAATCAATGGTCTCGTCCAACTTATGTTCAATAGATGAATGGATAAAGAAGCTGTGGTATATATATATGTATACACACACACACACACACACACACACACACACACACACACACACACAAATGGAATACTACTCAGCCATAAAAAAGAATGAAGTTCTGCCATTTACAGAAACATGGATGGACTTGGAGGGTATTATGCTAAGTGAAATAAGTCAGACAGAGTAATACAAACACTGTATGATATCACTTATATGTGGAATCTAAAAAGTAAAACAAACTAGTGAATATAACACAAAAGAAGCAGACTCACAGACACAGAGAACAAATTAGTGATTACCAGTTGCGGGGGGGAATGGGAGATACAAACTATTGGGTGTAAGACAGGCTCAAGGATGTGTTGTACAACATGGGGAACATAGCTAATATTTTGTAATAACTGTAAATGAAAAGTAAACTTTAAAAATTGTTTAAAAGTAAAAAAAAATTAAGTTTTAAACTTACACAAAAAAACCCAGCTTCTCAGATTAAATAATATTTTCTCGATGCTGAACAAATAAAGAAAAACTAGAGAGGACACCAGACGCCAACATAGTAGGAACTTTTCTATGCTTTCCCTTGACCTCTTCTTTCCTCCTCCTCCCCCATCCTGGCAGTGTCTAAAAAGTAACCAGTGAGGGCCTCCCTGGTGGCGCAGTGGTTGAGAGTCCGCCTGCCGATGCAGGGGACACGGGTTTGTGCCTCGATCTGGGAAGATCCCACATGCTGCGGAGCGGCTGGGCCCGTGAGCCATGGCCGCTGAGCCTGCACATCTGGAGCCTGTGCTCCACAACGCGAGAGGCCACAACAGTGAGAGGCCCATGTACCGCAAAAAAAAAAAAAAAAAGTAACCAGTGAGCATGTGCAGAGGTAAGAGGAGACTAACACAGCCACTTCCCCAAAGATGGGCCATCTGCCAAATCAGGCCTTCAGCATGAACTGGAAGAGGGCATGGAGAAGCCATTTCTCTGAGTGAAAAATCTAGGGTGAGTTAATGTCTTGAACTCAGCACTGCAAGTCTCTGAATTGGATATGTATTTTTATACTTAAAATATCCATTATTTATGAGTGGGGGGAAAAGTAATCCAGGGGCAGGAAAAAAGCTACCATCTCTGAAAAAAATTTTAAGAGGCAATTGACAGAAATAAATTGGCTTTGATTAATCTCCCATCTCTTTTGCATCAGCAGCACCTGCCAATGGAGCATGTTGGCCACAGGGAATACAGGTGTGTATGCAAGAATATGGGCTCTGAAACTCTTATGGCACTCCAAGGAAGATATACACCCTTTCTAAAAAAACAGCCCCTTACATTCTTCAGATCTCATGGGGACAGCCTTAGTCTCCCATATGAGAAGATGGGGACTCACAGGCAAGAGATGACAACCTCCTAAGGGCAATGGAAATAAGTGATTACCCCAAAAGTCACTGTGTCACTCAACTTTCCCCACCCCCTCAAAAGCATATCCATTCCAAAAATTTTCAAGACACAAAACAGGATTATAAAACAGCACTTACTGACTGTTTACTACATGCAAGGCACTGTACTAATTGCTTTACATGAATTATCTCTTTTGATTCTCCCAAAAACATTATAAGATAGGTATGCTTTCTATTGTTTAAGGTAAGAGATTTACATTTAAAAATATAATATCACTAAACAGTATGTATTCAGAAACAAAAGAATATTAACTTTTGCCTAGAAAAAATAAGGATGGTGTTAGAAAGTAATATTTCAATAACATTTTACTTCTAAATATAAAAGTGATGCATGACTCCTGTACAACACTTGGAAATGTAGAAAACTATAAAAAGGAAATGTACATTTTATTCATTTTCTTTTTACACTGATACAATCATACAGTACATATTATTTGGGGTATTTTCAATTCACAACATCATAAACATTGCCTCCATAAATAAAAATAAATGGAAATATTCTTTTTTTTTTTCGGTACGCGAGCCTCTCACTGTTGTGGCCTCTCCCGTTGCGGAGCACAGGCTCCGGACGTGCAGGCTCAGTGGCCATGGCCCATGGGCCCAGCCGCTCTGTGGCATGTGGGATTCTCCTGGACCGGGGCACAAACCTGCGTCCCCCGCATCAGCAGGGTGACGCTCAACCACTGTGCCACCAGGGAAGCCCTGGAAATATTCTTAAAAAATAATTTTCAACTGGGATTGACATAAATCTACTAATATATATAAAATAGATACCTAATAAGAACCTGCTGTGTAAGAAAATAAATTAAATAAAAAGAGGGAAAAAACCCATAATTTATAATGAATGTATAGTGTTCTATCCTATTGGTGAATGACTTATTTAAAAAAAAAAAAAAAAACTAAGACAGCCTCATCCACCAGAGGGCAGACAGCAGAAGCAAAAATAACTACAATCCTGTAGCCTCTGGAACAAAAACCACACTCACAGAAAGACAGACAAGATGAAAACACAAAGGGCTATGCACCAGATGAAGGGACAAGATAAAACTCCAGAAAAACAACTAAATGAAGTTGAGATAGGCAACCGTTCTGAAAAAGAATTCAGAATAATGATAGTAAAGATGATCCAGGACCTCAGAAAAAGAATGGAGGCAAAGAACAACAATATGTAGGAAATGTTTAACAAAGACCTAGAAGAATTAAAAAACAAACAGAGGTGAACAATACAATAACTGAAATGAAAAATACACTAGAAGGAATCAATAGCAGAATAAATGAGGCAGAAGAACAGGTAAGTGACCTGTAAGACAGAAGGGTGGAATTCACTGCTGTGGAACAGAATAAAGAAAAAAAAAATGAAGACATCCTAAGAGACCTCTGGGACAAAATTAAATGCAACAACATTCACATTATAGGGGTCCCAGAAGGAGAAGAGAGAGAGAAAGGACCAGAGAAAATATTTGAAGAGATTATAGTCGAAAACTTCCCTAATATGGGAAAGGAAATAGCCAATGAAGTCCAGGAAGCACAGAGAGTCCCATACAGGATAAACCTAAGAAGAAACATGCTGAGACACATAGTAATCAAACTGGAAAAAGTTAAACACAAAGAAAAATTAATGAAAGTAGCAAGGGAAAAATGACAAACAACATAAAAGGGAACCCCCATAAGGTTAACAGCTGATTTCTCAGCAGAAACTCTACAAGCCAGAATGGAGTGGCATGATATACTTAAAGTGATGAAAGGGAAGAACCTACAACCAAGATTACTCTACCCGGCAAGGATCTCATTCAGATTCGATGGAGAAATCAAAAGCTTTACAGACAAGCAAAAGCTAAGAGAATTTAGCACCACCAAACCAGCTCTAAAGCAAATGCTAAAGGAACTTCTCTAAGTGGGAAAAACAAGAGAAGAGAAGGGCCTACAAAAACAAACCCAAAACAATTAAGAAAATGGTAATAGGAACATACATATCGATAATTACCTTAAACGTGAATGGATTAAATGCTCCAACCAAAAGACACAGGCTCACAGAACGGATACAAAAACAAGACCCATATATATGCTGTCTACAAGAGACCCACTTCAGACCTGGGGACACATACAGACTGAAAGTGAGGGGATGGAAAAAGATATTCCATGCAAATGGAAATCAAAAGAAAGTTGGAGTAGCTATACTCATATCAGATAAAATAAACTTTAAAATAAAGAATGTTACAAGAGACAAGGAAGGACACTACATAATGATCAAGGGATCAATCCAAGAAAAAGATATAACAATTATAAATATATATGCACCCAACATAGGACCACCTCAATATATAAGGCAATGTGCTAACAGCTATAAAAGAGGAAATCGACAGTAACACAATAATAGTGGGGGACTTTACCACCTCACACACCAATGGACAGATCATCCAGACAGAAAATTAATAAGGAAACACAAGCTTTAAATGACACAGTAGACCACATAGATTTATTTGATATTTATAGGACATTCCACCTAAAAACAGCAGATTACACTTTCTACTCCAGTGCACACGGAACATTCTCCAGGATAGATATCATCTTGGGTCACAAATCAAGCCTCAGTAAACTTAAGAAAATTGAAAACCTATCAAGCATCTTTTCTGACTACAACACTATGAGATTAGAAATCAATTACAGGGAGAAAAACGTAAAAAACACAAAGAAATGGAGGCTAAACAATACGTTACTAAATGACCAAGAGATCACTGAGGAAATCAAAGAGGAAATCAAAAAATACCTAGAGACAAATGACAATGAAAACACCATGATCCAAAACCTATGGGATGCAGCAGAAGCAGTTTTAAGAGGGAAGTTATAGCAATACAAGCCTACTTCAAGAAACAAGAAAAATCTCAAATACACAATCTAACCTTACACCTAAAGGAACTAGAGAAAGAAGAACAAACAAAACCCAAAGTTAGCAGAGGGAAAGATATCATAAAGATCAGAGCAGAAATAAATGAAATAGAAACAAAGAAAACACTAGCAAAGATCAATAAAACTAAAAGCTGGTTCTTTGAGAAGATAAACAAAATTGATAAACCATTAGGCAGACTCATCAAGAAAAACAGGGAGAGGACTCAAATCAATAAAATTAGAAATGAAAAAGGAGAAGTTACAACAGACAACACATAAATACAAAGCATCCTAAGAGACTACTACAAGCAACTCTATGCCACTAAAATGCACAACATGGAAGAAATGGACAAATTCTTAAAAAGGTATAACTTTCTAAGACTAAACCAGGATGAAATAGAAAATATGAACAGACCAATCACAAGTAATGAATTTGTAACTGTGAGTAAAAATCTTCCAACAAACAAAAGTCCAGGACCAGATGACTTCACAGGTGAATTCTATCAAACATTTAGAGAAAAGTTAACACCCATCCTCTTCAAAGTCTTCCAAAATATTACAGAGGAATGAACACTCCCAAACTCATTCTATGAGGCCACCATCACCCTGATACTAAAATCAGAAAAGATACTACAAAAAAAGAAAATTACAGACCAATATCACTGATGAATATAGATGCAAAATTCTTCAACAAACTACTAGCAAACAGAATCCAACAACACATTAAAAGGATTATACACCATGATCAAGTGGGATTTATCCCAGGGATGCAAGCATTCTTCAATATACGCATATCAATCAGTGTTATACACCATATTAACAAACTGAAGAATAAAAACCATATGATCATCCCAATAGACGCAGAAAAAGCTTTTGACAAAATTCAACACTGATTTATCATAAAAACTCTCCAGAAAGTGGGCACTGAGGGAACCTACCTCAACATAATAAAGGCCATATACGACAAATCCACAGCAAACATCATTCTCAATGGTGAAAAACTGAAAGCATTTCCTCTAAGATCAGGAATGAGACAAGGATGTCCACTCTCACCATTATTATTCAACATAGTTTTGGAAGTCCTAGCCACGGCAATCAGAGAAGAAAAAGAAATAAAAAGAATACAAATTGGAAAAGAAGAAGTAAAACTGTCACTGTTTGCAGATGACATGATACTATACATAGAGAACCCTAAACATGCCACCAGAAAGCTACTAGAGCTAATCAATGAATTTGGTAAAGTTGCAGGATACAAAATTAATGCACAGAAATCTCTTGCATTCCTATACACTAATGATGAAAAATCTGAAAGAGAAATTAAGGAAACACTCCCATTTACTACTGCAACAAAATGAATAAAATACCTAGGAATAAACCTACCTAGGGAGACAAAAGACCTGTATGCAGAAAACTATAAGACACTGATGAAAGAAATTAAAGATAACACAAACAGATGGAGAAATATACCATGTTCTTGGATTGGAAGAATCAATATTGTGAAAATGACTCTACTACCCAAAGCAATCTACAGATTCAATGCAATCCTTATCAAATTACCAGTGGCATTTTTTACAGAACTAGAACAAAAAATCTTAAAATTTGTTTGGAGACCCAAAGACCCCAAATAGCTGAAGCAGTCTTGAGGGAAAACAACGGAGCTGGAGGAATCAGACTCCCTGACTTCAGACTATACTACAGAGCTACAGTAATCAAGACAATATGGTACTGGCACAAAAACCAAACATAGATCAATGGAACAGGATAGAAAGCTCAGAGATAAACGCACGCACCTCTGGTCAACTAATGTATAACAAAGGAGGCAAGGATATACAATGGAGAAAAGACAGTCTCTTCAATAAGTGGTGCTGGGAAAACTGGACAGTACATGTAAAAGAATGAAATTAGAACACTCCCTAACACCATACAAAAAATTAACTCAAAATGATTAGAGACCTAAATATAAGACCAGACACTATAAAACTCTTAGAGGAAAACATAGGAAGAACACTCTTTGACATAAATCACAGCAAGATCTTTTTTGATCCACCTCCTAGAGTAATGGAAATAAAAACAAAAATAAACAAATGGGACCTAAGGAAACTTAAAAGCTTTTGCAAAGCAAAGGAAACTACAAACAAGACAAAAAGCCAACCCTCAGAATGGGAGAAAATATTTGCAAACGAATCAACGGACAAAGGATTAATCTCTAAAATATATAAACAGCTCATGCAGCTCAATATTAAGAAAAGAAACAATCCAATCCAAAAATGGGCTGAAGACCTAAATAGACATTTCTCCAAAGAAGACATACAGATGGCCAAGAAGCACAGGAGAAGCTGCTCAACATCATTAATTATTAGAGAAATGTAAATCAAAACTACAATGAGGTATCTCCTCACACCAGTTAAAAAGGGCATCATCAGAAAATCTACAAACAGCAAAAGCTGGAGAGGGTATGGAGAAAAGGGAACCCTCTTGCACTGTTGGTGGGAATGTAAAATGATACAACCACTATGGAGAACAGTATGGAGATTCCTTAAAAAACTAAAAATAGAACTATCATACGACCCAGCAATCCCACTACTGGGCACATACCCAGAGAAAACCATAATTCAGAAAGACACATGCACCCCAATGTTCATAGCAGCACTATTTACAAGCCAGGTCATGGAAGCAACCTAAATGCCCATCAACAGACGAATGGATAAAGAAGATGTGGCACATATATACAATGGAATATTACTCAGCCATAAAAGGGAGCAAAACTGGGTCATTTGTAGAGACGTGGATGAATCTAGAGTCTGTCATAGAGAGTGAAGTAAGTCAGAAAGAGAAAAACAAATATCGTATATTAACGCATATATGTGGAAACTAGAAAAATGGTACAGATGAACCGGTTTGCAGGGCAGAAATTGAGACACAGATGTAGAGAACAAACGTATGGACACCAAGTGGGGATAGCAGTGGGGGGAGCGGGGGTGTGATGAATGGGGAGATTGGGATTGACATGTATACACTGATGTGTATAAAACCGATGACTAATAAGAACCTGCTGTATAAAAAAATAAATAAAATAAAATTCAAAAATAAATAAATAGGGCTTCCCTGGTGGCGCAGTGGTTGAGAGTCCGCCTGCCGATGCAGGGGACATGGGTTTGTGCCCCGGTCCGGGAAGATCCCACATGCCGCGGAGCGGCTGGGCCCGTGAGCCATGGCCGCTGAACCTGCGCGTCCGGAGCCTGTGCTCCGCAACGGGAGAGGCCACAACAGTGAGAGGCTCGCGTACTGCAATAAATAAATAAATAATAAATAAACAAACAAACCTTGTTAAACACCGTTCAGAATATTGTAAAATAATGAAAGGTGAAAATCCTTAAAGAAAAGTCTTTGTGTAACTCTCACTATGGAGAAGGTAAAACAGCTTAGCCCAAGTTTTGTTGTAAACACTAAAATCAGTGGTTTACAAAAGATAAGGTTGTGAAACTAGTGAATATAACAGAAAAGAAGCAGACTCACAGGTACAGTGGGGAGAGGGGAGGGGAGGCAATATAGTTGTAGCGGAAAAGGATTATTATGGGATTATATGAAATCACTTGTGTAAAACTTTTGAAAATTGTAAAGTACTATAGAATTTAAAGAATCTTTCATTCAATTAAAAAAAGTTACCATGTTAAAAAAGAAAAGGAAGCAAGATACCACATAAGAATGAACATAAAAAACACAAATAGAAACACAGTCATCCGATAAATGGAATTATCAGATTCAGATTATAAAACAACTGTGTTTACTATGATTAAATAATTAAAAGCAAGCTGACATGTTTAGAAGTACAAAGTCAAACAGAACATACATCTAGGCTCCCAGGGCAGTCTCCAGTACCCGCTGGGCATTCACCCAGGGCCTCCTTACACAGAGAAAGCCCTTCCAGCCCACTACAGGGCCCTCTGATTCACTGATCCAACTGGAGTGCATTCAAAGTCATCATCTCCAGCGAGTAACATCACAGAGATTCTTTTGTTCTCTGACACTATCTACAGCCCCCTACTGGGAGGACCTTTACCTCACAGGATTCAACATCCAGCCCCCCTGAGCTGCACTGACTCAGTACATACCATACTGATGATGGGCAGCTGCTCAACTTGAGGATTGCTTAGGCCTGACCCAAAGGCGAACACGGAGTGAAAAATAAATAACTTCCAAAATTATTTCAGGTTGACAGGGCTGTTTTAATTTAGAGGTTGTAGCAGGTGCAGACCATTAAGTGTTTGTCTGCATGCAATTTTATTGTCCTTCCAAATAATGGAAATTCTTCCATTCCCCGCCAGCAGATTGACTCTCAACGTCTGTTTAGAGTGGTGATATAATTTTATCTTTTTTCAATTTGGGCTGGAATTACAGAGCCATGGCACATGTCAGGCATGCAGTAAGTATTTACTGAATGGATAAAAGAATAAAAAATGAAGAGAGGCATTTTTCAAAGAAAGTTGTGAAACTGCAGCAACAGTTGGTAGCCAGACTTTATTTTAAACCAGCCTAATGTTACTTTATGTTAATTGGTATCTGAACTTGAATCAATGCCATGAGGAAATATTTTGCCAGTAACTGTACTTTTGAGAATTTCAAGCAACAGCGGCCTCATGCCGGAAACAAAGGTGGGCAGCATTTGGGTCCTGCACGTCACCCACATTCGTGTTTGCTTATTCTACATATATAAAAATCTTACTGGGAACACTGAACATCTGCCTCTGAGCAGGATCTCAGCAAATAACGTTGCAAAAGTGTTTGCCCTGCCTGAGACATTCCATTTAGGACCCAATAAAAGGCTGACAGATTGAAACATAGAATTGGTTAGAAATGTTGTGGAAAATAAATGAGAGCTGTTTTTCATCTTTTTTCTTTTGACACAGATTACACAAAGTGAAGTCTACATGGACAGCCTATCTTGTCATCTTTTTTATTACTTCAACAATGCTAGATTATAAGGAAACTTAAAATACCTGGTAACCCCACCCCCATAAAAGTTACTAGAATAAAATCTGTGAAGGTTTTGAATGAATAGTATTCAGTAGCAGTTTCCTTAGATGGTAAACAGTTCAGGCAAAGAATGGAAAAGAGTCACAGCAGAAAATCCACTCAGAAAAAAACATTTCTAGAATAAGCCCTGGAGATCCTGCCAGTTGGTGACCACACAAACATGGCTACAAAAATTAGAAAACCTTACAGAGGTCATACTGAAGGGTAGAGGGAAAGCAGACATGCTTCTTTCTCTTCTCAAACATGCTTCTTTCTCTTCTATCTCAGGGAGAAATCCAAAACTAATCAAAGAGAATGTGGTAGTGAGAAAGTATAATGAAATGGCTAAATGGAAGTGAATACCAACATACACACAGAAAAAAGTAAAATGAGGTGCAATGGCAGATGAAAAGACGCTTGACATCGCCAATCATCAGGGACATGCAAATCAAAACCACAACAAGAGATCACCTCACACCTGTCAGAATGTCTGTCATCAAAAAGATAAGAAATAACAAGTGCTGGCAAGGATGCAGCAAAAGTGAGCCCTAGAACATTGTTAGCAGGAATGTAAACTGGTGCAGCCACTGTGGAAAACAGTATGGAGCTTCCTCAAAAAATTAAAAATAGAACTACCCTATGATCCAGCATTTCCACTTCTGACTATTTATCTGAAGAAAACAAAAACAATAATTCAAAAAATATATGCACCCCGATATTCATAGCAGCATTATTTACAATTGCCAAGATATGGAAGCAACCTAAGTGTCCATTAAAGGATGAATAGATAAAAAAAATATGTGACACACACACACACACACACACACACACACACAATGGAATATTACTTAGCCATAAGAAAAAGAATGAAATCTTGCCATTTAAAACAACATGTTTGCTAGAGGGTATTATGCCTAGTGAAATAAATCAGACAGATTTACTTATTTAAAAGACAAATACTGTGTGTTTTCTCTTATACATGGAATCTTAAAAAAAAAAACCCAAATATAACAAAACAGACTCACAAATACAAGGAAGAAACTAGTAGTTACCAGAAGGGAGAGGGGTTGGGGGAGGGGAAATATAGGTGAAGGGGATTAAGAGGTACAAACTACCAGCTGTAAAATAAATAAATTACAGGGATGTAATGTACAGCACAGAGAGTATAATCAATATTTTACAATAACTTGTATGGTGTGTAACCTATTAAAATATTGAATCACTCTATGTTGTACACCTGAAGCTAACATGATATTGTAAAGCAACTATACTTTAATTTTAAAAACAGAATTGCAGTGATAACGGTAAATTAATGGGGGCACTAGAGGTAAATAAAGAGAAGTTTTAAGTAATGCATTGGTTCAAGAGATGTGTAAAAAGATATATATCTGGAGGGATAAATGTAGGTAAATGCTTGTAGATAAATGCTTATAAAATAGTATGTGTTTCTTTACAAGGGTTAATGAACATATAAACCTACAGGTAGGACCTCTATGGAATGTTCCACAATGTGAGAACTACTGAAAATTTTGACAGTCACCTAGATAATTAAAGGGGTGGAGAATAACATCTCTGCAAAAAAGATGAAATAAACCTGATTATTTATTTCTTTGCACACTAAGGGCTATTATTTAACTAGCTATTATTTAACAATTGAATTCAACATCCTCTAAGAGGAAAGCAAAATATGGCTTCAGCTGGATTATGACAACCTTAAATTTATCCTAAACATGAACATCCACAAATGAGAGAGTTACACACTGAACTGTTAACATGGAGAATGCTGTAGAATCTTCTTCTTTGTAAGTATTCCAAATTGTAATAAAAGCCCACATTTAGCAGAATAACTAATGACCCACCCACACAGCAGCAGGAGGAAAAAAATCACAGGAGCATAAGCAAGGCCTTATTGGATTAGAATTTCAGTCCATTCAATGTAGACTTTGCTGCTAAAGGTCTCATGGGAAATCCCATAAGAACATGGCCTCCCTCCATGATATCACCTTTATCCAGCTACTCTTAAAAACCACTTATGACCTTCTTGTCATCTCCCCAGAATCTTTTAAAAATGCACTACTTCTTGAAATGATGAATTCTATAGTATGTTATCATTTATGTGTGGCAGTCATCCTCTTAATTTTCTCAAATTTACCTCCATGAGAGTTCAACAAGTACCTCCCTCTTCCTAGTTCTGGGTACTTAGGTAGCATTTAGTGTTTCTTATATCTCCTTAGTCACACTGCTCATTAGTATAAGATTCAATTCAATCCCCCTCTAGGTATTCACTTTCTAAAAAATAATTCTTAAAAATCTCTCATCAAAGACTATTTTTCCACCTCTACTCAATCTCCTTTATCATTTTCTTTTCCTTAGTCTGAAACTTCTAAATTAAGATGAGTTCATTCCTTTATCTTTTATGGGAAAGTTACTGAACAGTGGATCTGGAAGAAATGTAATGGGCTCTGCTGAGCTCTTCCGGTTCTTTTCTTAGTATTTTCTAGCTGCTTTCTGCACCTGGAGGGAATCTAAGTTATGTTCTCATCTAGTTTCCTTCCCAGAAAGAAATAAGATGTAAAGGAATGTAGAGGAAGCCTCAGAAAAAAAACTCAGAGACTCTTACCTATCTTTCTGTTCCCAGAGCCTATATATATAATGTCCTAATAATATTACTCACCTTTATTGAAGGATTCTGTGTGTCAGGGATTAGCTGAAACCTCTATATTCATCATCTATTTAGTCTTTCTAACAACCTTGTGGGGTATTTATAAGAGTACCTGACATTTATTGAGCCACTTATATGTGGCCGGTACTCTTTTAAGATTTTTACACATGCTATCTCATTTAATCATTCAAAAAAAATTGTGAAATAGTCACATTCATTAGCCCCATCTTAAAGATGAGGACACTGAAGCTTGGAGAGTAAGGTCACACAGTTAATAATGAAGAAACCAGGATTTTACCCTGAGCACATGCTGTTACCCACTACACTACACAGCCTCATTGATCGAATGATGAATAAATAAATGAACAAATAAATAAACGAGCAATGAGTGAACGAGTAACAACCAGAACTAATAGAATAATTTTAAGCCGTAGAGAATCTGTGAGCATTGTAATGTGTGAAAACTGGATTATACAATCAAGCTCTATTACACCATCATTCAAGGTCCTTTCGGTTCTAGAAATTCTGTGAAATTAACGGCCCGAGTCAACTTGAAAGCTTTTGCTACTTTTAAGGCTTAGGAGACCTAATCAAATGCTTGCCTTTTTTCAACCCTAACAGTCATCAAAATGCTCTGTAAATATTAGTGAGTATGCTTTGTCAGTCTTTGTCTTTCTGACTAAAGGAAACACTGGTCCTAATCAAGCAATAAAGTATTGACATTCTCAGCAAAGTACCGCTTATCAGTTAGTTCAGCTTGCGTAATCCTACTATAAAGAACTTTAAACCACAACAGAAATCAGAGGGGAAGTGTGTGTGGACAGAGGTAAACATTTAAAAAAATACTGACGTTATCAGATTAATGCCTAATGCATATTTCTTTTACTCACATTTGTTTATTAGCTCCCTAAGTGTACATTTCAAAAATACACTATAGAAATAATAATTTATCACCTAGTTCCACTGGAAAAGAAAAAAAAATCAATTTGATCCTGAGATGATCAAAAGAAGCAAATTTTGGGCTTCCCTCGTGGCGCAGTGGTTGAGAGTCCGCCTGCCGACGCAGGGGACATGGGTCCGTGCCCCAGTCCGGGAAGATCCCACATGCTGCGGAGTGGCTAGGCCCATGATCCATGGCCGCTGAGCCTGTGCATGTGGAGCCTGTGCTCCGCAACGGGAGAGACCACAACAGTGAGAGGCCCACGTACTGCAAAAAAAAAAAAAAAAAGAAGCAAACTTCAAGAAGTAAAAGAGGGACTTCCCTGGTGGCACAGTGATTAAGAATCCACCTGCCAGTGCAGGAGACATGGGTTCAAACCCTGGTCCAGGAAGATCCCACATGCCGTGGAGCAACTGAGTCCGTGTGCCACAGCTACTGAGCCTGTGCTCTAGAGCCCACAAGCCACAACTACTGAGCCCATGTGCCACAACTACAGAAGCCTGTGTGCCTAGAGCCTGTGCTCTGCAACGAAAAGCCACTGCAATGAGAAGCCTGTGCACCGCAACTAAGAGTAGCCCCCACTCACCACAACTAGAGAAAAGCCCGTGCACAACAACGAAGACCCAATGCAGCCATAAATAAATAAATAAATAAATAAATTCATTTTAAAAAAAAAAGTAAAAGAGAATGTTAGTTTCAGTTGTCAGGCAAGGCCAGCTTTCCTAATCCCAGCTATAGACACGAGCCATTTCATTTTCCAGGAAGCTACAGAGATTTCTGAGCTACCACCTGGGCATAAATTTATCAACACATCTTGTATATTAAACTTCATTGAAAAGCTCTGAGAACCTCTTACCAAAAGCTAGGTTTACTGCATGGTATTTTGAGAAACTATGCTTATAATAATATTCTAAACAGCCACATTTGGTTTAAGCAACAAGTTTGTTCTATTGAGAGTCAATGGACCTTCACACAGGTGCAAAGAATCTGAATGTGGAAGGAATAGATTATCCAATACACATGAGAAAACAGTGGACATTACACAGAAGAAAACAGCAGACATTCGTTTGGTCTCTGGCTAGTTAATAGCAGAGACAAACTGGACAGCTACATGTAAAAGAATGAAATTAGAACACTCCCTAACACCATACACAAAAATGCACTCAAAATGGATTAAAGACCTAAATGTAAGGCCAGACACCATCAAACTCTTAGAGGAAAATATAGGCAGAACACTCTATGACATAAATCACAGCAAGATCCTTTTTGACCCACCTCCAAGAGAAATAGAAATAAAAACAAAAATAAACAAATGGGACCTAATGAAATTTCAAAGCTTTTGCTTTGCACAGCAAAGGAAACTATAAACAAGACCAAAAGACAACCCTCAGAATGGGAGAAAATATTTGCAAATGAAGCAACAAAGGATTAAACTCCAAACTATACAAGCAGCTCATGCAGCTCAATATCAAAAAAACAAACAACCCAATCCAAAAATGGGCAGAAGACCTAAACAAACATTTCTCCAAAAGAAGATATACAGATTGCCAACAAACACATGAAAGGATGCTCAACATCATTAATCATTAGAGAAATGCAAATCAAAACCACAATGAGGTATCACCTCACACCAGTCAGAATGGCCACCATCAAAAAATCTACAAACAATAAATGCTGGAGAGGGTGTGGAGAAAAGGGAACCCTCTTGTACTGTTGGTGGGAATGTAAATTGGTACAGCCACTATGGAGAACAGTATGGAGGTTCCTTAAAAAAATAAAAATAGAACTACCATATGACCCAGCAATCCCACTACTGGGCATATACCCTGAGAAAACCATAATTCAAAAAGAGTCATGTACCACAATGTTCATTGCAGCACTATTTACAATAGCCAGGACATGGAAGCAACCTAAGTGTCCATCGACAGATGAATGGATAAAGATGTGGCACATATATACAATGGAATATTACTCAGCCATAAAAAGAAACGAAATTGAGTTATTTGCAGTGAGGTGGATGGACCTAGAGACTGTTATACAGAGTGAAGTAAGTCAGAAAGACAAAAACAAATACCATATGCTAACACATATAAATGGAATCTAAAATTAAAAAAAAACTGTTCTGAAGAACCTAGGGGCAGGACAGGAATAAAGACGTAGATGTAGAGAATGGACTTGAGGACACAGAGAGGGGGAAGGGTAAGCTGGGACGAAGTGAGAGAGTGGCATGGACATATATACACTACCAAATATAAAATAGATAGCTAGTGGGAAGCAGCCACATGGCACAAGGAGATCAGCTCGGTGCTCTGTGTCCACCTAGAGGGGTGGGATAGGGAGGGTGGGAGGCAGACGCAAGAGGGAGGAGAAATGGGAATATATGTATATGTGTAGTTGATTCCTTTGTTATACAGCAGAAACTAACACACCACTGTAAAGCAATTATACTCCAATAAAGATATTTTTTTAAAAAATGGCAGAGACAGAAGGAGAACTGGGGTTTTCTATCCTTGGAGTTCCCTGCACATTCTACTGCACTACACTGACTGTAGTAGTCAAGGCTGTATATAGAGAAATGGAAACAATAGGAGATATACATACATCTTCAGGGGAAAGGCTCGAGGAAGAGGCAGCAATCACCTCCTGGGATTAATTCTAGACAGCTCACTACTGCCAGGAGGAACATTTGGCCCTGAGGATGTGTAATGGAATAGTGTGTTCAGAATGCTGCAGTCTTGAACCTTGGCAAAAGTCGGATTGGAGCACCAGGGGACTATGCCATCCCCTAAACCTGCATCACTGTCCTGGACCTCAGGCCCCTGGAAGGCGATATACTTGGCACTGCGCACATGCGCAGTTCACTCATTGGCTAAGGCTTGCATTTGTCCTGCCTCTGTACAGCCTTTGGTCCACAGCCCAGTCCCTCATATATGGCCGTGCCCCTGGGGAGGTACCCGTGCCCTGTGATTCTAACTGTGGCATCAGGGGAGGTATCCAGGAGGATTGGTGTTTGCTTGATAGGTGATGTGAGCCGGCCTCCTCGCAAGCCTGGGATGAGCGGCCTCCAACACCCAGGGCACCCAGGTTTTTCTCATTCCAGGACTCCCACACCTGCCTCATAGAACTCCCGCAAGATCAGGCTTTTTCTGGGGAGTGTGGATGCACTCTGCTCAGAGCCCCTGGGCTGATTCTGCTGTCCTCTAAGCAGCTTCTGGCTCTCAGCACATCCCAGCCCATCCTCTCCCTGCCATTCCATCTGGACCTGCACTCACTCTCCCGCCACACACCCAGAGCCACGAAGCACACCCTGTGGGCTCCAGTTGTGCCGTTTGCTTCCTGGGAAGCCCCACACTCCACCTGCCCAGATCAGGTCCCCCATGGTGTTCCATAAAGGAAAACATTTCCTGAGAGGGGCCTGGGTGAAGGGGCCAGCTCCCTCATCACAGAGTGCTAACTGTTAGTGGAGGGGGGAATATATTTATATATATTTATCGCGAGAGATCGAGTCATGTAATTACAGAGGCTGAAAATTCCCATGATCTGCTGTCTGCAAGCTGGTCCAGTCTGAGTCCAAAGGCCAGAGAACGAGGGGAGCCAGCGATGTAAATCCCAGTCTGAGGGCTGGAGAAGATGAGATAGGTCACAGCTCAGCCATTGAGGCTGGAAAAAAAGGTGGGGGAGGGGAGGTTGAATTTCCCCTCCCTCAGTCTTTTGTTCTTTTGCTCTAATCAGGCCCGTCAATTGATTGGATGATGCCCACCCACCCTGGGAAGAGCAATTTACTTTATTGAGCTGACCATCTCACATGCCAAGCTGACACACAAGATTAATGATCACACTGACCCTCCTCTTCAGTTCTTCAAGACTTCAGGCCAACGTGCACCTCCAGAGAACAGAATCACCAGCCAATAACCCAGTACTCAAAGTTGCCAGAAGACAGTGAAAAACGTGCAGGGCCAGCTCATACATGCACCCACTCAATAAATATTATTTGAGCACCAACTATGTGTGAAGCACCATGCAAGACCTGAAGAGGCAACAGTAGATACACCTCAGCTCTTATCTCCAAGGAACTTACTTTAAAAGAAGGGAGAGTATCAAAACAGTGTGGTTAAATGCATAGGCATGCATCTAGAGAGTGTTCTGTCTAAGCCATTCACTGCATTAGGCACCTAGGGCACATCAGTGAACCAGTGACACAGTCCCCAGTCTCAGGAAGTTTACAGTCTTGGAGGAAAAGGATACTTATAGTGGTCTGAACCTAGGGTTTATGGATGGAACTATATTTCAATTCAGTTGGCTTATTTGTAATCTTGTATATTTTATGTATTTAAAAACATTACCCTCACATGTGGTCCCAGAGGCTTCCCTAGACTGACAACAATGTTCATAGCACAAACTTTGAATCCATAACTCTGCAATGTGTAATAGATGAGGCACCCTTAAACAACTCACTCCTTGTCCACAGTAGCAAAGATATTCCCAGAATTCAGTTCTGGAATCTACATATATTTGAGAAGGGTCTTCAGGTAACAAGCATTAGCCCGAAGGCATCACTGGAGGTCACTAGAGTCCAAGGTCAGATGCCATCTCTACAAGTGGTCAAGAGCATCTGGGCAATGGGGCTAATGTATAATAGGAAGGCAACCAGAGTACAGAGAGCTGTCAGCCTGTGCCCACTTGCATCTCCCTCAGTTACATCCTTGCTTCTTACCCTAGTTTCTGTCATTTCCCATGCCAATTAGGTAGAAAGAGCGAGGATTAATCTACTGTGTATAGCAGCAGCTCATTACTCCTCCAAATTGGTAGAAATGACAGCTGACAGTACAGTATAATTTTAGAGATGGAAGGGACTTTTAAAATCATATGGTCCCACTTCATTTCACAGATGAGAAAACTGAAGGTTAATAAAATTATGTAACTTACCCAAGGTCACAGAGCTTATTAGGGATGGAGCTGGACCTAGAATTTAGGATTCCTAACATGCCCGGAAACGTTATCACTCTTCCCTTAGTTATTGATCATGGGAAGGTCACAAGTATCAGTGTAGATATTGCCAGTATGAATGCATTTTAATTGACTTTGGATATGCCAAGGTGGACAATATAAGGTTGGAAGAAAAAACAGGGTAAACAGATGATAATTCACTAGAAAACAGAAGCTTAAGTCTACAAACCTGTCTTCGAATGGCATGGGTACACTACATACACACCACCGTTTTTGTCTGACCAAGTCAAAATCAATTTTTAATTAAATCATTAAATGCTTACTAAAATCATTTTTATCCCTAAGAGCATCCTATTAATGGGCCTGGTACCTGTGCATAACTCTCTCATGATGAATTTTATTCCTGCAGCTGAATTTTGATGGTACCATTTCCATTTTCATCTTCAAAACAAATGTGTTGTTGTCATTCTTCCAGGCTCTCCTGGCTCTTCTCCAAGAATTACCAAACTATGACACCAGCAAAATCTGAATAGATCCCAATATGGTAGACAAAATGATAGCCATGGCTTCTATAAATTGCTCCTGCCCTGTCTGTCCTTTAAAAAATGAATAAAGATGAATTGTATTATATATTTCCTCCAGACAACTTCTCAAAGATGAAGACATTTTGATTTATGATATTCTTCTGAACACCAGCCTTCAGAGACTCCTACTCACTCACATCTATAACTTATTGGAGTAACACCAAGTACTCTGTAAAAGTTCCATTTATCCCTCTGTTGTCCTGTATAGGACCTCAGGATGGGTGTGTGAGTTGCACCGGAAGTGATGTATGATGTCACTGTTCACCTGCCAAGTATAGTAAAGGTAAGTAATGCTACCCAGAGTGACTTCCTCAACCCAGCACAGTAATCAGGTCCTCCCTCATTAAACAACATGCTCAAGAAAAACACTCGTAGACAGCACCTTCTGCTCAATAGCCGTATGTTTTAGTAGTGGAGATAAGAGTGATGAAAACAAACATCTTTATCTTTTGGCTATCTTCCCCCAGATATCCTGTTATTTCTGAAGTTATATTTGTCAAGGGTTGTAAACCATATAAGGCCCTTCATCGATTTTATAGATCTTAGTTGTTATTATTGTTATTATGGTAGCTTAAAAGTCACTTTAAAATGGACACACATGACAACACAGGACATGCATGACCCTCCCCTTACATCTGGTAATAATCTTTGGGAAAATTTCATTTTGAATCTTTCCATTCAGCCACATATCTCTTGTCCAAATGTTTCAGAACACACCATGAACATAAGTCCATAAACTAATTTCTTATGTAGCATCCTGTCTGGTGCCCAGCATAGTATCTAGTGTCCACATGTTTTATTAAATGGGAGAAGAAATGTTGGGAAAGAATAGAAAAATCAATCATCTCCTTTGTGAAAACTTTTTAAAAACCTTTTCTCCCCAAGGAGGTATTGGTCAATAGAACTGACCACTCCTTTCTGTGGAGGCAGAAATCTGCCCTCTATATGTTTCTGATACAGTGGAAATCATATCTCAATTCTCTGTTCACACTTGTCTCCCTCTAGTAGACAGATAAAAACTCTGTTGGCTTCATGTCCATGTCCCCCACACCCAGAAGAATATCTAGTATATAGTAGGCACTCAGTAAAGTTTGTTGAGTGAATGAATTTTCAAAAATTGGGGAAAAGGGAGGATAAAGAAGAAAGGAGACATAGATGAGTAATGAAATAAAGAGAGAAGGTGATTGATAACATGCACCCCAACGTTCATAGCAGCACTATTTACAATAGGCAAGATATGCAAGCAACCGAAGTGTTCAGCAACAGACGAATAGATAAAGAAGATGTGTGCAGACACACACGCACACAGAAAAGAATATTACTCAGCCTTGAAAAAAAGAATGAAATTTTGCCATCCGCAAAAACATGGATGGACTTGGAGGGTATTATGCTTAGTGAAATAAGTCAGACAGAGAAAGACAAACACTGTATGATATCATTTATATGTGGAATCTAAAAAATAAAACTAATTAGTGAATAGAACATAAAAGAAACAGACTCACAGATATAGAGAATAAACTATTGGTTACCAGTGAAGAGAGGGAAGGAGGGAGGAGCCAGAGAGGGGAAGGGGATTAAGAGATACAAATTACTATGTATACAATAAACAAGCTACAAGGATATATTGTACAAACCAGGGAATATAGTCAATATTTTATAATAACTATAAATGGAATATAACCTTTTAAAATTGTGAATCACTATGTTGCACACCTGAAACATATAATATTGTATATCAAACACACCTCACGTAAAATTGTTTTTTAAAGAGAGAAGGTGGTTAATAGAAAAAAATATGAGGAAAAAACATGGGAAGAGAAAAAATGATGGTCACTCAGCATTACCTAACTTTATGTCAAGTGGATTTTGTGAAAAGGATTTAATGGATCAGAGCTACAGATGCAGATGAGTAGACTGAGAGAAAATGTTAGGTTCCCCTGAATTTCTAGTGCTGTACAGTTGCTTTAATCAGGGTGGTCGGAAAAGTGATTGCTCCTCCTCTCTCACCACCCCTCACTGGACTAAGGAGCGAACACCCCCAAAGTTCATTTCTTCTCATAGTCAATCACTTAACCTAAATTATTTGCCGTACAACTACTGTGCTTCACCACACTTTCCCTTTGAAGCTACAATGAAGAGTATGATCTTCACAATCATAGAAGTTACCATCTAGTGGGAGAGACTGGCATTAATAAGATAGCCACACAAGTAATGTAAATTTGTCACTGTGTTTAGATCTGTGAAGAGTAAGACGTGGTTCTAGAAGAAAACAAAATGAGAACTGGACTAAGTCAGCAAAGCACGGCTTCCATAGAGAAGTGATGCTGAGGCTGGGATAGGAATTAACCACGTGGTTGGGGGAAAAGAACATTCCAAGCAGAGGGTACCAGGATCACAGTGCACAGAGCCCCATGATGGAAGGAAGTATGAAAGAAAGTTAAATTGCCTTATAGACAAGATTTTAGGAAGGCCCTCCTCTTCCATTTACAGTATCAACTTCAACAAATTACAAAACAAATGTAGTCTCCCCCTACATTGAGGGGAAACCTCCAAGATGAATAAGAGAGGTGAGTGGGTGTCATAGGCCTTTAGAAGGACGGTTAGCAATATCGTCCAGGGCTGGGTCTGGCTTACTGACTGCTCGTGTATAGTTTTCATTTTTTTGTTTGTTGGGTGTGGGGGTTTTGTTCTTTTGATTTTGGCTTTCACAAAAATGGAAACATACTCTATAGGTGTTTTGAACCTGATTTTTAAAATTTAATGTTATGTACTGAACATCTTTCCATGTCAAACAAAATACGGATTTTCAGCATTACTTTTATGTGTTAAAAATTAACCCATCATAGAATCTTAACACAGAAGCTTCAACCAGATCTCAATTGTTGGACATGTACATTGTTTCCAATTTTAAAAACTAAAAACAACATTGTAAAGACATTGCTATGGATGAAAATTTGCACCTGTCCTTAATCATTTCATGTTAATGGCACTGGGATCAAGGGCAGTATCTAGAGTCAAGCAGACCTGGTTCCAATTCTAGTTACACAACTTACAGCTGTGTGCCGTGGACAACTCAGTAAGTGTCAGTTTCCTCATCTATAAAATGGGTGTAGTCACGGTATCTATCGTACTAGATTGTCGGGAGGCTTTAGATGAGATAGTTCAAGTACACAGCAAGATGTCTGCAATAAAATAAGCACTTAATGACTAATACTTATTATTTCTATTAGAAAAGTGCTATGTTTAAGACTTTTGATAGATATTGCCAAATCCTCCTCCAAAGAATCGTATGAATTAGTTTTTTATCTGCCATGTGTGAGACAGCCCAAAGAAATACATTCTTTAGCAGAGTTTCATTACCCCATCCCTGCTTCAGAGAATTTCGTTACAGGGGAGATCTAGCTTAAAAGCAGCAGGAAAAGCAGTCAGTGTTCTGCCATCTCTCCTTAGATCCTTTCACTAAGTTCATGCACAACCAGCTACTGATGTACTTTTCAATCCCAGCAGCCATCTGTGAGTCTTCACTGGGATTCCTCAGGCTGCTGAAATTTGCTTTGCTTTGTGTGTAAGGGAAGCTAAAAGCGCTTGGGGATTCACTCCCCTCACCCCAGGGATAGCTCTAAACCAAAGACTGACATGTAAGTGTAGATAAATGCTGCAGCATCCTTGCTCCCAGCTGGAGACAACTTTAAGGTGTGACCTACTCTGTCTTCCAAAAACCCCGGGGGGACTGGACCTTGTTTGAGTGGCCTCCTTTCTTCCCCTGGCAGCTTCCCCATGCCTTTAACCAGTCTTCTTCTTGGAGCCTATCCTAACAAATCACATTCACAGAGAACTCTATGTTACAGTTTTCCTCTGAGAAAGACAGAAGTCAACTTTTTTTCCCCTTGGTTGTGAGAGTTTAAATCTAAATTCACTGACAATTTTTTCTAACAGAAAACAATAGATATTTTTTTTCTTGGGAATTTGCATACTATAGGTTTCAATTTCATCAGCAGAAGGAAAATTGGAGAGCAGAGTAGAAGCAATATGGTTTGTGTTTTCATGGAAACTGTGCTCATGGGATGAGTGCTGGGACATCCCGGGACTCTAGGCCACGTCTGCTAATAACTAGCTGGGTGATCCTGAACAAGTCACTCATCTATCTAGGCTTCAGAATATCTACTGATATTCTCTAGGTCTGAAGAATACCTACCAGAAATGTCTAGGGCTTGTGCGTGTCTATGAAAATATCGCTACTGGAAAGGCAGACCTCAGAATGGAGTTCACAAACACCTTTAATAATCCTTAACTTTCACATTTCTTTGAAGATACCCACATTTCTATCACATGCTTCCTCACTCCAAGCTCAGTTTTCTTGTCTCCACCTCCTAAGGAGGCCTGCTTTGATGAGCAGCAGATTTAAGCCTGCTGCTATAGAAAATCCATCATTCATGGCCCACCTCCACTCCCCTAAATTCCTGACTCCTTCCCTCAATATATCACCAATCATGCAGCTTCCAGCTGTAATATCCTCAGCAGAGCAGGCATGCTTGCAGTGGATCAAAAAGGAGAAAAACTGGATCGACATCACTTATCCTCTTATTTGTACAATCTGACTAGGTAGGGCCCTCTGCGTTCAGAGAACCCAAAGGCGGAGAAAGGAAAGTCCTGAGGCGGAGGCGTCGTGTCCTCACCCTGTGCTCAGAGGTAGGCACAATGTATGAATGAGGCACTTGGGACAGTTCCGAGTTTCCTCTGTAAGGCAGCAGCCTCCAATTACTTAACAAATACTCAATAGATTGGGAGGGTTGGCAACTTCTGGCTAGGAGCAAGGACTTCATAAGAAATGAAGCCTAGGGCTTCCCTGGTGGCGCAGTGGTTGAGAGTCCGCCTGCCGATGCAGGGGACGCGGGTTCGTGTCCCGGTCCGGGAGGATCCCACATGCCGCGGAGCGGCTGGGCCCATGAGCCATGGCCGCTAAGCCTGCGCGTCCGGAGCCTGTGCTCCGCAACGGGAGAGGCCACAACAGTGAGAAGCCCGCGTAGCAGGAAAAAAATAAATAAAAGACGCCTATTTCTGTTTAAGGGAAGATTTAAACCTCAATACGAAACACCATATACACCCACAAGGCTGAAAACAAAAGAAAGGGTTAAAGTATGATGATATCAAAAGGTGGTAATGGGTAATGATGTTGATCAACTCTTTTACACTTTCGGCAGGAGTGTAAATTGTTACAATCACTTTAGAAAACACTATGCCAGGACCTGCTAAAGTGAATATATGTGTATCATATGACTGTGCTCTTAGAAAATTACAGAGAAGCCCTTGCATACAAGCATAAGTTCATAGCAGCATTATTCACATACAAGAAAAATGGGGAACAATGCCATGTCCAGATGTTCACTGACAAGGATATGCATAAACAAACAATTGAATAAGAAAATTCACAGGAATATCTAAAGTGCCTTTGGAAGAGAGAACAGAGGGTTCGGTTCTGCCCTATTTATGTTTCTTCTTGGGAACAGACATTGGTTTTGTGTGTCTTCTTGTGTTGATTTTTTAAAGAAATAGGAAGAAGAAAAAAAAAACTTTCTCCTCCCCTTTCCTCGCTCTCACTCCCCCTCTTCAATCCTTCTGACACCCCAACTCCCACACTTTCTGTTGTTTTGGTTTGCTATGCGCCCACATTCCTATTTGTTATTCTGTGTTCAGTAGTCTCGTTATGATAAAAAAAGAAAATTAATAAACCATAACAAATGAAACATCAGAAATGGATCTTTAAACATAAAGCTTAATGAAAAGGGCAAATCATAAAAGACTATAGGCTGTTACCATTTTTGTAAAGGTAAAACTAAACAATGTATTATTGAGGAATACCTACACATGTGATTTTTTAAAACTAAGGAAAAAAAGAAATAACAAGAAAATCTAAAATAATCATTATCTCTAGATGGGAGGTGGTGGGGTGCAGGGGGGTGTAGAGGCTAGAAGCAGCACATAAGTAGAAAAAATCCATCTGTGTTGTTCTAGGTCTCATACAGGTGCTGAGTTCATGGGTGTTCACTTTATTATGCATCATAATCATGTATATTTCATACTGCTGTTTCCTAAGTATCAAGTATTACCTAAGAAATGAATTTTAAATAAATAATATGAATAAATGGGAATGTGACTCAAAAATGGAAAAAAGGCAGAGCAAACTGGCAAAATGGACTCCCTTCTTGAGTAAACTGTAGGCATTAGTAGGCATTCATTCATGTGCTACTCTCTGAATTTATCACTACAGGTTGATCCCTACGGAACAGTCAATATCGTACTTCAGCTCCTCCACATTTAAATATAGAACAATAATAAATTAATAAATTCTTATGCTACGGAATTCACAGATTTCCTGGAAGATAAATACAAATTGGTAAACTGAGAAATGTTTCACAGTTATACGTGGCATTGTGATCATCTTCCCGATACTACCTCACAAGAAGGCTTGAGGACAAAAGACAAAACCAAAAAGGAAAACTCTCAAGAATGTTAAGAAGAAAAATGACAAGAGTCTAAGAAAAAAGTTTTTTAAGAAAATAACTAAATCCAAAACAACTGGTAACTGATCTGGAGCCTTTGCTTTTTTTCTCTCGTGTTCACCTTCACTTGATATTTATAGAAATGTGGTAGATTGACGAAAAGAACCAAAACAAGGGCAAAGTACAGTCTATGCACTTTCTATTAAGCATTGAGACAATGAGAGCAAATACTAGTACCTTTTCCTAGGGCTTTATAATGTCATGTCTCTGAAAGCACACACCTACCCATCTATATGATCTTTTTAAAAGTAAAGTTCTGAGGTCAAATTAAATGAAAGATGCAATTTGAAAATTCATAGTTTTATAATTGCTATGGTCAAGTATGTAAAGCAAATATATAATTTCTCTAGATATTTGATTATTTAGAAAGTGATGAGGTAAAAATTGAAAATATAAAAATGCATCTTGAAATATTTTCCAAAAAGTTTACTTGATGCAAACAAAATTAGTCAAAAATTGAAAAACTAAACAATTTTGAGACATATTTATCTATATGAGAGTAACTTAAGTGACTGTTTTCCTTTCCCCATTCAATAAGCTGAATTATTTTACAAGACTGACCAGTTGCATAACTTGCTACTGTCTCCATCTCACTGCTTCTAGTAAGAGCCCTGCATTATGACAACACCTTGACCAGGGCCACTGGAATGGTTTGTTCTGAGCTTACCCCAAACTCATTTATCATTGATAAAACAATCGGGCTATAAAACAGTCACATGTGATACCTCTTTTAGGAAGATAAGAGCAAATGGTCACATAGTTACAATGGAGAAGCAGAAGCATGAAGAAGTTCAATGACTTCCTTAAGGTCACATGAGGACAAAATCAAGAATAGAAAATAGGTTTCCTACCAATCAGTCGAATGAGCTCTGTTTCCAGGGTTATGCTGCCATCTTTACTTAGATCACAGAAAAAGAGAAATCCGATTACCATCAGTACAGTATGTCATTGAGCTGAATTTCTGTTACATTACCTGATGGCCAGTGTAGGAAACAACTTTCTTTCTCTCTCCTCCGGTTTCTGTGTTGGTCTGCTGGGAAGAAAAAGCTTCATCCAAGCCCGTCTCCCTACTCAGCAGTGGTGGAAGATAGATATCTTCCCCTATTCCATCTGTGAGAAGTGGTGAGACAGGCCTGCTGTTAGCAGCCTGAAACTGCTTGGCAAATTTATTGGCATCTCTTCTTCAACCTACTTTTAACTATCTGACATTCTAAGCAATAGGTCCCAGTGTGTGGGCTCTATGATTTAAATTAAATGTGAGAAAAAGAGGCCTCCTGGGGCCTCCAGCCTAAGCCATGTTCTCCAACTCTGTTTACCAGAGGCATTGCATTTCCAGGTGAGCTACATGACCAGCTGTTAATAACCTAAGGGGGATGTCAATCATTCTCCAATGTCAAGGTCATCTGAGCTGCTTTAATTCAGCACCCCCTCCCCCAGTTACAAGCTCAAGGAGTATACTTATTACCTCACTACCAGTTATCAATTGCCCATTTTTCTTAAACATTAAGTATAGAGGTATCCACACTGGGCAATGTGATGAGAACTGCACGTACTCTTATGGGACAGACTATTGCCTGTTGGTGGACCAGCAGGGCAAACAGTCTGTCCTATTCTGCTTCCCTCACTTCCTTACAGGCTTCACCTACGAGCTCTCCCTCATTAAAATCATTTGTACCAGAATCCCCTTCACAGGTTCTGCTTGACGCTTTTCAAACAAACTTCTGAAGATCAGCTCCCAGGTCACTAGGACTCCTCTCTTGGAATCAACTTTCTTTTTTAGAAAAGAAAATAAGCTTACTTGCAAAATGGTTTACAGTGAAGTCCAAGCTTTAGATAAACTAGCTGAGCAGATTCTAGTAAGTAAATGGGCATTTAAAGGGGAAAAACTTATAAGGTTATCAAGTTTATAAGATCACAGACACTCTTCATAATGAGAAAGTTTCCTCACCTGATTATCAGTCATATCAGTAGGGGTTGTCATGTAGAGATATTGTAAGTCAGGGATGAAGCTGACTTCATTGGGAAGTCAGTATCTTACAGAAAATGCTTTAAGGTTTTACTTGTTTTGGAGACCAGGGCCAAAGAGGCAACCCCGGTTTGTGGGGTTGTTGAGTGCGATGGTGCACCTTCATTCACAGGGAGACAGTGCAAATGGGTTGGTTTTGTTTCACAAGGGTTGTACTTTACATTTCATAGAGATGAAATTACAGATTTCATCAGGAGTTGGGTATTCATTTTTTCTTCCAAAAGCCTTGTTTTTTTGTGTTTTTTTTTTTTTTTTTTTTTTTTTTTGCGGCACACAGGCCTCTCACTGCTGTGGCCTCTCCCGTTGCAGAGCACAGGCTCCGGACGCGCAGGGTCAGCGGCCATGGCTCACGGGCCCAGCCGCTCCGCAGCACGTGGGATCTTCCCGGGCCGGGGCACGAACCCACGCCCCCTGCATCAGCAGGTGGACTCCCAACCACTGCACCACCAGGGAAGCCCCAAAAGCCTTGTTTTTAATAGTTCTTTATTTCGTCTTGTGAAGCCTCCCCCAAAAGACTTTTCTTGTTTTTATTTGTTTTGGTTTTGGTTTTTTAGAGAAAGAGAGATTTATTTTCAGGAACTGTCTCACACAATTGTAGAGGCGTGGTAATTCCACACTAGGCCAGCAGTCTAGAAACCCAGGGAAGAGTTGCAGCTTGAGTCCAAAGGCCATCTGTTGACAGAATTCCTTCTTGCTCAGGGGAAGTGACTCTTTGTTCTGTCAAGGTCTTTAACGGATTGGATGAAGATTTTTTTTTAATAGTATCACCACTTATTGTTTTCTTACTATAGTAAAAAAGTGATTACCCACATGTGAAAGATAGTCTGCTTTACTCAAAGACCACTGATTTAAGTGTTAATCTCAGCAGCGGGGGGGGAAAAACCCACCTTCACAGAAACATCCAATATAATGTTTGACCAAATATCTGGGCACCGTGGTCAAGTTGACACAAAATTAACCATCACAATTATCTTGGCAAATTCCAAGCGGTTTTGCATTACTTAGGTTTTCAGATATGGAGGTACACCCTATTCATTGTTCCAGAATAGTTCAGACTCCGCATGTCTTATTGTATTTCATCATAACCAGGGAATCAGAATCCTAATTTAACAAAATTTAATGGGAGGTATCTCTTCTCACTGGTTGTATGGCTCTATACTCAGTAAAGGGCATTCTCTTCTCCAGTATTGAGGTCCTAATCAGCAAAGTTGGTAGATGATTTAGCTGAGTGGCAAAAGGGTGAGTAAATCAAACCAGTTACTGGACAGGTTTTCAGAGAGCCCCAGATCACTACCTCAGAATCCATGTACAAAAATCTTTAAAGGAGAGATGGATACCCATTTAGTGGACACAGACCAGACAAAGACAGATTATCAAGACAACTGACAGGGAAGTATGTTTTCAAAGTGAAGACCTAAAGATATTGTTACTAGAGAAAGGAAAGAGCTACTCTTTGCTGAAGTGAAATATAGGAGAATGAGTTTGGAACAAGGTGACAATAGCACATATAACTAGCTATATGGTATAGAAGAAGAATATATGCAAAGAAATGTCACAAATATTGGGGAAAATCACACTATCTCCTGCTAGGGTGAGCTTTTTCAAATCCTTCTTCTTGTGAGCTTATATCACTTTGAGAACTTCAGTATCTGTTTAAGGGCAGTAAAGAATCCAATCATACCAGTCATCTTTCAACAAAATATGTAATAGATCAGTACTTCTCAACCTTAGTTACATATTAAAACCAGCTGGAGTGATTTAAAATCACTCCTCATGCTAAGGCTGTACCTTAGTCTAATTAAACAGAATCTGTGGTGAGATACATATCAATATTTTAAAAACTCCCCAAATGATGCCAATATGAAGCCAAAGCTGAGGGTGACTTACATGCATATGTTAAGAAATGTTTGTATATTGGAATACTATATATAAAAAATCCTAAAGATGTCACCAGAAAACTACTAGAGCTCATTAATGAATTTGGTAAAGTTGCAGGATACAAAATTAATATACAGAAATCTGTTGCATTTCTATACACTGACAACAAAATGTCAGAAAGAGAAATTAGGGAAACAATCCCATTTACCATCACATTAAAAATAAAATAAAATACCTAGGAATACACCTACCTAAGGAGACAAAAGATCTGTACTCCAAAAACTATAAGACAATGATGAAAGAAATTGAAGACAACACAAACAGAAAGATATGCTGTGTTCTTGGATTGAAAGAATTAATATTGTTAAAATGACCATACTACCCAAGGCAATCTACAGATTCAATGCAATCCCTATCAAAATACTAATGGCATTTTTCACAGAACTAGAACAAATAATTTTAAAACTTGTATGGAAACACAGAAGACCTCAAATAGCCAAAACAAACTTGAGAAAAAAGAATGGAGCTGGAGGAATCATGAACCCTGACTTCAGACTATACTACAAAGCTACAGCAATCAAAACAGTATGGTACTGGCACAAAGGCAGACACGTAGATCAATGGAACAAGATAGAAGGCCCAGAGATAAATCCACACACTTATGGTCACCTAATCTATGACAAAGGAGGCAAGAATATATAATGAAGAAAAGACAGTCTCTTCAACAAGTGGTGCTGGGAAAACGGGACAGCTACATGTAAAAGAATGAAGTTAAAACATTCTCTAACAGCATATACAAAAACAAATTCAAAATGGATTAAAGACCTAAATGTAAAACCAGATACTATAAAACTCCTAGAGGAAAACATAGGCAGAACACTCTTTGACATAAATCAAAGCAATATTTTTTTGGATATGTCTCCTAAAGTAAAGGAAATAAAAGCAAAAATAAATGAATGAGACCTAATTTAACTTAAAAGCTTTTGCACAGCAAAGGAAACCATCAATGAAACAAAAAGACAACCTACTGAATGGGAAAAAATATTTGCAAATGATATGACCAATAAAGGATTAATATCTAATGTATATAAACAGCTCATACAACTTAACATCAAAAAATAAAAAACCTGATTTTAAAAATGGGCAGAAGAACTGAATAGACATTTTTCCAAAGAGGAAATGCAGATGGCCAACAAGTACATGAAAAGATGCTCAACATCACTAGGCATCAGGGAAATGCAAATCAAAACCACAATGAGATATCACCTCACAGCTGTTAGAATGGCTATCATCAAAAAGTCTACAAATAACACATGTTGGCAAGGATGTAGAGAAAAGGGAACCCTCCTACACCATTGGTGAGAATGTAAATTGGTACAGCCAGTATGGAAAACAGTATGGAGTTTTCTCAAAAAACTCAAAATAGAACTACCATAGCAATTCCACTACTGGGTATATATCTGAAAAAAACAAAACACTAATTCAAAAAGCTGCATGCACCCCAATATTCATAGCAGCATTCATAGCAGCATTATTTACAATAGGTAAGACATGGAAGCAACTTAAGTGTTCATCAACAGACGAATGAATAAAGAAGATGTGGTGCATGTATATGCAATGGAATACTACTCAGCCATAAAAAAGGAAAGTTTGACATTTGCAACAACATGGATGGACTTGGAGAGTATTGTGCTAAGTGAAATAAGTCAAACAAAGAAAGACAAATACTGTATATTTTCACTTATATGTGGAATCTAAAACAAACTAGTGAATATAACAAAAAATAAGCAGACTCACAGATATAGAAAGCAAACTAGTGGTTACCTGTGGGAAGAGGGAAGGGGAGAAGGGCAATATAGGGGTAGGAGATTAAGAGGTACAAACTATTATGTATAAAATAAATAAGCTACAAGGATATATTATACAACACAGGGAATATAGCCAATATTTTATAATAACTATAAAAGTAGTATAACCTTTAAAAATTGTAAGTTACTATGTAGTCCACCTGTAACTTATATAATATTGTACACCAACTATATCTCAATTTAAAAAAGTAAAAAACAAGTTGTAGGTTTTTCAGTTTAGCTTTTTGTTTTTAGAATGGAATAACAACTTCTAAGCTTCTTACATGTTGGACTGAAAACTGCTAAACAACTTTACCAACACATAAAATCCCATAAGGGTTCCACTAGCTCATTACCTTGCCATAAACAGGAACATCCCTTGTAAAACCTATCTCAGTAGAATATTAGAGCCAGTCACATTAAAAAATATATATTTACACATATTAAATATATATGTATTTTATATAAAACATATTGGATATATGTATATATATTTCTACCATATCCATACACACACACAGTAGAAATTCTCATGACAAGTGACGAGCTTTTTATTTAAGTTCAGCTCTTTCTAGTCTAAGCTTGCCTTTCTGGAAAAAGCATAATAATTTATGAAATAAATAATTTAAAAATAAATAGTGAATATTTTATAGCTTTTTACTACCTAATTAAAATAGATTTGTATACTAACAGATAATGATTCTAAGGATGCTGTTGAACTCAGACCCACCCCTAAAAATATACTATTCTGATCAATGTGACCCATAGTATCTATGGGCACGGAGATAATCCACCTCACTTCTTCACAACCTCAGTCTATGATTTAAAGACAAAAAAAGCCACTTCTTTCCCCCAAGGAATTCCTATTTCCCCTAGATCAGCTCATATTTTTCCACAATGGAAATTCAGAAGCTTAAAACTCTATTCTCCATCCCAGCCAATTTCACTTTAAACTGTCAAAGAAAAAAATGTCTGAAGTTAAAATAAAATCCATATGAAGTTAGCATTTACCTTGTGCCACACGTAGGAATTCCATTTCTACTTGCAAAATAAAGAGGGAAATTGACTTTTCCCACTAACTCAGGCCTTAAGTCCACTTTTACTAAAACTTTTTAACTAACTGAGTCAAGCATAGCTTTTAAAGATAACTCAGTATATGGTGACCTAATATATCACCAGAAAGTACGTTGGGTAGGTGTCACAACAGCAGATGTTTGGTCTATTTAATTCTGAGTCTGGCTCAGCAGTGGGTAATGCTATCATTAATCCACTGAGAGCACACCCCTCAGATGATAATCAGGGAGGAACTTTTTTTTAAGTAACCATAATTACAGTGACACTCTCAATAGCCCTAATTATGGAAATGAGTTTCACATTAAATTCACCTGCCTAATAATATACAGTAAAAGTCTATTTCAGCTGAACTGTGTTGTTTGTAAAGCAGCAGGGCCTGAGGTTCAGGTACAAGACGTGAATAATAGAGCCATCATCTCCAGAGTTTCAACTCAGATTAAAAGCTGGTATTTGTGAGCTTCCCTGGTGGCGCAGTGGTTGAGAGTCAGCCTGCCGATGCAGGCGACACGGGTTCGCGCCCCGGTCGGGGAAGATCCCACATGCCGCGGAGCGGCTGCGCCCGTGAGCCATGACCGCTGAGCCTGCGCGTCCGGAGCCTGCGCTCCGCAACAGGAGAGGCCACAGCACTGAGAGGCCCACGTACCGCAAAAAAAAAAAAAAAGCTGGTATTTGTTTGCCTAGAGCTCGTGTTATATGCTAGGCATGAAAAATGCATCTCTAGGCAAAAAGCTAGGGGATTCCAAACAACATTCTGGTCCAGGTTTATCTCATACATTTTTCCTGGTGCCCAGTGTTTTACTCTATCCAGACTCTAAGATATTGAGCAAGGAAAGCAGTTTCCTGCTTTTTCCTATGCTTAAAAAAAAAAAAAAAAATCCATGAGTTTGATGTTGATTGCTGATAGTTCCACTCATTTTTGATCCTGAGAGAAGTGTGAGAATTTGTAACCTCCAAGCTTTCTCTCAAGATCCCAGAAGGAAAATACATATATGTATACATACACAAACACACACAGAGGCGCATACAGATGCACACACACAGTGGCTATAGCCTAATTCTTCTAATATAGATATATCTCTTTCACATGGAAAGTACAGTCACATATTTGTCTTTCAGAGACTCTAAGCATACCATAGTAATGTCTTTATCTTCTGATAGTCAATAAATTGTAAAGATAGTGAAAAAACTGAAAGCAGTCTATTGTCTACAGGAGAGAGAAAGTGAGACATCTAAGGAAGAACTGTGTGGCCCTTGCCTTCTCATTTTTCATCCTTTTCCTTGGTTTGGCTCACTCAGAATTATTCATTAATATTCAGTGATACTAAGAGTTCACCCTTACAGCATCCACAAAGCAAACCACTCTTAACTTTACAAACTCCTAAAAAGATCTCTCCTTTGCTCTCATCCTTACTCTGAAGTTTAGACGGGCTCTCCGACTCTGAGGTAAAAGGAAAAAGAGAAGGACAGAGTGATTCATTTTCCCTCAGATTCCAGCTAAAAATGGCAAATGAGGATAAAATCCTGCTATAAGTCATTTATTATGAGGGTGACTTCATGTTGATGAAAGTTGCAAATGGGCAGAATATATTAACTCTTTTGAACTTTAAGACAACTCTTTCTCTCATCAACTGCAGTCCCAGTGGTAGAGTTGAATGGTGGGAGATATCAGTCCTTTCAGCCCTCATTAAATTTTTGGCCACAAGCCATTGAACTAAATTCAAGAAGCTGAAGCCCTGAAATTTACTTTAGTTCTTTAAACAAAGGCTTCTTTCCTGGACAATGAAGTTTTGAGTGTAATTTGCTCTCCTAACTATAGAAGGTTCACAGGGAGTTCACCAGGAAGAAATTCATTGGACTTTCTATTGTTCTTTTCTCTCCTTTCCCACCCCCAATGTATTAATTCTATAGACCTCAAGTGCTACTGCCCTTCATTTGGTGAAATTTAATTCAAATTAAAATTTACGAAACAGAATAGATCATATAAGGAATCAATTCTAATAAAAACAATAAAACTATAAATTTCTCATTGATCCCTGCCCTCTAGTAGCTTGTAATCTTAGTCATGCCAATTTAAGAGAGACTCTACCTTTGGTCTTTGATGGAACTTAAAAAGTAATCTAGCCAATCTGATCCCATATCTTATCTAGGGTTCATTTTCTGGTACAAGAAAGAGTGCTGTAGATAAGATTTCTTGCAGGGATAAACCCAAAATTAGTGGAAGAGAAGTCAATTTGCGGCTTTTCCAGAAGCAACACTCCCCATCAAGGTTATTAGTGATTTATTTCAAGCACCAAAGAAGGAAATGGTATATACAGATGGAGGTCCATGGTGGGGAGGGAGTCAGGGTGGGTGGGACTCAAAATGGGGAAACAACCCTACTCTGAAGTCTAGTTCATGAAAACAAATGTTTTATTTGCTGCGGTACTTTAAAAATAGATGTAACTTGGAGAAATCCTCACCGTGGCAATAGTACTGACTTTTCTCATATCTTTTAAGAGAAAATAAAATATGACCTTTCCCTACTTACTAGCTACCTCCTTTACAGAAGGCACACATGGAGCATAGCCTACACCATTTGGATAATGCATTCTGGCTTGTACCGTTTCACTATGGTAAGATGGAAAGGGCAACAGATTTCAAGTGAGAAAAACGTGGGTTCTAGTCCCAGCTCAATCATGTACTAGCCTCAAGGCCTTGAACAAGCATCTTAATTTTCTGAGCCTCAGCCTCCTCTTCTATAAAGTGTCTTGAGCAGGCTACTTGAGATAATAAATGTGAAGACACTTTACAAAACTATCTCTGTGTAAATGTAGGATTGATCATGGGCCATGACCATGTCGTTCACTGTCATTTTAGGAACATATCAGGTCTTTTAGAATAGAGACAGGACTAGATCTTTCCTAGAACCTACCATAGCAAAACACGCTCCAAGTCCATCCATGTTGCTGCAAATGGCAAAATTTCATTCCTTTTTATGGCTGAGTAGTATTCCATTGTGTATATATATATATAGCACATCTTCTTTATCCATACATCTGTCGATGGATACTTAGGTTGCTTCCAGGTTTTGGCTATGGTAAATAGTGTTGCTATGAACGTCAGGGTGCATGTATCTTTTCAAATTAGTGTTTTTGGGGGTTTTTTTGGATACATACCAGATTGGAATTGCTAGGTCGTGCTAAGTGAAATGTCAGACAGAGAAAGACAAATAGAGTATGATATCACTTATATGTGGAATCTAAAAATATATAACAAACTAGTGAATAAAACAAAAGAAGCAGACTCACAGATGTAGAGAACAAACTAGTGTTTACCAGTGGGGAGAGGGAATGGTGAAGGGGCAATATAGGGGTAGGGAAAAAAGGGTCATTATGGGATTATATGAAATCATCTGTGTGAAACTTTTGAAAATTGTAAAGCGTTATAGAATTTAAAGAATCTTCCATTTAATAGAAAAAAGAACCTGCCATATAACAAAAATAGTGAAGACTTATTGAGAATGTACCAAGTAACTCAAGAAGCTGAAGCCTTGTAATTCACTTTAGTTCTTTAAACAAAGGCTTCTTTCCCGGACAATGAGGCTTTGAGTGCAATTTGCTCTCCTAACTATGGGAGGTTCACATAGATAGTCAAGCTAAAAGGGACCTGAGACATCATCTGATCCAACCCAATTATATACTAGATCATAAGACTGAGCTCCGAACTGACTTGCCCAATATGAAGATGGTGCAGAAATGGAAGCAGACAACACTGCTCCTGACCTGGACTCTGGTCTCTGTACCACCCAGAACAGACTGGGGCAGTTTTCATTCAGGACAAAGATACTGCAAGTACGTGTATTTTTGTGATGAAAGGGAGAATTCCCAATCTCCATGAGTAGCTGACTTCATATCTTGATATTTTGACAAAGAAGCTCTTTTTCCAACAGGCTCTGATCCTGAGGATTTGTCATTCATTGGAAGAGGCAAAGTAAAGCATAGGAAGTGAACAGTGAGTGGTCTGACTATAACTGGACTTCTAGATAAGCAGGTTTGGGATTGCTGAGGGAACAAGGGAAAAAGTGGCATTTAGGTCTTTTCCTAAACGGCCCTCCACTTCAAAACTTTGCCCAGGAAGCCGCATTCAAGGGACCATACCAGGCATGCACGTATAAGAGAAACTCGGGAATGGAGTATGAATCCACCGTCTGCCACCTATTAAGGCACACTGTAGCTTCCTCAGTGCGACCCCTGAAAACAAGGTCTTAATGGCCTTCTTTCTGTTTTTCCCTAAACATTTATCCTCAAGGAGGTCATAAGAGGCCGGCCTCTGGGAAGCCACACTCTGATTCAATGAGCTATTTCTGGGAGAGTTTCAAGGAGAAAAATGATAAAAGGCAGGGTCAGGAGGAGGCCTTCATCTGGCACAGCAGAGCAGCAGGAATTGGGAACAAGCAGTCAGACCCCAGACTGGAAGTGTGATGTGCTTCCCCTCTCACAGCCCTCTGAAGTATTCACACATATATATCATCAGCTCATTTCTTCCCCGATCCTCAGCGCCTCGGTTAAAAGTCAAGAGGCAGTAGGGGAGAGTGGCACATATGTTCTTCTATTAATATCTAATTAATTGACACAAAGACTACCCAAGGAGCATAACTTCTAGATGCAGAGAAAGCAGAATAGTGACTGCAGAGTGTGGACCCTGACCATGGCCTTATCAGTCTAGAGAATTTCCTAGAGGCATGCTACAAGTATTTCTGAAAGGACCCTGGGGCTTTCTGTGTTGCTGAGGCAGTATGATTTGCAGATGCAAAAACTTTCAGATTTTCTCTCCGAATTACTCCCATTCCGGAAAACACAAAAAGTAACACCATCAGTGCCAATAAAAAAGGGAGCATCCAGCACCAGGTTTGATCTTTTTCATTATTCATTCTCCTTAACCTATAGCAGAATTTAACCCTAAAAATGGCCTGGCATTATTGTTGTTAATGTGTCTAAACCTTCCTTAATAGTCCAGCTTAAATTAGTAAAAGAAAGCAGAGCTAACAGATGCAAACTTAAGGCAAATTAATAAATTCTCATTTGCTATGGATTCACACATCTGGTTAGATTTTCAAATTTGTTTTCAGAAGCACTCTGCAGGGCAGAAAGTAGCAGATTGCTCATGGGTGCTGGGGGAGGTTGGAGACTGGGGCGTGCACTGGAAGGGAATGAGAATGACTCAGTCCACCCACATGTCTCTGATGTACTGGAAATAGTATCTTCTGAAACCAAGGGTCAGACTCTTACTGACGCTGCAAAAAAAGTCCTAAGCCTTTTTTTTTTTGTGTGTGTGTGTGTGTGTGTGTGTGTGTGCGGTACGCGGGCCTCTCACCGCTGCGGCCTCTCCCAACGCGGAGCACAGGCTCCGGACGCACAGGCCCAGCGGCCATGGCCCACGGGCCCAGCCGCTCCGCGGCACGCAGGATCCCCCCCCCTCCCCCGTACCGGGGCACGAACCCGCGCCCCCTGCACCGGCAGGCGGACTCCCAACCACTGCGCCACCAGGAAAGCCCCTAAGCCTTTTTAAAGTCGCCTAATTTCCTTGGGTTCATACTTTTCCAGATCACGCTTTAGCAACTTGAAGCTCAATGGCCATTGCTTCTGTTTATTGAGTTCTTGTAAGACTTCTGTTGAGAGTCAACCTCATTTTGATTAATTGCATTGGTTACATTATAGAAGCAATGAACTGACCCAAACTGGCCAAGCGGCAGCTCCTGTTACTGGCTGGCTTCTTAGAATTTGCCTTAAATTTTATCAGCTGCTACTCTAAAAAGAAATATTCTTTTTCTTAAAGTCTTGGACCTTCCTTAGTACATTGGCTATCACAATTACAGGAGGTGTGAAAACAGGAACACCTGCCTTTACCTTTAAAAAGGGCAGGATGGGGAGGTTAATTAATGCAACAAATATTTATTCCATAACTACAATGTGCCTAGGAACACAGTGGAGGATAAGCGTGTATGAAATATAACGTTTCCCTAGGGAGCTGTAAGCGTACATGAGAGGACACATTGAGAGTTCCATGCGAAGAGTGAGATGAGCTCAGACAGGGGATGAGGAGAGATGAGTTACAGGTGCTGCCACCAAAGCTCCAGGGATCACGGAAGGATACTAGTGTGTCCTGAACTCAGACACATTTAAAATAAACTTTCCTAAGGTTGATTTTTTTTTCTACCTGGCATTTGTGGCAGACTAAAATATTCCTGAGGAAGAAAACTGAAGAAAGTTATTTTTATCTACACAAAAGAGATGTTTTCACATCATGTAAATACTGAAGAGGACTTTTTACTTTTTTAGAAAGGAAAATAATTAAATTAACATGAAGAAATGGAGCTACAACCTCTAAAGAGTTCTCTCTAAAATAAGAGTGATAATTTTCTTTACTCTCTTTCATAGCTATGATGAGTAAGCAAGGGTCATCAAGAATTTTACAGAATATATCACCCCCATAAAAATATGAAAGGATCTGAAAAAATTAGCCAAATATAAAACATTGAGGTTTCTTATTGTTATAATGTTAGATTTCTTCTTAAGGACTTCCACAATAAACAAAGATTTTGAAATGTTACTAAGATAAAATTCAATATAAGTCTCTATAGCCCACATCTTTGATCTTTCAAAAGTAAGATACCTATAAATAGCCTTCAAGGCATTGTTTTTTGACCCTAGATGAACATTTGAATCACCTGGGAGATTTCAAAGACTGTTCAGATCTCCTCTCAGATTAATTAGTACTTTTTAAAGCTCCCAAGGGAGCTGAAATACCCATACTACCACATTTACATTGACTTACAAATTATTCTCACCCAAACTTTACTGCAAGGCACATAGTAAAAAAACAAGTGACAATCTCTGAAGAGTAATTGGTTCCATAAACTCGTAGATGACATTGATGGTGGGGTTGTCTTACTAAATAATAGACTATTGATAAATCAGGTTGTCTTATAAGGAATTGCAATTTCAGAAATGTTAGGCATATTGATTCCAATTATAAACTCTGATCCTAGCCTGAACCTGATATAGCAATATGCTGGTAAGTTTCAGACAAATGAAGAATTTTGCTAAAACAGAGAAGCTTTCACTGGCAGTTACCCAGTTCTACTGTTGTGGCTCAGAATTCTTGCAGTTGGAAAAAAGATTCTTAAAATTTTATTTTGTTTTCCTAAGCCTAGGAGAGACAGTGAAGTCCGCGGACATTTGTCAGATGCATGTAGTGATTTTGAGTTTGTCACTGTAGCTGGGTATGTCACTGTAGCTCAGTGATGAGCAGATACTATACAAATAAATTCCTTTGCAAAAGAAAGAAACTCCAGCTTCATACACATTGCCCTAGGACAGATAAAACAATGGCTATGTCTGAAATGCACTAACTTTCTTGCTTAGATTCCCTTATGGGAAAGCAGTCATTCCAATTCAGTCTCTGATCTTAGAATAACATTAAGGTCAAGTTTACACCAAAACTATATGAACAGGTGAATGACTGCCATAAAGGTGAACCTTAACCTTTCTAAAGACATGGAGTTCAGCTAGAACTCAATCTGCATACAAGCAGTCTAATGGGTGTTTAAAACAACAAATATTAGAGTCCAGAAAAGCATCTAAAATTCAGAACACAGGCACTGAAGCCACCCTGCCAAACTGAGATATGTGATCCCAGGTAAGCTATTTAATCAGTCTATCCCTCAGTTTCCTTATCTTTACAAAACATATAATAGCATCTACCTTATATCGCTGTTAGGGAGGAAATAATAGAACACACACACAGAGCATTTGAAATAGTATTTAGTTTATAGATACACAAGCACACACAAAAAGTATCTCTTGTAAGTACTCAAATTCTGTATCTCTCTATTAAGCCACATGTAGCTGTACAATACATACACAAAAAGAAATACTCATATAAGAAAAAAACCCATCTTACACCTCTTCTTTCTAGAAATGGGACCACACATATTCCCAAAACAGGAGGGGAAAGAGAAAAAGACAACATCAAAGCTCTTACCAGCAAGATCATAGGCCCCTTAGCTTTTCCAAGAATGCTTCTGAAGATGGATTAGGTGAGGAGGAAACTGCTCTCACCAGTTAGGCCAGTGACATTAAACAACTGATTAAATTTCAGGACCACAAAATCCTTTATTAGAAATTAGCTTGGCTGGGCTCTCTAATTAGTAATGATTATGTTTTTTCTAGTGATCGGTCAGCTAAATCAGTCCAACCGAGGACACAGTTTTTTGAGTTCCAAATGATACAAATTGTTGACATCAATAAAATTTACCAACGAATGCCAAATTTCCCCTCCCCCTTGATTTTGGGACTCATTGAACTATAAATCACACACTGAAAACATCCCTCATATTTCTCTAACAAAAGAGGAAATTATTATTAGAATTTGCAAGAAATGCCTGAGATATCAATGTAGCTTATAGAGTGCTTTTTAATTTCCTCCAAGTTATAATGTTTAATAGTAACATTATATCCTAAAGTGACAGACTTGTACTAAGTACACACGCAATGGGTATTCATTATATAGTTGCTAAACTTATTGATCAAAATTTTTATAAAAGTCAATTTGGGTCAACATTAGAATAAGTATTTGAAGGATTTGAGAATTTTAGGAGTGAGAAAAGAAAGTCACAGAAAAGACCATTAGAGGAACATGTTCAAAGTTACACTGTAATTCAGAGGGAACACAGGAGTGGAATGTCAGTCTATCACAACCAAGACAGAAGCCTTAGCCAACCAAGGGAGATGAATGGAAAAGCAATGCTCCATATTAGGGTTCTTAGTTAGGGGAAGAAACTTAGGCTAGAGTAAAAAAATCTAACCTTCATTACAGTGCCCTCTCCCTCCTCCTTAATTGAAAAAAGACTTGAGATTTTGTAACCTGAGAAAGGCATCTATTGACTGTGTTCCCTTCATTGATTTTGAAGAGAAAACTTGATTTCTTTTGAATCAATCTAAAGGAAACATTTCAGAGTTTGCAAGGTGTAGATAATTAAAACCCCCAAGTAAAACATCTTAATAGTTTAACAGCTTGGTACTATATTTGATTTTATAAAAATGAGTTTAAGTCAAGCATATGTGTTCTAACAATGAAAATCAATACTATGCATGACATACATTCTACCAGAAAATATTCAGCTCAACTCATTTTCATTTGCCAAACAGCAACTAAGCATCTACCAAATGTGAAGTATAAAATATTTTGTAAAATACTTTATTGAGCATCTTTAGTACAAGCACTATATATATAAATTCTCACAAAAAGATTAAGAGAAAACTAGGTGACAAATAACTTAAGTAACTTGCCTAAGTTGCATACCAGTAAATGATGATGAAGCTGTATTCAAACTCAGTTCTGTCTAACTTCATATTCTATGCTCTCAACCATGTCCTAAGTCAGACTGGATCCTTTGTCTTAAGTGTCTTATATTAAGAAGGATGGAGGAGATGCATTCAAATGACTATATAATATCTAGTGCAATAAATTAGGTAATACAAATTAAGTCATATCAGATGATCCTGACATGACAGACTCCAGAAGAATGTAGTATTTAAAGACTGAGCAACTGATATTCAAAAACCTGTGAGTTTTAAGCCAAAGTTCTTCAAATTATATTCAGCGTTTTAAAATTAGAGGTTGGTTTTTTAAGGAGGCAAAAGACCTCTACTCCAAAAACTGTAAGACACTCATGAAATAAACTGAAGACAACATAAACAAATGGAAAGATATACTGTGTTCTTGGATTGGAAGAAACCAATATTGATAAAATGACCATACTACCCAAGGCAATTGACAGATTCAATGCGATCCCTATCAAAATACTAATGACATTTTTCACGTAACTAGAACAAATAATTTTAAAATTTATATGGAAACACAAAAAAACCTCATAGCCAAAACAATCTTGAGAAAGAACAGAGCTCTAAGAATCATGTGCCCTGACTTTGGACTATATTACAAAGCTACAGTATTCCAAACAGTATGGTACTGGCACCAAAAAAAAGACACATAGATCAACAGAACAGGATAGAAAGCCCAGAAATAAACCCATGCACTCATGATCAATTAATCTACAACAAAGTAGGCAAGAACGTACGATGGAGGAAAAACAGTCTCCATAAAACCATAAAATAAGTGGTTTTGGGAAAACTGGACAGCTACATATAAAAGAATGAAATTAGAACATTTTCTAACACCATATACAAAAATAAACTCAAAATGGATTAAAGACCTAAATGTAAGACTGAATACTATAAAACTCCTAGAGGAAAACATAAGCAGAACACTTTTTGACATAAATCAAAGCAATAGCTTTTGGATATGTCTCCTAAAGGAAAGAAAATAAGAGCAAAAATAAACAAATGGTACCTAGTTAAACTTAAAATCTTTTGCACAGCAAAGTAAACCATCAATGAAACAAAAAGATAACCTACTGAATGGGAGAAAATGTTTGCAAATGATATGGCTAATAAGGGATTAACATCCAACATATATAAACAGCTCATACAACTCAACATCAAAAAAACAAACAACCCGATAAAAAATGGGCAGAAGAACTGAATAAACATTTTTCAAAAGAGGAAATGCAGATGGCCAACAGGCACATGAAAAGATGCTCAACATCACTAATCATTAGGGAAATGCAAATCAAAACTACATGGAGCTATCACCTCACACCTATAAGAACGGCTATAATTTAAAAAAACACAAATAACAAATGTTGGCGAGGATGTGGAGAAAAGGGAACCCTCCTACACTGTTGGTGGGAATGTAAACTGGTGCAGTCACTTTGGAAAACAGTATTGAGGTTTTGCAAAAAACTGAAAATAGAGCTACCATATGACCCAGCAATTCCACCCCTGGATATACATTCAAAAAAGCCAAAAACGCTAACTCAAAAAGATGCACACAACCCAATGTTCAAAGCAGCATAATTTACAATAGCCAGGATATGGAAGCAACCTAAGTGTCCATCAACAAACGAATGAACAAAGAAGCTGTGTTATATAAATGCAATGGAATACTACTCAGCTATATAAAAAAAAGGGAATTTTGTCATTTGCAACAATACGGATTGACTTGGAGGGCATTATGCTAAGTGAAATAAGTCAGAGAAAGACAAATACTGTATGATATCACTTTTAGGTGGAATCTTAAAAATACAACACACTAGTGAACAGAAAAAGAAGCAGACTCAGATATACAGAACAAACTTGGGGTGCAATGTAAGTGTGGGGGAGATGGAGATACACACTATTGGGTGTAAGATAGGCTCAAGAATGTACCCTACAACATTGCGAATATAGCCAATATTTTGTAATAACTGTAAATGGAAAGTAACCTTTAAAAATTGTTTCAAAAGTTAAATTAAAAATAAAATAAAAATAGGGCTTCCCTGGTGGCGCAGTGGTTGAGAGTCCCCCTGCCGATGCAGGGGACACGGGTTCGTGCCCCGGTCCGGGAAGATCCCACATGCCGCGGAGTGGCTGGGCCTGTGAGCCATGGCCGCTGAGCCTGCGCGTCCAGAGCCTGTGCTCCACAACGGGAGAGGCCACAACAGTGAGAGGCCCGCGTACCGCAAAAAAAAAATAATAATAAAATAAATAAAATAAAATTACACCTGAATTTCTCATAGAGAAAAAAAATTAGAGGTAGGTTTATTCATAAAATAACTGATACTGAGAAGTTAAAAGGACCCTCACGAGTCACTGAATCCAATTTCATTCCAAAATAAGTATACTTTGAACAGAATTTCCAGCACAGGGAACAGCTTTTGCTCCCAGATTCCTATAATATCTTGGCACTCACCACCTATTAACTAAAGAGATGGGCCAACCCAACTATGATCAAGTTGGTCCAAGTCCTCTTCATCACCTTTTGTAATTGAATTTTTTCTTAACAGTTCACTCCATTAATACCCAATGTATGTCTCAAATTCCTTCTAATCACCAGAGTTTACTTGGTACAATTTTTAGTTTGTTTGCTTATTTTATTTCATATTCCTTTTTCATCATAAATGAGCATTACTGAGCACCAACTAAAACAGGACCTCATGCATCTAAAGCATAAAGTTATGATCACTTTCTGCATGGGCCCTACAGAAATTTACATTTTAATTGGGGAGAGAGGCTGGTGCATCTAAAAAACAAAAACAAACAAACAAAAAGAAACAAAAAAAAAATACTTCAATAACCACACAGAAGCACCAGAGCAGTTATGAAAAGCTCTATAAAAGAAGCCCTTTTCACAGGCCTTGCAGAATGGATAAAACTTAAATAAAAGAAGAAAGATTATCTGACAAATTAAAATTCCAATCCTTAATTAACTACTTAACTAAACATTTCTTGTTCTAACTCCTATGGGCACTAAAACAAAAGATGCAGAGGCAAGATGCAAAGTGGAATTGCAAAACGATTTGAGAAGAAGCAACCACATAGGTTTTTTCCCACATGGGCCCATCATGTTTCCCCTATTCCATATCATTTCATTTTCTTGCAAGTTTTCTATAAGATTTCACTTCTGATAAACTAAGTGTACTAGAGATCAAGTAATGCTCAAGGTCTTTATCCCTTATTTGTAAGAAACCCATAAAAGCTGGGCTCAGAACCAGAGTTATTTGAACAGTACTCTCTACTTGGCAAGCATGAGGACTGCGCCTGAAGCACGTCGTTAAGAAAAGTTCATCAGGTAGAATGAGTCCAGCATCATACATGAGAAACACTTTCCAAACAGTTCCATTTGCAGGACATTACACTGGTGTCAATGTCGACTTCCCTTCAACATGAGGTAGAACCTGGGAAAGAAGAATAACGGAAAAAAGCCTGCCTGGACTATGTCTTTCAGGCAATGCCAAAAACAAAAACAAAAACAAACCAAAAAAGAAACTAGAAACAAGCTAAGCAATGTTTCACTCAGAATCTGCAAACCACTGGAGTCAGACTGAGCAGATGAGAAGAGATGCTTCGTTTTTCACTACCTGGGCCAGAGACTAGATATTTATTGGGGTGGCCAAAAAAATTCATTCTGGTTTTTCCATAAGATGTTATTGCAGAAAAACCAGAACAAACTTTTTGGCCAGCCCAATACAACAATTTATAGCTCATAGCTCAGACAGGAAGAGCAAAAGTTTGAATACAAACTTTTCCTACAGAAAGTTGATAAATCTCACAGGCTTCTACAAAAAATGAGCTCTGCCTTGACGGAACAGCAGTATCGTGGAGGAGAGCTGGGAAGAAAGGGGCAGCCTCGAGGCACTGGGAATTTTACCAGTCATAAGATGACTGACTGAACTTGAGCAGAAGCAGCTGTAACAGAAGCAAGTAGATTGTTCAGGGAGCAGCTGCTCTAGTAATCCCATTTTAAAATGGGAACTGAGTTTGCAAAATACCTGAAAGAATCAGTGTTCAGCATGCCTGTCCCAGGGGATATGGAAATGCCAGGGAAAGATGAAAAAGATCATAAACAGAACAAAACTCCTGCAAAACCTGCAGAGCACACTAGGGAGAAGCTGCATAGGGTAACACAAAGAGCGCTGCAAAGTTTCTCTTTCCGGTCTCTGCCTCCACATCTGTAAAATTAAGACACTGGCCCAGCTGATCCCTAAAGTTTTTTTTTCAGTATTAAAATTCTATGAACTCTGTGAAGCACTACAACAGGAACCATGCAAAATAAACATAATAGTATACACAGCAGCAACAATACTCAATGTCAGAGACACAGAGTCTGTAAATGAAAGAATCTCTCATGCTACACAGAGGATCCCAGCATACAAGCAAGTTTGGTGCAATCTCACACTCCCTCCAACTCTCCAAACCAAATTTTGTAAAAATTGTTAAGACATATACCATGTCCCACGCCCCTGCAGATTCACTGATGAATACCATGATTTCACAGTATACATTACCCTAACTTCTCACTAAAATCCTTCAGTGGTTTCCATTGCCCCCGGATAAGAACTCCTGAACCATGTCCTACAAGATATTATCTGACCACTGGCTTTGTCTTCAGCCTTGCCCCTCACCCCAGTCTCCCTCTGGTTCACTTCATCTGGCCTTATTTTTCTGCTTGGAGTGTGTCAAGCTCATCACCACCTTGGTGCCTTTTTCCCGGCTATTCCTTCTGCTTGCATAGCCTTCTTCTCCCTACTCATCACATGGCCAGCTCCTTCACATCATTTCCCTTAACTAGGAAGCCATCCCTGATTTCCTCCACGGGTCACTTCATCCCATTGTTCTCATATTGATTTCAGAGTATGTCTTGTTCTGAAATTACTTGCTTACATGTTTATTTTCTGTCTTCCCCAACTGGATCATTAGCTGAATGAGGGCACAAATGTGATCTGTTTAATGTACTTCTGTGCATCATAGGCACTCAAAAACTGTTTGCTTGAATGGATGATTAAACCACAGTTTACTGTCTTAAGAAATATTGGATAAGAGGTTTAGTGACTTGCTAAAGTGAACACTCTACTAAGTAATATGGGATTAGATCCTGCGACTTGGGATAGTCTTTCTACTAGAATTTGCTTCTAACTTTCTGGAATATTCCATCCAGTTGACCCCAGAAGCCACTGTTTATCTTGCTCTATAGTTGGAGCTAACTCTCTCAGTCTCTTTGTAATGCTACTCTGTGCACAAAATGTTCTATTTTAAAGCGTATGTTGAAGTGGGGATGAGCTATCATGGGGCATATCTAAGCATAAGACTAAGCATTAAATTTGATGATTATAACTATTAAAAACCATACCTTCAGTTGTGATGAGAAAAGGAAAAGAGAAAATTGGGAAACATAATTAATTTGGGAACTGGATATATGTCAGTATTGATGGTCGTTGGAATAATAGTCATGGATTTGAAATTCTGTACTCAATGGTGTACTGAAATGTTTGAAAGCATGGGTTCTAAAGCCTGGATCTGACTACCTTCTCTGCCACCTCTGTAAGACCTAATGATCCATCTGTGCCTCAGCTGTCCATGGGGGCTACTACCAGTACACCTGATGAAGAATCAATGAGGTTATACATATAGAGCTCTTAGATCAGAGCCTGGAGCAGAGGCCGCATCTATATGTGTTGGCTGCTGTTACTGTTATTCTCAATAGTCTACACTTTTCACTATGAGATTTCACATTGCAAATGATACGAGTTGTTTAATTTTCAGTTGAACTTCACTGTACTATAATAATACCTTCAGTGGCTACAGATCTTTCCCTCATATATCAACACATACCACCCAAATCCAAGGGATCCTTATAAAATTCACTGACGACTTTACTCACATAGCTGAGGGACTCTCAATGGACTCCTACCCTTCATTCTAAATCCCTGGCCTCTGCCAGTGGCTTCAGACTTTGGTTTCCTATTAGCCTAACTCCTGTGGACTAGTGTCCAGGCTGCACTTCCTATGGTGCTTTCTCTTTAGGTTTTCCCCTGGCATCTGTCTTGGGTTGTTCTTGCTGTGCATCTGACTCAACTTAGGTCTAGTGTCCTGCTCTCCTATTTCTCTGGAAAGGGACGTGAGACCATAAATACTGCAACATGGCATCCTTAACACCACAGATTTTAATAAAACTGAGCTTTTATTATAACTTCTGTAGAACTGAGTCAAGATGCCTTCCTTGGAAAAGACTGAACATCACTTGAGTATGCACTATGAATTTTTATCCTTCACTTTGGATTAGATTCATAAGTAATATCCTCTTTGCATTCTCACTTGTTAATACCACCATCCATTAGTTAGAAGAGATTTTCTAACAAATTTTTCTTCTACATTTCTCTTCTGCTTCTTCAAAGCACTGTATGCTAAAAATGTCTTTAAATAAACTTAAAAAGCTATAAAAGGCCACCTTATTTCCTGGATCTTTATCTAAAGTCTTAGCTAGAGAGTATATTGCTCTCTGCATATTTTCAAACATTTCCATATTTTCCAACTCAGAATCTTTGACAAGATTACTTTCCATGGTAAAATCTAGCTAGGTGTTTCCAAGGAGAATACATGAACTGAAATATTAACATGCACTACGGTCTTATTTTTATTAAGAAAGTCTTTGGTTAAACAAATAATTCTGCTTTGAAAACTAGTTACCTAGAAAGCAAATACCTTAAAAAAAAAAAAAAAACCCAAAAACTAGCTTCCCACAACTGTACTTGCTAAGGGTACTGTATGATCTCTTCACAGAGGGTGATTATCCAAACCAAGTGGCATCAGTTTATCAATCCAAATGCTTCATCTTGCAAAATAAGAAAATACCTTTAATAAGCACATACACTAGAGCTACTATAGGAAAATAGCTCTATTTCAAAATATACCCTCACTGAATGAGCATCTCATAAAATAGATACCACGGTTAATGAACAGATGTCCTATTTCATGCTAATTTTTTAGGCTCCGGACGCGAAGGCTCAGCGGCCATGGCTCACGGACCCAGCCGCTCCGCGGCACGTGGGATCCTCCCGCACCGGGGCACGAACCCGTGTCCCCTGCATCGGCAGGCAGACTCCCAACCACTGCGCCACCAGGGAAGCCCAATGCTAATTTTGCTTATGAAGTCAGATACACTCAAATCAGAAAAAGCACCGGGAAGGAGTATATCCAACTTGCTAAACAAAACCCTTTCCATAGTTACTTTACCTGTCCTTTGAAAAAGCATTCTAGAACTTAACTTGAAAAGCACATATGCTTATAGGCAGGATGAGCTACACCATCAATGATTAGATTAACATTTCCAGTGGGGCTAGGGAAATGTAGCAAAGCATTTCACCACAACTGACGACAACTTTGGGTGAGGGGGTACTATAAACTATTAGACGTGGAACTCTCTTCTGGCCATCTATACAGTCTTCATTTCCTCTAACTAAACATGAGGGTTCTCCCTACCTCAGCAAAAACCTGGATCAACAATAAATCATCACCTTCCCTGAATGAGAGAGGCAAGAGATTCATAACGGGAAATAACTTGAAACAGTCACCCATCAGTGAGCATAGAGATAGGTGGGAGGAGCAGTGAAAGGGTTTTAGCTTTGAGGACTCACTATGTAAGACCTTCACTGTCTATACAATGCATGTTATTTCCTCTGTGGTGAAACTACAGCCAGAGATTGCCAGTGATGGAAGCAGGTGGACTCGGTCTCAAGGCAACATACTGGACTCATCACAGATGACATTATGTTCAGAGCATAGAAACACCAACAGGATCTGCTAATGTCAAACTTTTGTAACCAGATGTTCAGGTACACATTGTCTCATTCCTCGTTAAATATCTGCTGCATGCCTTTTATCTGCCAAGTACTGAGCTGGCTGCTGAAGACACAGAAATGCACGAAACATGATCGCCGTCCTGGGCGAGTTCATAATCTAGTAGATGAGACACACATATCAGGTATGATAACAATGATAAGTACAAGGGACAATGGTTGGTTTAGAGGGGATATTAACTGTGCTATGCTTGTATTGTCATAGCATATGGGTCAGCAGGGCTTCCCAGAGGAGGGAGTTCTTAAACCTGCTCTTAAAGTATAAGCAAGGGCTTCCCTGGTGGCACAGTGGTTGAGAGTCCGCCTGCCGATGCAGGCGACACGGGTTCTTCCCGGTCCGGGGAGGTCCCACATGCCGCGGAGCAGCTGGGCCCGTGAGCCATGGCCGCTGAGCCTGCGCGTCCGGAGCCTGTGCTCAGCAACGGGAGAGGCCACAACAGTGAGAGGCCTGCATACCCCCCCCAAAAAAAAAGTATAAGCTAAAAGTCCATCAGCTGGATAGAAAAACACTCCAAGTAGAGAGAAGAACAGGTGCAAAGGCACAGAAGCATAAATATGCATACTGTGTTTGAGAAGCTGCAACTAGCCTGACATGAGCGGAAAAGTGACAAGTGGGGATCACCACATACTAACACCAAAATGGTAGGCAAGAGCAGGATCATAGAGGGCCTAATATGTAAAGCAAAGCTATGTAAGTTTTAAGCAGGGGTGCAGCACTATCAGATCTGGGCTTTAGTAGAATCACTGGCAGCAGAACTATGGATAGTTTAGGTTGGGTAACACTAAAAGTAGGAAAATCAGGAGAATTCTGTAATAATCTTGGAAAGAATACAAATTAAGGATATGACTGATCTGAGATGTTCAGAAGGCAGAAACAATAAGACGTAGCGACCAGCTGGATGTGGGGAGGGGCGGAGAAGAAAGAAGTGTGTGACGTGGATGGCTGTTTGGGAGGCATTAACCAGGAGAGGGAGAATAATAGTTATAAGGAAGTGAGTGCGTGGGAGAGGGTGAGGGCGTACGTTTGGGGCAGGGAGGGATTGGAACTAATTGCTGCTTTGGACATGCTGAGTGTGAAGGGCTGCAGGACTCTAAGAGGACATGTTCAGTGAGCCAACAGGCACGTGGGTCTGGAATATCACACCACAGTCAGAGTTACCATCACATAGATTTCAATGCATCCACATGCAGAGAGTAGCAGACGTCTTGGGCATGAGTGAGGAATCTCTTCCTTGTTCTTCTACTAAATTAGTGAGTCCACTGTCTATTTCCTTTCTTCTATTTTCCTCTCACCACTACTTTCTACCCTTTATTTCTTTACCAAAAATACTCCGTCTGCTAGCTTTCTTCTTGCCCCTTCTCAACTCCTTTCCAGCATTAAGTACAACTCTTACTTTTTGACCCATTCTTTATCCCTCCTTCTTTGATTTTTTTGTTTCCAATAATTTTTACTCTGTAACAAAAGCCTTCTTCCTTAACACTATTCCAAATACAAAATTTTCTAAATTAGGAACCTGTGTTTTTTTTTAATTCTTAACATTTTATCATGTAAAATTCATACATAAAGTACACAGAGTATTCTAACAAACTCCCATATGCTTCAACAAGCAACTGTATTTTTTTAAATAAAATAAAATCAGTACATGACTACTGTAATCATATATGAACCTCATTCTCCTCCTGCACCAGAAAATAACAAGTACAAGAACAGCTCTTATCTGTAGATGTTCACATTTTTCATCCTTAAACTCTTCCCCTGTGTTGTGTACCATTCAAGCAAACTTTCTACTTATTTTATCCTTATAACTGCCTTGTGTGTAGTCAGGTGGTATTATTTTATCCATCTGACATGAAAAAGAAAAGAACTTAAGATTCAGATTAAGTGACTTGCCCAAAGTCACACGCAACCAGTCAGTGTCTGAGCCAGGCAACTTTGATGTATTCCTTCAAACCTGCCTCAGTGCTTTAAATTCCCTGGGCACCATGAACATTAGTTGATGACAATTACATTATCCTTCTATAAGGACATGCATTACCTTACTATTATTTAAAAATTCCTTGATTCAGCAGGTCCTAAGCCCTTAATAGAGCTGTAGGTGAATTTAACATACACAGATATTTAAAAGCCAATTATTTGCAGGTAAGAACAAATCTTCTTTGACAATGCCACTAGAGCCAGCCTTTTAGATTTTGTTTCAAAAGATTTGTGTCATTATTAATCTAGGTGATCCTCTGGAACCTCAAGTCTCTAAAGACTCCCTTTCTATGGTCCAAGGATACCTCAATGAGCTCAGAGGCCAGGGTCCCTGCCCAGCATAAAGAGAAAGCTGCCAAGACAAGACAACAGCTCTTCTTCTACATGTGGTCTTGGTCCTCGCTTTCCAGTCCCATCCTAAAAAAAAGGGATGCCTGTTCTTCTCAAGGCTCACAACATTCCTCATGGCCACTAGATGAATAAGTAGAGTCAGATCAGGAATTGCAGGGCCTTCCCTGGCAGTCCAGTGGTTAAGACTTTGCCTTCCAATGCAGGGGGTGTGGGTTCAATCCCTGGTCGGGGAACTAACATCCCACATGCCTCGTGGCCAAAAAACCAAAACATAAAACAGAAGCAATATTGTACCAAATTCAATAAAGACTTTAAAAATGGTCCACATCAAAAAAAAAAATCAGGAATTGCAAAGTTATGCCAATTTATACAGGCAGAAACCTGAGGATATACAAGTGAATGGATTCTAAGAGTGTTAAACAGTGGAGGATGGAATTTAACATTGGATCAGGTTGAGCTTACTGATGGGAGTGCACTGCCAGAGATTCTGGATTTTATGTGCTAGCTCTAGTAGCTAGAAGTGCCTGTAGCAGTTTGCTTAGTAGGGCTGAGAGACCAGAACTTCCTTAGCATAATGTAAAGGAAGGAAACCAGAAGTTAAGAATATAGGGATGCTGCAGTCAATTTATCTTGTGAGACTTGAACACCTCTCCATACCACTGTATCTTTCTGAAAAGATCAAAAGATACTTCCTCCATTAAGACACTGAGAAATACATCACTGATGGGAGTACAGATGTCTTTAAAAAGTTCTGTGGGACTTGTCTGTGTAGGTCAGGATGAAGGTGGAATATGTCACTATTGGGACTTCCTCTCTGATTTTAGATGAGACCATGGGATCCTGGAGAGGCATCGTGGGATCCTGGAGAAGCAAAGGTCAAGTGGCAGTGGTTAACTACCAGAAGCAAGGACATAATCTCCATCATGGGCAGCAGAAAACAGATAATATGGTAGTGTGAGTGTTTTGACTAATGGATGTGACAGTGGCTCATTGATTATAGTTTCCCTAGGAATGAAACAGATGGGAGCTTACTTCTAAAATATTACCTGATCTGTATAAAGAAGAACTCAAGCCAGAGACCAGACTTGAAAGTCTTCTCATCCAGCTTCTACAATGAAGCTAGTTCATGGACTTCAAACTTCTTGATTGAGGAAAATGATAGGTCCCCTTGAGGAAGGATCGTGTAACATTGCACAAATATGTACTGAAAATCTTCCTTCGAGTCTCTCCCTATGGTAACTGCAGGCCATTTTCTAAAGTGGCCACATATTGGAGAAAGGGAAATACCAAGACCTTTCAGGGGTTTCTAGACACAGGCTCTGAACTGACACTGTTTCCTAGGATCCAAAGCACTGCTCTGGTCTACCAGTTGAAGTCGGGGCTAACAGTAGTCAGTGATACCTGGAGTTTTGCCTCATGGTCTTCTTGCATTGGGCCCCGTGGGTCCATGGATGACCCTGTGGTTGCATCCCCAGTTACTGAAAATGCAACTGCAGTAGACATGCCTAGCTCTTAGCAAAATCTTCACACTGGCCTCCAACACCTACACACATATGGATGGAGGAAAAGTACATAGAAGTTGGAATAGATCCTATTTAGGAGAATTTAATTATTACAAAAAATAGTTTACAAATAGTACATTGTATAGAATTGCCTCAATCAATTATGCTTTAAAATACAAAACGTAGACAACAGCGTCAATGAAATAGATTTTTCTCATTTATATACACTGAAAATCTGCCAGCATTTGATCACTACATTGTTAATGACAGCTTCAATATCATCTCTGCTGTTCATCCCCCAAAGATAGCTAACATCTCTGACTTCTGTTCTTCCACGTCTGTTTGATGTCCCATATTTTAAGTCAGTCTATTTGCTTGTAGCCCTTAGAAATAGGCTCACTGATTAAACCTTGATCATTTACTTTCTATGTCAAACTACATTATTCCCAACAGGACCATTAAGTCACATTGATTGTGTCCTTTCACTTAAATAATGAGTAGATAATACATAGATTACTGTCTCTCTCAGCAATTTTTTAAATTGCCACATAAGAATTTTGACTTGAAGAATCAGAATATTTCCAGTGTCACTGTATGAAAAGGTTTCAATAGATTTTCCATAGAATCTCTCAGTGCATGCAAATATACAGGAAAATTTGGCACATTGGAAGCCATGTAGGACCAGACTCCTAGGGGAAAATGTACTGCTTTGAATTGCAATGGAAATTCCATCTTCATCCCTCAGGAAGATAAAAGCAAATTGAGAAATAGCTGAACAAATTTTTTAAAGCTTTTGAAAGCTTCACATTATTTAAAATATAGAATTTCCGAATAGTATACTGCAGGACTATGAGAAACAGGATCTCCTACGTAACATCATCTGAAAGCTGGTTTTTAAAATTTTTGCAAAGAAATTGTTTGCACATGTATGTTATCTTGGATCCTTTTGTATATTCAAATCTAATAGCAACAGAATTTGATTGTTGGAACAATTATGAGTTAAAAATGAAAAGGAGGGCTTCCCTGGTGGCGCAGTGGTTAAAAATCCACCTGCTAATGCAGGGGACACAGGTTCGAGCTCTGGTCCCGGAAGATCCCACATGCCACAAAGCAACTGAGCCTGTGCCCTACAACTACTGAGCCTGTGCTCTAGAGCCCATGAACCACAGCTACTGAACTCATGTGCCACAACTACTGAAGCCCACGCACCTAGATCCCCGTGCTCCGCAACAAGATAAGCCACCGCAATAAGGCTGCACACCTCAACGAAGAGTAGCCCCTGCTTGCCACAACTAGAGAAAGCCCGCACACAGCAACAAAGACCCAACACAGCCAAAAATAAAAAAATAAAATAAGTAAATAAAAATGAAAAGGAAAATTAGTAGTTAGAGTTTACAAGCTGTTCCTTGAAACATTATAGGAATGTTATATGTTATACATTCCTTGAAAACATGAAAAAATGGTTTAAAATTTGATATTGAAAGGAGAAAAGTTTCATTCCGAGAGCTAAAAATATTATAAAGTCACAAATTATACATTATTTTTCAAAACTAATATTTAAAAATATATCCTCAATATCTTATATATGACCTCTAATTTTATTTTCCTTCACATATGAATTCAGTGTATGTGGATTTGAGCTTGGGTTCAAAGAATGTGAGCTTGTAGCTAAAGACCCAGCACTTTAAGGTTTCAGCTAATAATTTCCAGCATTGTCTGAGTTATTTCAATTTTGTGAAACTAAGTATTTTAGCAAGAATATGAACATTTTTTGTTATTCCTGTATTTTTTTAGAGGGGCAAAATAAAATACCCAAATAACTGTGACCTTTGCTATTGCTAATAATTAATATTCAGAATGTTATATTTTTATGAGCACTTATTTTATGTTAGGACTGAATAAAATATCTTTGCATGCATTAATCCATTTAATACTGCAACACTCTGAGATGCTGTAATTATCCCATTTGAAACTGAAGCTTAAAGTAAATTGCATATGATTTCACAGCTAGTAAGCAGATGAAACTTTAGAAAGATGGCATAATTACTGGTCACCTTTGTGTAACATTTTGAAAAACTGATTGTCCAGCTGACATATTGAAAGTGTGAATTTAGCATAAGAAAGGAAGTTTAGGGGTGTTGATTATATATCAACATTGATTACATGACTGTTGAATACATGAGATTTAAGAACTACATATTTTCTTAAATAATTACAATATTATTATTTTACAAAGTTATTTATTATCAGTCTGAATATTAGCTTTGGTAGAATTTCACATAATTCAGCTGTTAAATTTCAGAACCCATTTGTCTCACCCAGTTGTTCAGTACCTGAATCTTCTAGGCAAGCAAAGTGTACATTGAGATTACTAGTAAGGTTAATTTAATGAAGAAAAATTTGGCACAAGGAATGGATATTTTTGTCTTAAATATTCCAAATATACAGCCTAAACTAAAATATCTTACGTATAACATATGTAATAATGTATATTAAACATTTAAGTTATGAAGTCAGGATTTAACTTGGACAATTTGGCTGAAAAGACTCATCCTCCAAAGTCTTTGGTGTTGTGTGACATTTATATCAATTAAAATGCTCCAAGTGCTCAAAATATATTTTTGAAGTAAATACTAACATTTTCAATATCCTTCTTATATGTCAAACACTAAACTTTTTAAAATCAGTTTTATTTTAACTTTAGATAAACTGTTTTAAAAATAACCCAAAGTGTACAAACCAAACTTACATACGGTGTCTACTTCATGGTAGAAATTTGAGTACTTGCAGATTTATGCATGATTTGCCAAATATTATCTCACCTTTAAAATATTCTGATGTATATATGGTACAAAGTAAAACATTGCTATTTTTTTTACTTGAATATGCTATTTCAACCAAATACCCATATTCCAATCTCACTTTTTTGTTTATACCATCTGTAACCTAATCCCTGACTACCATGAGTTCAAATGTCTCTTCTTGGCCTTTTAAAAATGATATAATTCACATATATGCTTGTGTGATGTTCAAACTCAATGAACCCTATTGGACCTAACACTCCCCTTTTATAATATACATTTTGTTATGAACACTCGCATAGATAAAATAACTTGCATATACTTATCATTACCAAATATATATATATATACATCAAAAAGAAAACAACATTCAATAAACTAACTGGTATTTCAAAATATATATTCTTAGGCACAACTACATTGCAATATTGCAACTGCCCTGGAAGACATAATGAAGAAGTCTTGCTCCTGTACATAGAATCACCATGAATGGGAACAGCAGTTAAGTCCATACTGATGAGTTGAAGTGTGTTGCTCAAATTTAGCTACTACAAGCAGCAGGCATTCCCACTGATGACACGATTTATCCAAGTGGAAATCACATCTTTGTAAAATTAAGACAGTATACAATTTTTCTTTAACATACATTACAGTAGCAGCATATCTGGATAATTCAGTTTATATTAAAGCTCTGAAAACAAACAAAGAAAAAATCAAACTTTGTGTTGATACAGAAAATTGAGTTACATTCTAGGCCTAGATCATTATATAGGGGGTTCACACCTATGTGAATGACCAATAGAATATTCAGTGGTTGTGCAGTGCTATATATGGTGGGAATGGTGGGATTATATGTTTATGAAACTGTCCTGGACTTGGCAGGATATGGCACATTTAGGCACCACCCATCAAACACCAGGAAGGTCCCACAGTCATTGCAACAACCTAAAATGCTGCCTCAAATTAAAAAAAAAAAAAATCCCTTGGGGGTCATAATGGCATTGTTGAGAACCAATGGCCTAAATCATCTTCGTTATCTGTCTGTGTGACCCAAATTCATTGAAAAACTGCTTAGACTGTGTTTTTCATTGAGCTGTAAAGTTCTAACAGTGAATATAATCAAGAGTTAGAAAATAACCTTCCATGCGTTAACAGTTTATGATAATTTACTGTCTCAAGTATAGGGTGCAAAAGCAAAATTAAATTTATGGGTTTAAATACCCTTATTAACTGGCCTACAAGTGAGTCAAAAGTAAAGCCTAATTAAAAATAGTTTCTAATGGGGCAGTTTCTTTTATATCTGAGTTTCACTTTGAAATATCAATACATTTAGTATCCTATTTATTACCTGAAGCTTCTCTTCCAATCTACTTGCTTGAAATGTTCAATTGCATTTCATGGCACTTTTAAGTTTAATTAAATTTTTGCAACAGCAGGTCTGCCCTTTAAGGCAAGATATTTCTTCCAATCAATATGATTTTCATACAAAAAAGAGTTTGCAAAATTTATTTTCTCCCTTTTGGAAAGCAAATACTATTTGCCTATAAGTAAATAAATGATAGTTTCCCATGGCTGCTTCTTCCCATGGTTTATTTTTAAAATAAGGTAGTCTGTGGCAATACGAATGCATTTGAGCTTGTAGAAAAAGAAGAATGTTTAATCCTTTGAGATACCATCTGATCCCAGAGCCCTATATTTCATCAAGCTCTAGATAATGAGAACATATAACTCACATTTGAATCAAAATTACTTGACATTATTCAGCTTTACAGTTTTTCTACTGCTTGGATTACATTACCAAGACTAGAAAATCTAATGTATCTAGGAATATACCTGAGCTTAGCAAAGTGATTCTTATCTCTATATCTAAATTTACCAGCTAGAAGAAGGCAATTTCTTTTCCTATTTTTAGTTGCTTCTATATTTTTGTGACAACTGTCAATTGCCAATCTGCAGCAGTAAGAGGAAAAGCCACAGACAAGCAGGGCACTCTCTGCTACAGTCATCCTAGCCTGCTTCTCATTTCCCCACATCCCAGCCCCACGCATGCGAGCTGACCTCGCCCCAGTCCCCAAAATAATCAAGCAAGCCTGTTCTCATTGGTGCCAAGTGTTCAGTTGCCCAAGCCAGAAACAAGAAGTCATTCTTACCTTTCTTCCCCTTCCCCTGTCCCTCTGCTATTCAATTCACAGAGCCCAAGCAATCGTACCTGCTAAAAAGCTAAGATCCACCCACAGCTGCCCATCTCTTGCAACAGCAGCTTTTTCTAAACTACCATCACTTCCTACTAGACAAACGAAAACAGCCATCAGATTGGTCCATCTGGATCTACCCTGTTCCCCCATCCCCTCGTCAAAATAGTTTAAAAATTAATACCTAAAAATATGACTTCACTGCTTAAAATGCTTCAATATCTTACAATTGCTCATTAAACGAAAGTCCTTCACATACACTCCAAAGCCCTGGATCAGTGGTTTTTAGCCACCTTTCCTGTCTCACTCTGTTCCTTGCTACTTTTGCTCGTGTCACATGGTCTAGTTTCAGCTCCTCACTCCAGACAGGCAAGCCTCTTCCAGAACCTTGAACATGTCATTTCTCCTGCCTGGATTCTCTTCCTTATTTAAGGAGATGGTATAATAACAGAGAGAACTGGAGCACTGCAACAGCGATCGGGGCTCATATGCCAGGTGCACAGTTTACTAGCTGCATAACCTTAAACTCTCTGGGAACGGCAGTTTCAGCAACTGTAACATGGGGATAAATAACAGTCTGTATCAGAGTTACTCTGAAAACGACAAGATTTGATACATGTAAACCATTTAGGAAACATATGGCACATGGTTAGTCTTCTCTCTTTACCTAGTTAACCCCTGCTTCTGTGTTGCTTCCTAAGGAAAGAATTCCCTGATCTCCCTAACCTAACCAGGGCAAACTCCTTGTGGAGAATTCCTTAGCACTGTGTATCCGTCCATCACAGGGCTTGTTACTGTTGCAGTTTTTTGGTTTTGGGGGGCTTTTCTTTGGCTGCGTTGGGTCTTCATAGCTGCACGGGCTTTCTCTAGTTGTGGCGAGTGGGGGCTACTCTTTGTTGCAGTGCACAGGTTTCTCACTGCCGTGGCTTCTCTTGTTGTGGAGCACAGGCTCTAGGCACGCAGGCTTCAGTAGTTGTGGCTCGCGGGCTCTAGAGCGCAGACTCAGTATTTGTGGCACACAGGCTTAGTTGCTCCGCGGCAAGGGGGATCTTCCCAGCCCAGGGCTCAAACCCGTGTCCCATTCATTGGCAGGCGGATTCTTAACCACTGCGCCCCCAGGGAAGTCCACTGTTGCAGTTTTAAGTTTATTTGTGTTAATGTCTGGTTAATGTCTAACTCTCCACTAGATATAAACTGTTTAATGATAGAAAATATTTTTGGTTTGGTCCAAAATTACATTCCCCATACCTAAAACACTGTCCAGAACCTAGTAGCACTCATTAAATATTTGCTGAATAAATGAATGTTCTACCTTCTTCCTTGCTTGCCTTCTCTCTCCCATCACGTGTTTTCAATTTATCAAAGTCCTTTGATTCCTGTCTTATTTAGTGGTCTTCCCAAAAAATCTCACAGTTGGGATTAATGTCTCTGCTCTCAGCTCTCCCATTGCTGTATTTCTCTTTTAGAACAATAATCATCATCTACCTTGCATCAAGCTACACTTGGTCTTTCTTCAATTGTCATTAGGGTCACGTTTCTAAAACTTAAACCTGATATATTCAGATCTGATGTAGTCAAAGCTTTCAGATGACTTCTCAGAAGGGAAAGTCAACCTCCTTAGCCTGATACACATATAAGTCACAACCTGATTCCAGCCAACTTTTTTCCAGACTTATGTTATATGGCCCCTAACCCCCATGTCAGGTTTAGACAGGCATTCTCTGCGTGGAACAGATACCTACTACCTTTATGGAGAAGCATGACCATCACATCGTATAGTCAGGGGGGAAAAAAAGTAATAACTTCCAAAAGAAATCAAAAAGAAAACATGTAAAAAGGATTTCCTTATTTAGTTCTAGACTCCAAAATAAGTGAAACCTTGAGCCTTGAGCACAAGATACTGACACACAAACTAAAACAATGTACTTTGTTACTTTTGCAATACTGATGTCTGGAAATTATGCGTGTGTGTCTGCACGCACCACAATGTTTGTGGTTTGGAAATAAGGTGAGAAAAATTGCTGTTTTCCACCACGAACAGTCAGTGTGGTAGAATGCACTACTGTTTTCAGTTCTTCATCCCTCCCTCCATCCTTACTTTCTGACATGTGGCTTTGGAGTTTCACCCTCTGAAGGTGAGTATACTCTCCTGCACTATTGATGTTAGGAATGGCCACATAGCTTGTTTTGACCAATGAGTTGAAAGTGACAGTTTGCCAATTTAGACCCCAGTCCTTGAGAGACATCTACTCACCCACAAGCTTCTGTCATCACCTGAGAAGAACATGTCCTGGCTAGCCCACTGGACCACGGAGGATAGGATAGGAGACACTTGGAGCAGACTTGAGCCCATATTAAAACTTGGAGTCACCAGACAAATCCAAACCAGAGCTTATGCTTATGAAGCCATTGGGATTTGTAGTAGCTTGTCGCACAGCATACTGACTAGAGCTAATTGATAAACAAGGTCACCTTGATAACCTCGTGGGGATTTTTTTCTTTAAATACTCACTGTATTCTTAAGTTTGTGAGCCAGTCCTTTTAAAGCCTGATCTTTCTTGCAATCTTAATAAACTTTTTTTCCTTCTCTAGATGCTTTATCCCTGAGTTATCCTTGACAAGAACAATCCATGAAACTGTGTTCAAAATTAGTTTCTAATCACCGTGGGGAGTAGTATATTCCTCAGCAGTTTGTCTGCCTGACATTCTCCCCTTGGAATCAGTTCTCTCCTAGGAGATGTCGGAATTCCTCATCTACAGTAGACTTCTGGTGGGCTTCTGCCCCTGAATTTAAATTTAAATTTTCTTCTATTGGTTCTAACCCCCTGATATAGATGACATTGTTGTCTAGTTTCTGGTCCTTATTTAGAAGAGACTGAATACGGCAAGTTTGTCTTCCCAAAATGTCTGCAATAATATTTCCAATGCTACGTACTCTCCTAGAATTTTGCTACTCTCGCATCGAGAGGTGGAATCTATTTCCCAACCTCTTGAACCTGGGCAGAAGTTTGTAACTGTCTCAGCAAATAGAACAGAGCAGAATGTCTGACTTCCAGAAGAGGTAACACACTTTCTAACTGGATCTCTCCATTGAAACCCAGTCACCATGTTATGAGGAAGTTCAGGCCACGTGCTGGTGTTCCAGCCAAAAGCCCAGCATCGACCATCGTACATGGGAGTGAATGAGTCTTTAGACGATTCCAGCTCCCAGCAGCTGCTCTCATCAACTCCTCAGTGAGCAGAGCTGGTGCTTGCCTGGACACTGGAGTGGAGGCACAGGGCCTCCGTGTCTGGCTGCAGCCACTGACTGCTGTGAAGTGGGCTTAGTCTTAAATGCAGGGAAAAGTCCAAGTTGCACTTAAAAAGCTTCCTCTCACCCACGCTCTCCCCACCTTCTGCAGCCCTCCATCCTCAGAAGCTCTCTCCACTTGTACCAGCTCGATACAGACTTCGACTTCTCTGAGGGTTTCTCATGTTTATTTTATTTTCTTAGTTCCTGAACTCTCCATTTCTCTCTCACCTCTATAGATTCCTCAGGGTTGATTTTAATGCAGAGAGACTGCTAGCAGTCCATGCTTGTTCACTCTCTTGGCAACAGATATATAAGAAGCACAGATAAGAGAAACATTTGCTTATCCGCCAGATATTTTACACTTTGGATTCCTATTCATAGTCGACCAATTTTCCAAATATTGCCTTGACAAGATAAACCTGGTAAGTGTGCATATAGATAGATTCATGGGAGCACCCTGGCAGGTGCCAATTTAAGCAGGGTCCCTGATTTGGATAACATGAGTGCCCAAGATAGCTACTGTCTGTCGGTCATTCCTGGAACTTAGAATACTAACCAGACGGTTGCTTCTACCTATGATTACATTCTTCAGCTCCAACTATATTTAAATAGAACGCTAGCATTGGCAGTTTATAAACGAAGGAACCAAACCACACCTTAGCTCAGCTACTTACAAATTTGTTACACACCTAAATGTTTCAAATCATTTCATGCTTCATTCAGAATAAACTGTAGAGTTCTGTCATCAGGTCACTGGTTCTGTTTCCCAGTGCTATTCTAGTTTCCAATGTGTCATCTGTACCCCTATGTCTGCTTTTGTCATAGCTTTGGGGAGGAAAGCTGCCAGTCCTGTACTTTGACGAAGTATCTTGTCTTATAATACAAAATTTCCTTCTCTTAATGAGAAAATACAGAACTGCTGTTGGTTTGTAAACTGGTCCTCTTACACAGAGGGGAGGGAGAGACCAAAGAAAGAGGCAGACCACTCCAGATTGGAAGTGGTAGAGTTAATAAACAAGGGAACTTAGATAAGAGGCTTGTTTTGTGTGACCACAAGACAAGTAGATCTCTGCACCCACCCACCAGAATCTTAAAGGTTTACATAGTGTCTTTAACTGGGTTCAGTCATATATTCAGCCACATGGTCTTGACAACAAGTCTCTCAAGGATACAGCTCCTTGTGTGGCACTGGTAGGCAGAATGTATTGTACATTCCAAGGGCAGGGGTGAGGGGTGTCTAATTGCCCTGGCCCAGCTCAAGGGCCAACCATCAGTCACATCCTCTCGCTGTCCTCCTCTAACACCTTCTCTATGAAAGCTGCGGCCCCTTCATACTGAACCCTAGCAGGACCCTGTGGGGCTCCTGGGCACAAAAGCCTTTCTGTGTCCCCTGTTATTTTTGGCAGGAAATAGGCTTCATTCAGTCTCCAGGACCTTCCCTGTGTTCCAGGGCAGGTTCAAACAGTTGCTAATCAGGGAAGGGAGGGGATGCAGAGACAAGGGAGGAACAGTCAAGAAACAATAGTGCATTTTTAGTTTTTTTAGAAACTTCCATACTGTTCTGCATGGTGGCTGTATCAATTTACATTCCCACCAACAGTTCAGGAGGGTTCCCTTTTCTCCACACCTTCTCCAGCATTTATTGTTTCTAGATTTTTTGATGATGGCCATTCTGACTGGTGTGAGGTGACACTTCATTGTGGTTTTGATTTGCATTTCTCTAATGATTAGTGATGTTGAGCATTCTTTCACGTGTTTGTTGGCAATCTGTATATCTTCTTTGGAGAAATGTCTATTTAGGTCTTCTGCCCATTTTTGGATTGGGTTGTTTGTTTTTTTGATATTGAGCTGCATGAGCTGCTTGTATATTTTGGAGATTAATCCTTTGTCAGTTGCTTCGTTTGCAAATATTTTCTCCCATTCTGAGCGTTGCCTTTTTGTCTTGTTTTATGGTTTCCTTTGCTGTGCAAAAGCTTTTAAGTTTCATTAGGTCCCATTTGTTTATTTTTTATTTTATTTCCATTTCTCTAGGAGGTGGGTCAAAAAGGATCTTGCTGTGATTTATGTCATAGTGTTCTGCAGGGGGGAAGGGGAAGCTGGGTCGAAGTGAGAGAGTAGCATTGACATATATATACTACCAAATGTAAAATGGATGGCTAGTGGGAAGCTGCTGCATAGCACAGGGAGATCAGCTTGGTGCTTTGTGACCACCTAGGGGGGTGGGAGGGAGGCTCAAGAGGGAGGGGATATGGGGATATATGTATACACATAGCTGATTCACTTTGTTGTACAGCAGAAACTAACACAACATTGTAAAGCAATTTTACTCCAATAAAGAGATTAAAAAAAAAAAAGAGGGCTTCCCTGGTGGCCCAGTGGTTGAGAGTCCGCCTGCCAATGCAGGGGACACGGGTTCGTGCCCTGGTCTGGGAAGATCCCACATGCCGCGGAGCGGCTGGGGCCGTGAGCCATGGCCGCTGAGCCTGCGCGTCCGGAGCCTGTGCTCCGCAACGTGAGAGGACACAACAGTGAGAGGCCCGCATACCGCAAGAAAAAAAAAAAAAAGAAAAAGAAACAATAGCACAACCTTGAGGCAGGGTCCTGGTTCCCCCTCAAGGGATATACATAACAATATCTTTGAGCTGTTTTGCAGATACTGAAACCCCCAACAGGTGGGAGAAATTAACTGTATGCTGCCCACAAGCACATAGATCCCAGACCAGTTGGAACCAGGAGGTTGATGACGCAGACTCCCAATTGTCTCACACAAGCTGATCATGCCCTCCTCTTTGAACTATTACCATAAAGCTCCTCACTGCCCCCTCCAGGTCGGGACACACAGTTTTGAGGGCATTAGCCCACAGTGGCCCCCTTTGCCTGGCAAAGCAATAGAACTATTCTTTTCTACTTCACCCAAAACCGTCTCCGAGATTCAATTTGGTACCCGTGTACAGAGGCCGAATTTCAGCCACAATACCTTAACGTTCTCTCTGGCTGTATCTCCTGTTCTGGATCCACCTCCATCTAGGTTCACAGCCTCACAGCCCAAAGCTGCAAACTATGACTTCACCATGTGATTGCAGGGCCTCTCTGATTCTTTATACCTTTAAGGAAATGTTTATTTGCTCTGTAGAAGAAAAAGTAAATTCCTGATTTATGCTTATGGTTGGCACACACTAGGAAGTCTAAAATGTTTATTAAAATAATTTACTAATGTTCTGGGGTAAAAGGATTAAGAAGTAAAAAAAAAAAAATTAAGTTTACAAAGGCTGGCAGAGTCAGAGTCATTCATCTGTACAGATGGGAGAAATCTTTGTTCCATCTGCTCCTGCTTCCCTTATTTTGCAGGTAAGGAAAGTGAAGCTAAGGGATGTGGCTGAAGTCTTGTGGTCAACAAGGGTCAGGGTACGGGTCAATCTGGCTCAGTGGATCCCTGCTCGGGCCAGCAGCCCTGGCGTGCTCAGCCCAGGGTGGTCAGCATCTCTGTCTGCTGCATTAACAATATGGGATCCCAGGCACCGGGTGACCTGTCTGGCCACAAACACAGAGGCTTTAAGAGTCTCTGCTGGAGCACAGAAATACATCTTGGACTCTATGAGAGACCTTAAAATAGCTCTCCTGTGGCAGCACTGCTTGGATGGCTTTGGAAAGACATTCACTAGCCAACAACCCAGAGGAAGTTTTCAGTTCAAGGTTGAAGAAGCTCACAGCCCAAAGTCAAGGGGCTGGAACCTAGTAACATTCTCATAATCCAGAGAGAGAGTCAACTGAGTGGGTAGGGAGGAATGTTTAAGTGGGACGTGTTGTCAAAGTTGAAACAAAAAATTCTTTTATTTAAAGCTGGGATTCCTTATTCATTCTGGGTGGTGAGTAACATATCTTTAGGTGGGAGGGTAATTGACACGAAATTGTGGATTCCTGGCGGATGGTTTTCACTTTGCATCTGCCTTTCAGGGTGCAATGTTGTACGGCAAAGCTGAAAAGCAGGGGAGAAATAAGGGGAGTATGTAAAGTCACTTGAATCTCAAGGTCACCAAAGTACTCATTTATATCTCCAGATACTGGGCACTGAGTAACTCGTTTTCAAAATGAATGCAGTAATTTACCAGCTATTATTTCAACAAGGACCAAGCTTGGGAGCTGACAGGACAGGTGGCTGGATAAACTGCTTTTACTTTGCCCCTAACACAATGCCATGTGAAGGCAGGCATTTAACACAAGCTTTTGATCATCCTGGAGATGGGTTGTAATTGTTGTGAGAGTTAAGGTAACATCAATCAGAATTAAGGTAAAATCCTCACTATATTCAGATCTGCAGAATCATTATAAGAACTAGTCTTCCTATTCTTAAAAAAAAAAAAGAAAAAGAAAAGAAAAAACTAAGAACTCTTAATGAGCAGATGAAATGTATCAGGACCATTTTCCCACATTTCAACAGGGAGTAAAATTTTTCAAAAAGGAAATGTAAGGGGACAATAAACGTATATAAAAATATTCAATCTAAGTAAGAACACAAAATGCAAATTAAAAGGATAATAACCAACTTAGAACAGATTAATAAAAGAAGATAATGCCCACTGCTGATAAGGATACAGGAGAGTGGGCAATTCTCTTTGGCTGATAAAGCGTAAATTAATTTACCCTTTCTGGGAAAGCAAAAACAACAATATGCATCAACGACCTGAAATTGCTTATAGCCTTTAAAGTGACGATTCTATTTATACTCATTCTGCCTAAAGAAATAATTTTAAACACAAAGCTTTATGCAAAAAGTTGCTCATGCCATCATAGTTTTAACACTTAAAAGTCAAAAATCAACCTAAATGTGTATAGTAGGATTTAAAGAATAATTGATAAAGTATCTACATACACATATACGCACAAGAAAAAATTTTAAATACTGGAAAGAAAATGTTCTAAACATCTGGATGATGAGATTCTCCAAAATCTGTAACGTTCATGACGAAGTAAAATCCTGAAAACGGACTACTTTTAAAAGTAAGAGATACTCACTAAAAGTACTTTGTGTGTTTTTTATTCATTAGAGTTTTAGACCACTAAGTGACCTCTGACTTCAGCTAAAATGGTATGAAACTTGTCAATGTCTCTCATTACAAAGGAGTTCTGTCAATTCCTGAACCCTGATAAAGGTTCCAGCCAGTCTTATGGAAATCTGATTCTGAACTCAGTGTTTGTTGAGTACCTGCCTCTCACTCTCTCTGATAAAATTAGCCAGGCACCCCAGAGATAGAAGCCCTGCACAGCCACTGCTCTTCATCACCCTCATTTGGGTTCCTTTTCCTTATTTCATGTCAGGCCTACACCAGTCATTGGCTTCATTGGCTGCCCTGAAAATATTACTTGCACTCCTTTGACTCTTACACCCAACTGGAAACATCCACCTTGCTGTGCTAAATGATCTCACTCTATTCTTCAGCCACTCTTTTTTGTTCCTACCAATTAGAATTATACCCCTAGGTCCGTAAAGTGAAGAGAGATTTCTCATTTCTAGCATATACTCCTGAAACGGAGGGAAGGGGGCAGGGCACAACCTTTAAAAGAATGACATAGCCTGAGGACACGACATAAACTGATTAGAACCAAATAGATCTAAGATGGCAGACGAGTTGACTTCCACTAGACCTGAGCCTCAGTATAAGCTCTTGGAAACACATCACCTAAATGACACACCCACAGGCACCATGACAGTTCCAAGACTGACCATAAGGGTCAAAAAGTGGGAGGTGGCCCAATTCCTGGAAATCCCCGCCCCTTCCCCAAAAGAGCTGGAATACTCCTCCCACTCATTAGACTATGAAATTACCCACCCCTATAAGAACTGACAACCCCATACCCTGGTGCCTTTCTCGCCTTCTGAGATGGCCCACACTCTGCCTGTGGAGTGTGTTTCTCTCTAAATAAATCCACTTCTTACCTATCACTGTCTCTCACTGAATTCTTTCTGCAATGAGACATCAAGAACGTGAGCTTCATTAAGCCTTGAGACCAGGTATGATCTCAGTCAAAAGAGCGTGGGTTCAAGTCCCAATCTGGGTTACATGCTTTCATTCCTAGTGTATACTAAAGCATATACACTGAAACATAAGAAACCCATCTCTTGGTAACAGTTTACAAGTTTGTGTATGTATGTATTAACTATAGTTGATTTACAATGTTGTGTAATTTCTGCTGTACAGCAAAGTGATTCTATTATATATTTTTTTCTTTTTTTAAAATATTATTTCCCAATATGGTTTATCATAGAATATTGAATATAGTTCTCTGTGCTATACAGTAGGACCTTGTTGTTTATCCATTCTATGTATAAAAGCTTATATCTGTTAACCCCAACCTAGTTTGTGTATTTAAAAAAATACTGCTGGCAATGCCAAGTGGCATATGTAGAGATGTTACACTCGCCCACTTTCCTAAAGTGTTCAATATTTGGAAAGAATGAAGGATGTCTCCTTCCTTCTCCAGTCTCACTGACCACATTAGGCAAGACTTCCACGTGCCCCTGAGCACCAGCACAGCCAAGAGTTAAGGCCTGAAAAATGGCCAGTAAAAGCCTGGGTCTAAGACACGAATGCGTGACTCTTCCGAAACAGTTTTGTTTAATGAATTCTAATGGGAAACATAATGGAAAGCCAGTCATATGACATCAAACTTTTATTACTTGTGATGTATTCATTTTAGGCAGGTGTTTTGAACCAAACTGTAGCCAATTTCATGCAGGAAACCAAGTCATACAGAATTCTACCACAGTGGAAAATGAAGTATGCTTGTTATCAGGTGAAACTTATATACTCTAGTCATGGCAGAAAAGTGACCTGATTAAAGAAATTGGTTAACCATGTTTTCTAAGTCTGTTTCTGTTTTGTAAATAAGTTCATTTGTATCTTTTTTATTTTTTTTACATATAAGTGATATCACATGATATTTGTATAACTGAATCACTTTGTTGTATACCTGAAACTAACACAACATTGTAAATCAACTATGCTCCAATATAAAATAAAAATTTAAAAAAAAGAAACTGGTTATATGAATTCTTTTTTCAGTAGGACCATTCAAAACAAATTTCTCTAAAGCAACAATTCATTTTTAAAATCACAGAAGTCTTAAAGCACTTGACAAAAACATATTGCACTATGCAACAAAATCATCTCCTTTCCATAGACAAGACTGTATTGCCTATCATTTTTGATGGTTTGGAAGGAGACAAGGCAATATCTTAAGAGTTAAGTACCCTCTCTCCTACTTCCTTCAGTGTCATTTGTCACAAAACAGGCACTTGCCCCAAGATTACTGAAGGTTTTTCAGGATGATATGTTGTTTACTTGCCCTCCTGATCACCAACATCCAGCTCTCCCCTTCTCATTTCCTTAATGTTTTGAAGTTACAGGTTTTTCTTTGCAGACCCTGTTCATATTCAAACTGGGAGATGTTTTTCTGAGGGAAGGAGGAGAGCTGCAGAGAAGAAAGTGTTCCCACTATTGACTCAGGCTACAATCTTGAAATATATATATATATAATATAATGAAATGGGACCAAAAAAAGACAACTGAAGCAGGAGAAAAACCAGCGAGGGAAAACGTTCCCAGGATGTTGGAAAGACAAAATAGTCCTAAGAGCAGCAGACCTCTGAATAAACACTGGGTATAAGGAGGAAAGCTCATCAGAATGAAAATGAAAGTTTTATAAGGAAATGGGAGGGAGAGAAGGAGAAATGAAAAAGCAAATGCAAACACAAAAGCATATTCAGGCAAAAACACGGGTTGAATGAAATGAAGCCAACAACTGAGCAGGCCAGGGCTCGTCCTTACTAGTGTCTCATCATTTGGCCAAAATTTATTTCCTTGCTTTAATTGACAACACTCCACATAACAGGAGGACAACTGAGCAGTCCCTACTAGCCTCCCCTACCGCCTCTTCCATGCTCTGTAAAAGAGCCATTCCCTGTAGGAAATTTTGGAAGACTGGGGAAGCCATATCTCTGTCTAATCCCTGTGTTCTCTCTTGCCTTACATACCCATCTCAGAAAATCTATTTTTTGCCATTAAATAAACTTCAAGCCTGTAACTATATCCACGGATCTCTTTCTGAAAATAACATCACTGACCCAATGAGACAACTATACAGGAGGCGATCATGTCTAGACACACAAAAAGGTGTTTGTGAATCATCGCCCATGGCTTCAATCTTCCCTAAAGTGAAGTACGCCCCATTTGGAAATGTTTACTGGTCGTATCAAAGAAACTTGGGAGCATCTACCATGGGCACAGCCTACGCCAGGAACATAAAAGGATGCAAAAATAAGTGGCTCTGTTTTCAAGTAATTTACAATTTAATAGGGAAGACGAAATAAATAAAAAGTAGAGAATAATAAGTACTAGTAAAGAGGAAAACATAAAACGCCTCAGAAATCCAGAAAAAGAGATTAATTCCTACTAAGGGGCTTAGGAAAGCTCTTGAACTGGATACTGTTTGTGCTGGGGTTCGGGGGGAGGGGGCGGTGGCTAACAGAACAGAAGAAAATATAGTTTAAAAGGCATTTTGAACAGGGAAAAACATGAGTAAAGGTACAGAGTTGAGAAATTATAAGATGTGTACAGGAAGGACATCTAATCAAGTTTGACTAAAGCACCAGGCCTACGAAAGAATATTGCTTTACTTCTTCCCTCTTTTAACAAGGCTGTATGGATACTGGTCAAAAGCAAAGTTGCAGATATCAGAATGCTTGGATTCAAATCTGTTCTCTGCCACGTCCTTGCTGTGTGACCTGGGGCAAGTGAATGAACTTTCTTTGCCTCCATTTTCTCTCTATAAAGTGGGGATTATATGGACATATTCCATAGAGTTGTCACAAGAAGCAGAGACCTTCGAAGTGTCCATGGCCCATGATGAGCACTGAGTGTTATTAGTTATTATCATTCTTATCTGGGGACTCTGCGGACACGAAAAGCTATAAGGAAAATTTTCTAATCTTTTCTCCGAGCTACAGCAAACTAGCTTCTTTAACTTACACACAGAAAGCCTAGACCAAAGCGGGTCGGGGAAGAGAAGTTAAAGACTAACCATTAAATAATCTGATACTCTTGCATTCCCGCTCTTAAAATGTATGTAGATAAAACAGCTCTTCTGATAATTCTGTTCAACTTTAAGCACATGAACTCATTGTGCTTGCTCAATCTGTCAATGGGACAAGGCAAGTCAAAGAACGGCTAGTTCTACAGAAAAGTGTTTAAAGTTGGGCATTCTTTTCCTGTGTTTATCTTCTTTCTTCCTTAGTCAGAAGCATTAACATCTTCGAAAATACCAAGTGTGCCCTGACTCAAAGATTCACCTACAGGGAGTGAAAAAGTTTTCCTTGATCCTCTTAGGGTCCCTGGCTGGGTCTGCAAATTAAACTGACAAAGACCGATTAACAGGAGAAAAGCATACACATTTATCCCATGTTTTACATGGCATGGAGTCCTCATGAGGAAATGAAGACCTAAAGGAACAGTTAAACCTGAGAATATTTATGCTCGGTTAATGTAGAGTGGATGGTCATGTAGCAATATGATAGGTCACATAGCATGACGTAAGTGTAGCAAACTGGGGGAAATTTAGCAAAGAGCTGTTTGTTTAGATTCTTCTGGTGTCCCTTTGTCTTCAGAAATAAGGATGTTACTTTCCTCCAGGGAGGGCACCTCTCACTTGAGAGTTTTATGACCTGTGTCAGGGGAGAAGGTCAAGGTGACCTTCCTGCTTCTGCCGTTTTCTCAAACTCCTTCAGCATAAAATATTCAACATGCCAACATGCCGTATTTCGGGATAGTGAGTCCTCAACTCCGTCACATCCCAGTTAGCTGAGCAGAGTCCACCACCTACCGCTATTTCCACAGAGAAACCCAAACCAGCCCTGGTGTCTACCTTCATCTATACATGGACTTTGAGTAAACACCAAGAGATTTTGGTGAACTTATTTTCCTTCCTCTCAGCATGCTGGTATTCTCTTTTCCTCATCTGTTAGTTCAGTGCAAGAACTGTAGTCTACAGTTAAACAAAAAAGCAGAGTCGAGTCTCAACTTAGAAATAAATTTGAATCCTAGGGTCATTCCTTTTGGAATATGACAGGAATTAGGTGACTAGTAATGATCTACGGCCATAACCTGAGAGCCATGGAATGTGCGCTTAGCAAGACACTAAAATAAAGGTCGGCCCAGGATTCCCAGGCTTTATCCTTCTCCGCAGTGAGTGACTAACTGTGCTCTGAACTGTGGTCTCCTGTTGCACAAAAACGGGTTATAGAATGTGATAATGCCCATCCGAGACGGGAAAGGAAGAGTGAATGAACCTTGTTGTGGAGAAATCATTAAGACAGTGATAAGGCCGCTCAAAATCAAAGGTTTATTTTAAGAGCAAAGTCATGAACTCTTTTTCATTCATAGAGATATTTCAATATCTACCTCTCTACTTCTATGTTTGGCTTCATCTCCCCTTCTTTACAAATCTCTAGGCAGATAAAGACATAAATAAGTCTTTCATTTTAGACTGAAAGGCACTCGGGTAAGGGAGAAAGCTAGTTAACATTCTTCAGTATAGGGGTCTACATACCCTTACCAATTATAATTGCATTTTCTGCCTGGAAATTCTATTTTAGAACACACCAAAGTGAACAGATGCCTAGAAATATTTTTTGTTTTCTTCCCCACTTTACAGCTTTCTTTCTCTCAAGTGAAAGCTTAGTTTATTTATTGAATTATGGAACAGAGAATTTAGTGAATTCTGGCTTGAAAATGTAGATCAGTCCTCTGAACAATGTTCTAGGAATTAATTAAATTGAATTCCAAGTTATTTCTTGCCCATATGTAACTCACACTTGTCTGACTTTTTTTATAAATGAACATCGAGAAGATATTGTTAGCTTTCACTGAAAAACAATGTGCTTGCTTATATGTATACAGAAGCACTCTAAGTCTTTCAGAGAAACTTGTATCATTAACTCTCAATAGTTCTGTGAGACATGAGCCACATTCCTATCTTTGAAACGATAACAAAGAAGTCAGCTCTGAAAATCTCTTGATTAGGAAAATAACACCCTAAATCTTTCAATAGGCACGAATGTGTTTTCTTTCCAGCGAGCTATTTCAACTTTGAAGTTCCGTCTTCTTTGTCTTACTGGAATTGTTTCTGTTCTTAAACAAAGATTCATTTCTGCCACTAATTATCTTTATGACTTCAGGCAAGTCATGTAATGTCTCTGCATCTGAAATTTCTTATCTGTAAAGTGAATGAGGATTTCTGGTTAAAAATGGAAATCTGACATGCCTGGAAAATGAAAGTAGAAGACTGTTAAAGGTATAAACCCATAAAAATAGAGTATGGAAGAGGAGACAACAGAAGACAGGACATGTCAACCACATTGCGGAGGATGAAAAGCAGATAGACAAGTGGTACCTGACTGCAGGCAAGCAAAATGCAAACAAACTGCCTGCAGAGGAGAAAGGCAGAAGCCCGCAGATTGTGGGAAACTAAATCCACCCCCATCCACGTTCTAACATCCAGAACTGTAATATGTTACCTTACATGGCAAAAGGGACTTTGCAGATGAAATTAAGTTAAGGATCTTGAGATGGAGATAGTGGCCTGGATTATCCAGGTGGAGACAGGAGAGGCAGAGCAAGATGTGATGAGGGAAGCAGAGGTTGGAGTGATGAGGGGCCGTAAGCCAAGGAATGCAAGCAGCCTCTATAAGCCAGAGAAAGCAAGGAGATGTATTCTGCCCTGGAGCCACCAGAAGGAATGCGGCCCTGCCAACACCTTGATTGTAGCCCCATTAAGGTTCACTTTGGACTTCTGACCTCCAGAACTGTAAGATAATAAATCTGTGTCTTTTTAGGCCACTAAGTTTGTGGTAATTTGTTACACCAGAAATAGGAAACTAATACACAAATTTACACCTCAGAATTTAGGGTAGACTCAGGAGCTAGGAGCAGCACACACCACTAAAGATGGGTTGAGGGATGGGAAGAAAATGGGGCCAATTGAAAGTCTATATGTGGAAGACGTGGACCCCCAGTTCTCCTCTCTCACCCTATGTAGCCAGGTGACAACCCTTCCCCCATCACCACAGAAGCACGACGTGTTTTTTGTTTTTTTGCAGTACGCAGGCCTCTCACTGTTGTGGCCTCTCCCGTTGCGGAGCACAGGCTCCGGACACGCAGGCTCAGCGGCCATGACTCACGGGCCCAGCCGCTCCACTGCATGTGGGATCTTCCCGGACCGGAGCACGAACCCGCGTCCCCCGCATCGGCAGGCGGACTCTCAACCACTGTGCCACCAGGGAAGCCCTAGCACGACGTTTTATGTTCTAGAAAAATAAGATAAGGAAGCCTCCAAATGTGGGAAAACCAGGCACAGTGGAGGGAAAGAGTGAACCACTAGGCTGAAAGCCATCTGCATACTGAACAGTGGTGACACCAGCCCCTTCCCCAGACACGCAATCCCACAACACAAGCCACCAAAGGGTTTCTCTCCGAGGAGACGTCTACAGATGCCAGGACAGGACCCTTCAGGAGATCATTTGGTTCCTGCCCTGTACCCCGACGGAAGCCCAGCAACTGAGGGGTTCCAGCTATGCACACACCGTTTTCACATAGTGTCTTGGCGCTTCGTACTTCGATACACATGAGCAGACAAGACTCAAGATGTTTGCGATTGTGGGCCTGGGCTTACGTCCTGATTCCAACATTTACTAAGTGTGTGACTGTGGACAGGTTTATTAGCCTTTCTTCAGCTCACTGTTCTCATCTGTTAAATAGAACGGTAAGATTTCTACTTCATAAGGTTGTTGTAAAGATTAAATGAGATTCTAGTTGCAAAGCATTCAGAATCATCAGTAGAGTGAGAAAAGATAAAATCCAGAACACACACACACACACACACACACACGGAATTCAGGTGGAAAAGAGATAATGTAAGGATACAAAGAAAATTCAAAAAAAAAATACCCCTTTAATATCCTCAGATGAAGTGAGAAGAGTATGTTATGGGGTGGTGGTGGGAGATCAGGGAACAGCTCTTAAAAATTAAAGATATGATAGCAGAAACAAAAATGTCCATAGACTGGGTAGAAAATAAATTTTAAATATTCTCCCAGAAAGTAGAATAAGATAAAAAGATGGACAATATAAGAAAAATGTAAGGAAATCAGTCATAAGGCACATCTACCAAATGGTAGTGGTATTTTGGGGGATAAAATTTTGCACCTTGAACCAGAACAGCATAATCTGTATATAAACCTCATACAACACAAGACACCAAATATACTGTTTCCATTCCTCTCCCTGGTTCCCATTTCCTTTAAGCTTTAATCAAGAAATACTTAGGAGCTATATCTTCCTTATCCTTTCAATCTAATTCATTTCAGACAGCCTCGGACCAACATTTCATTTATATTTAATTTCCATTTTAAACGTGAAACAGAAGGTGAGCAAGGAAAAGGATAAGTCAAAACCATAGTTTCAATAAACTGCACAATTTGTGTTCAAATTTTTCAATTCATCCTTCACTTATGTTACTGGTCTGTGTATTCCCAGACACGTTTTGTCCAATCTGCACCTGAGTGCAGGTTACCTGCATTCTTATAACCTGCTTTCCACCCCTTTTAGCTAATTTGTTTCTTACCAGCTACATTAGCTCATTCTCCTATAAAGAATAGGATGGGGAAAAAATTAAAAGGGAAATTTAGAAATTGTTGAGATTCAGAGGATTCTGTGATTCTATGTGGGTCATACTGTTATCAGCTTCTATAAAATTGAGCCTGAAATGGTCAGCCTCAGTCATGGCCTTTTTATACAGGTATTGAGCCCTTTCAATGATCCTGTATGGATTTATATAAACTTAACTTTAGTTACATTTAATTATACCAGCATTTAACCAAATGAAAATTGGTTAAAAATAAACAAATGCCAAGAGCTACCTTAATTTTATTTTAACAAAAATAAGCTTTTAACAAAGCAAATAAAAAGATATCTGTAAAGACAGTGAGAAGTTGGGCTCCCAACCCTGGGTGTTTATCTTACTTTAAGGATATAAGCCTCAGATCATACTTAGCACCAGCTAGCAGCACTGCTTTTTGTTTTCCCTTCACCTGAGATATTGTCAATTATTGTGCAATATAAGAACCACCTGGTATCCCTAGCAGAAATAAATAAAATAATCAAGAGAGAAAACACCAGACTTTAACAAATGAGAATTTAAGAATTGTGGGTGGATTTATAACAGCTTTTTCTCCTGCTTTCATTATCACCATGATTAATCAGAAGAAGCTCTCGCAACACATTTAAGAGTGTTCCTGCTGAATATAACATGTCATTTAAATTTTACCTTCAAGGCAAAAATCCCAGAGCAGCTAATACAAGCAACAACAGAGAAATTGCCACCAAAACTCATTCTATATCTGAGAATGGACAGACCAAATATACCAAAATAAAAGTATGCCAAACTTACATAAGGAGCGTACACAAAAAGCTTGTTGATATGTGATGTCCCTCAACCCTGACAGACCTCAAAACACCACCCCTGCCCCTCTCCCTGAAACCTAAACCACAACCAAGCTGACTTTGGTCAATGGCACCGTCTAGTGGTAGCTACAAAGACTGCCCCAAATCATCTCATTTCTTCCCCAGGAGATCATACCGTGATTCCACTGTTTCCATACGTGTAACTCTGTGTATTTTACCTAAGTAATTTCTATCTTTAGGAGTAGAAAATTTTTTATAATTTTCAAAGTAATACTTATTGGATTGTGTTTTATACTGAAGTAAAACCTTAACAAGTATAGAAGATTCAGAATACAAAATACGCAAATTAAAATGAATTCTAACACAAACCCATCATCCCAAATAACCACCAATGGGCTTCCCTGTTAAGATGGAAGGTTTAATACATACATATAATTTCACTTCCTCATCCAACCCCATGAAACTACAATAAAGGGATTTTTTTTTTTTAAGACATAAATCCACAAGGATAGGAAGTACTGGAGAAAACAGTAACATAATTTTAGAAGATGGAAAACAGATCATGAGACAAAACTGACTTACAGGCCCAAGGCAGGGGAACCTGAAGTTAATAGTGGGAAAGCTGATAAACAACATGATTTGCATATTGTAAATTCCAGCTACAGCTGGAACTGTGAGCAATGGAGACAGAGGCTAAAATAAGGAAAAATTTATTACAGTTGTTTGAGCAACAATTAGACCCTTTCCCCACAGCAAGCTGACAAATGACTGTCTCTTCCTAATACCAGCAGAATCCTCGAGTTTTATCTTTAGGAGGGTGAGTCAGGGTTTCTGAACCTTGGACTGACTGGGGCACAATTGAAGCATTGGGTACCATACATAAAGGGTAATTAAGGTACCAAAGGCATATTGAATTCTTTGCTCTAGATGCTGAGACCTTCAGACCCCTGGCTTTACTTTCCCACAACTTTGGAAGCCAGACCTCTACTCCCCAAGCAGGAGCCAACTAGGGCCAGCTTCTCTGGGTAACCTCAGAGAACAAGGTAACAAGGACATAAGGGTCGAATCACCCTACATTGAAACTCAAAACCCCACACATTCAATAAGAACTGTAGGCTCACTTTTAATACTGAGCAGACACCCAAGGATCAATGAACATTTGATTAAGTCAGTTAACAGGGAAGATAAAGACAAAAACAAACAGGAAAAAATAACTTAGAATAGAGATTTTTCAGAGAGAAAAAAAGCTTACAATCAATCTATGGTTAATATCCTCAGAAAAATAAGGAGATATTACATCCATGAAGCATCATGCTCTTGGAAATTAAAAACATAACAAAAAATATTTTTAATCAATAGGATAATTAGAAGACACATTGGAGAAAATCACAAGAAAAGTAGAGTAGAAAAAATAAAGAGACGGAGGGCTTCCCTGGTGGCACAGTGGTTGAGAGTCCGCCTGCCGATGCAGGGGACATGGGTTCGTACCCCGGTCTGAGAAGATCCCACATGCCGCGGAGTGGCTGGGCCCGTGATCCATGCCCGCTGAACCTGCGCTCCGCAACGGGAGAGGCCACAACAGTGAGAGGCCCGCGTACCACAAAAAAATAAAATAAAATAAAATAAAGAGAGGGAAAAAATTAAAGAACAAATACAGTTGATGTAATATCCAAATATTAGCATAGTCTGAGAAAGAGTTCCAGAGAGCAAAAACAGGGAGTATATCATAAATGAAACCACTCATGAAAATTCCCCAGGACTAATAGACCTGAGTCTCTACGTTGAAAGGAATCATCAAATGCTCAATAGATGGAAAAAGATCCACTCTAAGTCACATCATTGTCAACTTTCAAAACACTGAGGACACACAGAAGATCCTAAAGGCTTTCTGGAGTTAAAAGAACAGGTCACATACAAATAATAATAAGCATCAGAATGGTTTCTGACTTATCAGAAATACTGGAACACGGAAGATAATAGAACACCTTCAAAATTCTGAAGGAAATAACTTCCAACATAGATTCATACAAGTCAGGTAGAAAAGTAAACAAAAGACATATACAGAGATACAAGATCTCAAATTTATCAAAATTATCTGTCACGTATCCCTTCTCAGTAAATCACGGGTCGTTGTATTCCACCAAAATGCAGAAGTAAACTAAGAGGAATATACAAAACATAAGAAATAATATATCCAACCTGAGAGAATAGTGGAGAGAATTTCCAGGGTGATGTGGAAGGAGGAATCTCAGGATAACTGCTATACTGCAAGTAAGGAGGGAAACTGGTTCAAATTAAACCCATTAGAAAATGTGTGGCCAAAGACGGCACAAGGCCCCACATCAGGAGGCATCTGTCTCTCCAGGGGGAGCAGGCAGACAGAGGTAAGGTCAATGGAACCATCACTTCACTAACCATCACTAATCCACAATAATGATGGCATAGAGCTGTAACTGAAGCATGAGACTATAAAGAAATATGTTTCTAACAAGGTTTACAATGAAGCCTAACATCATTTTGTTTGTTTGTTTGTTTGTTTTTACTAAATATCTTGACAAGAGCCTTCCAGTCCTTAGAGACTTCAATACCCATTAAACACAAATTCATCCACATATTTAATTCATATGTGTGTATTAATGCTTATATACCTACAAATGCTAGTATATGCATAGAATTTATCTGGAAAGATACACAAGAAATCTAACATTTGTTAGATTTCCTGTGTATCTAACAAATGGGGAAGGCAGCTGGGTCAGCGGGAGTAAAAAGGTATAAAGGAGAGTCAATTTTAATTACTTTTGTCTTTTTTGATTTCTGTAACATGGGCGTATATTAAGTGAATAAAACAAGATGTTTCCTCTCCCCAGACAATAAATATTTAGGTGCATTATCTGCTACTCCCATCTTCCCATCAGGCTTTTAAAGTTTTGCTCACTCACCCATACACATTTATTTTTAATGCTTTTCTTCATTCCACTCGCTTTTCTTTTTTTTTGCCCAGTTATCCTAGGGGGGGGAAATCTTTTCATTTGTAAGGCAAAAGATTATCCTAATTATGGTTGGTCACCCTAAGAGTAGTACTAATGATATTTCCATATGAAGGAAGAGTAAATCCATAAGTTCTGAAGGGAAATTAACCGTAATAGTCATTGCCATTATTTCTGAAGAACTTGCCTTACGAGGCTCAGATAATTCAAATTTTTAAAATAATTTTCATGTATCTTCTCTTTTCCTCTAATTAAGACTACTCTAAGCACAAGCTTTCAAGATTAAGCAACTATTTCTTATTCAAGTTGCTTTCAGTTTTGTTTAATCACTGTACTGCAACAGCCTTGCTTCCCTGTTTCTTACATCTGGGTCCCTGATTCCGGCTGCATCACATCTACAGTAAAGTGAGACAGCTGTTGAGCGTGGTGCTCAGGCAAGCCCATCCTAGAACAGGCAGGAGCTGGAGACCTGTCAGAACAATGGAAGTAACTGAGGAAGCACCTAAAACCATGTTTGGGAAGAAATGATAAAGGTGGATGTGGTATCTTCAGGCTGGAAGTAGGAATAACCAGATGTCCACGTGATGTTTGATGGCAAAAAGGCTCCACAATGAGCAGCAAACGAATGGCCCCATCTGCCAGTGGGAACCAGCATCTAGGAGTCTGGCAGTGGCAGCAAATAGAGAAGCAAGGCAGGATAGAAAGCATATGAGGGCTAGACAGGGATCCCATCAGTAACTGGCAAGAAAGAAGAACTAAGTTGCTAGAGCCAGTAACAAGTTCTGATCAGGCCAAAAATCTAGTTGTAAGTCAACAGACTCCTGAAATATAACTCCTTAAAAAGAGATTTTACAAAGCATCTAATTTCAGAATCTAATTTAGGAAGAGGAAAAGAGATTTAAATGTTGGAATTAAACGGGTTTAGTCTAAGACCTTGGGCAAAGGAGTTGTAGGTATGAGTAGAGGAAGCTAGGCAGGGTATAAGCAGCTTAGGGACGTGATCATCCTTTTATACCTTTCATTTTATAAAGTGTAGAATTATAATTATTAGAATTCTACATAATTATAGAAAAATGTGTTCTACATTTTAACCCACCAGAGTCACCTTTGAAAACAAGCTTTGCAAGTAGAAAATTTCTTATATGTAAGTAGTGTTTACTCTTTTACCATCTACAATGAATTATACGTTAAGAGTTATTTGGAGAATTGTGTTCGGATGGCTTTGCAGGTTGCAATAACTGGGGTGTGTTCCTGGCATCTAGGGTGTGGAGTCCAGTGATTCAGATAGTCCTGCAATAAGCTAGACAGACATGTGTACATGCACACATACATACAATGTCCCACTCAAAGTGCCAGGAGCACCACCATTGTAATATACCAATTATCTTACTTTACCAATGTGCTTTCTATGTATAAATGCAGCCCTGTACCACTTCAAAGCTTCTAATAGAGACCTTAAAAGTTCTATTGCCTATACTTCTTTACCTGAATTCATTTATTAGTGGTTTAAAAATACGGTAAAACTTCTAGTTAGGTTTTAGACACTTCTTTCATGAGCATTTTATCTAATTATGAATAAACACAGTAGAATCAGCTCAAAGCTATCACGAAGAGCGCTACAGAAGAGAGTTTTCTTGATGTTTGTTCCTAATGGTAAAGGAAATGTGGGTGAGAGAATCTAAGGCATCCTCAACGTAATAAACTCAAGCAAAGGAACAAGAATCAATTAAAGCAAATCTGCCACGGATCTTGGGTTTGACAAATCACCTCTCAGCTTCACAGCAGGTGGCTGCCTTGGGTTAGCATCCGATCCATGCACCGAAGGAAACGTCTTCAAAATGACTTCCTATGTCATTACCCTCAAGAGAGACTTGTTTATCAGAAAGGCACATTGGTTTTGGAAACAAGAGACGAACATATGTTCTATGATTCCAGGGACCACAGGAGTCCCAGGCACCAGCAGATTAGAATGAACTGTTCACCTAGTTCAGCTCATTAAATTCAACGGAGGTGCTATCTGTACAACAGGATAACAATGCCCATAAATCTGCAGTTGGCTGTGGATGTACTAACAACACATTCACAATGAAGCTTCCTACAAATCTACCTTGATATGAAGCACAACATCAAGGCCACTGGTTTTTTTTTGTGCTACGCGGGCCTCTCACTGTTGTGGCCTCTCCCGTTGCGGAGCACAGGCTCCGGACGCGCAGGCTCAGCGGCCATGGTTCACGGGCCCAGCCACTCCACGGCATGTGGGATCTTCCCGGACCGGGGCACGAACCCGCGTCCCCTGCATCGGCAGGCGGACTCTCAACCACTGCGCCACCAGGGAAGCCCAAGGCCACCGTTTTATGCCCGAGCACCATTTAGACAAAGGCATTTCTACTCAACTGTCTTAGAGCACGATTACTTCAATGAGTGACACACACATGAAGTGCATGGAGTTTTAATCGAATCTGTTTTACAGATTGAACTCTCACAGTCTGAGGTAATATGAGGGGAAAATATGATTCAAATTTTATAGAATTTGTCCAGTCAAAATTGGAGAACAGAATTTTTCACGTCCTTAGGTATTAACTGAAAAATAGACAATCTGGTTGCCGTCCACCGACCCCACCACCGCACACACATACGCACTACCCACCCCCTGTAATCCCTATTCACCTTCCTGGGCCAGGTAAAGTTCAAGTTCTCTCTCTCTTTTTCCAGGTCCTGTGCTTATCGTTTTCTCTAACAAGCACTTAGCATATGCTACTCCATTTTACTTGGGTTTTTTTCAAAAAACAAATTTCATATCTTCATTGCCCATACGTAAGGTTTGTTCATGTTGTATACATAGCAAAGCCCCTGTGCAGAGTAAGCACGTAGGTATTTACGCATGAGGGTACTGTGGCTAAGGGACTGGCCCGGCTGCTAAAGGCAGAATGGAGACTCACGCCAGACTTTCTGATTCCATCTACTGCTTCTAGTTGGGAGCGGGGGAGTGTTGCAGTAGCGGGGAGGTGGGGTGGGGAGGAAGAGGAGGTTCAACTTAAAAGCTAAAAAGTGAGCTCCTTGAATTTATTTTATTAGAATCTATATCAGTGATTATTTAAAATATGCTGCTCAGTTGCTGTCTGGGCAGGGGCATTTGAAAGTAACCAGAAGACTTTGCTTGGATCAAAGTATCTTTTTTGGGTTGCTGGGTTTTCTTCTTTCCAGCTTTATTTCCTGGTGTCTAAGCAAGGAATGCATACACCCATGTATCCTCAACAGAAGCATACATGTGTTACAAGGACAAAGAATTTTCACCGGGAAGAGATCTATGGAAAGGATCGGCTAGAGGTCCAGAAGTATAGGAGTTATTATGACTTTGCCTCCTGGTTTGCCCAGAACAGTCTCAATTATTCTAGTTGTCCTAGAATAATTATTCATGAAGCCCCCTTTTACTCTGAGAGGTGTCCTGGTCTAGTCAATAAGTTATAGTCGCTTGATATGTGAGGGTTTTGGGTTTAAACTGGGGCCCATGTTGCTGGAGCCCTTTAGCCTCTCAAAGGTATTAAAGAGGGATGATTGTAAGAGGTAAAACTCACCTCTCCTGACTCCTAATTCAGTGTTTTTCTTTCTGGCTGGCCTCTTACAACCGCACAGTTATTGTACCTGAATTTTCTCCTCTAGATTACTTTTGTCTCCCCCCAAAGTTTGAAGACCTTTAATGATTGCTACCATCTCTCGTCATTCTTTCCCTCGATCCTTGGCATCTAGAACCTGCTAAAACCATAGTGAGCAGTCCAATATATGCTCACTAATCGACTGGTAGTCTTCTTAGATAACAAAGGAAATTACATGCTACCATTTTATGTTCTGAAGAGCAAGTTCTTGACATTTGTCAGGGATGAAACCTGAGATCTTCACAACCTGCCCAACTCATTTGTACAGTTGTTTTCCTCCAACTGCTAAACTTTCTCTTCCATCTCTAGTGCCAGCAACTGGATTTCTTTTTAGATCTACTTGTCCAACCACTTCCTGAGTGTGTCTACACATATAACAAGTCATCTGAGATGGCGTTGCTGGGTGGTGAGCAAGGAGTCTCACTTGCCCACCACTGCACCCTTGGCTCCAAACTGTCCTTCAGCACAGTGATAAGACGTGAGAGACACAGGCTTTAGAGTGGTGGGCTGTGTGGTGCAATTCCAGGTTGCTGTTCTCATCTATGCAACACAGCAGCTCCACTCTTGATTTCCATGAGTCAGAATCACAAATTTCAATTTGCTAATTCCAAACATTCACTAAATATTAAAAATGCAAGCTATATCAACAAGGACCTACTGTACAGCACAGGGAACTCTACTCAGTACTCTATAATAACCTATATGGGAGAAGAATCTGAAAAATAGATATATGTATAACTAAGTCACTTTGCTATACAGCTGAAAATAACACAACATCATAAATCAAATATACTCCAATATAAACAATATATAAATTAAAATAAAATAAGACAAATTATAATAGGCAAGATTTCATTGTTTTTTCCTAGTTCAGTTTTGGTTCTGTCTGAAAGAAATCTGATTTCTGACTTCAAAGATCTTTCTTCTCCATAATTCCATCTTTTAAAAACTGTCCACAATCAAGTTCCATTCACACTTTGATATCAATTTCGTGATGGAGAAGGGAAAAAAAATCTGACACCAAATTTTGTCACCTACCTAAGTACTGACAGATTTTGATGGGTCTGTTTACATATACCTAGTCCTACGACATAATGATCCCATTATACTAACCTGACACCTCTGTGCTCTTACTGCTGTGAAGTGGCAAAGACTCGCTTGGCATTTATCACAGCCAGGTTTCTAAAAGAAGGATTAAAATGGAAAACACATTTCATTTGAACCAAGTTTAATCTCCAATTACACCTAATTTCACGATTCAGAAATGCTGCTTTTGGTAATTATTAAGTATGACCCCAAAAGCGTTTTAAGCCTGTATTTGGGATTAACGTGGAAATGAGTCAAAAAATACAGCTGGCAGAGCTCACGAGAGATGCAATGATTCACACAAGATACGTATACCCTTCAGTTTGGGCAGAACAGGTAGTTACCGTTTAACAGTTTGGTGGTTGTTGATGCCTCCTGGTATGTGGCAAGCCAATTTTTAAAAAATTTCTGCATCCAACTCTCTTCACAGAAATTCATAGAGGAAAAACAAATAACCAGCTGTTTTTAAAATACAAAATGCTTAACTGACAGCATGATTATCAGTTGAAACCACGGACTATTTAGTTGTCAGGGGTTCTCAAGGGCAGATTCTGCAGCTTTGCTGAATTCTTACTCATTAAATGCTTGGTTCAAAAATAGGGCTTCCATCTTTAGAGTTGGGGCTACATTTCTCAAGTGCTTGACATCCCAAGGGCAATAGCAGAAGTACTTACTGAGAGTTGCTAATAGAAATATAATTTAAAAGACAACGACCCCACCATTTAATCCCCTGAAAAAACAGAGCTAGATTTGTTGGCAATGCCAAGTGGCATCTTGAAGTCATTCAGCAATTCGGTAGCAAAATGTCTCTACATGAGGGAAAAAAAGAGGCTTTGCGCCTTCATAGTACAAACTGGCTCTCTATAGTGTTGACAAAATCCTAGTGGAGCACTTCCATTTCCCTGTGTAGATGTCACTTCGCTATGCATATACCTCCACTTTCACAGACCATGTTTCCTTAAGGATACCCTCATTGTGACCGGCAGGCAAGATTCTGCCCACATCAGCCAGGATTCACTCTACTTGAGCTGTTTTATTTATTTTAAATAAACTTTCTTTTAGGAAACAATCTAAGTGTCCATCAATAGATGAATGGATGAAGAAGATGTGGTATATATGTACACAATGGAATACTACTTGGCTGTAAAAAAAAAAGAACAAAATTTTGCCATTTGCAACAACATGGATGGACTTGATGGGCATAATGCTAAGTGAAATAAGTCAGTCATAGAAAGACAAATACTGTGATATCACTTATATGTGGAATCAAAAAATACAACAAACTAGTGAGTATAACAAAAAAGCAGACTCACAGATACAGAGAACAAAATAGTGGTTACCAGTAGGGAGGGGAGAGGGGCAATAAAGGGATGCAGGAGTGGGAGACACAAACTATTGTTTGGACAGTAGGCTCAAGCATATATTATACAATACAGGGAATATAGCCAATATTTTGTAATAGCTGTAAATGGAAAGTAACCTTTAAAAATTGTATAAAAATTTTAAAAAAATTTTAATAATTTTAGATTTACAGAGAAGTTACAAAGATAGTAGAGTATTACCATATATGCTTCACCCAGCTGCCCCTAATGTTATCTTACAAAACCAACGTATATTCGTGAAAATTAAGAACTTAATATTGGCAGAATGCTATTAACAGGAGACTTTATTCCTATTTCACCAGTTTTCCCACTAGCATTCTCTGTCTGTTCTAGGATCCAGTCCAGAATACCACAGTGCATGTAGACAATTTCTCTGGCTTTTCTTGTTCCTCAGGATCTTCACACTTTTTCCATCATTTGTGTTGTCTGATGTTTTCTTATGATTAGACTAAGGTTATGGGTTTTGTGGGAAAATATCACAGAGGTGAGATGCCCTTCTCATAACATCTCTGAGCTGTTTTTGAGCAAGAAATAAAATGGTAAAAAGTTCTTATCCTCCAGCATAAAGATGTAACAGCTTACAAATAGGTGAGTTAAGAAATTGTTTAAACATGAAAAATCACCTTTAGCATGAAGTTAGAGTCTAAACCTAGTCTGTTTGCCTTCAGACAGAGATTTCAACCAAAGGATTACAGCACATCTGTGCATTACAAGCAGTTTTTGAGGTGTTAAAAAATATTTGGTATTAATGACAGAGTACTAAAGCCTACACATGATTGGCTCTATCTATAAACTGGAGTAAATTTAAGAATATCACATAATATACTCCTACTGACTTGCATCTAATATGCTTCCTGGAGTGGGAAAAGATGGGGTAGAGCTACAGGTAATATGCCCATGAAAACGGCACACATTCATAGAGATGTAGCACATATATAAGCATTAGAATATCATCTGATAGGCTCATCTCCTTTTTAAAGAAGAGTTGATAATTAACTCTTTAAACTGGTAATCTCCAAAATGTTTCTTATATCCTTTCATCAAGGTGTTTTAGCATGCACCCTACTTAGCCTGGATTCTTCCCCAAAACAGTCTATAAGACAATGGCATCTGTGCAGGGAATTTGCTTTCAGAAATGATCCCACTAAAGGGAACGGAAATAAGCGCTGCATAAAGGAAAAGATGGAGGAGTCAAAGGCCAATCCAAAGGTGCACAACTGGGCTGGTTACTATTAAGCATCAATGAGGTCACTCATGTCGGGACCCCGTGAGGGGCCATGCAGAATGTACTTCAGCGTCATCCATCTGGGACACGGAAAGGCAAGCATTTATCCACTGACCCCTGGCCCATGCTGAGTCAATTTTCTTACACTTCCAGATTTGTGCACGCATCGGAATGACGAGAAAGAGAGAGAAAAAGCCCGGAACTACAAGTGAGAGAGGGATATAGCTGAAGGGGCTGACAGATTATGCCTGTGCACAGCTGGTTGCCACACAACAGCTGGAGTACAAAGGTGAGCTAAGAGTGTATGAGCCAGGACACAAGGAGGGAGGGCTATACGTATATGCATTCCTATATAAATTCATGTGTTACTCTCAACCCATATTAAATATTAGCAAACTTATTTTGTTCTTATTTTCAGGGAAAAGTTAATATAAATACAAATCCTAACATTTTCTTCCTACAGCCCAATGAACAGTCTTGCCAACCCCTGCATTGCACATGGACTTTGGAGACCACTGATTTAGACTATACAAGATTCTCCTTGAATGATTTTTTCTTTGTAACATTTTTATTGGAGTATAATTGCTTTAGAGTGTTGTGTTAGTTTCTGCTATATAACAAAGTGAATCAGCTATATGTATACATATATCCCCATATCCCCTCCATCTTGTGTCTTCCTCCCACCCTCCCTATCTCACTGCTCTAGGTGGTCACAAAGCACCAAGATGATCTCCCTATGCTATGAAGCTGCTTCCCACTAGCTAGCTATTTTACATCTGGTAGTGTAGTTATGTCAGGGCTACTCTCTCACTTCGTCCCAGCTTACCCTTCCCCCTCTCTGTGTCCTCAAGTTAATTCTGTACGTTGGTGTCTTTATTCCGGCCCTGGCCTGAGGTTCATCAGAACCTTTTTGTTTTCTTTTTTTTTTTTTAGATTCCATATATATGACCTAGCATATGGTATTTGTTTATCTCTTTCTGACCTACTTCACTCTGTATGACAGACTCTAGGTCCATCCACCACACTACAGATAACTCAATTTTGTTTCTTTCTATGGCTGAGTAATATTCCATTGTATATATGTGCCACATTTTCTTTATCCATTCATGTGTCAATGGACACCTAGGTTGATTCCATGTCCTGGCTATTGTAAATAGTGCTGCAGTGAACATTGTGGTACATGACTCTTTGTGAATTATCGTTTTCTCAGGGTATATATATGCCCAGTAGTGGGATTGCTGGGTCGTATGGTAGTTCTATTTGTAGTTTTTTAAGGAACCTCCATACTGTTCTCCATAGTGGCTGTATCAAATTGCATTCCTACCAACAGTGCAAGAGGGTTCCCTTTTCTCCACACCCTCTCCAGCATTTATTTTTGTAGATTTTTTGATGATGGCCATTCTGACCAGTGTGAGGTGATACCTCATTGTAGTTCTGATTTGCATTTCTCTAATGATTAGTGATATAGAGCATCATTTCATGTGTTCGTTGGCAATCTGTGTATCTTCTTTGGAGAAATGTCTATTTAGATCTTTTGCCCATTTTTGGATTGGGTTGTTTCTTTTTTTGATATTGAGATACATCAGCTGCTTGTATATTTTGGAGATTAATCCTTTGTCAGTTGCTTCGTTTGCAAATATCTTCCCCCATTCTGAGGGTTGTCTTTTGGTCTTGTTTACGGTTTCCATTGCTGTGCAAAAGCTTTTGTTTCATTAGGTCCCATTTGTTTATTTTTTATTTTATTTCCATTTCTCTAGGATGTGGGTGAAAAAGGATTTTGCTGTTATTTATGTCAAAGAGTGTTCTGCCTATCCTTTCCTCTAAGAGTTTTATAGCGTCTGGCCTTACATTTAGGTCTCTAATCCATTTTGGGTTTATTTTTATGTATGGTGTTAGGAAGTGTTCTAATTTCATTCTTTTACATGTAGCTGTCCAGTTTTCCCATCACCACTTATTGAAGAGGCTGTCTTTCCTCCATTGTACATTCTTGCCTCCTTTATCAAAAATAAGGTGATCATATGTGTGTGGGTTTATCTCTGGGCTTTGTATCCTGTACCACTGATCTATATTTCTGTTTTTGTGCCAATACCATACTGTCTTGATTACTGTAGCTTTGTAGTATATACTCTGAAGTCCGGGAGCCTGATTCCTCCAGCTCTGTTTTTCATTCTCAAGATTGCTTTGGCTATTTAGGATCTTTCAGGTTTCCATACAAATTGTGAAATTTTTTATTGTACTTCCATGAAAAATGCCATTGGTAGTTTGATAGGGATTGCATTGAATCTGTAGATTGCTTTGGGTAGTAGAGTCATTTTCACAATGTTGATTCTTCTAATCCAAGAACATGGTATATCTCTCCATCTGTTGGTATCATCTTTAATTTCTTTCATCAGTGTCTTATAGTTTTCTGCATACAGGTGTTTTGACTCCTTAGGTAGGTTTATTCCTAGGTATTTTATTCTTTTTGTTTCAATGGTAAATGGGAGTGTTTCCTTAATTTCTCTTTCAGATTTTTCATCATTAGTGTATAGGAATGCCAGTGATTTCTTTCAGTCTGTATGTGTCCCTAGGTCTGAAGTGGGTCTCTTGTAGACAGCATATATATGGGTCTTGTTTTTGTATCCATTCAACCAGTCTATGTCTTTTGGTTGGAGCATTTAATCCATTTACATTTAAGGTAATTATCGATATGTATTGTTCCTATTACCATTTTCTTAATTGTTTTGGGTTTGTTTTTGTAGGTCTTTTCCTTCTCTTGTGTTTCCTGCCTAGAGAATTTCCTTTAGCATTTGTTGTAAAGCTGGTTTGGTGGTGCTGAATTCTCTTAACTTTTGCTTTTCTGTAAGGTTTTAATTTCTCTGTCAAATCTGAATGAGATCCTTGCTGGGTAGAGTAATCTTGGTTGTAGGTTTTTGCCTTTCATCACTTTAATTATGTCCTGCCACTCCCTTCTGCCTTTCAGAGTTTCTGCTGAAAGATCTGCTGTTAACCTTATGGGGATTCCCTTGTATGTTATTTGTTGCTTTTCCCTTGCTGCTTTTAATACTTTTTCTTTGTATTTAATTTTTGATAGTTTGATTTTTATGTGTCTTGGTGTGTTTTTCCTTGGATTTATCCTGTGTTGGACTCTGTGCTTCCTGGACTTATTTCCTTTCCCATGTTAGGAAAATTTTCAACTATAATATTTTCAAATATTTTCTCAGATCCTTTCTTTTTCTCTTCTTCTGGGACCTTTATAATTTGAATGTTGGTGCGTTTAATGTTGTCCCAGAGGTCTCTGAGACTGTCCTCAATTCTTTTCAGTCTTTTTTCTTTATTCTGCTCTGCAGTAGTTATGTCCACTATTTTATCTTCCAGGTCACTTATCCGTTCTTCTTCCTCAGTTATTCTGCTATTGATTCCTTCTAGAGAATTTTTAATTTCATTTATTGTGTTGTTCATCACTGTTTGTCTGCTCTTTAGTTCTTGTAGGTCCTTGTTAAACATTTCTTGTATTTTCTCCATTCTATTTCCAAGATTTTGGATCATCTTTACTATCATTATTCTGAATTCTCTTTCAGGTATACTGCCTATTTCCTCTTCATTTGTTTGGTCTGGTGGGTTTTTACCTTGCTCCTTCATCTGTTGCATATTTCTCTGTCTTCCCAATTTGCTTACCTACTGTGTTTGGGGTCTTCTTTTTGCAGGCTGCAGATTTCCAGTGCCCGTGGGTTTTGGTGTCTGCCCCCAGTGGGTAAAGGTGGTTCAGTGGCTTGTGTAGGCTTCCTGGTGGAAGGGACTGGATCGTGTCTTTCTGCTGGGCAGGGCTGTGTCCAGTGGTGTGTTTTGCGGTGCCTGTGAACTTATCATGATTTTAGGCAGCCTCTCTGCTAATGCATGGGGCTGTGTTCCTGTCTTGCTAGTTGTTTGGCATGGGGCATCCAGCACTAGAGCTTGCTGGCCGTTGCGTGGAGCTGGGTCTTAGTGCTGAGACGGAGATCTCTGGGAGACCTCTCACCGATTGATACTATGTGGGACCAGGAGGTCTCTGGTGGTCCAATGTCCTGAACTTAGCTCTCCCACCTCAGAGGCTCAGGCCTGACACCAGGCCAGAGCACCAAGACCCCATCAGCCACTTGGCTCAGAATAAAAGGGAGAAAACAAGAAAGAAAAAACAATTCTTTTAAAATAATAATTAAAATAAAAAAATAGAAAAAAAAGAAAGCATCTAAACCAATAAACAAATCCACCAATGATAACAAGTGCTAAAAACTATACTAAGATAAACATAAAAATGAGAAACAATCAGTCACAGATAGCAAACCCCAAGTCTACAGTTGCTCCCAAAGTCCACCTCCTCAATTTTGGGTTGATTCATTGTCTATTCAGGTATTCCACAGATGCAGGGTACCTCAAGTTGATTGTGGGGATTTAATCTGCTGCTCCTGAGGCGGCATGGAGAAATTTCCCTTTCTCTTCGTTGTTCGCACAGCTCCTGGGGTTCAGCTTTGGTTTTGGACCCACCTCTGCGTGTAGGTTGCCCTCAGGCTTCTGTTCCTGCCCAGACAGTATGAGGTTTAAGCAGTGGCTGATTAGGAGGCTCTGGCTCACTCAGGCCAGGGGGAGGGAGGGAGGGGTACGGTAGTTATAATTGGAATGCGGGGCAAGCCTGCAGCGGCAGAGGCCAATGTGACGTTGCAACAGCCCGAGGTGCACCATGTTTTCTCCCAGGGATTGTCCCTGGATCATGGGGCCCTGGCAGTGGTGGGCTGCACAGGCTCTGGTGTGCGGGAGCAGGGGGGTGCATGTGGATAGTGACCTGTGCTTACACACAGGATTCTTGGTGGCTGCAGTAGCAGTGTTAGTGTTTCATGCCCATCTCTGTGGTCCGAGCTGATAGCCACGGCTTGCACCCGAATCTGGAGCTCATTTAGGCAGTGCTCTGCCTTCTGTGGGCAGACATGGAAGGAATCCCCTCTCCTCGAGCACCCGGAAACAATGGTCTCTTGCCTCTTAGGCAGTTCCAGACTTTTTCCCGGACTCCCTCCCGGCTAGCTGTGGTGCACTAGTCCCCTTCAGGCTGTGTTCACGCCGCCAACCCCAGTCCTCTCCCTGGGATCCGACCTCTGAAGCCCGAGCCTCAACTCCCAGCCCCCACCTGCCCCAGCGGGTGAGCAGACAAGCCTCTCAGGCTGGTGAGTGCTGGTCGGCCCTGATCCTCTGTGTGGGAATCTCTCCGCTTTGCCCTCTGCACCCTTGTTGCTGTGCTCTCCTCCGTGGCTCCGAATCTTCCCCTGCTCCCATTCCACCGTCTCCACCAGTGAAGGGTTTTCCTATGCGTGGAAACTTTTCCTCCTTCACAGCTCCCTCCCAGAGGTGCAGGTGCCGTCCCTATTCTTTTGTCTCTGTTTTTTCTTTTTTCTTCTGCCCTTCCCAGGTACACGAGGATTTTCTTGCCTTTTGGGAAGTCTGAGGTCCTCTGCCAGCATTCAGTAGGTTTTCTGTAGGAGTTGTTCCACATGTAGATGTATTTTTGATGTATTTGTGGGCAGGAAAGTGATCTCCACCTCTTATCCCTCTGCCATCTTGAAGGTCTCCCTCCTTGAAAGATTTTGACTTGGAAGTTTTTCTTGGTTGCTTCAAGTAAGACAGTGGAAGAAATTGGAAACAAAGTTCACTTAAGAAGCTCAATTTAATTAGACCATTGACTTCCCTCTTCATTTAACAGGAGTTGCAGTTAATTCCACTTCTCTTGTTAAAAATAATAAAGGTCTAATAATAAGAACCCATGGCATAGTACAGGGGTTCTCAAATCTGAGCGTGCATCAAAATTTCCTGTGAACGATAACCGTGAAACACACATTGTTGGGCCCCAACCTCAGAGCTTCTGATTCAGTAGGTCTAGGGTTAGGCCTAAGAATTTAAATTTTCAACCAGTTTCCAGGAGATGTACACTTGGACAGTCAGGGAAAAATGGGGGCTGGAGGGTGTGTGAGAGGAGAGGGGCACACTGTGAAAACCACGGGCCCAGTGGGAGGAGCATGGGCTTCGGCCTCAGACAGGCAGGCCTGGGTTTAATCTTCAGCTCTACTATGTGCTATCTTGAACTTCTCTGCTGACCAGCTGTACAATGAGAGTAATTCTCACTGTACAGGGCTGTTGTAAGAAGTAAGGGAGGAGATAATGTTAGCAAGGGGCCCAGTGTCGTGTTGGGCACACTGTAGGTTTCAATAAATCATCATCAGTATAAACAAAACCACTAATATTATGGGTTAGTTCAGCAAATAATGTTAGAACAACAAAAAGTAATTTAAGAGATTTAACAGTAATTTGGCAGAATGACAGATCTTTCTAGACCAGGTGGGTTTTTTTGAAAAATTAAGGATAATACAGAACTGGCAATAAAATTTTGGTGTTCATGATTAGTTAAGGACTGTCTTATTATTATTATTCATGTCTCTAGTTTCTCCTCACTTCCCCACTTGCTGTAGACTTTGTGCTGCTATTAGCTCAGAGTGGGGGGCAGGGAGAGATGGCCTCACAGGCCTGATCACCAACATGCAGAGAGCGGTTCCAGGGCACTGGGCCACCAGGCAGAATTTCTAGGGGTTGCAAAACCTCTACTGATCTCTCCCCTGCTTTTACAAATATGAGATCATAAAACCTGCCAAATGCCCTCTGGAGTTTAAATGTTTTGAATTTTTAGAATACAAAATATTCAGATTGTCCAGTCTGTCAAGCCATATTTTCAACTCTATATCTTTTTTTTTTTTTTTAAAAAAGGCCTGTATTCATCTTAAAACTATTTTTACCATATTGATCTGCTCATCTACAAACGTATGCTGCTTAAGTAGTAGTTTAAATGTAAATTTTAATGACTGCTATGAATCAGTGCCTAATTTGCACATTTTGTTAATTACCTGTGGTTTAGGATAACCCATCCAAGATGCTCCCTATTACCCTGGGTAATTGAGTTGACCTATTTTCAAATTTTTGCAGCTCCAATAGAATGCATTCTAGTCAATTTTCTTTCCTAATAGAAAAACCATCATTTATTTAAATTGTCTATCAGACATAATTGGAATGTAAAATCTTGGGATGAAAATTGACTTTCAAAGGTCATAGAATTCAGCCCCCTACTCTTGGGTGGACTGTCAAGCCAGCAAGAGAAGAATATATTCCATCTTTGACAGCACAGAATGCCGTCAAATGTAGCCGAAAGGTGCACCATCCTGAGGATCAGTCCATTTCTCTCTTCACCATCTGAGTCCTTGATCTAAAGGAAGGTCAACCATAGCTGTTGCCAATATCAAATATATAAACATACTTACAAATACACCCAGGCACAGCCTACACACCCCCTCACACACATAGAGGTTTGCAGTAAAAATTCACACAGCATGAAGCTCACTCCTCCCCACAATTCTATTTCTTGGGTACACCTGATGGTCCTTTTATGCCTAGAGCAGAATCAGATGTTCCTCTATGAGATCTCTCCCCGCTCAAAAAAAGAGAAAGAAGTTGACTTTAAATTGTGGTTCATATTCCAAATTTAAAAGATTCAGGAGTAGCTTTGCTGTGGACCCTGGTTTGGCAGTGCGGAATTTTTTTTTTTTTTTTCAACCTATCATGCTCTTGTCTCTATCTCTTTTTTGTTAAAAACTCTTAGATCCACAGTGGAGCAATAGTGCAAGGCAAATGTGATAACCGCTACTACGGAAACAAGAAGCAATAGTTAGCTGAGAGCTCCTCTCAGTTTTCCCTCAAGCCTGTTCTGTCAGTTTCTGCAACACTGTACCCCTAGGTTGTCTTATAAACCTCTTGCAAGCCTCCATCCTGGAATCTGCCTGTGGCCTGATTTGCCTCTTCCTGTCCACACCCAGGAAACCATATCTACATGTAGGTTCACCTTCTAGGCAAAGGCCTTCTCTCGCCCTCTTTCCACTGAACCGACTCGACCCACTTGTCATCATCCCCTTCTTGCTCAGACTCCCCATTTCGAAGGCTAGTCGTGGCCTAGGGCAGGAGACCTTGCCTCAGACAGACTTTGACTTAATATTAAGCTGCAAATTGAGTGCAGATGCATGGAGCCTGCCCTTCAGTTTCCCTGCCTGGATCCTGCTTTTCTCGCCCCAGACTTCACCTACCCGGTCTTCCCTATCTTTGTTGTGACAACTCCTTTTTGCCTGTTGCTTAAACCCAAAACCTCAGAGTCATCCTTCCTGCCTCTTCCTCCCACATCACATATCCAACCTAGACACTCAAAATACTAAATGCATTTTGGTGGATTGATACTATAGATACAAATTCTTTCTCTCCTGCTATACAGGTCCCTTTGCAATGTGACTTTGCTGCTCTTCTCAAGAGATGGATCTATTTTCCCACCAGTTGTATCTGGACTGCCCTGGTGATTTGTTTGAAAAAATAGGATATGGCAGAAATATTATGAGACTTGGAGGTGAGGATTTTGCAGCGTCACATTCCCGCTCCTGGAACACTGCCCCGAACCCCTACATAAGGGGTCTGGTCTAGTACTGGCGGATGAGCAGCTGGGTGGAGGAAAACCAAGGATCCTCAGCATGTGAAGAAACCTGTCTTGGACCTTTAACCCACTCAGCCTTCTAGTGAATGCAGCCACATGAGTGTGTCCAGAAGAAACTATCAGAGGAGCCAGCTGGCCAACCCACAGGAAAAAGATAAGAAATTATTTTAAGCCACGAAGTTTGGGGGTGTGTTACCCACCCACTTCCCACCACCTGCATTGCTGCCATTTTGATTGGAACCACCAACCAGAATTACCTCAGTAGCTTCTTACTGGGCCTACCTAACTTTTTGCCCTTGGTCCCTACAGTCGCTTATCAATACAGCACCCAAAGTGATCCCGTCAAAACAAAGTTGCCGTATGACCCAGCAATCGCATTCCTGGGCAGATATCTGGAGAAAACTCTAATTCAAAAAGATTCACGTACGCCAATGTTCATAGCAGCACTATTTACAATAGCCAAGATGTGGAAACAACCTAAATGTCCATCAACAGATGAATGGATAAAGAAGATGTGAAAAAAAAAATATATATATATATATATATGATGGAATATTACTCAGCCATAAAAAAGAATGAAATTATGCCATTTGCAGCAACACGGATGGACCTAAGGATAATCACACTGAGTGAAGTAAGTCAGAAAAAGAAAGACAAATATACTATGATATCACTTATATGTGGAATCTAAAAAAAATGATACAAATGAACTTATTTACAAAACAGAAATAGACTCAGACACAGAACACAAATTTATGGTTACCAAAAGGGAAGGTATGGGGGATAAAGTAGGAGTTTGGGATTAACATATACACACTTCTGTATATAAAATAAGCAACGAGGACCTACTGTATAGTACAGGGAACTATACTCAATATCTTGTAATAACCTATAAAGGAAAATAATCTGAAAAAAAATATATATATATAAGTGTATAACTGAATCACTTTGCTGTACACTTAAAACTAATACCACATTGTAAATTAACTATACTTCAATTTTTTTAATGAAATAAAAAAATACAAGCCAGATCATGTTACTCCTCTGCTACTAATCTACCAAGGGCTCCTGCTGTACTCAGATTGAAAGCCCAGGTACTTATAATATCCTGCATGGCCCAACAAGGTTTAGCCCCCATCACCTCTCTAACCTCATCTCTTGGATGCAGAACTCACGGATACAGAGGTCCAACTGTGCTACACTATTTTATATAAGGGACTTGAACATCTTTGGATATGGTCCTGGAACCTGGACTACTGTAATGTCTCTTTTCCACTCAGCTTCAACCACACTAGCTCCCTCTGTTCCCGAACATGCCAAACACGCTTCCGGTGCCTGCAGTGCTACTCTCTCAGATATGTCCATATCTAACTCACTTGCCACCTTCAAATCTTTGCTCAGATATCACCTCCTCAGTGAAGCCCACCCTGACCACCTTATTTAAAATTGGACTTTGCATTTGCATCCTGCCCAGGACTCCTAATCGCTCGTACCCTTCCTGTATCTCTTATCAGCTTCCATCATTCTATAGAATTAACTTATTTATTATGCTTTTGTCAGTCTTGCCCCGTGATGGCAGAGATTTATGTCTATTTTCTTCATTAATGCCTGGCATACAAAAGACTAGATAACTGTTTGTTAAATGAATATTCATTATTTACAGGAAAGGTCATCAGGGTCTTTGATAATTCTTAAATCAAAGTTTAACAAATCACGGTGATTTTCAGAAACTCCACAAATGTTTTGTTTGAATTTCCCTTTTAAAATATGCTTCTGGGCTTCCCTGGTGGCGCAGTGGTAGAGAATCCGCCTGCCAATGCAGGGGACACGGGTTCGAGCCCCGGTCTGGGAGGATCCCACATGCCGCGGAGCAGCTGGGCCCGTGAGCCACAGCTACTGAGCCTGCACGTCTGGAGCCTGTGCTCCGCAACAAGAGAGGCCACGATGGTGAGAGGCCCGCGCACCGCGATGAAGAGTGGCCACCGCTCGTCGCAACTAGAGAAAGCCCTCGCACAGAAACGAAGACCCAACACAGCCAAACATAAATAAGTAAATAAAATTAAAATATGCTTCTGCCATTTTGGAAAGTGGTATGGAAAATACACACTCAAATATGTTATTGACCGAATTTTGTGTTAATCAAAACAGCCTCCTCATAACTGTCATGAATTGAAGCACGACAGCTTCCATTTTTCTTCAGTGTTTTCCTATGTTTCCCCTACACACTCTCTGTCCTAAAGCTCCTCAGCTCAGGCGAGCCTCTGCTTTCTCCAGCTAGGCTCCCATCGACCTGCTCTGGCACCTGCTGTGCACTGAGCTTGGGTCCCCAGAGGCAACTGCTAAAGTTGTTCTCTACGGAAACCAGGAACCAGACACAGCATCTGGAAACCAGGAGAAGGCAACTGGAATTCCCAGAATGATGACAGAGGGAAGGACCGGAAGTACCTAGCAGGAATGCAAACATTCTCCAGGAAAAAAAGAAAGAAAATGGAGCTGATTAACTGACAGATTTGACCAGGTGGAAAATCGTATTGAGAAGCATTTTACAAAACTGTCAGAGTGTGTGGGAGGACCCGGTGTTAAGTTGAAGAAAAGTAGACTAAAGAAAAAAAAATGAAACAATTATTAACTACAGAAAAAAATGAAGATTCTGTACTTGAAATAAACATCATAAAAATTGGGACTTCCCTGTGGGTGCAGTGGTTAAGAACCCCACATTACAGTCAGCTAATCAACAACAAAAGTGCCACTAGAGTGTAGTGGGAAAGAAAATTCTTTTCAATAAATGATACTGACTCAAATTAAATTAAAACCCCTTAGAAAAATCCCATAGTATCGACAGGACAAATAGAGAATGTAAGAGAGACAAAGAAACAGTGTTTAGTGTCTGGGGACCTGCTGGAGACAAGGGCTGTCAGCAGTTGCAGACAAGGTGTGGGTTTTGACTCTAAGAAAGGGACTCATTGCATCTGCTTTCTTTTTAAGCCCATCTTTGATTTTTGCAGAAAAGGGACCTGCAGGTGTGTAAAACATTTTCAGTTAAGGAGGGCTCTGGAGGCATTTAGGTGGACACATTTTGCTGAATTTTGGTACGTTTCTTGGTAAATTTTAGCAGTTCTAAGACTTACTATGCTCTCCTCCTAAAGCATTCCTGGGTCCTGGTGATATTAGAAGAAATACCCTTTATTCAACTTATTTTTTACAATAGTCCTTTAAAGGGTAAACATGTTCCAAATCAGAAATGTTAAATGTGTCTAGCAGGAGTCTTCTTACTTTGTTGTCTTTCTGAAAGTAACACTATTATTTGCTCAATTTAGTTTAACTAATTTTTCTATTATTTAAACCATTTACTGAAGCAGTATGAAATATTCCTTCATTCCAAGTTTAAGGCCCAAGAAAGAATGGTTTCTGCTCTCCTCACCCCATATCTAGGGAATTCCCAATCAAATTGAACAGTATTTTGAGAATTTATCCAAGGAAACGTAGACCTCAAAAAGATTTCAGTCTAAATGATTCTGATTTTTCTCTACCCAAACTCATAAAATTAACTTGGAAACCCTCTTGAACCTCTGCATTATTTCAAATTCTAGTACCTGGTACAGTGCCATGCTCCCTGCATACATTCAGTAAGTGTTAATTGAATTTACATTTAAATTGAATTCAAAGTCTATGAGGGAACTAAATCTACCACATTTTTGTAGCTTTTTGCTTTACACCAAGGAGACTTTTCCCTAGATGTACTGTAAATTAACTTCAGAACTTAATGTTTAAATGAAGGCAAAGCAACTCAATACACAGCTTGACAAAGCTGAAAATACGTCTCCCTGTGATGATCAAACTGCTGTGGTACCTTTGCAGTAATTCGCCTCAGCAGAAAATCAAATGGATAATAGTCTATGTGTTTAGTATATTCTCTTCATCACAATAATAGCTCTGTTAAAACGGTTCCAAAGGGAAACACTATTAAGCATTTCATCAATTCACAGTAACAGTTTAGGGAGAGACTATTCATGGAGGCTTGTGCCACAGAGTGCATTTATAAAACCCAGTAACTGCTCAAATCATCTTTGACTAAACCTGAAATAGTGATGGCAGACTCTCAGCCCTTTTCACAATGTCACCTAGCTTGTTTCCTCTACTTTTGTCTTCACTTGATTTTATTTTTGATGAGCAGCTCATTCTCCAGAACTAATCATCTTCCCGTGAAACAGAACACAAACTGAATGGGAGAAAGAAGTTCCGCCCATCCAGAGCACTGCTGAGTAAGACATGGCCTCCTTCGCTCTTCTAAGTTCTTGTTCTGACTCCTCAAGTCTCCTCCAGGTGTCAGGGGAAGGAGAAGGGAGGGAAAGTGTTCTTGCATGGAAGGAGAGGCCCTCTGAGGACGTCAATACGGCCCAAATGGGGCTAGAAAGAATTCCCTCCTGCTGCTTTTCTGGTTCAATATAAAAGGTCAAATATAGAAGAAAGGTATCTCTTCACCCTCAGGAGCACATTGCCCAAAGATAATAACTACATGTTCTCACTTTAATCTTAGGCAACGCAGATGAGGGCAGTCTGCCTTCAAAGAGGACAAGAAAGGGATCTTAGTTAGATACTCCTACCATTTTTACAAGAGTTCCTATAATTCAGACTCACCGCTTCATGTAAGGAAAAATGTCAAATATATATATATGTAATTGAGATGTGTCCAAAACTGTGGGCAGCCTGTCGTCTCAACTCGAGCCCACTTAAAGCCAGACTCAAAAACCAATCCAACTCTGTGAACCATTGGTGAGAGTTTTAGATTTACTGAAAATTGGGTGAGGCGTCTCAGGAACGGCTACATGGTATACTATATGTAAAAATGACTTCTAAATCCCTAGGGAATATCTCTGTAGTACCCTCCTGTGGTAGCCAGCCTCCCAGATGGCCCCCAAGGATCTGTATTTCCCGGCATCTATGCCCTTGTGTATTCCCCTCCCACACTGAGTCAGAGCTGGCTCTGAGTGATCAGGAGTGAGAGTGATGGTGTGGTGCTTCTGAGGCTAAATCGTAAAAGCCATTATAGCTCCAACGTGGCCTCTAGCATTGCTCGTCCTGGGAAAAGCCAGCTACTGCATTATGCTAACACTCAAGCAGCTCCATGGCGGGGCCCACGTGGAGAGCTGAGGGCTCCAACCAAGAGGCAGCACTAATTTACTGACTATGCTAGCTGGTCCTCCAGCCCAGTCAAGTTTCCAGGTGACTGTAGCCCCAGCCAGCATATAACTGCAACTGACAACTGCCCAACCAAACCTGACCGTCAGAATCTGTAAGCATAATAAATGATTATTTTGTCACTAAATTTGGGGTGCTTTATACGCAACATTAGATGATTAGGACACTCCCATCTCCAACTTTCCTCTCTGGCTGCCACTGCCTTTTTCCTCGTCACCTTTTCCCTACATGACTTCTGTCCACATCTTTCTGCATCCTGAACCCTCAGAAGCAATGCCACGTCTCCTCCCTGCCCCATCCCTTCATCTCTGCCTTTTTTATGCAGAACCCTGCTCTCTCATTCCTCTCGGTAAATACAGCTATCCCTTCTCTTAAAAATAGTACCTTGGGCTTCCCTGGTGGCGCAGTGGTTGAGAGTCCACCTGCCGATGCAGGGGACGCGGTTTCGTGCCCCGGTCCGGGAAGATCCCACGTGCTGCGAAGCGGCTGGGCCCGTGAGCCATGGCCGCTGAGCCTGCGCGTCCGGAGCCTGTGCTCCGCAATGGGAGAGGCCACAATAGCGAGAGGCCCACGTACCGCGAAAAAAAACTAGTACCTTTTCTCTTTAATAATGTCAAATGATCTCCCCAGTAATTTATTTTCCTTTTACATAGGTGCTAAATCTTACTTTCTTAAATTAAGACTCAGAAATGATGTCACTAGCACTTTCAGGTCCCAAATTTACTAAGGTGAAGTAAGGACTGCTCCTTAAGGCCATCTCATTAAATCAAATTAAAAGTAAATAAGCAGGTGAGTCATCTCATTAAAACTAAAAAGTAAACAAACATGAAAGGGTTTTTTTCTTATTTTTCTTTGTGTGTCCTCATTATGCAGCGTTATTCTCAACTGAGAAATGTGATTTCAGTTACCCTTATTCGTTTCAGCATTTTGTAACTTATTGTGCAATATTTGCCAAGGCTTAAGAAAAATTATTTTGTCCTAATAATAGATCTCTAACCACAGTGTTTGAAACTATTTGTTGTAACTTTTCTGGGTATTGCAGGATTTCTGAAAAATAAATAAATCTTCATTTTTTTGCTCCATTGCTGTATGCTGTATTCAAGGGCCATCTCCCGTGAAAAGTACTTGTAGAGAGAAGAGGATGAATTTATCTCTAAATTGTCCATAAAAAGTTCATTTTCACTTGTGTTAAATTTTTAAGCTACTAGTGCCTAGATTTACTTCCATTATCAAAAATACCTACTACTAGAAATAGAACTTTCAGCTTCTTTTTCCTCCCACCTTCTCTTGAAACCTTCCCAGCCTGTGGTCTTCTATGGCAGCCTCCAAGTTCCCACAGCAAGTATCCCCCCAACACCCCTACCCCTGCGTCATTCAGGATCCCTGTCACTTCACTTCACCATTGTTTGATGCTCTTGTTTGTTTCACTCTATTCCAGAGAAAGAAAAATTGACTGCCTTAGTTTATAGTGCATATGAAAACGTTAAAACCAGAACGTTTGTCATTTTTTCTAAATCTCTTTTATTCAGGGAAAAAAAAAGAAACATGTTCCTTATTTTGCAGGAAATGACAGTTTTCTGTGTGTTAAATGACAACATATAATTAAAATCAAATAACGATTCCATGGGCTTATTTTATACCTGCATAAATAAACTCAAAGACACATTTTAGAATTGTTCCAATTCACTCTCCATGCTCTCATTGATTTCCATAATTTCAACCACATTCCACATCTGTATAGGCGAAAATGGGAATTCTTACCCAAGTATTTCAGAGACAGAAAAATGGTCCTCATGGGAGTTTCTTTCCTAATCATTGTGGTCACTCCCTTTCTCTTTTATACAAAACCCATCTAGTTTGTGTGTATTAGTCAGGGCTCTCCAGAGAAACAGAACCAGTAAGATGTATATAGACATACAGAAAGAGACTTATTATGAGGGGCTGGTTCATGCAGTCACGGAGGCTGAGAAGTCCTACGATCTGCCATCTGTAAACTGGAGGCTCAGGGAAGCAAGTGGTCCCTTTCTGAACCCCAAGGCTGGAGAACCAGGTGAGCCAATGGTGTAAGACCTAGTCGAGTACAAAGGAGTACAAGCTAGTGGAGAACCAGGACCGCTGATGTCTGGGAGCAGGGGAAGAAGGGTGTCCCAGCTTAGGCAGACAGCTCGAACCTTCCCTTCCTATATGCCCTTTTATTCTCTTCAGGCCCTCATCGGAGGGAGGGCCATCTGTTTTACTCTGTCTACTAATTTAAATGCTAATCTCTTCTAGAAACACCCTCACAGACACACCCAGAAATAATGTTTTACCAACTATCAGGTTATCCCCTTAGCCCAGTCAAATTGACAGATGAAAAGAACCATCATGATGTGTTTTATCATGAAACATGAAAATTCAGATGCCAGTAATGGTAAATTCAAAAGTCGCCATCACCCTGGTGTTAATCCCAAGATTGTTTAAAAAAAGAAACCATGTCATGTTAGCAGGTCTGTGCAAGGAGAGAAAAGTGAAGAAGAGGGAGAAAGAATATAAATCAAAGCAATCACAATTAGAGCAAAACTCTTTAAAATTTTTTTTATCAGTAAAGGGTCCACAACTGTCCTGTCCTGCTGTCCAGTAGAACTTTCTATGATGATGTGGAGTATTAAGTATTTGAAATGTGGTCAGTCCAACAGAGGAACTGAATTATTTAATTTTAATTAATTTAAACTTAAATGTAAATAGCCTTGTGGATATGGGGCCACTATATTGGCCAACACAGGTTTAAAAGCTAAAAGGGACCTTGTTTTCCTTAGTGTCTACAGGGGTCTGGCCCAGAGTAGTTCTAGAGACACCAAATGGTGAAGAGAGAGCACAAGATGAAACGTTTAAAAACATGTTGTAAAGCAATTATACTCCAATTAAAAAAAAATACTACCAAAAACAGATGTATTCTGGTCTTGTTTGCTCCATGAGTTTGAGCAAGTTATTTGGCCCGTTGTTTCCTATCTGTGAGTGGGGAGGGTAACTGTCTGGCCCCTTTCATCGATTTCCTATAATGCTCCAAATGAGATCACCAACAAGAAAACCCAATATTGTAGTTCAGTCATTCAGGGGTAATGTGCTATTGTTTATTGACTGAGGGTGAGTCCAAAAATGGAAAGCAGGAAGAAAAAGTTTGACTTTACTTAAAACTAGCTCTCTTAAATCAGGATGCCTGGAAGCAAACCATGAGAAGATCTCCATGCTGGTGGTACACTAAGGAAGTGCTCCCAGGAGAAACCAGGAAGAGACCAGGAAGCAGGACAGGAAAGGGGAGAAAGACAAAGTCCCAGCCTTAGCCTGACCCCCAGGACAGCTCTCAAGGGTAAATTACAGCTCAGAGTTTGTCTCAGCTGGAGGCAAGGAAGCTGGACTTTCACAGCCCCCAGTCACAACCTAGGGGCTGCCCCAGAGGATGTAAACTTCCGAGTACTTTCAGCTGTGTGTATGTCTGTGTTTGTCTGTTCCCTTGCACACGTACATAAGCAAGGATGCTGCAGGCAGTTTGGAGCAATTCCAGAAGCCAACATAGAGGCAAGAGAGTCATCACAGGGACTGGCCAGGGGAAGGGCACAAAGACATGGTAAAGGGATCCCAGGGATCTGCAGGGTCTGGAGCCCTGGACAGAAAGGGATCCATTAACTAGCAAAGAATGGACAAGGGAGACTTGACAGAGAAATCCTAGAAATGAATACAATGTCTGCATAAAACTGCTGACAGTATGAATAGAAAGAGCATTTAGCTATAGCAATTAGTCAGAGGTGTGCTCTAGATAAATGTTCTAGGGCTTTTAAGTTTTCCATCTTTTTGGTTAAACTTTCCATATTCCAGAAAAGAAATAAAATGTTTTCGGTTTTAAAGAAGAGTCATTTTGTTTTTCTAGCTCATAAAACAAAGATACCGGGCTTCCCTGATGGCGCAGTGGTTAAGTATCCACCTGCCAATGCAGGGGACATGGGTTTGAGCCCTGGTCCGGGAAGATGCCATATGCCACGGAGCAATTAAGCCAGTGCACCACAACTACTGAGCCTGCGCTCTAGAGCCTGCGAGCCACAACTACTGAGCCCATACGCCACAACTACTGAAGCCCGCAAGCCTAGAGCCCATGCTCTGCAACGAGAAGCCACCGCAATGAGAAGCCTGTGCACCGCAACAAAGAGTAGCCCCTGCTCGCCGCAATTAGAGAGGAAGCCCGCGCACAGCAACGAAAACCCAACGCAGCCAAAAAATAAATAAATTTTTTTTAAAAACCCAATAATATCTTATCAATTTAGGAAAGAATATGAAGTTAAACATTAGATTTACTACAGAAAAGTCAAACTTGAATGGCCTGTCTACTAAGCACGTTTTGTTTCTGGCCTCTTTCACCTTCAACCTAAAGCAGCTATACTTCCACAGTTTGTGTTTTCATTGTTTTTCTTTCTTAATTAAAAGGATTGTTTCCAGGAAATAATGGAAACTGCTCTGATCTGTTCTCTTGGCCCAATGCTAATTTTTTCCTACCTCTTATTTTGATACAGTAGTATCTCATTCCTGAGTTTACTTTCTCCTCCAACAGCTTAGATGAGAATTTAATATTATATTATTTTTTCTTTGATACTCTGGTACATTCCTTTAAGAACTATAGGTTGTAAAGAGGTCATGTTTATATTCATACATATTCTTCACAGATTTATACTTTAAAACTACCAACAAAAATGGGAGCAATCACAATTTTACAACAGTTGGTCATGGAGCCTAACAATTTTTCAGGTACTTTTAAGATGGAGATAAAAATGAAATACACATATTAATTTAAATGATATCAGCAATGCTTAAAGTTTTTCATTGCTTGAAAAGCAGACTTTAATATCTGATATGTACAATATACTTAATTCCAAGGAATATTTGACCTGAAGTATTATCCTAAATATTAAGTTTATCCAATTTAAGGATTGTACCGCTTCATATTTTAAAAACATTTCCCCAGCAAATTAAGTGAAATTCTAGTAAATAATTTCTATTTTTCTATTTTCTATATAATTTCTATTTTTCTGATTCTATTTTTCATAAAATATTCGCTCCAAGGGAGGAAAAAAAATAAGCTCCGGGATATTTTTGTTTTTTTTATCTCACACTTGATCTAACTCTTTACGAAGAAAATATCAACATTGGTAGAGTAATAATAACCAAAATAATAACAAATCTCAAATAACAGGTATTAAAAACATTCACTATTTTACTATAAGTATCACAAAGTAAAGTCAAAGTGTCATGCAGCGTCCAAAAATGTACAAATGTGATTATTTATCTGCATCAAGTTTTTAGCAAATTGCCTGTTTTAACCAGCTCCAAATATCCTTAAAACTTTTTAATTTCCTTTATAATTTTCCTATCCAAATTTTAACCATTATATCCAATATTTTGTTGCTTTGTCCTTTAGCTTTACTATCCCAGGTCCTGACTACACCAATTGCCTTCACAATATCCATATACCTAAGAAAAACCATCTATCAAACTGTGGGATAAATAACAGGAATGGTTAGATACATACGGGGTAGTCCGTTCATTATGGAGTCATAAGGTAATGGATGAAAAGGATAGATTGCAGTAAGTCCTACCTAGAGAAATATAACTATCAGGAAAATCCAACCACAGTCTTTCAAAAGGCACAGCTTTTGAGTGACAGGTTGACCTCCCCTTCACACACATGCACGAATACAAGACTGATCGGTATATGGAAAAATACATGTTCAACCTTAATCAGAATTAAAGAAATGCAAATTTTTAAAATTAGACATAATTTCTTTAACCTTCAGATTGGCACAGATCAAAAAGTTTTAAACTGTAAAAGGTAGAAAAAGTGAAGGGACATAGGCACTCTCATATCCTTCTGTTCAGAGTGTAAGTGTGGCAGCTTCATATTGTTAGATACAAATATTCCTTTTCCCAGCAGTTCCTCTATTAGGAATCTGCCTTACAGATATACTCACAAAATTATGTCATGGTATATTTATGGGCATATTCATCTTATCTGTATAATACCTAAAAATAAATAAATAAAAGCTAGACAAACTACAGATACATACTATAGTATGCAGTATACTCTATACATAGTACATATATTACTACCTGAATATAATCTATAGTATATACACATTAAATATATACTATATAAATAGATATACTATCAATAGTATATAAATATAGATATATAGATATGACTATATATGTATGGTTAATATATATAGCTGGAATATGTATTATATAATATTTTTAGATAAAGCCTAAAAATGCATCTGGAAGGTGACTTTAGGTAGAGAAACTAAGCCTGATTTTTTCCTTCTGTTCCATTTAAATATCCAGCATGTATGTATAACTTTTATTTAAAAATGAAAACTCAGAAACAATTCTGGAAGTAGCAGTGGACCACTAGGAAGATGTAGGACTCAATCATTCACTCTCAAATATAAGCCCCATAATTATTAAGGGCTGAGATATCCATCTCCTTTGTAATAGAGGCTTCCCCAGTGTTTCCTGGCAATTAACTAATGTCCAATAATGATGTGTCAATTACTAGATTCATCCCATGTGCAGTTTCTGACACCAAACTAATGGTTTGTTTAACAAATGGCTGACGTCTCCATTAGAGGCTCTTCTGTTTCTAAACTGCATTTGTTGCGTTTAGCAAGTGCCCCAGCATGGGTGTTTGCTGACTGGCACTGCTTGATACCTACAACAGCACAGGTGTGCTCTACAGTGGAGGGCAGTATCAAGGGGCTGTTAGAGAAGGCCCCCAGATTCTGAAAGTTCAGCGGGGGCTCAACTGCAGACCAAGCCTACGGCTTAACTTTCTTCCCCTTGTTGGTCTGCCTTTCTCGTCCATCCATCCATCCAGCAGGTGTTCAATGAGCTTACACTATGTGCAGATAATGTTCTGGGTACTAGAAAAGACTAAAACCAATGAAAACCCTGCCTCCTGGAGCTGACGTCCTACTAAAATGATGTGTAAAATGAGAAATTAGAAAACAGTTAATTTAGACCATGTTTGATGGTGATAAGTATGTGAAGAAAATAAAAGAGGGAAGGGGTTCAATTTTACAGTCAGGAAAGTCCTCCCTGAGAAGGTGACCTCTGAGTGAAGATATGAAGGAGGTGATGGAGCAAGCCTGAAGATATGTGAGAGGAAGAATGTTCCAGGTGATGCAAACAGCAAGGGGGCGAGCCCTTCCATGAGAGTGTGCCTGGAAAGTTGGGGAACAGCTAGGAAGTGAGGAAGAAGAAAGATGAGGTGAAAATAGGTAACAGGCTGGCTGGAGAGGCCCACACTAGGTAAGGCCTTATAAATTATCATAGGACCTTGGGCTTTTCCTCTAGGCCAGATGAAAAGACATTGAAAGGTTTGAGCCATGAAGCAACTTGCAATGACTTACATTTTTAAAGAATCCCTCTCGCCCAGTGGTTCTCAAATGCGGGCAATTCCCCACCACCACCACCAGTCAGGGGATGTTTTGCAATGTCTGGGAACATTTTTGATGGCATGACTTAGGGCAGGGAGGTGTTACTGGCATCTAGTGAGGAAAGATGTTGCCAAGCATCCTACAACTCCCTGCAACAAAGAATGATGTGGCTCAAAATGTTAAAAAGGTGCCTAGGTTGAGAAGAACTGTGCTGCACTATAAACGGAACATAGGGTGGACCGGGGAGAAAACAAGCAGCAAAATCAATCAATTCGATGCAAACCAGATGAGAGAGTATGGCTTGGACCAACTGGTAGAGGTGATGAGAAGCGGTTAGTTTCTAAATGATTTCTGAGCATAGATTCCATATGACTTGTAAATGGTTGGATGCAAAGTACAACAGAAAGGCAGGAGTCAGTAGTGAGGGTGAGGTTTCTGGTCCTACTCTGCCTTTTGAACCTTGTCTTCTCTAATCCTTGTTTTCTTCACTCACCACATGTCCTGAACTTCCCTGTTCTCCCCATCAATGCTACCAGGCTGTGTCCCACCACACCTGGTTCCACACCATGGCTTCTAACTTTCATCCACTGCATTTCACACCTTTCCCATTCCTCAAACACCGTGGTGGACCACGCCTGCTCAGTCCACACCCAGACTGCTACAACATCATTTTTCATTATATCACACTGTTGATCCAGAGGACTTTGTTCCCCATATCAACTCCCCCCAAAATGGCACAGTAAAAACTCAGTTAATTTCTAAACTTTCTCTTCCATTCACCTTCCATTCCAAGCATACCGACTTTACCATCTCCTGAACGGACCTCGTGTCATTCCCCCCCTCTGGAATTTCCTCTGTCTCTTTACCTCTAAAAATCGTTTTAAAAGCCCAACCATGCAAAATCTGGCTCAATCAACGCCCATCTTTCTAAAACGGCTTCCGTGTTTAAGCCTGGATAATTCTGTTCACACCTCTACTAGGAAGCTGGCTAGATGACTATTTGGTGGGCTGCTTTGAAAATTATTGTTCCGCTGATTTACTTGTATATGCTAGAATATTCTGCAAGTTTGATAAAGAAAAAAGAATTTTACATTTTTGCACCTTTCCCTGAGATGCTATATAGAGCTGCTGCCCATACAGAGAAATTAATTAAATGCTTTGACTTACTGACTAATGAAAGAAACGCTGCTATATTTATTATATAAGAACATTTTGTATAATACAAAAAATTTTAAAGGCACATGGTTGGATAAATGACATAAAATATGCCTACTGAAGGCTCACTTTCTCTTTTCAAACAATAAATTTTCCACCAAAAGAAATAAGAACACAATGCCAAGAGAACTAGAAATGTATTCAGTGAGTCGAATGCTCATGACAGGAAGTGGACATGAAAGAGGACAGCTCATAATAAATGCATAGGCGTTGTATTCATTTTCACTGTAGGTGCTGTTACCTGGCTAAATGGCTAACCAGGACTGCAGGCACAAATCAACGAAGTTGAAATGCCAGGCAGCCTGCTCTAGTCTTTTTCACGAGTGCCCTCAATGGTTTCTGTGGGCACAGCGGCAGCAGGCATTCAATTTCAGCACGAAGATAACCTCAGGTCTCACACAGCCAGTCTCTTCCATAGGTAACACAGCCTCAGATCCGTAGATAATCCTGCTGATAACCTGGCCTCCTCTCCTCCAGTTATCTTGTCCTTCACCTGCTCTGCCACTCACTCCCAAGGCCATCCCTCAGCACTGCCATTGCCAACAAATGCTACTCCACAGCCCCATGGTAGCCTCTTCGTTGGTCTCTCTTCTTCCCCTTTGGCTCCTATATAGTGTGCTGTGAACACAGCAGCTAAGGGATAAAACAGAAGGTAGATCACTTCTCTCCTGCTCAAAACCTCCCAATGGCTCCATCTCACTCAAGACACCACACAAAGTCCTTACAATCACCTCCAAGGTCTTACAGGACCCTGACCCCTATTATATCTCTAATCTCATCTCCTACAACTCCCCCTCACTCGCTCTGCTCCAATCACCCTGACCCTTTGGTGTTCTGCCAGCACACCCAGCCTCAAGGCTTCCATCATCGCCGTTCCCCCTGCTTAAAATGCTCTTCTCCCAAATTACTCACTTCAACATGGGTGACTTCGACCTTCTGTGCTCGTTCTATTTAATGAAGTTGTACCTCGCCCAATATTCCTCTCCCTCTGCCCCTATTTTTCCATAGAGCACTTGCCAACATCAAAATTGCAACATAACTTTTTATTATTTTTATTATTTACTGCCTTCCTCCGCTAAAATATAAGTTCCATAGGGCAGGGATTTGTGTGTGTTTTCTCCACTCCTACACCTTCAGCATCCAGAACAACGTATGGTGGGAGCTCAGTAAATGGCTGCATAGAGGTTGCCTGCGGTGCCTATGCTTACGTACTTGCACACACATTTACGTGCATGCACCCGCATACACACACCCATAGTCAAGCGTGCACATGCATAAACTGGGATTACAGCAGCATCGATTGAAGGCTAAGAGCCTTCAGAAACCTCCCACTTTCCTTTGGCTCGGTTTTTCACTGTTCACTCCTTAATTCGAAGGCTATGGAAATCGCACCTGCGTAAGGGACAAAATGACCAAGTCACACTCTCCCTCTGTCGATTCATTTAAGGCAGACTCCAGTCCTGAAACGCCCAAGTTTTCCACATACTCACATCTCTAACTTTGCAAAGCCTGATGTTTCGAGCCTTTGCAAGCAGAGATCCAAACAGCATCCCCATCTACTTGATAAAAAGAAATAACTAGCCTCATCTCTGATAGAGTATGGAATTGACTTTTATGCATTCGTCATGCAACCTTGGATTGAATTTTGACAGGCTCTGCAGTGTGTTGAATTGCTCCCGCAAGGATGAGAAGTATACATTCCTTATTAAATGTGTAACAGAACTCAATAAGGCCTGTCATTTTCCACTGCAGAGATGAACTTGAATTAAAGCAGAATTAATTCGGCTAACTTAAGCAGAAGTCTAATACCAAGTTTATTTCAGTTAAGGCAGAAGACAAATACATCAGATTCCTGTGCAAAGCTCTGTAGTAGTTCAAACAATAATCTCTGACTCAAAAGGATAGCTGGAAGTATGTCAGAATCAAGAATTTTATGACTCCTGTGCAGCCCACAGAAATGCTTAGATGAATGGCACATGTTAAAAAGAAGTGAACTATATTTTTAGAAAGGACGTATTGTTGCAGAAAGGAGCCTGTCCTTAAGACAGCTCTGCTGTATACTCTCCAGCAAAGTGGACAGCTGGGGCATGTGTGGAGCAGGCCTCTAACACTCACAGAGCACCTGCTATGAACATCTCATTACATCCTTTTAACATACGAATCCTCTTACGTTTCCCTCTCATTTCCCTTTTTATGTCTAATTATGCCTTTGCTTTCTTTAAGGCTCTGCAGGGGTATGACTCACAACACTCCTACCCCAACGGTCCTCATTCTCCCCTTAGGTCACCTCACTGTTCATTATACCCTGCTATTTGTAGATTTCAGTCTGAGTTCATCATTTATGCATTTGCCATGTACCATACCACCACATAGCGTCACACACACAGAGAGTCATGATTCATCTTTCATTAGTGAAACTTACTTAACCTGATGGATTATTATTGTACAGAACTGGTCTTGGGTAACATCTTGAAGTAGCTGCTTTTGGCTTTTACCAAATCCCGCTTCCCCTTATTTGAATTCTTCCCACTTCCCCAAAGTGCCAACAACCTTCACAGTTCCCTAGCTGTCCAGCACTGTCATGGCTGTTAACCCAGGCCTGCAGTCTGAAGGTATCAATCTGAGTCCTTGATCCTTGTCTTTCTCTTCCTCCTACCTACTCTACACAAAGCAGATCTGTTCTGTGTCCTAGTCTCTCTGTGCCTTGGGCTCTGATAAACTAAAACATGTCAACATCAAATGAGTAAGACTTTTTATCCAAGCAAAATATCTGTAGTATACAGGAAATCATCTAAGCAGTAAATAACCCATTAGCAAGGGGAAAAAGGAAAGAAAACAGGTCTGAAAATACCAAATAAAACAGCAGAGGTCAATCCAGAAGCCATCTGGGAGCCAACAAGCTTTCCATAAGTTATCAAACCACATCGCCAGATGACTGCCAACCCACCTCCTTACTGGACCAGCCTCGGCAAACTCATATCAGTGCTCCCTGTCAGCATCGTTTGAAGGCATTTCACCAGAGCCCACCTCTAGGTCCTTACTTCTATGTCCCTGTTACTGAACTCAACAAGTCAGACCTTCAGAAGCATGTGTAGAAAACACCGTCACATTCACTCTAACTTTAAACAGGACTGCTACTAAGTCCTGATAGGGAGACTAGAATCCTAAGGTCATCCTACCCATGCCTAACTGTTCTGCTGGACTCCTGAGAGTGACTTATCCTTGGAATCTCAATTCCTGGACTTTGCCCAGCTTTTTGGACTCCCATTGCCTCTCTCCGAGCCCCTAATGCAACTTCTTACCTGCTTCATACTACCCTTTAGATACTAAGTTCTGTTTGGAACTTCTAATCCCTAAAAGGTAGCGTTTTACCCCAATCATTCCAGAACTTGCCTTTCACTTAACAGGTAAATCTGCTTCTGGTTCTCGGTCCCTCTACATGTCCCTCTCACGGTAGTTAAGGAAGTGCTAGTTCCAGAGAGAACAGTCTTGTCTTCCCTATCAGGGTTCCACTACCATATAAACAAAGATCATGACATAAGACTCTATATAGCATCTTCTTCTCCACTCTGTTCATCTCATTTTCCTATGGTATTCCAAATGCTCTACTACGGAGTACTTTACTGAGAATAGGAATCAGTCCTATTCTTCTGAAATCAGTGAGTCGGAAGATTATTCTAGTGGTCTGGGCATTTGGCCACAATGATGGTAGGCCTTATGGACCATTCATACCAAATTCAGCTAGCCTTGGTCAATAATAGAAGATTGCTAAGAAGTGGTAAAGAAGGGGTATGTAAAGATAACAAGATTTGTTCATTTTTTAAAAGTGATCTTAAAGGTTTATTCAAAAAGTTACTCAGAAGTATAGGGCTAGGTGAGAATAGTTAAACGTCACACCCATCCAAAGCAAAACCACATAAATCACGTATACATTATATTCAATGTATCTTTATTCTCTTCAAAGTGCTTTCATATAACAAATCTAGTAAAATTTCCATCCCCACTCATTGATCCAGAGCATACCCACAATTTGATCTTGAGAAAAATAGCATGGAATAGGACACTTCCTGACATACCCCATCCCATAGAGCTAAGCCCTGTGAGGATGTTTTCTCCTCTGGGTTTGCTGCCTCACAAGTAGTGCAGGTGATCACAGGCTATTTATCTTTATTTCCAAAGCACTCTGGGAGATCAGAAGAGATGAGAATTGATTAATGCTCTCTACGAAAAGTTCAATAACTGTTTAATCACAGCTTGGAAATAAAGCAATGCTTCTGATCTTTTAGAAATTAATTTAACGTGGCATTAAAAATAAAATAGGCCGTAAATTGTGCTGTGCAGGGATAATCAATGGCTCATTATCTTTGCTTCTAGCAAAACGCACTGATTCTTTTAAACCCATTAATGAGCAGTATTGGGCAGTACACAGCTGCAAATGTGTTCAAGTATTATTGATCCTACATCTATAAAACTAATCTCATCTGGGCAGAATTTATGAGCAATAATAATGCAAACTCTTCTCAGTTTATACCAAAGAAATAAAGACGAAAATTTATGTGCATAAGGCGAGATTCTAAGATCACTGGGGGGAAACAATTTCTGAGCGCTTCTATTCTGCTGCCATCACATCACAGCACTTAATCACTGTTAAACATAAATCTAATAAGACCTCATCAGTGGTGACGAATGAAATGTTAACAGAGTCTTTTCCATATAACCGAACCATTACGGCAATTCCATAATTCGGATTGATGTTACCACTTGCTTTAGACGTTACTGGGACATTATGCACAGATTAGCAATAAGGTTACTTCTATATTCTTTCATATTTTATGACATAATGCTTACAAATATTTTGCCACTAAAACAGAAACTTTGAGTTAGATTGCTTTCATTGTCCAACTCTGTCAAGTATGTGTCGTCCATGTGTCCAACTGCTTGTTAGATATCTCCCCCTTGGAGGTCCTTTAAGCTCCTCAAACCTATTATGTCCAAACATCATGGGCCAGCTCCTAGGGAGGGAGGGTAGCAGTGGAGTCTTGGGACCTAGCTTATGCAGGATGCCAGGGTGTGGGAAGAAGGCAGAACTGACCATTACAGCCTCTTTAGAGGGAGAATGGTGGGAGAATGGAGAATTCCCCACAAATAGAAAGGAGGATGGAGAATGGCAATCTAACCCCTCCACCATGTATCAGACTTTTATGTTCTATTTTATTTTCATTGCTGCAAAACAGAAGCAAAACTCAACTATGCTCAGGCGATACCAAGGACTGCTTTACAGTGAAACTGTAAGTAATCACCACGATGTATCGTAAAAGGGGGACCCGTTTCGCTGAAAGCTGCCAGACTGGGTCCCTCCCATGCTTTTGTGGAGCTTCACCAGTTTCGTTAAGCCAGTTCTGAAATGCAAAGATTTAACATCCTCCTTTTACTAACTACCCTCATCGCAAATAGCAGGGACGAGAAATAACAACAATGCAGATAACAAAAGTGTGTAGAAATTGCCAACATTTGTTAACTCTCTTTAAAACCACATCTTGACGTTTCAAACAACTAATCACGTTGCACCTTTCAGGGGGTTTCAGGTTGCTGCCACTGACACTGGCACAGCCTCCTGACCAGAAAGCTCAGGGAGAGAAAGCAGCATGTGATCTCTCCTCTCAGCATTTCAAGGCCCCAGTGTGCAGATTAATGCCATCCCCATCTAGCAATGGTATGAAGCAATGTGACAGATTTCACCCCCTTTCCTTGCATGGTGTTTAAAGGAACGTTCTTGCCTACTTCTAATTATAGAACCACAAATAAAAACTCACTCCCAACATGTCCTCAGAAAGATTGTCAAACTTTCCATCAGCTGTCCAACATATGTGGAGCCAGATGAGGTCAACACTCAGTCACACCTGGCAAGTGTGAATCTGAAAACACCCACATTTCTCAGGAATGGATCAAAAGGGAGGCAAATTCAGAGGGTGAATGAGGCCAAAAGCAGGACCTGAGCGGAGGTAAGACAGTAGGTCCAAACCAGAGGAAGCTCAACATCTCTGAGGCCGAGCTGTGCCCCAGCTAATCCAGGAGGGGGCAGCAGAGTGATAGCCCGGGTCTCTAGCGGTTCCAAGGGGCACACCCAGGATATCAAATACAGAACTTTTCTCTTTTTCACCTAGTAGCTCCGAAGACAAAGCTATCTTTGCCACTTAACTGCTTTCAGCCTTTGGACATGTCAGACTCACAGGCAAGGAAACAAGCTAGTGGGAGTTTCTGAGATCATATATACTTGTAAAGACTGTTGGCCTAATCATAAGTTATTATATTTTGGCACAGGTGAGTGTAATGTAGATAACTAAGGTCCCAAACCAAGGGTTTAAGCTGAGTAAGAACTTTGAAATATAATACAGCTACAACCCTTCTCAAACTTTAGTATGAATGAAAATTACTTACGAATCTTGGTGATTTGTTTTTTGGAGTTTTTTTTTGCAGTACACAAGCCTCTCACTGTTGCGGCCTCTCCTGTTGCGGAGCACAGGCTCCGGATGCCCAGGCTCAGCGGCCATGGCTCACGGGCCCAGCCGCTCCGCGGCATGTGGGATCTTCCCAGATCGGGGCACGAACCCGTGTCCCCTGCATCGGCAGGCGGACTCTCAACCACTGCACCACCAGGGAAGCCCACGAATCTTGTTTTTAAAGCACAAGTGTACAAGAAAAAGTGCTCATCATGCAGATTAGGAAAATGCAAATCAAAACCTCAGTGAGAGGTTTACCACTTCATACTCACTAGGATGGCTAAAATCAAAACAACAGACAATAACAAGTGTTGACAAGTATGTGGAGAAATTGGATTGTGAAATGGTGTAAGCCACACTGGAAAACAGTGTGGCAGCTCCTCAGAATGTTAAATACAGAGTTACCATATGACCAAGCAATTCCATTCTTAGCTATATACCTGTGTTTGTCTCCTAGGGCTGCCATAACAAAATACTTCAGACTGGGTGGCATAAAGAATGGAAATTTGTTTTCTCACTGTTCTGGAAGTTCAAGACCAAGGTACCAGCAGGGTTAGATTCTCCTGAGACCTCTGTCACTAGCTGGCAGATGGCTGCCCTCTTACTGCCTCTTCACATGGTTGTCCCTCTGTGCACACACACACCCCTAATCTCCTTTTAAGGACACTGGTCAGATTGGATTAGGGCCCACCCTAAAGGCCTATTTTAACTTAATCACCTCTTTAAAGGCCTGATCTACAAGCACAGTCACATTATGAAATACTGGGGGTTAGAGCTTCAACATATGAATTTGGTGGAGACACAAATAAGAATAGATGTATGTCTACACAAAACCTGTATTTGAATGTTCACAGCAGCATTCTTCACAGTAGCCAAAAGTGGAAGCAAACCAAATGTCCCTCAGCTGACAAGTGGATAGAGTATATCCATACAGTGGACTATTATTGGGCAATAAAAAGAAATAAAGTACTGATTTATGCTACAACATGGATAAACCTTGAAAGCATTCTGCTAAGTGAAAGAAGCCAGTCACAAAAGGCCGTATATTATTCCAGTTAAATGAAATATCCGGAATAGGCAAATCCACAGAAAGTCAGTTAGCGGTTTCCAGAATCTGGAGGGAGGTGGGTATGGGGAGTGACTGTTAATGGTTGAGTTTCTTTTGGGGGTGATAAAATGTTCTGAAATTACTTACTGGTGGTGGTTGCACAACTTTGTGAATATACTGAAAACCATTGAATTGTATACTTTAAAAGGGTGAATTTTATGGTCGGAGAATTATTTTTTACTAAATAGATCACTTAAATCGAAAACAATGGGTACATTCTAGGCCCCAGTTACAGAGTTTCTGATTCATATCTGCAGAGGGTCCAGAAATCTGCATTTTAAACAAGTGTTTCCACCCCAACGATTATGTTGAATTATGTTGGAGATATAATAGGCTAAAAAGTTGGTCATGTGGAGGGTACTTTGAATGAATAGTCACCTTCAGGGTCACCCTGAGTGGGAAAGAACTAAAATATACAAACCTGCACTTGAACAGGTGCAGGAGCAGGTGGGAAGGGAGAAGCTACAGCTTTGAGCCCTAGATGTCCTGGGAAAATAGAGCTCAAATTCAGAGACAGTCAACTCAAGTGCTCGTTCACTGAGAATTTACATAAAACCAAATGTGTACAGTTTAAACAGTAGAAATTTTTGCACTGGAGAAGAATACAGGCTCTGCCCTTCCCAGCTTCAACTCTGAGAGAGATTAAAAAAAAATTACCACTGTCAAAGAATAATAGAAAAGTTACTTTAGAATAGCAAGGTGGCCCTGGATTTTATCAGCTATTACTGGATTTTTTTTTAACTATTATTGAGACCATTTGCAGGCACACAATGCCAAGGTGTGGAGTTAAGGTTCAGGTTAAAAATAAGATACAGGATTCAGAATTCTGTCCCTTTTTCTATAAAGAGTATAAGTGTATAAGGCCTGAGTAGCCCTACGAAAGTAATAATCATGTTTCTTCCCAGCACATGTGTTTGATAGAAAACTAATGAGAGAATGGTCAAATTATATAACCTTTAAATATTATCATAAAAAGAGCAGGCAAACACCACAAACAAATCAATTCATGGAAGACTTTTCCCAGTTCTCAGCAAAAAAGAATTAAGTTGTGGAAAGTGTGACACCCAGCCTCCCAGATAGCCTCCTGGTATTCCCACCACTGTATAGCTCCTTCCCACATTGACCAATAGAACACAGCAGAAGTGATGGTATATCACCTCCAACATTAGATTGTAAAAGACATCATGGCTTCCAGCTTGGTCACTCTCTTTCTTGTATCACACAGTCTGGGGGAAACCAGCTGCCCTCTCATGAGAAACCCTAGGGACAGGCTCTTAAGGAACTGGGACTCTTGCTAGCAGCCGTCTTGTTAGCAGATCATCCCACCCCAGACAAGCCCTCAGATGCCTGCAGCCCCAGTCAACAGCTTGACTGTAACCTCGTGAAAGATCCTGAGCCAGAATCACCCAGCTAAGTCACTCTCAGATTCCCAACTCTCAGAAACTGTGTGAGATAAATGTTTATTGTCTTTGTCTTCTACATTTAGGGGTAATTAAGTTTGGGGATCATTTTTACAAATCAATAGATAACTAATACAGCAAGTTAATATGTTTTTTATGCTATATTGTCTTAATCAATTGCACCTAATATTTATTGTCTGCTAGAGAGACAACAAAATATATAAAACAACTAACTAATGTTATGAATGCAAATGTCAGGAACCACCATCCATGAGGAGGGCGAATAATGTGATGGGAGAAGGTTCTGAGTTAGGCAGACCTGGATTCAGGCTCCACTACTTTCTTGGTGAGTGACCTTGGGCAAGTTTCTTAAACTCTCCTAACATTCAACTGGGGATAATGCCTTCCTCGTGGGACTTTTAAAGTTTAAATAAATGATCACATGTGTGAAACACTCAATGCAAAAAGGTGTTCAACAAATGTTGATTTCTCCTCCATCCTTGTTGATAGTTTACTGAAATTTCAGTCACCAATAGTGACATAATCATCATGTTTTCTTCTAGCCAAAGTGTTTCTAATTAGATATCACAAAATATAACACTCTTTCCTAACATTTTATAGAAAAGAAACTTGACTTCTAGTTACATCAATTGAATTTGTTGAGAATAATTGGATCCTATGACTAACGTGGAACATATTCTCATTCGTTAATCACATACATGTAGCAAGAATAAATAACATATTAAAGTTAACTCCTTAAAATACCAACTTCCTTCCTTAGTCTCACCTTCAGATATGGCCAAATTAATTAATTTATTTATTTAAAAAGTAGAATATATATCTTCTTTTATTATTCATCTGTTTTCAGTAGGGGCAGAAACTATCTTTATATTAGCCATTTTGAGCAATTATATTAAAAAATTTTTACCTGACATGTAAACGTTTTATAAACACTCAGTTTTCACTTCCTCGGCAGGAGTTTTTAGAAGCCCAGGTGGAACCCTCTCTCTCTAGCCCGCCGTGTAGCCTGGGTTCCTGAATCCCACCTGTTGCTGATGGTCACTAGCGGACATGGCTGCCTGGGACCTGCCCTCCCTCTGGGCGGCTCAGCTCACCCCAGAATCTCACACTCGCTTTATTCATGAGGATATAAATCACCGCAGGTTTATACAGTTAGAATTTTTTTTCACTTGCAGACTTACAATTTCCAGAAATCAGGAGTGGAGGCCTCTTCTATAACTGCAAATGGAAGCTAAACTCTTACTCTTTTCTTTAGGCTTAAGGCTGTCCCTGAACACAATTATTTGCAAAAGTAAGAAGTTCTTAACTCACTTTAAAATCCTTTCTCTGAATGGAACCTTCATCCATTTAACAAGTATTTATTGAGCATGTGCCCTCTTCTGGGCACTGAGCTCCTGGGAGACAACTGTGAACTGGACACAGTCCGCATCCTCAGCTACAGCTCCAAACCACGTGGCTGTCAAAGTACACTCGGGTGTCTGCAGCCACCTGCACATGGGACATGTGAGATGGCCAGATTAAAACTGACAATATATTCCATATGCTGAAGGACGGAGAACACCTTTGGGTAGCATTCAATGAAACTGTACCCCAATCTCATAATCAGGAAGGCCTGCTCTTTTCTGTACAGCAGAGAAAAGAGCAGAATTCAGTAGAAATTTCAGAAGTCATAGTAAAGTTACACCTGAACAAAAGAGCACAAAAAATTTCTTTCTTAGGGAAATGTTTTTTGAAGCAGTTACTTCTCAAAGCACGTTTCTTAGGTTGTAGAATTCTGGGGATTGTTTTTAGAAAGAGGTAAGAGATATAGGTGTTCAGTCTTCAGTTTTCTGCCATGAGAGAAGACTCCCAGTGGAAATTCTTTGGATAGTTGGTTTCCTCTCACCCACCTGCACTGTCTGCTCTTCTATATGTATGCATAAGATGCTGCCTAACCCAAGTGTCATGAGAGACAGGTGCCATCTGCCTCATCCAGTCCATGACTCACCTGTGACACATCTAATACTGCCTAGATAATGAGCATTCCAATGGCACAATAGGACTCAAGCTTCTTAACAGCCCATCTGTTCAGCCAGAAATTCACCTCAACTGGATGTGAGAATAGGATGGGGAAGGCTTAGCAGAGCAGACCCATGTGCTGTTAAGCAGGCTGATTTTAGAGTACTGATGGTGATTTTAAGACTGGTTATTTATCACAATGATACATGCTCATCTTGAAATGAATTTAGAGTTTAGAAACTAATACAAATGATACACTTAATCTTATATTTTTCCTTAAACCATAACCTCTTGTGATATCCACATCACTTAGCATCCTCACTCAAGTCTTTGCTCAAATATGATCTTCTCTGGATAAAGAAGATGTGGTACATATACACAATGGACTATTACTCAGCCATAAAAAAAGAATGAAATAATGCCATTTGCAGCAACATGGATGGACCTGGAGATTATCATACTAAGTGAAGTCAGTCAGACAGAAAGACAAATATAATGTGATATTACTTATATGTGGAATCCAAAATGTGATACAAATGAACTTATTTACAAAACAAACAGACTCACAGACATAGAAAACTTATGGTTGCCAAAGTGGGGCAGGGGAGGGATAAATTAGGAGTTTGGTATTAACATATACACACTACTATATATAAAATAGATAAACAAGGTCCTACTATATAGCACAGGGAGCTATATTTAACACCTTTTTTTTTTTTTTTTTTTTTTTGGCCATGCCTTGCAGCATGTAGGATCTCAAGTTTTCTGACTAGGGATCAAACCCATGCCCCCTGCATTGGGAGCATGGAATCTTAACCACTGGACCACCAGGGAAGCCCCTATATTTAATATCTTGTAATAAACTATAATAAAAAAGAATCTAAAATACATATATATGTAGGTATAACTGAATCACTGTGCTGTACACCTAAAATTAATACATTGTAAATCAACTATACTTCAATAAATTTTTTTTTTAAATATGATCTTCTCACTGTAGCTTTCCCAAACCACCCCATTTTAAATTGCAGGCCTCTACCCTTGAACATCCTCTACTTCTTCCCTCCTTTATTTTACTCGACAATACTTACCATAATATGCCATCTAATTTATCGATGTGTTTTGTTTAATTTTTAGTTCCAGTAGAATGTAAAATTCTATTGGAAATGAAAAATGAGGATTTATCGCCAATATTTAAAATAGCAACTAAGGCATAATAGTGCTTACTATGGAGAGGCTAGTCAGGAACAACAACAGTAATAAAAAGAAGCAAAACAAAACAAACTGAAAATGAAGATCATCTATGGACCGTGATAAGTGCTAGGAAAGAAATAACAGAGTGATGTCAAAGAATAACAGAGAGGCGGCTTGAAGAAGCGTCTGAGGAGCTGACATTGAAGCCGTGACCTGAAGGATAAACCAGCGATACAAAAGAACAGCAAAAAAATTCCAAGCCGAGCAACAGCCTGGAGTCCAGAGAGGGCCTGCCTTGCTCTCTGCAACAAAAGGAGGCCAGAGAGGCTTGAGGGCGGGAGGTAAGGTTCAAAGGTGCACCAGAGCCAGTGCGTACAGAGCAATGTGCGCCAGGACTAGGGACTCAGAATTTTATTTTAGGTGTAACTGGGGAATAACCTTTTCCTATGACTCCCAATTAAGGCCACGTGTAAACGAGGATAAATGAAAAACTCCCAGCTACAAACACCTAGAAACGCTGGATAAAATGGCAAAAAATTTTTTTCAAAAACTAAGTGCAGCTCTGAACTTAGGATAAATAGAGCGTCCCAGGTGCTAGGGGGTAAAAGGGTGAATATAGACTTAGAAGTGGCATGTAAGAACATTCTGGATGCTGGAAAGGTTTTAAATTTTGATCTGGGTGATAGTTAAATGAGTGTAGATTTATATAAAAAGCAACAACGTTGTGCACTTATGATTTGTGCACTTCCTATGTGTATTTTATACATTGATAAAATTTTTTTAGATAAATAAAAGCAGAGAGGAAAAACAGGGAGGGCAGTTAGAATGCCAGCCAATTTTTTAACTGCAACCATAGAGGCTAGTATCCAAAGGAATAATATTTCAATGTGCTAAGAGAAAATCTCAGTCTAGAACTCCATATTCTATTAAATCATCATTCAAAAATGTAAACAAAGACATTTTTAGACAAAGATTAAGTTACCAACCACTGATCCTCGCTATGGATAGAATTAAATAAAAAGAAAATTGCATCTAGTAGAAAAGAAGAAGAAGAAACAATGACAGGGCTTCCCTGGTGGCGCAGTGGTTGGGAGTCCGCCTGCCAATGCAGGGGACACGGGTTCGAGCCCTGGTCTGGGAAGATCCCGCATGCCGCGGAGCGGCTAAGCCCGTGCGCCACAGCTACTGAGCCTGCGCGTCTGGAGCCTGTGCTCTGCAACGAAAGAGGCCGCGACAGCCAGAGGCCCGCGCATCGCGATGAAGAGTGGCCCCCGCTCGCCGCAACTAGAGAAGGCCCTCGCACAGAAACGAAGACCCAACACAGCCAAAAATAAATAAATAAATAAATTAAAAAAAAAAAAAAAAAAGAAACAATGACAAGTGGAAAATGTGTTACAGACACCACTGATTTGCCGTCTAGTATCTGGGGTACCATCAAATTAGACAATGATTGAGGTTTGTTGGGCTGAGTTTTTAAATACAAAATTCTCTGTGCCTTTGATTTCTCATCTATAATACAGAGATGATGACTGTACCTTCTGCACACCATAGTTGTAAAGATTAAGTGTGTGTACGTGCATCCTTGGAACAGTGCCCGGCAACAGTGAGCTGTTATTACATATTATACATCTGAACCCTTGGTAGAAAGCCTTGCTCTGCTGAACTCTGTCCAAAGAAAGGTTTTTTCAGAAGTGTCATGATTCTTTTTCCTTATGTATCACAAATAGCTTATTTTCTACTTAAAGTCTTCAAGATGTTCATTAAACTATTTTTTAAAAGAGTACTGGGAATCCATTGAAGGCTTTCAAGCTGAAGATTAGAAGACTCTGGTTTACATGTTTAAGTGATCTCTGAAACTACTGTATGGAAGGTAGGCAAGAGGGCAAAAATGCAACCAAGGAAGCCAATTACAGTGTATTTCAAAAGGAAAAGTGGGAACTGATAGCGCCCTATCTGGGCATAAATTAGGGGGAAATGTAGAAAAAATAATAATAAAAACAAAATGTATTAGGATGTAAAATCTGTCACTAAAGAACTATTTTGAAAACACTGGAGTAAAAAGTTAATAACCAGATTCTCAAAAATCAGAAAATGCAACTCTGAAAAGTGTCTCTTATTGGAGTCTAGTATTATTTTTGTTTATGTAATACTTTTAACAATCCTAGATTGCTATCCAAACTTATCTCCAACTATACAATTGCAGACTGTACAATTCTCACTCCCTTGCCTTTGATCATCCAATTGCATCTCTGCCCTAGATGTTCCCCCTCTCCCTCCTCTGTACCTCAAGATGCCTCACGCATACTACGAAGACTGACTCAGATTTCATCTTTTCTGCCCCAGAGTTTCTGCAGGGGGCATCAATATTTCTTTCCCTTGTTTTCCAAATGGGCTATGTCTACAATATTAATGGACCTGTCCTTATTGTAGTCTACCTTGCCTTATAATTACTTGCATTATCACTCTCCCTGGATTACAAAACTCTTAAAATTAAGGAAAATGTCATATTTGGTCTGCATCCTTTACATCTCCAGCCGAGTAGCTTTACAAATATGAAAGGACTTGAAGTTGAAGTGAAAAGGGAGTCATCGTAACTGAATGATCTAAACGATGAGACCTCTGAAAAAAAGAACAGAACAATCGTGACTGAGGAGACCTCAGTGCCCAGGAGTTGTAAAAGTTGCCTCTGGTTGCATCATCCCAAGAAGTTTGCCTCTTTGAGTGTCAGTCCTGATTTGTGAAATACTATTTAACCACCAGAAACACATTCCTACTTCCAAGTACCAGAGAGGACGGAAAAGAAAAGCAGAAAGCAATAAATATTTATTGCCATCGTTGCCTCGGGCACCTTAATTTGGAGATGTTATTCTTATTTAACAGGAAAATGAATAACTGAATGAATCCTTAGTCATTAGTATCTTGCTATTTTATATTCTATTCCTACATTTTTGGGATTGACAGATTTTGCCCCATGAGGTGCTTCATGGATACTAACATTAGGAATCAGAAAGCATCCGTGCAGTACTGAAGAGGGTCCAGCTCAGAGACAGAATAACATAGAATGGAAATAGAATTGACCTCCTTACATAGCTTGATGTGCTCTCAGAATCACTGAGATAATGTAGTAGTTTTCAAAGTTCACTTGAGGACAAATGTTGTAGAATCTTGGACAGAATGCGGTAAACGTGTCTGCCAGTGTTCATGTCCTCGCAGGGTGGCTGTTTGAGACTTATCTACAGAACTGTTTACATGCCTTCTCCCAAATAGCCTGAGGCCTAATTAAAAATATGTCAGCTGCTAAATCATGAGGTTAGGGGTAAGATAGGTTTGTCCCAAATGGCACAAGCACAATTTTGCAAATTCCCAAAATGGCAGGTTTGGGAAGCCACTCTACTCAACTAAGGCAGACTCCCAATCTGTAAAAACACATAGAACCCTCTCCTCTATTCAGCTGCCCATACTTCAGGCAGATCTTTAGTCTCTAAACATGGGAAGTTTAGCTCTCCTACCCAGCGAAGGGAGTCTAAAATAAGCAACTCAAAAAAGAAAGAACAAAAGCAATTTTCTTTTTGAGGCTGAAAACCAGCAAATGGCCCTGTGCTGGCTGGTGTTTCGTGGTATTCTGTGGTGTTCCGTGGACACTGTGTGGCACACTGGCAGGAACATGCCCTGTCAAGCCATGGCCACCTTTGCTCAGAACATAGTTAACCATTCTGGTCCTCACTTTCCTCATCTATAAAATGGGGATAATAATACTTAACTCACAGTGTGGTTGTTAATGGAAGCGTGTTCAATGAAGCGATCATATTACCAGTGTGTGGAGGTGAACGTGTAAAAAGTGTGTTCACCCCTTTAAATGCCCCTCAGTCCCATGCCCCCCCACCCCTGCAGCAGCTACACTTTCTCTCTCCATTAGAAGAAGGGAAGGTGTAGTAGAACCAGATTACACAGAAGACCATCTGCTCAGCTGCACCAGGCAATGAACTCTAAAGGCTAAAACATGTCTATAAAAACATGGGACATAATTCCATACTCGGTTGGCAAAATGTAAATGGCTCTAACTCACATATGCATTAAAACATGCATGTATTTTGAATTTTAACAGTTCAATAGTATTTGTTATATGTAATTTCCTGGAACCTTCACAGGGGGGTGGAATTTGGTAGCAGAAGGACCCTTTTTTTTTTCCTGAGAACAATTAAAATCTTCATCCTTCTTTTAATGACTGTCAAGGCATTAAACTTGAAGATAGTATTAAGTTGTGGATGGTGGCATAAAAGCTGTGAGATAGAAGCCAGCAAGAGAAAATGCTGTGAATAAAAAGAGTGACAGAGGGCTTCCCTGGTGGCGTAGTGGTTGAGAGTCCGCCTGCCGATGCAGGGGACGCAGGTTCGTGCCCCGGTCCGGGAGAATCCCACATGCCGCGGAGCGGCTGGGCCTGTGAGCCATGGCCGCTGAGCCTGTGCGTCCGGAGCCTGTGCTCTGCGCAATGGGAGGGACCACAACAGTGAGAGGCCCGCGTACCGCAAAAAAAAAAAAAAAAAAAAAGAGGGACAGGGGAAGATTTAGAAAAAGTAAATCAGAACTACCAATTGCTGGAGGTAGGGGAGAAAGAGAAGGAAGAATATATAAGGCTGTGGGGTAGAGAAAAGAATGAATGATAAGAAATGAGATACCCAATGGGAATTTCTGGAAATGCTATGTACATCAAGATGTAAACATCCTCCCTGATCACTCTTATAGAATTTTTATTAAATTCTACATTGCTCACTGATGAACTTAGAAAGTGCTTTTTTATTTTAAGGGAATTTGAAATGGAAAAAAAAGGCCACATAACAAATAAGTTATAACTATAGAGGCATACTACATTTGTATTAATAGAAAAGTGGTTTCACTCCACCCTCCATGAAATAGATGTTGAGTAAATACTTAAACATAAGTTTGAAAGGATACCACAGTCCCTGAGGTGCCAACTTGTTTCCTCAATTCAGCTGGTATTTGAGGAAGAGGAGAAACCAGATTAAGATGACACAGAGAGATGCTCAGAGGTCAGACAAGTGTGAAGAGAGGAGAAAGCTGAGAATCCGCTTATCTGCTGGGATTAGTATGAGGTTGCTAACCTACTTCTACAGGATGGGACAACAAAGGAACATTCACAAAAGCAGGGAGAGAGAGGGAGCTTCAGAAGGCAAAGAAAGTGACTATCAGTGTCAAATGCTGCAGCAAGGTCCGTGAAATCAGAAGAAACAATTCTGCCTGGTGGCAAAAAGCCATCTCAGGAAAGAAATGACCCCTCAAGTGATATCACAGACTAACCGAGAGACCAAAGCAGCTTATGAGAGTCAGAGAAGGGCTCCATCTAAGGCTCGCTTCTTCCACCCTGCATGCTCTCTGTAGGCAAGTCCATCCACTTCTGTGATATCAATGACCTCCTGAGAGATGATCTCCCCAAGTTTATCACCCATCCCCAGACTCTCCCTCCTCCACCTAGCATTCCAACAGCTTGTCAGGAATTTCCACCAGCTTGTCCTGTGGGAATCTCCATTTCATTGCATCCAAAACGGAACTGATCATCTTCCTTCCCAAGTGTTCCACCTTTTACTTTCTCTATGAATAGTGCCTACAGTAACACCCGAGAACAGCCTGGATTCCTCCCTTTTTCTCACTTTTCACATAAAACACTAACCAAATGCTAATGGTACTTGTAACCCCTGGATATGTCTTTATCCACCATCTCCCTTCCTTCCCCTATTCCATCAGTTTTTCAGGTCTTCAACCTTTCCCACCTGTGTTATTGTACCAATTTCCTAACTGGTCTCCCTGTCCGGCCTGGCATGGCTCTACATCACTGCCAGAGTGACTCTTCTGAAACACAAATCTAACCTTGTAAATATCTTAGATTCAAATTCCTTCCTTAGCATCAGTAATTAACATGGATTCAAGATAGGAGAAAATCACTTCAGTGCTTTAACTTTCCTTTTGTGAAAAGGGAATCAGGCTGAATTTCTTAACCTACAGCCAAAGAATTTCTGTGATGATTAATTCAATATTGCTTTCTAAAAACTAAGTTTTAATGATTGTAAATGTCAAGGAAACAAGCCTATGATATAAAGCTCAGTTTTAAAGTTTTAACAAGAAGAATCCTAAATTACGTTTTATAGTGTGATGCCATCAATGTAAAATGCATAGTAAAAATCATAGAAGAAAATGGTCTAAAATTTTAATCGCAAGTGCCTCTTAATGATGTGATTACAGACAACTATTTTTTTTTTCATAACACAATTTCTCCCTCTCCCACAATGAGCATAGAGTTCTTCAATAATAGAGGAAAAAGAGTCAACTTTTCAAAACCTGAGCTGTCTGAAAGGGGCACTAGTACAAAAGAGAATTCCCAATATTTAAAGCTGCTGTCATAATTCTGAGGAAGGCTGCTGGACGTGATTACTTACTGAACTGTTACAAAGAATTGGTCCTCTCTTTGTACTTCTCCCAGGGTTTATGTCTGGGAGACTTGACCAAGGACAGTTTTGAACCATCCCAACACTACCCGGCTAAGGAGGGTGAAAGAATACAGAAGCTGACAGTTAATTAAAGGAGGCTACCATGTGGCAGGCAGGTCCCAACTATGGTGGGTAACAATTGTAGCTCTTTTGGGGCCTTGGAATAAAATTCTGAGTACTAAAGCAGGCACTAAGTGCAATTTATATTGGGACTTTAACAAAATTGCTAAGTGAAAAATTCAGCCCATAATATTCTCTACCAGTTTCATGCACACCATCCAGGGAAATTGAAAATAACCCCAAAAGGAATCATTTATAGATTCTTTCTTAGAGTCTGGATTTTCATTAAAGGACTAGTTTTTCTACCTGTCTGTATTTTCAGCTTCTTGGCTTCTCTCTTTCAAAGAGAAGTTTCATTTTAAATGTTTGTATCAAGCAGAAAGGTAGACCCATGCTAATTACATGGGCACAAGGAGATTTCTCCAGCTTGGATCCTCTCATTTCATACAGCACAATCTGTAGAACAATTGTATAAATAAAATAGACTTTGTAGAAGTAGTCATTAGAAAAGCTCAGTTGCTTTAAATAAGTGCTTCTCAATCAGGGGCAATTTTGTCTCTGAGGAGATATTTTCATGATCATAACTGAGGAGGTCTTACTGGCATGTAGCAGGTGGAAGCCAAGGATGCTGCCCAACATCACACAATGCTCAGGAGAGCCTCCCACAGCAAAGAACTATCCAGCCCCAATGTCAAAGTGTTAAGATTGAGAAACCCTTAAACATCAAAAAGAGTAAAATTTTAGTTCATGGTAACCAGCTTTCAAGAGTGAAAGACAAATTTATACCTTTCTTTGTTAGACTCAAAGTCATCCACTTTCCTCCTAAGGGCCTACCCAGTAGAACTCAGGACTCTTGCTAGAAACTTGGAAAATCCACTGTCTAGTCTTTTCCAACCTCTTTCTCTGATACCCAAGCAGCGAGCCTCTCCTTATCAAAATCAGAAAGTTCCTTCTAAATTTCATACGTACCCATCATCACATTAACTATTGTTTTTCATCATATTAATTATAATCTTATAATTGACAGAGACTATTTAACAACTTCAAAGCAGAGAAAAAGAATTAGGTTAATATACTACAAAGCTACAGTAATCAAGCCAGTATAGTACAGGCACAAAAACAGAAAGATAGATCAATGGAACAGGATAGAAAGCCCAGAGATAAATCCACACACATATGGTCACCTCATCTCTGATAAAGGAGGCAGGAATATACAGTGGAGAAAAGACAGCTTCTTCAGTAAGTGGTGCTGGGAAAACTGGACAGCTACATGTAAAAGAATGAAATTAGAACCCTCCCTAACACCATACACAAAAATAAACTCAAAATGGATTAAAGACCTAAATGTAAGGCCAGACACTATAAAATTCTTAGAGGAAGACACAGGTAGAACACTCTATGACATAAACCACAGCAAGATCCTTTTTGATACACCTCCTAGAGAAATGGAAATTAAAAAAAAATAAACAGGGCTTCCCTGGTGGCGCAGTGGTTGAGAGTCCACCTGCCGATGCAGGGGACACGGGTTCGTGCCCTGGTCCGGGAAGATCCCACATGCTGCGGAGCGGCTGGGCCCGTGAGCCATGGCCGCTGAGCCTGCGTGTCCGGAGCCTGTGCTCCGCAACGGGAGAGGCCACAACAGTGAGAGGCCCGCGTACCGCAAAAAAAAAAAAATAAAAAAAAAAAAAAAAAAAAAAACAAATGGGACCTAATGAAACTTAAAAGCTTTTGCAAAGCAAAGGAAACCATAAACAAGACGAAAAGACAACCCTCAGAATGGGAGAAAATATTTGCAAATGAAGCAACTGACAAAGGATTAATCTCCAAACTTTACAAGCAGCTCATGCAGCTCAATATCAAAAGAACAAACAACCCAATCCAAAAATGGGAAGAACTAAATAGACATTTCTCCAAAGAAGATATACAGATTGCCAACAAACACATGAAAGGATGCTCAACAACACGAATCATTAGAGAAATGCAAATCAAAACTACAATGAGATATCATCTCACACCAGTCAGAATGGCCATTATCAAAAAATCTACAAACAATAAATGCTGGAGAGGGTGTGGAGAAAAGGGAACCCTCTTGCACTGTTGGTGGGAATGTAAGTTGATACAGCCACTATGGAGAACAGTATGGAGGTTACTTAAAAAACTAAAAATAGAACTACCATATGATCCAGCAGTCCCACTACTGGGGATATACCCTGAGAAAACCATAATTCAAAAAGAGTCATGTACCACAATGTGCATTGCAGCTCTATTTACAATAGCCAGAACATGGAAGCAACCTAAGTGTCCATCGACACATGAATGGATAAACAAAATGTGGCACATATATACAATGGAATATTACTCAGCCATAAAAAAAACGAAATTGAGTTATTTGTAGTGAGGTGGATGGACCTAGAGTCTGTCATACAGAGTGAAGTAAGTCAGAAAGAGAAAAACAAATACCGTATGCTAATACATATATATGGAATCTAAAAATAAAAAATGGTTATGAAGAACCTAGGGGTAGGACAGGAATAAAGACAGACATAGAGAATGGACTTGAGGACATGGGGAGGGGGAAGGGTAAGCTGGGACAAAGTGAGAGTGGAATGGACATATATACACTACCAAATGTAAAACAGATAGCTAGTGGGAAGCAGCTGCATAGCACAGGGAGATCAGCTCGGTGCTTTGTGACCACCTAGAGGGGTGGGATAAGGAGGGAGGGAGGGAGATGCAAGAGGGAGGAGATATGCGGATATATGTATATGTACAGCTGATTCACTTTGTTATAAAGCAGAAACTAACAACAACAACAAAAAAGACACGTACATTTTCATCAAAAAAAAAAACAAGAATTAAGTTCAAATTAGGCTGTGGGTTTATACAGAGTCCCAGGGTGAAAGAAAAGGGATCAAGGAGAAGATGATCAAGACAAAATCCAATTGTCCTCAAATTCCACCTGAATTCATCATCACAAGCGAAGTACACGGACTTTGGAATAAGGAGACCTGGGTTTGAACTCCAACTCTACCATTTAATAATTGGCTGTGAAGCATAAGGTAGGTCATTACTTTGAGTCTCATTTTCCTCCTCTCTTAAGTGGAAATAATTACATCTACCTCCTAGTAATCTTTTTCATCCCCAAAACAGTAAGTGATCAATCAACATTAGCTTCCTGCTGTCTTCTATATTCAACACTGTAATAGCGATTAGGTCACATACATTTCCTAACACTCTAACTCTATGGAAAATTGTTGAGTCTCAGATCCTTGATTTCCCCATCATTAAGGATATACGTAAAGCAAATATCAAATAATACATTAGCATCTATGTGCCTGGTACTCAGCAAGTGCTCTAAGATGGTAGCTATTGTTACTCTGCAGTAAAGTCTCACGAGTGTTCATCTTCCTGAAGACTCCTTGAACCCCTGTATGCTCTGGTTAACATCTGTGTGCTCCTGCACCAGGTTCACTTCCCTGGATATCACTCCCTTAGAACATCTGAGCACACCACTTATTCCCAGGGAGCCCCTTGGCTCCCAGTGAGAAGAAAGTCCAACCTCTCTCAAATAGATTCTGATTTTCCCCTATCCTGGGACTTGCCAGAATGAGAATTTTAAGTTTTAAATATCAAGGTTTATGTTCACTATGGTACCTAGGCCTTCGTGGACACCTAAATACATCAATACCAACACAGGAAGAGGAACCTGATATCTGGGGCTTTAGATGAGCAAACAGGGCTGTCCTTAGACCTTCTATATCCTTGCTGACCTTGCGTAAAATGATCTCTGAAATGTTGCCTACTTCATTACTCGGGAATTTACCCTTTTTTCTATTTTGACCTTTGTAACATATTTGAGAGATGGTATAGAACTACACTTCATCTTTTTACAGCTTTTGACCCAGAGCAGTCAAAGCAGCCTCTCAAAGCCGTTGTGTGCGCTATGCCGTGTGGTCAGCGCTACAAAGAGCTTCATCCCTCCACCAGGTTTGTCCTCTTTCCACCCTTCACTGAAGCACTGAGTTGATTTAGCAAACACTCACAAATCCAGGCAATCTTCTGTCCCAGAAAAAAATTTCTGTGATCTCTCACATCTTTCTACTGCAGTGGTTTCTTGCTGCAATAGATAAGATGATAGAGTCTAAAAGGAACCCACAGTGAATTTCTTGTCTTCTTCCATGAACTAATTCCCAGATAATCCTTCAACACTCCTGCCTTATCCTCTGCTCCAAGACACGAATAACATCTCATCCCTCTTTACATACAGTTTGAGGAGCATTTTATCCTCCTGCATTTTACTGTTCACCTATCTTTCCACGTCGACACCAGTCATATGCTAAGCAGGGCTGGCTCATTTGTTTCCATAAACTGATAGAGCATAGGGCATGGCCCACTAAAGGTAAGCAATAAATGTTTGCTTAAAAAATGCACCTAAAACATGTCTATTTGCATGCACAATGTGAGATAGGGAAGCCCTATAGAAAGAAAATATGAACAGAGATGGTTTATACATCGATGTAATTATAACACTCATGAATCAAATGGATTGCTATCCAAACTGACTACAGACCGAGAAAGGGCGTCTTGGCCTTTGAGTAATGGAAGGTGGTGATGCCGACCAAAAAACTCAGTCCACAATAAAGGATTCTAAGGCCTATGAGAACTGGCATTGGAGTACCTTGCTTTCTTTCAGGCAGGCCAATTCAAATTAAACGCAGCTCTTACCTGGGGGTGAGATCTTCTGGCTTCATTCTCATGGAACCATGAACCCTGGGTCATCCCTCAGAGGAATAGCTTCTTCTCTGAGGAGCTTGGTCAGTGACACAGTTGAGACTCACTTCTCAATGAGTAGCTCTTGGGACAAGTCCAGACCAGGAGATGCATGTGCAGCAACTAAGCAAAAAGAAAATCTCTTTTGAAGTTGCCGCAAATGAGCTGAACTTCAGTAAAAGCGAGAAAGGGGAGCAAGAGAAACGCTTCCTGGCTTCACTATAATACAGTCCTGTATACAGTATGGTAGTGAATGTTGAGGAAGAGTGTATCTGACAAAAGCAGCTCACAGGTCATTCTCAAGAACGGGGATGTCCTGGATAATCAACAGTTCCAAGAGGCAAGAGACAGTGGCTTGCCAGTCAGCCTTAGGTACCTGAAATATGTATTGTCTATAATGCCTCAAACTTGAAAACACTCAGTTTTCTGTAGGGAGAGAGACTGTGGGAGCTAAAAACGATCTTAAGAGTTGATCTGGTTCAAACCTGTCATTTTACAGATGAAGTACCAAAGCCTAGCAGATTAATTTGTCCAAAGTCACTACTGGCTTAGTCTTAAAATTGTATTTATTTATTTACCCTCCAACTTGGTTCAGAAAATATTTAAGACAGCTGAGCAAAAAATACATTCAGTTCAACAAGAGGAAATAAATGTTAAATAAGATTAAAGGGCAATGAGCAGGTGAGAGTGAGGTCAGTACACCATGAAGCCCTATATTCTGGTGAGAAGTGGGCAACAAAATTGGTTCCAAGCTTTCTAATAGCCAATAATACAAAGAAAGAACCTCAATCTGTTTCATAGTTTGGTGTCTGTAAATTAAGACCCGGTTGCTCAGACAATTATTAATCCTGTACCAAGATCACGGGACAATTTCTCCCTTACATTCTCATAGGGAAAGCCCTGGGATTCACAGATAGGCTGCAGTGTCACATAGTTCTTTCTGATAATGTCTCCCCACGAAAAATGATAGCACCACACCAAAGAGTAGCTCAATAAAAGGGATTTTTTGGAGGACTAAGATGTTTCAGACACGTAGTTCAATACAGGGACAGTATCTAGAGAATGTAGAGGAATGGATAGACTATATATCCCTAAGGCAAGGCTCAGTAAATAACATTTTTCTCAAACATAATTCTGATAGATGTTGAGCGTTGATTTGTTAATACTTAACCCGTCCCATCTTCACCGTGTTCTCTCTCAGCATGTGCCTTCCACTCATCCACTCCATGTTCAAACAAGATCCAAGAGAATTCCTTGATGTCTCCCACTCCGCTGCCACCGTATCAGTCAACAGGTTTTATTCATTTTGCTTCCTAGATATCTCAGAATCAACCAGTTCCCTCCATCCTGAACTTCTACACCAATGTGTCATCGTTTCATCTACCATAGAATTTTCTGCTTCTAATCTTATGTTCTTCCATTCATGGTCCCCACAGAGACCCTGTGACCTTTCCAAATACAACCTGATGGCATCACTCTCCTGCTTAAAACCTTTCAAAATTCCTCTGGTGCCCTCAGAATAAAATGCCAAGTCCTTCTTAACATGGCAGACCAGGTCCTGCACTGTCTGCTCCCTGACTGTCCCCAGCCTTTTTCACAGTCACTCTCCTCCTCACTTTCTTTACTGCAGGTGCACAGGTCTTCGGGCAGTTCCAGTAAGTGCTTCATACTTTCCTCCATCAGAACCTCGAAGTCTCCAATTACTCACGTTCATAGTACTTTATTTGCATTTTTCATGTTACAACTAGTTATTTGGGTAATTATACTGTTAAAAATCTCTCTACCCCATGGACTAGAAGCTTCATAAGGTAAAGAACTGCATCTTTCTAGCTCATTGTCGTTCTTCTTATCTAGCATAGCACCAGGCACAGTGCCTGGGACATCTTAAGCATTGAAATACATGAATAAAAAATGGGATAACTAAATGAATAAATAAAGTGAATATTAGAGTCTAGCTATTCTGTTTTCCTAAATAGATGATTAGATAGAAATTTTATATGACATGAGAGCCATGTATTGGCAGGCATACTGCCCTGGTCTCTTGTGTTTCAGCCCGTCTTCCACGAAAAAGGCACTGACAGCTTTGTTCTGAAAAATCGCTGCAAGGATGTCTACATAGCAAGCAACCTTGGAAGACAGGTTTTTCTCCAATGCAGAGGGCATATTTGTTTCCCGACCAGGGTAATAAGCATAATGACTTCCTCTGGAGCAAAGGTTTGGCAACTTGCTAGCAGCCCTCTTATACAATTGAGGGTTTCCTAAATTCAGGGTTTCTCTGACAAGTCTACTGTGTACACAGCATCCGCCCTCATTGCCCTTCATTGTCTCTAAGGGACTTAATGGGCCAAGGGAACCAATACAAACATGAAGCTCATGACACTTGCTGTACCATGAGTAATCAAGTTCTTTGTCTCTGACCCAAAAGTCTCATGTCTTCTGCCAGCACCCATGAAACTATGGTTAATTTTTTAGCTTGCAAACAGCACAAAATCTCAGACTCTTGACAATTTTTGAAACCACGTGCTTGAACAACTGGCAGGGCTCAGAGGAGATGTGGAAGCTGAGAACCTCTTGTGAAAATTGGGAAGGCTACGAAAGACAGTGCTTCCGTTGGTTGTGAATTAGAGATCCTCCTCAAAAGTTAACTTTGGGGGCTTCCCTGGTGGCTCAGTGGTTGAGAGTCCGTCTGCCGATGCAGGGGACACGGGTTCATGCCCCGGTCCGGGAAGATCCCACATGCCGCGGAGCGGCTGGGCCCATGAGCCATGGCCGCTGAGCCTGCGCACCCGGAGCCTGTGCTCTGCAACGGGAGAGGCCACAACAGTGAGAGGCCCGCATACCGCAAAAAAAAAAAAAAAAAGTTAATTTTGGGGTGACTCAAAAAAAGGAAAATCTTGGTTCCCAATTATAAACATCACGAAATACATTGTAAAAGTATTAACTAAAGTGTAATTCTTGAAGCACTTGCAACAGAATTGTCTGTGTTTAAAATAACGACCCCTGCACCCTATTCCAAGTCTGTTCAATCAGAACTATACTCATAAAATAATTTTCTAGTTTGACAAAGTTTTCACTGACCCATTGACATTTTTTTCAAATACCTCCTAAAAACCATCTTCACTGAGACAAAAAAATATATATAGTATAACTGGCCTTGTATTAGAGTTGGGCCTAAATAAAAAACATGTAATATCTATTCAACACCAGGATCAGAACCTCTAAACTCTTAAGAAGAGTTATAGTTATGCCCCCACCTTACTCTCATTCCATCCTCCCTGTAATAACCCCAGCCATTTCTTTCAATTCTATATAACACCATTGTAAACATATTTTATAAATAGATGATTGATAAAGAGACAGCATATCCAAACACGAGATAAACACAATATACCACAAAAAAATAAATCCAATATACTAAAACCTCTCCATTTGGAATAGGGCAAGAATGTAAGGTAAATTTAAAAATTATAAAGTTGAACAGAGAATGAATTGATAGCCTTCTCTTTAAACCTCTAGATGCAAAGAAAAAGACATCTCCAGCAAGTTTAAAAGCTCAAAATTCAATCTTCTTTACTGCCACAGTAAGGTCTGCATTTTCTGTTTCCCTTTATTTCACGAATAAGCTCCAAAACTTTCAGTGTTCCACATGAAAGGTAGTGCTTGCTCAAAAGCCAAGAATGAAAGATCTAATTACTGATGGAAACTCACCTGAGAGCACAACCCAGCAAGAGCCGCTAGCGGGGCTCATTTAAAGTCTCCTAATGGTTTTGAGTCAAAGAACTCCCTGAAGACTGAGCTGATTACCTCAGGATTTCTGACTGCAATGGTCAAAGTAACATCCATAGGATATGACAGGAATTATGATGGATATCTAAAGCACTGCAAGGTGAAGAGTGAAATCACTTTTCTACCGGAGAGCTCTGTTCCATATAAAACTCAGTATAGATCAACAGTGAAAAGTTAATCTCTTCTCAGCGGAAGTAATGAAGACATACAACACACAACTCTGCCAGAGAAAAGAAAAAATATCTTCTGCATGCAGATTTTCTCCACAGTCTAATTCGAAATTTGTAAATGATACTAAATAATCTATCAGATTATTAAATGTCCAGATTAACATGGGAAAAAAATGATCACTCTTCATGATATATATAAATTGATTTGAAAAGAGTTTAACAATAAATGTCTTCCAGATATTAAAATATGTCTTCGAAAGTGACCTAAGTTTTGGTGTCATGATAAAAATTTCAATTTAACTTAAAAAAACAATGGTTGTGGGAAATTATTATTTTCCTTATTTTTGAACCTATATTTATAGCACCAAGCCTAAAATTTTTTTTAAAAAATACACATTTAAAATGAACACCAGTTAAAGCCAAATAATTTATGAAGCATAATTCTCCACTTCTAAAATGTGGGCGGTGCATTGTGACTTCCTTCCAAAGAGGACGGTGTGGAAAGAGGGGGAAAACTTTGAGTGGGAAACCTGACAAACACTACCTCAGCCAAGCGATCAAGGTTTACATCACTAGTGACAAGTCATGATCTCTCGATATGAGAGTGGCACATGGGTCTCCTCCCCAAAACCTACAACCCCAGTCTAATGAATAAAACATCCAACCCCAATTGAAGGACATCTACAAGACACCTGACCGGAATGCCCCCAAATTATCAGAGCCCTCAGAAACAAGGAAAATCTAGAGGTTGGTAAAAGGGTACAAACTTTCAGTTAGATGAAGTAAGGAGATGAGTAAGCTCTGAGCATCTAATGGATAACATGGTGACTGTAGCTGATAACACTGAATTGTATAATTGAAATTTGCTAAGAGACTAGAACTTAAGTGTTTTCACCAAAAAAGACAAAGAAGTCTTTCTCACCCTGTGTATGAAACATGAAAGTAAAATGAGAGTTATGTAGTCTAGCGGATAGCAATTCATAACATACAGTGTTCACAAAATAATCATTAGAGGTGCTCCGATTTGCATGTGAATAAGGAAACTAAACTATAGTCCTGAAAGACCAAAAAAAACAAAACAGAAAAAAAAAAAGTCTGAGAAACTTGTCATAACCAAAATGAGCCTAATGGGAAATGATGACTGAATGTAATGTGATATCTTGGATGGGATCCTGGAACAGAAAAATAACATTAGGTGAATACCAAGGAAACCTGAATAAAGTGTGAGCTTTAGTTAATAGTAATGCATCAATATTTGTTCACTAATTTTGACAAAAGTGTCATACTGTAAGATATCAATAATAGGCAGAACTGGGAGTAGGGTATGTGGGAACTCTACTACCTTTGTAATTTTCCTGTAAATCTAAATCTATTCTAAAATACACATTTTTAAAATTATTTTACTGAGTCAAACTTTTCTGAAACACAAGGCTACAAGTATCTGAAGCCAGACTTGATGCTAAGTCAGTAGTGATATGACTATATCCATGCAAGCTAATTATAAAGTACTCATATTCCCACAGAGCTAGACAGCATCTAAAAGACAAAAGATTATAGATTAACAACCAATGAATAAGAATGCACCTATATATACAAAATCTTCCATGTCACATCTGACTAGCATCTTCTACGTTTTAATTTTTCTAGCAAAAATATGTTCTCAAAATGGAAGCCACTGTTTTACTGTTCCTGGTAAATACCAAGCACTGACCTCAGTTGACAGCAAAAATAAAGTACGCAGGGCTAATAAGGTATGAATTAGGAATAAAAGGTTACCCTTCTCTTTCAAAAAAACTGCTTCTATACGGGGTACCTAAAAATCCTTTGCCCAGGGTATAAAGGATCTCATAACTAAAGAGATTTAATTGCAAATTCTTTCTGATTCATAGTAAACCTAAATTTCTACATAAATTTAGTAAAGCCTAAATGACTGGCAAGGGTTGTTTTGCTTCCACGGCTTGGCAGTAGCCTTTCATGAAGACATGGATTGAGATGAGAAAAAGGAAATAAAGGAGGAAAGGACTGTACTATTCATACTGTAACTCAGCAGCTCAGCTATGTTTGTATTTATATATATTTCATATACACTGAAGTAATGTTATAATTGGTATTTAGGTTGCCAATAAATCTCATGAGTTAAATGAAGTCTCATGAGATATATTGAGAAGCTAAATACCAATTAAAACATCACTTCAGTACAAAAATATGTACTGATTTTCAAACACTGCATTATAAGCAACTAACTTTGGAATCCAGACCACGTGTAAAATGTTGCCTACTGATATACATTCATACCAGGAATTTTACATGTTGCATCCACTTATAATATTTGAGTAATGCTATATCTATCCTCATCTTCACAGAAGCTCTATTAAAGTACCAACACTATCTGTCCTAAGGAAAAAATTAAGATAAACTAACTTCTGGTTGCAGAGTTGCCCCTTAATAGTATTTATAATAGGGAAGGACTCGTTTCTAACAGAAAGGAGGGACTGCTTAAATGACCATTTACATCTGTGTGTTGGTATATTATACAATCATTAGAATCGCCATAGAAGAACGTTTGATGTCAGGGGAAAATGTTTATGACATTGTGAATGGGGGTCAATTGCCCGTCTGTTCTCAGATCACTCCCCATCATTCTCAGCTCTGTTCCATCTCACAGAGAACTGTATTTCCTTGCCCCGTGGCATCCAGTATTTCCAGACAATGAAAGGCACGGGTAGAAAGAGTCTGAGTATAGCCTACAAATGTCAGCAGTGCACTCAGATCACCGGGGGTTCCTTGTTTATGGTTTCTGTGTGTACCTCACCCAACTCCCACTAGCTTCCACGTGACTTCATTTCAAGGGAACCCCTGCAATTATTTTCTGGAAAACTGTTTAAGCTCTTGGAGCCCACTTCGCCTCTAGAGCAAAGAGCTGGAAATGCCTGGGAATTTACTTGTGGGGGCAGGGGGAGGGGGTCACCCTTCACCAATGACCGAGATGGCTGGGGGTAAGAACACCCAGCTCCTTTGCTTCAGGAGAACTGAGGCACAGTTTACACTCCAGATGTTTCCTCCAGGATCCAGCTATAGTCACCCTCTGAGGAACTTTGCCTGGCTTTCACCCCTCTCTCTCATCCTGCCTCTCCCACCCTCCTATGGCGCTCCCCCAGGAGCACTCCTGCAATAATTTTTTATACACAAATCCCTGCCCCAGGAGGACTCAATCTAAGATCATAGAATGGAAGCAGCCAGGGTATTTCTTCTCCTCTCCCGCTGGCTCCAGGGTTGTCCCCAGCAACGGCTGCTCTCCTCCATGGCCCCAGCTCCTGTTAGCTGGACCCCACTGTGGTTGCCCGATGCAAGCACACTCAAGTCCCAGTGCTAAGGTTAGGGCATTGTTCAAAAGAGCAGGGCTGTGAGATCTGGGATGGGGATATTTGGGTGTCTCAGGTAAAACTGAGAAATCTTGAACCTCCCTAAGCTCTTGGGCCTCCATTACCATTACCATCTCAGAGGAAAGAGGGACTGAAGTTTCAGAAATGAGCTTGTACCCATGTTATTCCCTCATCTCATGTAGCCCGTGACTGAGAAGCAGCAGGCCTAATGGAATAGGAGAATGGTTTACTAAGACTCGCCGAGGTTGGTGTAATATGTTCTAAACCAGAGACAGATACAAGGGGCTATTTCTCCCATTGCCAGTTACACATAGACCTGAAATTAAAAGATGGGGGTGGTAGAAGTGGCATTTTTCACCATTACACATCATGTTCCATCACTGCAACCTTGCATTATGACGGTTTATAGATCTTAATTCCCAAGGGAAGAAGGTTTCCAATAAAAGGTACACCATCATCCCATTAAATTATAAGTTAAAACTTCCATCTGGCCATCTTGGACTCCTCATGCCATTGATTTAACAGGCAGAGGAGGAGTTACTGTACTAGCTGTGATGATTTATTCAATCTGCCAAAGGGAAATTGCACTGCTACTACACAATAGGGGCAGAGAAGTCTGTACCAGAACCCAGAAGATGCACCAGGACACCGGGCAGTACTTCCACGTCCAGCAGTGAAAGTCAGTGGAAGATTACGACCCAATCAAGGCAAGACCACTAAAGACTCCCACGATTCAGGAAGAAAGATTCCAATCATTCCACCAAAAAAAGAACCCAGATAGGGTGTGCCCACGTGTAGGAGAACATGGGATGGATAGTGGAAGAAGAAAATGATCAACGTCAACTATGGCCTCGTGATCAGTTACAGAAATGAAGGCTGTAGCAGCTATGCACAGTTTCATTATAAACATGCTTATATATATTAACAAAATACCTATTTTTACCTTTTGCTTCCTGTCCTATTCTGTTTGAGGAGCATTGGTGAGCCATCATTTTGTGACTTAATTCTCAGATAACCTGACCACAAAGAGGAGTATCCAAAATGAATGGAGGGGGCCTCTCACTTGCTCTGCCATTCAACATACTGACTCTTGGTCCAGGCTGCGTCCAGGTGAGGGATGAAAGAAGGAAGTGTGGGAGGACTGAGGGAAACTCCTCCGAGGCCGTCAGGGCTTTATGACCAGCAGCAGCTGTCTACAGCGGGGGGGAGAGGGAGGGAGCTCAGAAAGCCCCACAAGGTGCAGGTGCCTGGGGCCATGAGAAGGCTGGGGGTGGGGTAGGAGGAGGGAGGACACAACTCCCAGGCACTCCAGGTCCTCAGGGAGCAGGAAGAAGCAGCCATCAAAGACGAGGAGATGCAGGAGAGTTGAGGGAGACGTTCCCTGAGGCAGACACAGGGGAAACCCCCAGAGAGGAATGGCAGGGCAGGTCTGAGGACTCAATTTTTACTTAAAACTCTAACTCTTGCTGAGAAGCAAATCATCATCTAGGAGATGGACCAGGAACATACTCCTTTATCAGTCACGGTGAGATCTTGAATCTCTTCCAGTGATCAAATCTTTGTCACTGGGTTCATCTCATGGTGCCCAGGTCCCTCTTCTCAGAAGGCGTTCTCTCACGGGAGGTGTATCAGGTACTCCAAGATACCTACCCATGTCTAACCCCAGCCCCTTTTACTTTCCTAATAGAATTCCCATGATCTGCCTTCCTCTGGGCATCATGTGCTCTAAGGAAGCCTAGACCCACCAGTAGCCCCAGGGGACAAACACTGACAGGCCTAAGCCAATCATGGAGGTCCCAGTCCCCTTGCCAGTGACTGGTTTAGCCATAGGCACGTGAGGCACTTGTGTCCTATGAAACATGAGATGTCTGCTATCAGCTTCCTGGAAAAGGTTTCTTCACTCTTAAGAAGACACACCTGAAGAGAGGTGGTCTCTTCAAGTATGGACATATCTGGCGATGACCCCTGGAACTGTTGCAGCCCTCTTACAGTTATGAGGGGAGCGTGTCTGAGGGCAAATCCAAAAGGCTAAGGATGGCAGAGCAGAAAGACAGAACATGGAGTCTTAATGATGTAATTTATCCATTAAATTAGCCAGTGCTGGCCCTGCCCTATCCTTGGTTTGTAAGATGCTAAATATCCTTGTTTCAGTGGATTACATTTGGAGTTTTCTGTTGCCTGTAGCCAAAAGCATCCTAATTGATATAGGGAGTATCTCACACTTTCTCCTGATGGCTGGCATTTTACTGGAGTTTTTAATGCTAGTTATTCTAACAAATGACCCTCAGATCTCAGTGGTTTAACACAAAAGTGCATTGCTGTTTCACGATCAGATGTTTGGCAGGTGACCTTTTCTGTGTGGTTCAGGGATTCTTGCTTCTTCTGTTTTATGGTCCTAGTATCCGTTGGTGTTGCCTTGAAGTTATCTGTTGGATCCTCTGCATTTAACTCACTAAGAAGATACGGAAAATGGCAGAAGATGTTTAGGAGCCAGATCTGCCCAGGTGGTTGGATCAGCCCCACGTTTTCTAGGCATGTCCAGTGTATTTGTCAGGTTTGCCTTTTCTACGCATAACAGAAACCCAAGTACACTAGCATTAGCAAACTGAATTCATTTTTTTTCCACCAAAAATGGCAACTTAGCACTAATACAACTATACCAAGATGCCACCAAGGTCCTAGGATCCTTCAATATTTCCACTCTACCATCCTTAGCACGCATCATTCTTCTTCGTGCTTCCAAAATGGTGTTACACTTCAAGGGATTAGAGCAGTACACTAAGTTCCAGACAGGGAGGAGGAGAAAGGAGAAAGGGCTAAAACATGTGCCACTTGTCTGCCTCTTCTTGAGGGAAAAAGTTTTCCTGGAAACCTTACCGAGTAGACTTTCACTTACTTTTCATTGGCCAGAACTACATTTTCTAGCAAGGGAGTTTGTGTAACAAGTATCTGTCTAACTAGTACATTGCCACACTGAACAAAAGTGGGCTTCTATAACTAAGGAAGGCAGGATGGGTTCAGAGTAGGCAACTGTGAGCATGTGCCTCACCCGGACACACCAGGCATCCAGAGCTTTAGCTGAGATCTCTAGGACACTGATTTGATTTTTTTTCTCCACCACCTTTAAAGGCCTGTAACTCTACAGTCCAAGCAATGAAAATAAACACCCTCTGAAAATAAACACCCTCGTCTTCTTTAATGTCCACGTGTTGAAGGAACTAAAGATTTCAGATTTGCTACCTCGCATAAGATATACGACTCATTTCCTGTTTGAGTCAGACAGGAGTTTGATCAGAGATAGAATAACATAGGGTGGGGTCCCAGAGTCATTTATTTTCAGCCCAGACACTTTCTGCTATACTCTATTCACAGTTTCCTGATCTAGGAATGAGATTTGATGGACTGTGTCTATAACTCTGGTTAGCAAGAACAGGAAATGGCAGTTCTGATCTCCCTGAGAACTCACAGAAAATTGAGGAGAGGCCTCTGGGGTACGCACGTAAAGGCAGCACTTAAGATGCAACTTTGAAGTGGGGGAGAGGCTGAGAGCACCACTTTGCATCTGCTCATATGTTTGTTTCACTCACCTAACACATTTTTAAAAATATTTTCCATTATGCGTAAAATCGATATTAGGTAATTTGAAAATACCAAAATATATTAGGCACAAACCCACCTTCAAAGATTTTATAAAATAGAGAGCATATATGTACCAGAATAACCACAATACAAATTAAATTGTGATAAGCACGACTGTATACTAAGAAGTACAAAGGACTGAAAAAAAACCCCACTTCCTCTGTGGGTGTTTAGAAAGGTGATTACGCATGCATCTGGGTCCTAAGCATGGGTAGAATTTTGGTAGATGGCTATAGGGAAGAGGAAGTTCAAGTGGAGGAAAAACATAAGAATGTAAGCCAAGTCTCCCAAAAAAGTGGAGAACTCTAGGTTTAGAAAATCTAGAAGATACCTAGAAAATAAAGTTGTCAACCTAGGTTGAGACCAAGTTATGAGACCACAGAAGCCTACATCTTACATGATTTGTATATATCCAACTGACCTGGGTTGTAAAACTGGCAAGAAGTTTTGGCTTTCTGTTTTTGTTTTTTTGAAAGTTACACTTCTAAGGGGCAGAGAAAAAATTTAGAATTATAAGTTTTCTAAAGTGAATGTTCTAAGAAAAGGGAGGTCAGGGCCTGGAGTCAGGAAGAAGCCTGTCAAGTCAAGTTGAAGGGAACATTAAGGCTCTCTTGGTCCTATCTGAAAAAATAAACTGGGGTCTATGGGTCACATGGAAACATAACACTGAGCTGAAATATAGTTACAAAATTCTGTATCTTTTTAGTATTCATATTTAGGGAGTTGAACATTTTAAATTAAATATAACAGGTTTTTGTAACAATAGCTTTATACTTAAACTTGAAGGGTATCTCTGTTCTCAGAATTCATTAAATCAACACATGTTCCTAACTGCATGCCAACCCGCCTGCAACACTGGGGGTACAAAGACAGCACCAAAAGCAGAATCACTCTTCATTTCACCTGTTCCTAAAAACCTTAAGAATTGTGTGTTTACTTGGCATCGATACCAGCATGGCTGTATCTTGCTGTCACTCATCTCTAAGAAATTAATGGCATTAGTATAACCAGTGCTACCCTCCTACCAGTAAAATCCCAAGTTGCTAATGTGAAGGTGGGAAATTGAAGATTATTTTCCTAATTGCTAACTACTCTGATGCAAACATAGAATGAGCTGCTTTCTTCAAGTGTCAATGAAAATATCATCTCCAACATATAATTTGAATGATTCACAAGGCACACTGAAAGTCTGCCCTTGCTCAAAGGCAAAGAAAAAAAAACTTTATAAAGGAAGAGTTAAATAGGTAGAAGTGGGGTAAAAATAGGTTCTCAAACAAAATATTGGGTGGCAGGAGGTTATGGTAAGAGACACTTCCTCCTAAATAACAATTTTTCTTCTGGATCCCTTGATTCTTTCAGAATACATCTGAAATTTTCCACTTATTTTCTGCTTCTTCCAACAGCATGGATGAAAGGCACAGTAAGATTTAGTATAGACAGCATTTCCAAGATATATTTATGTAAATGTCACTTGAAGAAAAATCCTGTATTCCCAGAGCAAGAAAATTAACCCCCAATCTTACTGAATATTTAGCCTATATTTACCTTTCAAGATTAGGTATTGGAAGAACATATCACATTTATTCCACAGAAGTATTCTTAATGACATTTAAATCATTCCTTATTCCTCCTATACCAATTAACAATTTCTCAGATAATTTTATGAATGAATCTGATGATTCTCAGAGATTATTTATAAGGAATTTTCGAAACCATGCATCAGGAAGACAAAAGAAGTATTGCATTGCTTTTTGGAGGGATTTTCTAAATGAATGGAGAAGAGTCAAAAGCTTGAATTTCAGTGTTTTATGAAAAGAAAATAACCTATTAAGGCAAATTATTTAAGAATTAGAAATTAAGTTCAAAATAACTACAGGTTTGCCTCAGAATGGGAGAAGATATTTGCAAATGAAGCAACTGACAAAGGATTAATCTCCAAAATATACAAGCAGCTCATGCAGCTCAATATCAAAAAAACAAACAACCCAATCCAAAAATGGGCAGATCTAAATAGACATTTCTCCAAAGGAGATATACAGATGGCCAACAAACACAGGAAAGGATGCTCAACATCACTAATCATTAGAGAAATGCAAATGAAAACTACAATGAGGTATCACCTCATACCAGTCAGAATGGCCATCATCAAAAAATCTATGAACAATAAATGCTGGAGAGGGTGTGGAGAAAAGGGAACTCTCTTGCACTGTTGGTGGGAATGTAAATTGATACAGCCACTATGGAGAACAGTATGGAGGTTCCTTAAAAAACTACAAATAGGGGCTTCCCTGGTGGCGCAGTGGTTGAGAGTCCGCCTGCCGATGCAGGGGACACGGGTTCGTGCCCCGGTCTGGGAGGATCCCACGTGCCGCGGAGCGGCTGGGCCCGTGAGCCGTGGCCGCTGAGCCTGCGCGTCCAGAGCCTGTGCTCCCCAATGGAAGAGGCCACAACAGTGAGAGGCCTGCGTACAGTAAAAAAAAAAAAAAACTACAAATAGAATTACCATACGACCCAGCAATCCCATTATTGGGAATATACCCTGAGAAAACCATAATTCAAAAAGAGTCATGTACCACAATGTTCATTGCAACTCTATTTACAACAGCCAGGACATGGAAGCAACCTAAGTGTCCATCGACACATGAATGGATAAAGAAGATGTGGCACATATATATAATGGAATATCACTCAGCCATAAAAAGAAACAAAATTGAGTTATTTGTAGTGAGGTGGATGGACCTAGAGTCTGTCATACAGAGTGAAGTCAGTCAGCAAGAGAAAAACAAATACCGTATGCTAACACATATATATGGGGAATCTAAAAAAAAAAAAAAAGGTTCTGAAGAACCTAGGGATAGGACAGGAATAAAGACGCAGACATAGAGAATGGACTTGAGGACATGGGGAGGGGGAAGGGTAAGCTGGGACTAAGTGAGAGAGTAGCATTGACCTATCTACACTACCAAATGTAAAATAGATAGCTAGCGGGAAGCAGCTGCATCGCATGGGGAGATCAGCTCGGTGCTTTGTGATCACCTAGAGGGGTGGGATAGGGAAGGTGGGAGGGAGACGCAAGAGGGAGGGGATATAGGAATATATGTATACATATAGCTGATTCACATTGCTATACAGCAGAAACTAACACAACACTGTTAAGCAATTATACTCCAATAAAGATGTTTAAAAAAGAAATAAATAACTACAGGTTTGGTTTGATTTAGTGTCAGCCATCTAAAAGATAGATGGGGCCAGTTATCAGATGGAAGCCATGTGCTTCTTTATTTTTCTTTCAAAAATAAGAAATAGCAACAAAAAAAAAGAATAAGCAGAAGACTAAAACAAAATGAAAGTGAGAAGTTAAAGAGATGAGTGCCTAAGCTGGCTTTGCAAAAGGGTTTCTGCTGGACCTGAAGCCCTCGTTTTTCTGCTCTGAAGTCTGCATAAGTTTTAAGGGATAAGGCAAAGCAAGTGCAAGGTAAGGAACCTTATAAGAGATTCTCCTCCGTAAACCTGAAATTACAATGGGTTTTACCCCCAATGTAAGGGGGAAAAAAGAGATATCTCAGGCATAAAAACACAAGTCTCAATCTTGGCACTGGAAAACAGGGAAAGGGTTTCCCTGAGAGCTTATAACCACAATCCAGACTTCATAGATGTTAGCAAGCCAAATCATGCAACCTGTGTGATCCACAAAAACTCAGTTGAGAATTCACAGTGATTCTGCATTGGCACTTACCTAAATGTAACTAGCAGACGCAAACACAAATTATCTCTGGAGACCTAAAGAATATTCCCTTAGATAAAACCAATATTAGCAGCTCAAGTCAAAAATTACAAAACATACAAGGAAACAACACTGTAGGCAAAAATTTAAAAATAACAAATGTTAGATGGTCACCTAATCTATGACAAAGGAGGCAAGAATATACAATGGAGAGAAGACAGCCTCTTCAATAAGCGGTGCTGGGAAAACTGAACAGCTGCATGTAAAAGAATGAAATTAGAACATTACCTAACACCATACACAAAAATAAACTCAGAATGGATTAAAGACCTAAATTAAGGCTGGATTCTATAACACTCTTAGAGGAAAACAGGCAGAACACTCTTTCACATAAAATTGCAGCAAGATCTTTTTCAATCCACCTCCTAGAGTCATGAAAATAAATAATCAAATGGGACCTAATTAAACTTAAAAGCTTTTACATAGCAAAGGAAACCATAAACAAAGAGAGAACCCTCAGAATGGGAGAAAATATTTGCAAATGAAGCAACTGACAAGGGATTAATCTCCAAAATATACAAACAGCTTATACAACTCAATATAAAAAAAAAAATCAGAAAATGGGCATAAGACCTGAATAGACATTTCCCCAGAGAAGACATAGAGATGGCTAACAAGCACATGACAATATGCTCAACTTTCAGAGAAATGCAAATCAAAACTACAATGAGGCATCACCACACACTGGTCAGAATGGCCATCATTAAAAAGTCTACAAGCAATAAATGCTGGAGAGGGTGTGGAGCAAAGTGAACTCTCCTACACTGTTGGTGAGAATGTAAATTTACATATATCTGGAGAAAACCATAATTCAAAAACATACATGCACCCCAATGTTCATTGCAGCACTATTTACAATAGCCAGGACATGGAAGCAACCTAAATGTTCACCAATGGAGGAATGGATAAAGAAGATGTGGTACATATATACAATGGAACATTACTCAGCCATAAAAAACAATGAAATAATGCCATTTGCAGCAACATGGATGGACATACAGATTGTCATACTGAGTGAAATAAGTCAGACAGAGAAAGACAAATAGTATAAGATATCACTTATATGTAGAATCTAAAAAAAGGGTACAAATGAACTTATCTATAAAATAGAAATAGTGTTACAGATGTTAAAAACAAACTTATGGTTATCGGGGGAAAGGGGAGGAAGGATAAATTGGGAGATTGGGATTGACATATACACACTACTATGTATAAAATAGATAACTGATAAGGACCTCCTGTATAACACAGGGAACTCTACTCAATACTCTGTAATTGCCTATATGGTGGAAAAAGAATCTAAAACAAGAGTGGATATATGTATATGTATAACTGATTCACTTTGCTGTACACCTGAATCTGACACAATATTGTAAATCAACTGTACTCCAATAAAAATTAAAAAAAAAACAACAACCAGCAACAACAACAAATGTTAGGATCAGACCTGCAAAGAGTTTGAGGTTTTGAAATTATCAGAATACTACTATTCTACACAGAATATTAAATAACTATTACAATATGTGTACAGAAATAAAGGGGAAGTTGAAAATATGAGCCAGGAAATTATAAGGAATGGCAAAATACATATGAAAATAACAGAATTTCTAGAAATGAAAATATCATTAAAATGTGACACTCAAGGGATGGTTTCAGCCTACTAGACACTGCCAGAGAGAAACAATGAACTGAAAGATGAATCCAAATGAATTATTCAGAACACGGCATGAAAGACAAAGACAGGAATATTATTTGGCAAAAGAGATTAAGGAAATGGAAAAAAGATGGGAAAATACAGTATGCATCTAATGGAAGTTCCAGAAAAATAAAATAGGAAGAATTTAGAAGAATATTAAAACAGATAATGGATGAGAATTTTCTAGAATTTTTTAAAGTCTCCCAACATTAGATCCAGAAAGTCCAATACCAAGCATGTTAAAGAAAAAAATGTATGTAAATATTTTTATATTTATAAATATATTAAGTACATTACATACAAATCTACACAATTAGATACATCACTGTGGAAAACTACAGGACACCAATGATCAGGAGATCTTAAATTCAGCTAAGGAGATAAAATAGATCACCTTGACGGTAAACAGCTACAACTAAAAGCTAGAAACCAAATATGTTCAATGTGCTAGGAAAAAAAAAAAAAAGCAAAAAACTACAGTTCTAGAATTCTTTAACCAGTGATGAAACGTTCCAATACTGAAGACAAAATAGGTACATTTCAAGAAGAATAAAAACGGAATTTGCTTCTGCAAACCTGCACTAAATTCTAAAGAATTTCTAAACAGATGGAAAATTATCCCAAATAAAAAGGTATAAGATGCTAGAAGTAATGAAGAGCAAAGACAGTGTTAAATATGGACACAGATCTAGATGAACATGATATAAAGCACTAATTACAAAGCCTTTTAGGATTCTCTTAATATAGAATTTAAATATATAATAAAGGAGCATATAAATGAGAGGGGAATAAATTGAGTTTCAATGTTGTATAAACCTTGTATTGTTCTGGAAGAGGGTTAAGGTTTTGATTAACAGAATTTTATAAATCAGGAAATCATGTTGAAATCTGTATGGAAATCAGTAAAACAAACAGACTGTAGAAATTCTAAGCTAGTGAAGAAGGAAAGTAAGGTCATAAAATACATAATCAACCCCCCAAAAAAGGAAGTAAAGAAGAGAACATAGCCCAGGAAACATATTTAGGGGGAAATGTATAAATATATAAATACATGTAAAAGTTAAGGATGTATAATATATAAAATTATAGAAAGAAAAACATAGAACAAATTGGACAACAGTACAAAATGTTAGATTTAATCCAAATATGTCCATCATTACATTCAATGCCAGTAAACTAATTTCTACAGTTAAGACAAAAGTTATAAAAATGGGTATTAAAAATACAGCATGCATGTGTATATCTGTACATGTATAATCTAAAATATGAACATACAGAAAAATTCAAAGTTAATAGTAGCAAAAGATAAGTACTAACAAAGTTGGTGAGGCAATATCATGCAAAATGAACAAAGTTAAAATTACAAAAGGTAAAGGTAGTGACAAAAGTTTTAAATCACCAGGATTTACAGTAATCCTATGTTTGCATGCACCTAATAAAATTATTTTCAAATATATAAAGCAAAAATTGCCAATACTACAAGAAGAAATAGAAAATTCCACCATAACAATGGGACTTTTTAAAACACCTTTCTTGCTGATCAGTAGAGAAAACAAGAATGGCCCCAAAACAAAACAAAAGAAGATGCTCAAGCTGATTGGTATTGGGTTGGGGGGGATACCAGATAAAGCTATAGCAAGGTACAATTTCACACCCACGTGTTTAGCAGAAATTTAAAAGTCAAACAACAGGACATGGCACAAAAGGAACTCTCATCTACTTGCAATTGCTTAGAAAAATATGGCGTGTGCATCCTTTTAATCCAACAATTACACTCCTGGAAAAAAGATCTTAAAGAAACATTTGCATATGTGTATCAGAAGATTAGTTCATGAATATGTATTTCAGCATTTTTCAAAATCCCAAAACTAGAAGCAGTAGAAAGGATAAACCGTGGTATAAACAAAGAAAAATTATGAAGCAATGAAAACAAATGAAACAATGGAAACACAGCAACAACCAGACAATGAGAGGGTCTCAAACACTGAGTAAAAGATGCAAATCACAGAAGAGAACATGGATTATGATTCCATTGAAAGTTTAAAGCAGGTGAAACTAAAGAATATGTGTGTGGAGTGTGACTGTGTGAGTGTGTTTGTGTGTGTGCACACATGCGTGTATTGCAATCCACTACCTGGATTGCACTGGGCCCACTAACTGTGTCAACTAGCATAACCCAGGACAATCAGAGCATCTGATAGTGACAGCCAAGATACCAGACAAGGGCTGACAGAACCCAAGCCCCAGGACTTTGGTCCATGCTCCACAATTGCCCCAAGTAATATAGGCAGCAATGAAATCTGAATTTGAAATTCAAAGAAGGAATCAAAACTCTGAAATAGTTCACAAGACGTGGCCTAGAAACAAAAGCTGTAAGGTGTTGGAAAGCCCCGGGAACTCATCACATTCTCTCCCTCAAATCCTCCAATTATTCCTCAGAATTAAATATCAATTCCTTAACATTCTGATCTCAATCCACTGTGGCTAAACAAAACAGGCCACTTTTACTCTCCAACTCCACACTTTCTCCATCCCTTGTTTTTGTGACATTTATCACCTCTCTAAAATTCTTTTTGCTGCATCTCATAATGTCAAAATCCCACTGATCACTCAAGGTGATCACACAAATTAAATGTTGCTCTGTGAAACTTTCCCTCATTCTCCTGGTTAAAAGTAACCTCTGAACTTGCAAGACAGTAAGAACCTTTATAGTGACACATAGCATTCTCTCCTGTATTACAGCTTAATGGAAGACCGGGGTAGAGAGCCTGGTCTCCCAGGGAGACAGATGTCCTGTCATTCTATTCCCATGCACACCTGCTACGCCTCCTGGCAGATGTGGCAAACTAGACTTTAGTTGTGATAGATGCAGGGATTGATGTTCCCGAACAAAGAGGAGTAATAAAGATTGGTCCACTCTATCCTCGCTCCTTGGAGAGTGCCTGGGTGGGAAGAATATAAACTCTGAAAGTTAAAGTTATGGGTTGCAAAACTTTAAGACCCAGTGAGCCAGCTATCCCAGCCTTCTCATTTAATTGAAAATTGAATACGCCAGGCTATCAGTATATGACTTTAAAGAAAGATATGGAAATGCTAATGGTCTTCTCAACATCAGAGAGGAGCAGAGCAGTGATGTCGGTAACAGAAAACTACATGAAACTGTCCACAAAGGCACTGAAATAGGGATTGAGGTCCCCAAGGGGCAGTGAGTGATGGTGCTTTTCTCAGCAAAGGCAAACAGACTTCAACACCCAGTTCTATTAACAGTTCTCAGATGTTTAGTCAAATTAGGCTAATACATGCAGGAAAGCTGGGCTTCTTTTGAAACTCTGAACATGCAAGTTAGATGTGAAGCTGCAAAAGAATGAAGACTGAAAAGAAGTGGTCATTATCGAATGTTTCTCCACCTCCTTTATGTACAGAGCCAATGGTCTTGTTATGAAAGCTACACGGGCTCAACTGTCAAGAATGAAATGGCGTTACCAGATCTTAACCCAAGAATTACTATGTTGCTTTCAAACACCAATTGTATTTCATTAGAGAGACTGTCCAGAGAGAGCGAGTGTGACATACTGTGCTGTTAATTTGTAACTGTTAATCTGATCCCATGCTTTCTGCAGTAACCAAAAAGTTGCCTAAAAGCTCTACAATCTAGCTCTCTCAATTTAGGCCTGCTCCTGTGAATGGCAAGAGTCTCATGGGAGCAGGAGTGTTTAGGGGACGGGTACCAGCCTGTAGAGCACAGATGTAATACAAGACATGAACTTGGCATTTTGCTTTATTCTACCTGGCACCAACCCTGTGCACTCTCTCCAAACCATAAAAGTTGAGCCCATTCGTCTCACTCCTGATCAGAGTCATCAGTCGAACCTACATGAGCTCACAGAGTTGACATATTAAATAACATTACAGCTGCCAGATTATTAGGACTAATCATTGCCACGTCCCAGGTGATCCAAGTCCTGCTTGGGTGTTGGCTGCAACACATCTATCGGTTGCAACTAAATTCTCTTTGGGAAATCTCATGCCGCAGAGGTGGGTAGAAGATTCATTGCATCATTACATTTAATGAAACTGATTTCAGATATGAAATTGCCCCAAGAACTATAATCAAATATGTTGCTTTCATTTCTGTCATTCACCTGCTTCAAAATCAGGTCAAAAATAAGACTCCACATTTTTTTAAGATTTTAAAAATATTTTTTAATTGAGATTATGATGTTGACATTTGTTTCTCATTCCACATCATCTTTAGCCAAGCTCTGAGCACTTACAGTTCTCTAATTGTTGGGAGCTTAGTCAGAAGCATCTGGAACACTGGTGGTGGAAGAGTTTGCTGCAACACTTGCAGTAGCTGCTGTGGCTGTCCACACACAAGCAGTTGCCTTTGTCTGATGGTCCACATGCTTCTCATATTCACCTTGAGCTAGTAACTCTTCACCAAGTTGTATTTCTTCAAGGAAGAATTTCTGAACAGCTTCAGCATCTTTAAGGTCAGGTAATTAATTTATTTACACGTCACATAATATTTTTTATAAACCTATGTAATCATTAAAAATAATCATGAACACAGGATCTTGGAAAGTCCAACTCTCTCCTTGGCAAGCTTGTTTCTTTCTTCCGAGGTCACAACTAGTGAGTGGTGGAGTGGCGATTCAAACCCAGGCAGCCCAGGTAGCGTAAATTTCAGCACACGTGTACTCAAATATTACACCGCCTCTATATACTGTACAGAAGTGAAGACATGCCCACCAATACAAAAGGCACCTCGGACATAAGCAGTCGGCATTTATAGGGCCTTCTCCATCAGACTGTACATTTTTTATTGATAGTTCCTATGTTTCAACAGCAACTAAAACTTAGGCAAAGACCGTTAAAATAAGTGTTTGACGATGTAAAGCGGATTATGAATTACCTTTGTTGAAAATGAGAAAGGGGAATGTTGGTGGTGTTTGCGTATTAACTGCCATAACATTTATCTAATTTAGTCAGTATAAAAGACTAGAAAGATACTCTTAGAATTAAAAATATATGTAAATGGATCAATGTCCAGAATGGTGGTGTGAGGACCATGGGGCTTCTCGCCATGGATACAACCATTCAGCTGCTGAAAATTTCATTCCTGGAAATTGTCCTAAGGGCACATAGCAAGTGGAAAAAGTCCACTTAAGAACACCTGCTAAATCTCAGTAAGAACATTTGAGCCGCGACTTGCTCTTATCTCCCCCACACACCCACTCCCAATTCATTTGTCAACATCGCTCCAGAATCTACGTCCTACCTCCGCACCTAGATCATCAGTTCCTGGAGATTATCAGTTCCTTGAGAGCATGTTTTTGTTGTTTTTTTTAAAAATTATGTCTCTCATATGTTCTAGACTGCTGTAATAGAAAAGGGTTCCAAACAAATATTTTCTGAACAAGATGACTTCCAGAGGCACCTATCCAAAGGCAAGACCAGGGATTTACAGTTGGGAGAATTCTGCTATTGTTCTGGCTCTTGGGGTAACACAGAACCATAATGGATAAAGCTGCTATCCTCCCCAAAGTGAGAAATCTTCTCTAAACATACCCAGGCTGTTGGAAATATGCTCACTCCTCTGAGAACGAGAGGTCAGGTGGTGAGAACTCCACGTGGAAGAGACATAAGTTAGCGTGGATTCCAATTCACTGATACAAAGGAAAGCTAAGCCCCTAATAACTAAGTATGAAACTGTGCACTTTTCCATATAGGCTTCTTCTTTAACACAGGCTTGTGTTGTCTGTGGAGTCCTGGTTCTTGTGTGCATCAGATAAACTGATTTCACAACAGCGGTATCAGTGAAGCATTGGAGAACCACTGGGCTCTTTGTTTAGTGCTCCTTTGTGTAACGCGTGGCCTCTCCAAGGCAGAGGCTGTAATGACCTCGTTTTTCAGCTGCTGGTGGAGTCATCCAGGAGCACTTTCAAACAGCTGCTGGAGAAAATCATGATCACCACGTGTGTCTTCCTACGGGTAAAACTAATTTGAAAGGAATTCAAAGGAATTTGGTGAGGTTCACTCATGTCAAATTAGTCCCTCCCGAAGTGAGAGAGTAGCGTTGACATATGTACACTACGAAGTGTAAAATGGATGGCTAGTGGCAGGCTGCTGCATAGCACAGGGAGATCAGCTCGATGCTTTGTGAAGACCTAGAGGGGTGGGATAGGGAGGGTGGGAGGGAGGGAGATGCAAGAGGGAAGAGATATGGGAACATATGTATATGTATAACTGATTCACTTTGTTTTAAAGCAGAAACTAACACACCATTGTAAAGCAATTATACTCCAATAAAGATGTAAAAAATAAAATAAACTAGCTGCACCACTTGCAAAAAAGAAAAAAAGAGTCCCTCCGTAGGAAAAAAGAATGTTCAAACACAGATAAGGATTACATGAGCTTGTACTAGGAGGGGAAACGAATCCCTAAGAGAGGAGCAGAGTGGCCTTAGGCAACATCTACTCCTTGGAGAAGCCCAGTGTGCCCTGGCCATTAGGCGCCCAAGGCTGCCTGGGAGGCTGCAGTGCTGTGCGGGGGACCAACGTGATTTGCCATGTTTTGCCAGGGCACTGCCACATCATGGGGCAAGAGTTTGATTGGACAGGACAGGCTTTCCTGGAGAGACCGAAAGACAAGCTCATCTCTGATGAGTGAATTTCAACATGAAGAGGAGATTTGAGTCTGTTTCTCTGGCAGACACCATATGTTGACCAACGTACTCCCATCAATTTCATTTTCTTTGCCCACCTCCCTATAGAGGCTAAAGGAGCTAAATGCTGCACCTGCACTGTTCTGGCCAGTGAAATGTAAAGGAAAGTCTTCTAGAATCTGGAAAGGATTGTTTTTCTGAATGAAAGAATCAACTATGGCTGGTGCCACCCCCTTTATCCTTCCTGCATTGAAAGGGGGTGCTACCACAAAGTAAAAGGTCCCGAGAACCGCCCAGAAAATAACTCTGACACCACTGAGCCACTGAACCAACCCCAGCAGGCACCTACTTCCAGACTTCTCATTATGAGACAAAAATAAAGGTCTTTTTATTAGTCCACTGTTGGTCAGGATTTGTATTTCTTGCAGCAGAAGGCATTCACAACTAATTCTATTGCTGTACCAGGATGGAGAGAAGACTGCTTATAATTGTGACAGGAGACTTAGGCTTTCTACAAAGGAATGTGGAAAGTCATTGTGGAACTCATGTCACAATTGTTTTATGTCCCCACACATACCACTCTATTAGGCAACACATGAGAAGTCACTTGTACTAGGCAACACACAAACTTATTACTGTGAACAGCCCTGCCACAGAGCAGGGCAGTTATCCCTTCTAACGATTGCTCAGCCTCTGTGTAGATGTACAACAATGGCTAATACTCCCAGTTTGTCTTTGAGACTCTCAGCTTGTAGTTTAAAGCCTTTTGCCTAAAGTTCATTTTCAATGTGGTCAACAAACTGGAAAAAGCTGGAGTCTACACTAGAAACAGTAACACTCTCATTCCTCAAAACAGGGTAAACCCTGTTAGTAGCGGATATTTAAACCCTGATAGTAGTGGATATTTGTCTCCAGATCAGCTCCATCAATATCATCTGGGAATTCGTTAGAAATGCAAGTTCTAAGGTCCCTACTGACAAACAGAATTACATGCTATAAGTTTGAGAGCCATTTCCCTATAGCACAAGGGTATATCAGGTGAAATGCTCTCCTCCTAATTTCATGTTTTCCTTTTCTTCCCACCTTCTTCTAATCTACTTTTTTCCTTCTCTTCTGTTAATGTTAAGTGTCTTCAGATGTTATCCTAATCCATCATTTGGTCTTGTTACCAAGAAGGTCATTGACATCACACTAAGGCTCATGGGAGATTTTCCACTTACAGATCAGAAATAAGTAACTCAAAAGTCCAGCCCTCCAAGTATTTAACTAAAGACTGTCAAACCCGGGTGGGAAGCAGAGTGAAAAGTCCCAGTCCATGTCTGTCTGTCTGAACCCCCACTAAAGACACTGAACCTTTTTCTTCGTTTAATCCATCCTAAATCCTGGGTCTTTCTTCTCATTTCTCATTCCCTTCTGTCTTAGTTCCTTCAGGCTGCTTTAGCCAAAATACCATACACTGACTGGCTTTGAACAGAAATGTATTCCTCACAGTTCTGGAGGCTGGGAAGTCCAAGATCACGATGCTGGCAGATTCAGTGTCTGGTGAGGGTCCACTCCCTGGTTTACTGTGTCAGAGGGGGTGAGAGCTCTTTCTAGAGTCTTCTATAAGGACACTAGTCCCATTCATGAGGACTCCACCCTCATGACCAGATCACTTCCCAAAGACCCCACCTCCCTCCAAATAGCATCACCTGTGGGTTAGTATTCCAACATGTGAGTTTGCAGGGACACAAACATTCAGGCCATAATGCTTTTTTTCTCTTCACTTAGTAGTCAATCCGCTTTCACTTCATTTTCAAAGTATCTCCTACCATTTCAATCTCAAATTATTATCTTTGCTTCTGTCTAAACTTCATGCTATTTTCATTTCTTTCTGCTAGGAGAGTGAAAGCTGAGCTTCGATGAGCTGTGGGTATATATCCTAGAGATTCAGTCTAATTATCTTGTGCTAAAGACAAGGTATTACTGTCATCCGTTTTTAATTGGCTGTCACCAGTCACAGAATGTCCTATTTGAAGAAGTAAGCTCGGCATGAACCCCTCCCCCACCCCTAGCTCCCTTTTACTAACCTCTAATTTATGTAAATGTACACAAAATTGAGTTGATATGCTCCCCACTGTGCATCCCCCTAGCAGATTTTTCGAACAGATATCCTCATGTATTCTCCTTGTCTCTTAAAGACTTTTGAAAATGTGATTTTGATTGTGCATTCATTAGAATGTCATCTAACACCGAGCCTCCACCGTGAGACATAAAAGAGCGTGGAGAAAAAACCAAAGCCATGAGACTCCGCCCCCGCCCCCCCCCCCCCAGTCTGGGTGTATAGCAGAGTTCTCCCCAGTACTAATCAAGTGCCCTTATTTAAGCAACTAAAAACAATTTTTAAAAGTGCTAGAGGGCTTCCCTGGTGGCGCAGTGGTTGAGAGTCCGCCTGCAGATGCAGGGGACACGGGTTTGTGCCCCGGTCTGGGAGGATCCCACCTGCCGCACAGCGACTAGGCCCGTGAGCCATGGGCGCTGAGCCTGTGCGTCCGGAGCCTGTGCGTCCGGAGCCTGTGCTCCGCAACGGGAGAGGCCGCAACAGTGAGAGGCCCGCGTACCGCAAAAAAAAAAAGTGCTATAGGACGGACATCTCTTCAGGTGGCAGCTGTTTAAAGAACACTGAAGGGCTTAATGGAAGTGATGCCTATGTGTCTGTATGTCCTCTTCTATGAGCAAAGCTACAGTCTGCTAACCTTTATGTTCTCCTTTTTCCTTTGGTCCTGATATTTTTTCTATTTCTATTTTATTATTCTCTTTGAAGCCACCACAAATCCTCTTTGGAAAAAACACGTGAAATCAATGAACTATTCGTAAAAACAGTTATAATAGTATTCTATTACGTTTAGGAATAATTAAATGGTAATAACAGCATCATTTATATAGTGATTTTAACTTTTCTAAGCATTGCGTTATTTTTTTTGAAGGATACTTAACAGTAAATTCAGGAGCAGGAACTTCTGTTTTTTAATGGAGGAGGAATTAAAATCTAGAACATGATTCCCCCAAGGTCGCGCATTCAGTTAGTATTAACAATAACAAACACACCAGCAGCAGCTGCTTATCACATTTGCTAACGGGGACTTAAACTCAGGTCCCCGGACTCCAAATCTCACACTGTTGTCTCTGTACATAATATACCTCTCTAGTTCCCCTGACACAAAGTAACTAAGTTACCGAGTTACCAGGAAGAAGAAATAATTCAAGCCCAAGCCCATGGTACATTTCATTAGCCACTAGCATAGAACAGAATATTTACTTAGTTGCTCAATTCTGTTGAGGAAGTGTGGACAAGAGAGAGGTAGGACAAAATAATGGAAAATAGTCGTCTTGGATCCACTCAGTGGCAGAACCAAGACTAATTACGTTACCTCATCAGGTTGGTTTTGCGCCATGCACAGGAAGCCAAACCACTGACGTGCCGAGGTTCGCAGCAGAGAGGGTTTATGCACAAGGCCGCCAAGCGAGCAAACGGAAAAACAAGCCTCAGCTCCGCCTCCCAGAAGGCAAGCGGCTATCAGCTCCGCCTCCCAGAAGGCAAGCGGCTATCAGCTCCGACTTCCAGAAGGCAAGCGGCTGGGGGTATTATGGGATGAGGAATAAAGCAGCAGGTGGTCTGAGGCGTGGAGAACGTGGGGAGCCTGGAGAAACATGATTGAAAAAGCGCCCTAATCCTCGTTCTGCGCAGGCGTAACTAAGCTACAGGCCTCTGCACGTGCAAACTGGAGGTGCTTAACATGCTCTGAGGGTGGAGTTTTTGGCCCTCGAATGTCAAAAGGTCACCAAGGATGCTCATGTGTGCCCATTTGGAAGGTTGGGTCGGTCATCCTGTCCGGCCTTAACCAGCTCAGCTCAAACTAGACACAGCTGACTCCAAGTTCCTGGAAAACAGCTCGGGCTAACATCTTGTTGAGGGCCCCATGTCAAGTAGAGGACATGCAAGTCTTTTGTAGATGACCTTGATTAGTGAAGGCTGGTGAAATGGATTTGACTAATGATTACCCACGGTTTCAATTACCACTCTTAGGGTGCACTGGGAATGCCCAGTTCCTCTCATTTTAACACATTTCTCTGCCTCCCACTCTAACATATGAACTTGGACTAGCTCATTGAGCTCTGTGAACCTTGATGGCCGTTGCCTATAAGATAGTGTTCCTGGACTAGATGACCTCTAAGGTCCCTGTATCCTAATAGTTTCTGCTTCTATGAATGAGAGGTTGGCAGTTCCTTTGAACGGTTTCTTTAAAAGTAACAATGGAGAAAGCAATGCTCATCAGGTTGGGTCTGACCAATGGTAGCTCAGTGCACCCTTTGTGTGCAGCAAAATCACCTGTAGCGCATATATCTTAGTCCTCATGGAAAGATATCCTGGTCCATGGACCACACTTTGGGAAACATTTATCCTCTCCTTTAAACGCTAATCTGGAATTTGGTGATTCACTTGAGTAATACCTGCTTCCAGTGGGTGTAGTTGGTGCCATTAGTTATCTTAGTTCCAGATGAAAATATTAATTGTTTTGTTAAAAATGCTTTTAACATTTTTATTTGCCAATGAAGTAAACAAATTTTCTATTTCTAACAATGACCTTAGTAAAATATATATGCTAATAAACCACCTGAAGAGAATGAATTAGCTACTGAAAGATTAGAGAGAAATTATATTACATACTTTAAATGCATTTTCTAAGATTTTCACAAATATTAAAAGGCAGTTTATTATAATAAAGATTCTCAATCTCAACTTCAATATCAATTCATTATAAAAATAATAAAGTTAACTAATTTTGAACAATCTTAATCATTGAAATAAAGGTTTGATTGGCCTATGTAAGAAATGACAACACCTCAAAGTAAAACTTTGTGAATGAAATTAATCATTATAAACATGTAAGCAAAAAGAGAAAATGGGGAACAAAATATTTAACACTAAAGGTTTGGGGACAGGGAATTCCCAAAAACAGAGTAAATCCCTATAGTACTAAAGGGATAGTGTAGATTTCAATAAAGGATGGTAAATAAAAAATTAAAAATCAACTGATACACATCCAGTATAACTCACCAGACATGAGTAAAGCATAATGTATTGGGAGAAAGAATGCTACAGAGCTATAGAGTATCCTAAACCCAGTCTTCTGGGACATTTAATTTTTTATCACCCTAAACAATTCCCCATATATACAATGGAAATCAATGGAAAAGTAAAACCCTTGTCCTTGATTTTATCATAATAACTGATGTGTTTCCCATGAGGTTTCTAACTTAATATTTTTGAAGCAACATAATTGTTCTTCTAAATAGTCTTAATTTTTTTTTTTTTTTTTTTTTTTTTTGCGGTATGTGGGCTTCTCACTGTTGCGGCCTCTCCCGTTGCGGAGCACAGGCTCCAGACGCGTAGGCTCAGCAGCCATGGTTCACGGGCCCTGCCGCTCCGTGGAATGTGGGATCCTCCCGGACCAGGGCACGAACCCACGTCCCCTGCATCGGCAGGTGGACTCTCAACCACTGTGCCACCAGGGAAGTCCTAAATAGTCTTAATTTTTTTAAAGAAATACTTATTCTTTCATCTATGACCAAACCCAAATCAATAGATTTTGATTTTGAAGGGAAAAAATATTTACAAAAAAGGCTTTAGACCTTGTGATCTAACAGAACAGTGCTTGGGCCATAGTAGATGCTTAATTACATTTTCTTGAATAAATAAATGAAGACAGTACCCACTCAGGAAACTATATTTATTGTTTCATCATCACTTTTCTTTGTCAATTAATTCAGTTTCTTAATTATTATTCTCTACCACATGGAAGGAAAGAAGTTACCATGATGGACAAAAATAGTTAATAGATAAGTTGCTGTCTTTAAAAAGATGAAAAATAAAAAATTAAGACAAATACATAAATTATAACAGAAGATAGACTAGGGTAGGTGCCCAGTAAAAGGTACAAACATAACTTAATGCAGGTTAGAAATGAGAAGATTTTTTTTTTCAAGTAGGAAAGTATTTTATCGAGGCTATCTTACTGGATATACATCCTGAGGGACTGGTGGAATTTGAACAGGTGGAGAAAAGATGAGATGAAATAGGACACATATGAGTTTTTAAATTGCCAAATAGAAAAAAAAACAATATATCCAAACAAATACCAGTTAGAAAATAAACAGAGACAACACAATCTATGCAGCAAAATATTGTACAATAAAATGAAATATTTAAGCATAAACTAAGCAAAATATATTCAAAACCTATATGAGAAAAATATTTAAAGACTCCTAAAGGACACACAAGTAGACTTGAACAAATAGACCTTCATTCCATGTTCTTAGATGTGTCATCATGAATATGTCATCTTCTTCATAAATTATATTAAAAACATTAAATAAATGTATGTTAAATACATTTATAAGTGTAATGTGATCTCAAAAAAAACCCAAGTCCATTTTGACTGGTCTAGGATAGTAGTGGGGTACAGCTTGGCAGGGTTGGAGCCTCTGGGTGGCTGGGTTTCAGAGGAGAGGGTCTCTGAAGATGGCTGAATGGAATTGGCACAAAGAGCTCCAGCCTAGGAAACCCAGCGACGGCCGCTCTGTTTGAGAGAGTGGAGTCATCCACAGACCAGGGTCGCCCCAGCCAGGACTGGATCTGCTTCACCACAAACTTTACTGCAGCAGGCTGAGCCACGTGGAGAAATGAAGAACCGGAATCCAACAACACAAGAGTGGCAGCCAGCCATGGCAACCTCGGGGGTTTTCCACCCTTGAAAGTGGAACTCTTATTTAGACTTAAAAAGCCCCTCTGGGTTCTCAATCCAGGAGAAAGGGGGAAAAGGACAAGAGTGTGGTGACGCCCACCCTGCCATCTGCTAGGAGGGCTTAAACCAGTTTTAACTTGTTTGAATTGTAATTATCTGAACTAGTCTAACCTATTGGGTGTGGAGGGTGAGGGGAGGAGGAGACAGGACCACTGCCTTAGGAGAAAAAACTCTGAAGTTGCTTTATCAGAAAGTCTCCTGGGAACACCTGTGCGGAGCAGGGCAGTGGAACTGGGCAGTGGGGTGTTGAGCTGGGGCACCAATCCCATGGAGACTCTGGAGCTGGGATGGCCCTGTAGAGTTGCTCCAACTGAACCAAGGAAGCCATGCCTTTGTTCCCTCAGTTGGCCGGTTATTGGCGTGGGCTGTGTACCCTCAGGCAAGGCAGCTCCCTTCTGCAGGTAGAGGGTTAGGCTCACAGAAGGACTCAGGTGGGAGCCACCCACACATCAGGTATCTAGGAGAATGAATGGCTTGTTTCTGAAGGGGATCTGGGTGGTGCCCCACAGCATCCTTTCCTTTATGAGATCAGTGTTTCTGCACATCTCTGTATCCCACACAAATTTTAACCCAGTGATCTGCACATTTTAGATACTTGGTAATTATGTATTGATACAGAGATTCTGAGACTGGAGACAAATGGAATAATCAGATCATTAACAGTGATAGGGGAGCCAGGGGAGGAAGTTGGTTTGAGAAGAAAACAGATGATGATGAGGGTGGCTCATTTTGGACAAACTGAATTTAAAGTGACAATGGTGCAGCTAGGTAAAGGTGTTCAAAAGGGATTTAAAATGTAGGATAATAGTTTGGGGGACGTTTCAGTCTTACACAATAGAATTTATGACATTTTTTTCTCAGTTCTTAAGTGGAAAAAACATCTGGGGGTAGAAGGTAGATTAGTGGATAAATATTTCCACTTAATATTTTTTAAAGAAGATGCAATATAGTTAAAATAAGCATCAAGGGTATCCTTGCAGGGAAAAACAAAGTAAAGGTTATGACCGGGGGGGGCTAAGGGATAATTCTACTCCATCCATCTTGGGATTCAGGCTGTATAAGCAAACAATATAATAGGGTTATATGTACAACAATAACTCCAATCTCAGTGCTGTAAGCCCTCACCCATGTAAAGAGTAGAAGGTGTCAGCTTCTTTATAGAGAAGTCCTCTCCCTAAATATTCCAAAATTTTCAAAAGTGCCCACACATAGCATTAAAATGGCCCCCAAGCCTCACCAGGCCTGGGCCCTTGATGAAATCACTTTATCAGATTCTCCAAGAGTGGGGAGGGGACAAGAGGGGCTGTCCAGTGAGGGAAGAGTTAATCAAACACCATCAGAGCCACTATTTACAGCTCAGCCATCCTCTTGCTCCAGTTCTCTACTGATGCTGGCCTCGGACCTCTGCCATCCTACAGATGTCCATTTGGGACCAGTGGCCCCCAGATATCTGGGGCTTATCATTCTCTCCAGTGAGTAGAGAAATTCTTTCCCTTTTCTGGTTCACTTCCTCACAGATGATTTCAGAGTAGAGCTGTTTTGAACCTAAGACAATAGTCATTTTTCCTTCCCAGAGCTCATGAGCACTTGCACAGTTAGGTTTATCTTCCATGAGCACCTAGAGGACCTCGGTGGTGGAGGGAGGGGACCCTTACTGCACAGGTGGCCTCTCAGAGTCCCAGCCAGGCTATTCCTTTCCATACCTGTTAATGATCCATTGTCTTATTGATCATTACCTTGCCTCAGTTCCCATTTTCTGCCTCTACCTCTTCCCATGGCTTCCTTTGATCCTTACAGCTACCCAAAGTGCCCCAAAGTATGACTCTCACAGTCATGTCCCTAGTTTGGCGCATCAAGACTGACTCTGCTAGTTTCCTTGCACCAGGCAAGTTCCACTTAAAAACAAAAAGTACAATCAATTTTCAATACAAAGAGATAATGTCTGAAAGCCTGGGGATAGCAGTTAAACCCATTGAAAATCAATAAAAAGCCCTTGAAAGGCCACCATTCTCATTCACGACATTTTTCTTAATGCTGGATGTCCCATAGCACCAGGCAGGTAATGGGATTGATTTTTATATGACTCTGGCTTAGGAACATGCAACCATTATAGGGAAGGTGGAGGGCCTGAGGAGAAAAGAGAAAAATGAATTTTCTTTGCCTTCTCTCTGGCACAGCTCCACAATTCTTTCGTAGGAAATAACTTCTGCACATATAGGAGCAGGAAGCAGGTTTTTCAGCCACTACATCTGAGTGCTGGGTACCCAGCCCAGATACTCCAGGAACTGACCATATTCCCACCTCTGCCACTAATGTACACTATTGGGTGCCCTCCCTTAACCTGTGTGGATAGAAAATTAAGAGAAAGATACCAGCCCATTATAAGTCAGCACCATGTTTGATTTAATGTAATAAAGTAGGTAAGTGATTCAAAAAACTACAGAAAATTTTTAAATGAGAGTTATCTCAAAGGGATTTATGAAATCACTAAAAATTTTCAGAAAACAATTCTCAGTCCTATCCAGGGATAAGCACAATAAAGCCTTCTCTCTAGTCAAGCAGAACGCAGGGGAAGGACAAACTGCTGACCTTGCATCCAAGGCTGGCTCTGGTCAGTTCTATTGAATGTGGATCCAGGTATTACCCTTCCACAGCTGGCCACGAATTTTTACAACCGACTTTTTTTGCTGCCTCTACTCGGGTTAACCTTTGACATGGGACTCCTCTGGCCTTGAACTCCATCTCCCAGGTCACATCTTTATCAGGCTGTCTTCGACGTCTGTCCTGAAGACCTCTCTCTCATGAATAAGCAGCCAAAGTCCATCGTACTCTGACTTCCATACCTATGGTTATGATGAAAACATTCGTTTGAACAAACATGGAAGAGTCAGAAACGTTTTTAGGAAGGCAGGAGGCTGTAAGAGCTAGCAAATTATGACAATGTATCAACTCAAAAATGTTATTCTAAGAATAAAACCCAGAACAGATAACTCAACTCTTCCTCCAAAAAGTAACTCTGGAGAATGTCTGAATGTAAGAGACATTTAAAAAATAAATATTTGGGTGATTACCCACTACCACTACTCTGGGCAGTACCGGATACGCAACTTTACATTCCAGTCAGATGGAAGCTTCTTTTTTTTTTTTTTAAAGCTTTTTTTTTTTTAATTAATTTATTTATTTATGGCTGTGTTGGGTCTTCATTTCTGTGCAAGGGCTTTCTCTAGTTGCGGCAAGCGGGGGCCACTCTTCATCGCGGTGCGCGGGCCTCTCACTATCGCGGCCTCTCTTGTTGCGGAGCGCAGGCTCCAGACGCGCAGGCTCAGTAGTTGTGGCTCACGGGCCTAGTTGCTCCGTGGCATGTGGGATCTTCCCAGACCAGGGCTCGAACCCATGTCGCCTGCATCGGCAGGCAGATTCTCAACCACTGTGCCACCAGGGAAGCCCGGAAGCTTCTTGAACTAGCATTTGACTTCTGCACCTTCTTTTTTACACGAACAATACAGACAATCCCCAACTTACAGAGAAATCACTGCTTCTTCCCCTGCTTACCTTTCGCTCTCCCTTCCCTCCCGGCTAGAGCCCATCTCAACTAGCAGCCTTTCTGAACTGCCTGAATCTGACCTCCGCTGCTGCTAGGGCAGAGTTGTAAAGTGTGTTGGTGCTCTTGGGTGCAGAAGTGAAGAAAGGGGTTTAAGAAGTTTTCAGAGCTATGTGTATCAGTTGGAAGTATTCATTTTCAATCAAACCAAAAACCTTAGTAACAAGAGATTTGTTGTTTTCTTAACAAGAAGTCCAAAGGTAGGTGGCCTTAAGAGTGGTCCATGCACTCAGTGATTTCATCAAGGATCCAGGTCTTCTCTTTAGATTCTGGTAGTTCTTTGAGGTACTTCTCTCCAAATAGTTCCTCATCACTGTATCCAGCCAGTGTCCCGGGTCAAGTCTGTGTACGGTGATTCTCTCCTAATAGGGTGACCTCGTACCTAGGCAGTATACTGAGGGGCAAAGTGTGGTCACTGATCTCTGATTCTTAAGACCCTTGACACGCAAGTGTGAAGAGCAGTGATCATCCAGTCATTTATGGTATTCCAAGAAGGTGAGTTAACACCTAAGTAGGGATGAAGAGAGGAATAGAAAAGAAATAAAAGGCTAGATTAGATTACTGCACAGATTAGTAAGAGTCATAAGAGAAGAGGCGCCAACAGGTCTTCAGAGGACACAGAGAGCAGAGCTGGTTGGGGAAAGCAGGAGGGCTTCTGCAGCAGGTGGCCTCCGGGTTGGACTTCAAGGTGTGAGTAGGATGGAAACGTGAGCTGAAGCAAGAGGGGCGTTATGCAGAGCCTTGGATGTTAGACTGCAGACGTTATATTTATAAAGGCACAAAACAAGGCATTAAAAGTTGCTGATGATAAGAGACATAATAAAATTTTGCCAAAAAGCGATGGACATAAACAGTGGACGGAGAACGCCAAATTCAAGAGGCAGTTCAGAGAGAGAGAGAGGCGCTGATCTTCTAACCGTGAGACCAGACCATGAGGAGACAGACTCTTCGGGCCCTGGCACTGACCGGATGTGCAGGAAAGAGAAAGGAGGAAGCCACTGACTGTGGCCTCAGTGATGTGGCCAAGCCAGCAGTGCCATTAGCAAGACAGCGAGGTCAGGAGGAACATCACCATATGGAGCTGGAGAGAAACGTGGAGAGAATTTTCATTTTCAAAATGTTGACTTTTAATGTGTTTGCTGGCATATAGGTAAATAAATCAGTCAGGTTTTTGAAAATGTGAGTTTGCAGTTTGAGAGACAGGTAGTCAGAAGTGGGAGGCGCATCTATATATACAGTGTAGTCGAAGCCTAGGGAATGGATGAAGTAACCAGGGAGAGACTGCAGGAGAAAGAAGGAAAGAGAAAGGAAGGGAAGGGGAGGGGTGGGGCACCACGCATAGAAACCTAGAGAATGCCCAGTTTAGAAGGAAGGTTATATTCTCCCCACATAGGTCACACGGCAGAGAGGTTACTTGAGGGCAAACTGTGTCCTATTCACTATCATCATCCCCAGTGTCTCCCGTGGTGCACATAGACACTTACATATCATTGAATGACTAAATAAAGCTAAAGGGGGCAAAAATTAAAAAGGGAAGGAAAAATCCAAAAGAAACAGAGTAATGCAATATCTCTGTAAGGAAAGAAACAAATAATTGGAAGGGTAAAGTTGTCTGTGGTATCATTCCCCACATCAAGATGAAGAAAAGGATGAGGACAGAGTGAAAGCTCCTGGATTTGGGAATTCATTCTGCATCTCTAAGAACAAACTTAGCAGATTCAAAAGAACAGTCAGGGTAGAGCCCACACTTCAGTTGGTTAACTGGAAACCATCAGTTCAAAAGGGAAAAAAAAAGTGCAGATAAGTGAGATACTCTCGGCTTTAAAGAATTTCAACTTTAGAAAGGAGGAATGATAGTGATTGCTCAAGTCACAGCGTCAAGGAAAATTTTTACTTAACGTAGAATTTCCTGAAAAGTGCTCATAGATGTTAATAAACATTACAGAAAAAAACAAAAGGGAGACGGTGGGGTTTATGGTAAAATAATTTGGGGATATACTGAGTGAGCAAAGGTAAACGGATTTCTTTCCATTGCAGAACTTCTCAGAATGTTTAACAAACTACAAGGGAGTTCTAAATATTCAAAAGGGAGATAACAGTAGATAGACACTCAAAATTATTTGACAAAGCAGTTCTTTTGTCCACTGTGGACCTTCCAAATCTAGTATTAGGTAGCTAAGCTTTAGAAAACATGTTTTAAATGAAAGGGGAGAGAATTTTATAAGCCAAGGAGAAATAGGCAGTAAAAAGGGAGAGGTTAAGGAAGCACTAGATAAAGGGGTACCTTATGGGAGAAGGTCCAGAAAGTGTAAGAGGGACAGAGTGAGCAGGTGGAGGAGGGAAGGATGCTCTTTCCTCAGCTGTCTGAGAGACAAGAAGAGAGAGGGAGAGAAGAAGCTGTCAGCAAAGTTTATAGAGAAAAAAGAAAGCTGAGGCAGTTCAGAACAGAAGGCTTCATTCTTTAAAAAAAAAAAGTTAAATGTGTGGAAAGGGCAAAGGGCAGGGTTGGCTAAGGGAAGAAAAAGCATGAAGCCACTGACCTGGGAGGGGCACCAGGGAAAAGGGAGATGTGAAGAAGGGAGGTGGGACAATATTAGTTTCCAAAATATGTTTTCATTAACTGTCGAAATTATAATTATACATAAACTTTGGCCTAAAATTTCACTTTAATGGAATTTTCTCCATAGATATATTTGCATAAGTCTGTAGTTATATGTACAAGGATGTTTGTTACACCATTGTTTTTGTTTCTTGTTTTTTAATTTTTGGCCACACCACACGGCATGTGGGATTTTAGTTCCCCAACCAGGGATCAAACCTGCGCCCCCTGCAGTGGAAGCGTGGATTCTTAATCACTGGACCACCAGGGAAGTCCCTGTTACACCATTGTTTATAGTAGCAGAAAAAAAATTTTAAATAACTATATGGAAATTAAGAGGAGGTGATATATTAGGCCACATCCTTACATCAAAACACTAAGTAGCAGACAATAAGAATGTATGGACTTGGGAGGAGTCAAGATGGCGGTGTGGGAAGATGCAGAGTTCGCATCTCCCCACAACTAGGGCACCTGCCAGACTCTGGTGGGGGACCCCGATGCCCAAGGAAACAGGAAGAACCCCCAAGCTAACCAGTAGGACATGGGGGGACTGAGGGGGGAGGATAAGTAGAGGCTGGACAGGACCGGTGCCCCTAAGGGGAGGCTGAGAGTGGGAAGGGGTTCCCATACCTGGAGGGACTCTCAGGGGCTCGGATCAGCGGGGAGTGGGCCCAGCATTTTCCCTGCCCAATCAGCTGGGGAAGTCAGCTCAGCTCCCGAGCCAGGTCCTACACCCTCAGAGGTCCCCTCTGGGCTGAGTTGGTCCTAGGGGGCATAGAAGAGAGGCCGGGAGAGAACAGAAGAGACAGACATGAGGGGCCCTCTGGGACCGGAGGAGCAGGAGAGGAGTTGGGGGCATTTGCTCCACCCACTGGGACCCGGGGAGCCTGCTAAGCTCCCAGACCAATCTCCCACCCTACAAAGCCCTCTCCAGGCCACGTGGGTCCTGAGGGCATAGCAGGGAGGAGGGCAGGGAGATCAGGAGAGGCACATGGGAGGGGCCCTCCAGGACCGGAGGAGCTCTGCCTACTGGAGCCCAGGCAGCCTGCTGGGCTCCCAGGTGGGGTCCCCTGCCCTCTGAGACTAGAGGCGGGAGGCACGCCTGGGTCCCTTCTGTTCTGTTGAGCCTAAACCCCACCCTCCCACACACCCACCTACCTGCCTTTTCCAGTCCTGTGGGTACTAAGCATAGGCCCCTCCCACCTCCCAAACCTCACCCCTGTATTGGCCCCACCCTCCACAAACAAGGCCTTTTCCAGCATCTTTTTTTGTTTGTTTGTTTCTCCTCCTCTTTTTTACTATTGTCATTCTGTTTTACCTTCTGGTTGTTGTTTCATCTATATTTTTATTTTTATATTTTTTCTATCATAGCTGTTAGTTTCCTAGTCTAATTTTATTTTTTACTTTGTTATTGTTCTCCTTTTTTTTTTTTTTTGCCAACCTGCACAGCTTGTAGGGTCTTGGTTCATGAGCCAGGGGTCAGGCTAAAGCTCCTGTGGAGGGAGCTCCAAGTCTGAACCACTGAACTAACAGAGAAACTCAGACCCCAGGAAATATGCACCAGAGTGAGGTCTCCCAGAGGTCCTCATCTCAGCACCAAGGCCCAGCTCTACCCAACAGCCTACAAACTGCAGTGTTGGAAAGCTCAGGCCAAAAAACCAGTAAGACAGGAACACAATCTCACTCATTAAAAAAAAGGGAAAAAAAAAATGAGACAGCAAAAAAATATGTCATAGAAAAAGGAGCAAGGTAAAAACCTACAAGACCAAATAAATGAAGAGGAAATGGGCAATCTACCTGAAAAAGAATTCAGAGTAATAATAATAAGGATGATCCAGAATCTCAGAAATAGAATTAGAGGCACGGATTGAGAAAATACAAGAAATGTTTAACAAAGATCTAGAAGAACTAAAGAACAAACAAACAGAGATGAACAACACAATAACTGAAATGAAAAATACACTAGAAGGAATCAATAACAGAATAACTGAGGCAGAAGAATGAATAAGTGAGCTGGAAGACAAAATGGTGGAAATATCTGCCAAGGAGCAGAATAAAGAAAAAAGAATGAAGAGAATTGAAGACAGCATAAGAGACCTCTGGGACAACACTAAACACACCAACATTTGAATTATAGGTGTCCCAGAAGCAGAAGAGAAAAAGAAAGGGTCTGAGAAAATATTTGAAGAGATTATAGTGGAAAACTTCCCTAACATGAGGAAGGAAATAGTCACCCAAGTCCAGGAAACACAGAGTCCCATACAGGATAAACCCTAGGAGAAACACACTAAGACACATATTAATCAAACTAACAAAATTTAAATTCAAAGAAAAAATATTAAAAGCAGCAAGGGAAAAACAAAAAATAACATACAAAGGAATACACATAAGATTATCAGCTGATCTTTCAGCAGGAACTCAGCAGGCCAGAAGAGAGTGGCAGGATATACTTAAAGTGATGAGAGAGAAAAACCTACAACCAAGATTACTTTATCCAGCAAGGATCTCATTCAGATTCGACAGAGAAATCAAAAGATTTTCAGACGAGCAAAAGCTAAGAAAATTCAGCACCACAAAACCATCTTTACAAAAAGTGCTAAAGAAACTTCTGTAGGTGGGAAACACAAGAGAAGAAAAAGACCCACAAAAACAAACCCAAAACAATTAAGAAAATGGTAATAGGAACATACATATTGAGAATAGCCTTGAATGTAAGTGGATTAAATGTCCCAACCAAAAGACACAGGCTGGCTGAATGGATACAAAAACAAGACCCATATATATGCTGTCTACAAGAGACCCACTTCAGACTTAAGGACACATACAGACTGAAAGTGAGGGGATGGAAAAAGATATTCCATGCAAATGGAAATCAAAAGAAAGCTGGAGTAGCAATACTCGTATCAGATAAAATAGACTTTAAAATAAAGACTGTTACAAGAGATAAGGAAGGACACTACATAATGATCAAGGGATCAATCCAAGAAGAAGATATGACAATTATAAATGCTTATGTACCCAACATAAGAGCACTTCAATACATAAGGCAAATGCTAACAACCATGAAAGGAGAAATTGACACAACACAATAACAGTATGGAACTTTAACACCCAACTTACACCAATGGACAGATGATCCAAACAGAAAATAAATAAGGAAACACCAGCACTAAATGACACAACAGAACAGATAGATTTAATTGATATTTATAGAATATTCCACCTGAAAGTGGCAGAATACACTCTATTCTCAAGTGCACACAGAACATTATCCTGGATAGACCACATCTTAGGTCACAAATCAGGCCTTGGAAAATTTAAGAAAATTGAAATCGTATCAAGCATCTTTTCTGACAACAATGCTATGAGATTGGAAATCAATTACAGGGAAAAAACTGTAAAAACCACAAACATACTGAGGTTAAACAGTGCACTACTAAATAACCAAGAGATCACTGAAGAAATCAAAGAAGAAATTTTAAAAATACATAGAAACAAATGACAATGAAAACACAATGACTCAAAACCTATGGGATGCAGCAAAAGCAGTTCTAAGAGGGAAGTTTATAGCAATTAAATCTCACCTCAAGAAACAAGGAAAATCTCAAATAAACAATCTAACCCTACACCTAAAGCAACTAGAGAAAGAAGAACAAAGAAAACCCAAAGTCAGGAGAAGGAAAGAAATCATAAAGATCAGAGCAGAAATAAATGAAATAGAAACAAAGAAAACAATAGCAAAGATCAATAAAACTAAAAGCTTGTTCTTTGAGAGGATAAACAAAATTGATAAACTTTAGCCAGACTCATCAAGAAAAAAAGGGAGAGGACCCAAATCAATAAAATTAGAAATGAAAAAGGAGAAATCACAACTGACACTGAAGAAATACAAAGGATTATAAGAGAGTACTACAAACAACTATATGCCAATAAAATGGACAACCACAAAGAAATGGACAAATTCTTGGAAAGGTACAATTCTCCAAGACTGAACCAGGAAGAATTAGGAAATATAAACAGAGCTATCATAAGTAATGAAATTGAAACTGTAATTAAAAATCTTCCAACAAACAAAAGTTCAGGACCAGATGGCTTCACAGGTGAGTTCTATCAAATATTTAGAGAAGAGCTAACACTGATCCTTCTCAAATTCTTCCAAAAAATTGCAGAGGGAGGAACACTCCCAAATTCATTCTACAAAGCCACCATCACCCTGATACCAAAACCAGAAAAAGATACTACAAAAAAATAAAATTATAGACGGATATCACTGATGAGCATAGATGCAAAAATCCTGAACAAAATACTAGCAAACAGAATCCAACAACATATTAAAAGTATCATAAACCATGATCAAGTAGAATTTATCCCAGAAATGCAAGTATTCTTCAATATACACAAATCAACCAATGTGATGTACCATATCAAAAAATTAAGGAATTAAAAACCATATGATCATCTCAATAGATGCATAAAAACTTTTGACAAAATTCAACACCCATTTATGATAAAAACTCTCCAGAAAATGGGTATAGAGGGAAACTACCTCAACATAATAAAGGACAAATATGACTAACCCACAGCAAGCATAATACTCAATGGTAAAAAATTGAAAGCATTTCCACTAAGATCAGGAACAAGACAAGGATGTCCACTCTCACCACTCTTATTCAACATAGTTTTGGAAGTCCTAGTCATGGCAATCAGAGAAGAAAAAGAAATAAATGGAATCCAAATTGGAAAGGAGAAGTAAAACTGTCACTGTCTGCAGATGACATGACTCTATATACAGAAAATCCTAAAAATGCCACCAGAAAACTACTAAAGCTAATCAATGAATTTGGTAAGGTTGTAGGATACAAAATTAATGCACAGAAATCTCTTGCATTCCTATACACTAACAACGAAAAATCAGAAAGAGGGATTAAGGAAACAATTCCATTTACCATCTCAACAAAAAGAATAAAATACCTTGGAATAAAGCTACCTAAGGAGGCAAAAGACTTGTACTCAGAAAACTATAAAACGCTGATGAAAGAAATCAAAGATGACATAAACAGATGGAGAAATATAACGTGTTCTTGGATTGGAAGAATCAATATTGTGAAAATGACTCTACTACCCAAAGTAATCTACATATTCAATGCAATCCTTATCAAACTACCAATGGCATTCTTCACAGAATTAGAACAAAAAATTTTACCATTTGTATGGAAACACAAAAGACCCCAAATAGCCAAAGCAATCTTGAGAAAGAAAAACCGAGCTGGAGGAATCAGGCTCCCTGACTTCAAGCTATACTACAAAACTACAGTAGTCAAGACAGTATGGTACTGGCACACAAACAGATATGTAGATCAATGGAACAGGATACAAAGCTCAGAGATAAACCCACACACCTATGGTCAGCTAATTTACGACAAAGGAGGCAAGAACATACAATGGAGAAAAAGTCTCTTCAATAAGTGGTGCTGGGAAAACTGGACAGCTACATGTAAAAGAATGAAATTAGAACACTCCCTAACACCATATATAAAAATAAACTCCAAATGGATTAAAGACCTAAATGTAAGACCAGACACTATAAAACTCTTAGAGGAAAACATAGGAAAAACACTCTTTGACATAAGCCACAGCAAGATGTTTTTTAACCCACCTCCTAGAATAATGGACATAAAAACAAAAATAAACAAATGGGACCTAATGAAAATGAAAAGCTTTTGCACAGCAAAGGCAACTATAAGCAAGATGAAAAGACCACCCTCAGAATGGGAGAAAATATTTGCAAATGAAACAACAGACAAAAGATTAACCTCCAAAATATACAGACAGCTCATGGAGCGCAATATCAAAGAAACAAAGAATTCAATTAAAAACTGGGCAGAAGACCTAAATAGACATTTCACCAAAGAAGACATACAGATGGCCCAGAGGCACAGGAAAAGCTGCTCAACATCACTAAGTATTAGAGAAATGCAAATCAAAACTACAATGAGGTATCACCTCACACCAGTCAGAATGGCCATTATAAAAAAAATCTAGAAACAATAAATGCTGGAGAGGGTGTGGAGAAAAGGGAACCCTCCTACACTGTTGGTGGGAATGTAAATTGATACAACCACTATGGAGAACAGTATGGAGGTTCCTTAAAAAACTAAAAATAGAACTACCATACGACCCAGCAATCCCACTACTGGGCACATACCCTGAGAAAACCACAATTCAAAACTAGACATGTACCACAATGTTCATTGCAGCACTATTTACAATACCCGGGACATGGAAGCAACCTAAATGTCCATCGACAGTTGAAGGGATAAGGAAGATGTGGCACATATATACAATGGAATATTACTCAGCCATAAAAAGAAATGAAAGTGAGTTATTTGTAGTGAGGTGGATGGACCTATAGTCTGTCATACAGAGTGAAATAAGTCAGAAAGAGAAAAACAAATACTGTATGCTAATACATATATGTGGAATCTAAAAAAAAAAAAAGGTGCTGATGAACCTAGTGGCAGGAAAGGCATAAAGACGTAGATATAGAGAATGGACTTGAGGAAATGGGTGGGGAGGGGGAAGCTGGGGCTAAGTGAGAGTAGCATCGACATATATACACTACCACATGTAAAATAGTTAGCTAGTGGCAAGCAGCAGCATAGCACAGGGAGATCAGCTTGGTGCTTTGCAATGACCTAGAGGGGTGGGATAGGGAGAATGGGAGGGAGGCTCAAGAGGGAGGGGATATGTGGACATATGTATTCATATAGCTGATTCACTTTGTTGTACAACAGAAACTAACACAGTATTGTGAAGCAATTATACTCCAGTAAAGATCTATTAAAAAAAAAAAGAATGTATGGACTTGAAAAAATTTTAAATGGAACTACCATATGATCCAGCAATTTTACTCCTGGGTATATATCAAAGAAAAGAAAAATACTAATTCAAAAAGATACATGGCCCCCAATATTCATAACAGCACAATAGATATGACATGGAAACAATCAAAGTGTTCATCAACAGATGAATGTATAAAGAAGACATGGTGTATATATACAATGGGATATTACTCAGCCATAAAAAAAGAACAAAATTTTGCCATTTACAACAGCACAGACGGACCTGGAGGGTAGTATGTTTAGTGAAATAAGTCAGACAGAGAAAGATAAATACTGTGTGTTGTCAGTTATATGTTGAATCTAAAAAATAAAGAAAGCAAATGAATATAACAAAACAGAAACAGACTCATAGTTACAGAGAACAGTTACCAGTAGGGACAGAGGGAGGGGGAGGGACAAGATAGGGGAAGGAGATCAAGAGGTACAACTCCTAGGTAAAAAATAAATAAGATACAATGATGTAATGCACAGCTGAGGGAATATAGCCAATATTTTATAATGACTTTATATGGAGTATAACCTACAAAAATATCAAATCACTGTTGTAAACCTGAAACTAATATAATGTAAATCAACTGTATTTCAACTTAAAAAGTACTGACTTACACAGATGTCCAAGATGTTTTATTAGGTGACTAGATCAATTTATAGAATAATATGTATGGTATGAACTCATGTGAAAAACGTGTGTGTGTGTGTGTGTGTGTGTGTGTGTGCGTGTGCATACAGACAAAAATAGCTGGAGGTTGCACATTAAAGTAGATACTTAGGGCTTCCCTGGTGGTGCAGTGGTTGAGAGTCCGCCTGCCGATGCAGGGGACACGGGTTCGTGCCCCGGTCCGGGAGGCTCCCACATGCCGCGGAGCAGCGGGGCCCGTGAGCCATGGCCACTGAGCCTGCGCGTCTGGAGCCTGTGCTCCGCAACGGGAGAGGCCACAACAGTGAGAGGCCCGCGTACCGCAAAAAAAAAAAATAAATAAATAAGTAGATACTTGTAGGCTGTAGGTTTGAAGGAACCCAGGCTGGTAAGGAAGGGAGAGTTTTTACTTAATATCTCTCTGTTTGGATTTTTTACGGTGAGCACATAGTACATGTACAACTTTTCTTATAGTTTGTTTCTTTCTGGGCTGAAACTCTTGAAACCCTCCTTCTCCTCTGCAGCACGACACTGCCCCTAAGCTCCCAAGAACCTCCTCCTCCTGCCGACAGTTCACATTTGTGGCTCCAGGAAAGTTACTAACCCCTCCTGGGTCTCTGATCTTCAGTAGATTATCAGAAAAATCTCATCCAGCTCTGATTCCAATTCTATAGCAAACAGACCAGAAAGTGCCATGCTGGGCTGAAAACAAAACATTAACTGCAGTGGGAAAACAAGTTTTCTTTCCAATAAATAACTTAAAATGGATTCCTGGAACATAAGCATATTTTTAAGTGAAGCCTGATCATGTGCGACTAAAAAATAGTGAAAATACAGATTTGGAAATTATTTTTATAGAAACACAATGCTGTGTGCATTTTCCTTTTATTATTTTTTCTTCTCTGAACTCATATTTTCTCTCTCATTTCTCTTTTATTTTCAAGGAGGAATTCATTGTCTCATATTCACTTCTCATAAAATCCAATCCAACTTTGCTGCTACAGAGTGCAGATATTTCTTATAACCACTAGGGGTCAGACTACTACATTAATACAAACCTATCCCAAATTGAAAAGTAGCATTAACTGTTCGAGGGCTGTGCCAACTTCTTTTCCTGCATAAGAACAGAAGACTGGTCATTTAAATTAAACATTACATACAAAACATAATGAGGAAGAATGCATTCGGCCAAAGAGACTCAGAAAGTTGAAACTATCATATATAATGAATAGTATATGATAAAGTAGTTTCATCCTTAATAAAAATTTCAATTATTCACTTGCTCTTTCCGGTTGGCAAGATCTTATTCCAATCTAAGTGGGTTTAGATTGGAGAATTAATCATTGAACTGGGAAAATGCTAAGAGAGCAGAAACAACTAAAATTATAAAACATGTCAGCAAAAAGAAGAAATCCTTATTGTTAAACGATGGACTGCATGAATAGCAGAGGATTGAGATGCATGGCAGAAACATTTCTCCAATGGATTTCAGCCATGTAATAATAAATCTGAACCATTTTACAGCAATGAAAGCATTCACGGATATGGGCAAAAGGCAGCCCAAGACTGGGCCTCTGTTCCTGTCCCAGGTCTGCTACGAACTGACCCTTTGGCCTTGAACGAGCAACTTGTCTTCTCTTGATCATGAAGAAGTAAGATTATATGATTTGCAAAGAAACTGCAAGCCCAAAAATTAAACAGATTTACTTGGAATTGTATTCTTTTATATAGAAGAAAAGAAAGTAAGGGAAAATGTGCGAAAGTTTTATTTTTCTAATTTAATTTATTCTTTATACAGCAGGTTCTTATTAGGTACCTATTTTATACATATTAGTGTATATGTGTCAATCCCAATTGCCCAATTCATCCCACCACCACCCCCACCCCCCCGCTTTCCCCCCTTGGTGTCCATACATTTGTTCTCTACATCTGTGTCTCTATTGCTGCCTTGCAAACCAGTTCATATGTACCATTTTTCTAGATTCCACATATATGTGTTAATATACGATATTTGTGTTTCTCTTTCTGACTTACTTCACTCTGAATGACAGTCTCTAGGTCCATCCACATGTCTACAAATAACCCAATTTCATTCCTTTTTATGGCTGAGTAATATTCCATTGTATATATGTACCACATCTTCTTTATCCATTCGTCTGTCGATGGGCATTTAGGTTGCTTCCATGACCTGACTATTGTAAACAGTGCTGCAATGAATATTGGGGTGCACATGCTTCTTTGAACTATGGTTTTCTCAGGGTATATGCCCAGTAGTGGGATTGTTGGGTCATATGGTAATTCTATTTTTAGTTTTTTAAGGAACCTCCATACTGTTCTCCATAGTGGTTGTATCAAATTCCATTCTAACCAATAGTGTAAGGGGGTTCCATATTCTCCACACACTCTTCAGCATTTGTTGTTTGTAGATTTTCTGATGATGCCCATTCTAACTGGTGAGGGTGATACCTCATTATAATTTTGATTTGCATTTCTCTAATAAATAGTGATGATGAACAGCTTTTCTTGTGCCTCTTGGTCATCTGTATGTCTTCTTTGGAGAAATGTCTGTTTAGGTCTTCTGCCCATTTTTTCATTGAGTTGTTTGTTTTTTTAATATTGAGCTCCATGAGCTCTTTATATATTTTGGAGAATAATCCTTTGTCCATTGATTAATTTGCAAATATTTTCTCCCATTCTGAGGGCTGTCTTTTCGTCTTGCTTATAGTTGCCTTTGCTGTGCAAAAGCTTTTAATTTTCATTAGGTATCATTTGTTTATTCTTGTTTTTATTTCCATTGCTCTAGGTGGTGGGTCAGAAAAGATCTTCCTGTGATTTACGTCAAAGAGTGTTCTTCCTATGTTTTCCTCTAAGGGTTTTATAGTGTCCAGTCTTACATTTAGGTCTTTAATACATTTTGAGTTTATTTTTGTGTATGGTGTTAGGGAGTGTTCTAATTTCATTCTTTTACATGTGGCTGTCCAGTTTTCCCAGCACCACTTATTGAAGAGACCGTCTTTTCTCCATTGTATATTCTTGCCTCCTTTGTCATAGATTAGTTGACCAGAGGTGTGTAGGTTTATCTCTGGGCTTTGTATCCTGTTCCATTGATCTATATTTCTGTTTCTGTGCCAGTACCCTATTGCCTTGATTACTGTAGCTTTGCAGTATAGTCTGAAATCAGGGAGTCTGATTCCTCCGGCTCTGCTTTTTTCCCTCAAGACTGCTTTGGCTATTTGGGGTCTTTTGGGTCTCCACACAAATTTTAAGATTTTTTGTTCTAGTTCTGTAAAAACTGCCATTGGTAATTTGATAGGGATTGCATTGAATCTGTAGATTGCTTTGGGTAGTATAGTCATTTTCACAATTTTGATTCTTCCAATCCAAGAACGTGGTATATTTGTCCATCTGTTTGTGTGATCTTTGATTTCTTTCATCAGTGTCTTATAGTTTTCTGCATACAGGTCTTTTACCTCCTTAGGTAGGTTGATTCCTAGGTATTTTATTCTTTTTGTTGCAATGGTAAGTGGGATTTTTTCCTTAATTTCTCTTCTGATTTTTCGTTGTTAGTGTATAGGAATGCAAGAAATTTCTGTGCATTAATTTTGTATCCAGCAACCTTACCAAATTCATTGATTAGTTTTAGTAGTTTTCTGGTGGCATTTTAAGGATTTTCTGTATATAGAATCATGTCATCTGCAGACAGTGACAGTTTTACTTCTCCTTTCCAATTTGGATTCCATTTATTTCTTTTTCTTCTCTGATTGCCATGGCTAGGACTTCCAAAACTATGTTGAATAATAGTGGCAAGAGTGGACATCCTTGTCTTGTTCCTGATCTTAGAGGAAATGCTTTCAGTTTTTCACCATTAAGAATGATGTTTGTTGTGGGTTTGTCGTATATGGTCTTTATTATGTTGAGGTAGTTTCCCTCTATGCCCACTTACTGGAGAGTTTTTATCATAAATGGGAGTTGAATTTTATCACAAGCTTTTTCTGCATCTATTGAGATGATCATATGGTTTTCATTCTTCCATGTGTTAATATGGTATATCACATTGATTGATTTGCATATATTGAAGAATCCTTGCATCCCTCGCATAAATCCCACTTGGTCATGGTGTATGATCCTTTTAATATGTTGTTAGATTCTGTTTGCTAGTATTTTGTTCAGGATTTCTGCATCTATATTCATCAGTGATATTGGTCTGTAATTTTCTTTTTTTGTAGTATCTTTGTCTGGTTTTGGTGTCAGGGTGATGGTGGCCTCAAAGAATGAGTTTGGGAGTGTTCCTTCCTCTGCAATTTTTTGGAAGAGTTTGAGAAGGATGGGTGTAATCTCTTCTCTAAATGTTTGATGGTATTCACCTCTGAAGCCATCTAGTCCTGGACTTTTGCTTGTTGGAAGATTTTTAATCACAGTTCCAATTTCATTACTTGTGATTGCTCTGTTCATATTTTCTATTTCTTCCTGGTTCAGCCTTGGAAGGTTATACCTTTCTAAGAATTTGTCTATTTCTTCCAGGTTGTCCATTTTATTGGCATAGAGTTGCTCTAGTAGTCTCTTATGATCATTTGTATTTCTGCAGTGTCTGTTGTAACTTTTTTCATTTCTAATTTTATTGATTTAAGTTCGCTCCCTCTTTTTCTTGATGAGACTGGTGAAAGGTTTATTAATTTTGTTTATCTTTTCAAAGAACCAGCTTTTAGTTTTATTGATCTTTGCTATTATTTTTTTTGTTTCTATGTCATTTATTTCTGCTCTGATCTTTATGATTTCTTTCCTTCAACTAACTTTGGGTTTTGTTTGTTCTTCTTTCTCTTGTTCATTTAGGTGTAAGGTTAGATTGTTTATTTGAGATTTGTTTTATTTCTTGAGGTAGGTTTGTATTTCTATAAAGTTCCCTCTTGCTGCATACCATAGGTTTTGGGTCATTGTGTTTTCGTTGTCATTTGTCTCTAGGTATTTTTTGATTTCTTCAGTGATCTCTTGGTTATTTAGTAATGTATTGTTTAGCCTCCATGTGTTTGTGTTTTTTACATTTTTTTCCCTGCAACTGACTTCTAATTGCATAACGTTGTGGTTGGAAAAGATGCTTGATATGATTTCAATTTTCTTAAATTTACCAAGGCTTGATTTGTGACCCAAGATGTGATCTATCCTGGACAATGTTCCATGTGCACTTGAGAAGAAAGTCTAATCTGCTGTTTTCAGATGGACTGTCCTATAAATATCAATTAAACCTATCTGGTCTATTGTGTCATTTAAAGCTTCTGTTTCCTTATTTATTTTCATTTTGGATGATCTGTCCATTGGTATAAGTGAGGTGTTAAAGTCCCGCACTATTATTGTGTTACTGTCGATTTCCTCTTTTAGAGCTGTTAGCAGTAGCCTTATGTATTGAGGTGCTCCTATGTTAGGTGCATATATATTTATAATTGTTATATCTTCTTGGATTGATCCCTTGATCATTATGTAGTGTCCTTCCTTGTCTCTTGTAACATTCTTTATTTTAAAGTCTATTTTATCTAATATGAGTATAGCTACTCCAGCTTTCTTTTGATTTCCATTTGCATGGAATATCTTTTTCCATCCCCTCACTTTCAGTTTGTATGTGTCCCTAGGTCTGAAGTGGGTCTCTTGTAGACAGCATATAGATGGGTCTTGGTTTTGTATCCATTCAGCGAGCCTGTGTCTTTTGGTTGGAGCATTTTTTTTTTTCTTTTGGTGGTACGCAGGCCTCTCACTGTTGTGGCCTCTCCCGTTGTGGAACACAGGCTCCGGACGCGCAGGCTCAGTGGCCATGGCTCACGGGCCCAGCCGCTCCACGGCATGTGGGATCTTCCCGGACCGGGGCACAAACCCATGTCCCCTGCATCGGCAGGCGGACTCTCAACCACTGCGCCACCAGGGAAGCCCTGGTTGTAGCATTTAATCCATTCACATTTAAGGTAATTATTGACATGTATATTCATATTATCATTTTCTTAATTGTTTTGGGTTTGTTTTTGTAGGTCCTTTTCTTCTCTTGTGTTTCCCACTTCGAGAAATTCCTTTAGCATTTGTTGTAGAGCTGGTTTGGTGGTGCTGAATTCTCTTAGCTTTTCCTTGTCTGTAAAGTATTGATTTCTCTGTCGAATCTGAATGAGATCCTTGCTGGGTAGAGCAATTTCGGTTGTAGGTTCTTCCCTTTCATCACTTTAAATATATCATGCCACTTCCTTCTGGCTTGTAGAGTTTCTGCTGAGAAATCAGCTGTTAACCTTATGGGTGTTCCCTTGTGTGTTATTTGTCATTTTTTCCTTGTTGCTTTTAATAATTTTTATTTGTCTTTAATTCTTGTCAGTTTGATTATTTTGTGTCTCAGCATGTTTCTCCTTGGATTTATCTTGCCTGGGAATCTCTGTGCTTCCTGGACTTAGGTGGCTATTTGCTTTCCCATGTTAGGGAAGCTCTCGACAATAATCTCTTCAAATATTTTCTCCTTCTCTCTCTCTTCTTCTGGGACCCCTATAATGCAGATGTTGGTGCGTTTAATATTGTCCCAGAGGTCTCTTAGGCTGTCTTCATTTCTTTTCATTCTTTTTTCTTTATTCTGTTCTGCAGCAGTGAGTTCCACCATTCTGTCTTCCAGGTCACTTATCCATTCTTCTGCCTCAATTATTCTGCTGTCGATTCCTTCTAGTGTATTTTTCATTTTAGCTATTGTATTGTTCATCTCTGTTTGTTTGCTCTTTAATTCTTCTAGGTGTTTGTTAAACACTTCTTGTATCCTCTCGATCTTTGTCTCCATTCTTTTTCTGAGGTCCTGGATCATCTTCACTATCATTATTCTGAACTCTTTTTCTGGAAAGTTGCCTACCTCCACTTCATTTAGTTGTTTTTCTGGGGTTTTATCTTGTCCTTTCATCTGGTACATACTCCTCTGCCTTTTCATTTTGTTTATCTTTCTGTGAATGTGGTTTTTGTTCCACAGGCTGCAGGATTGTAGTTCTTCTTGCTTCTGCTGTCTGCCCTCTGGTGGATGAGGCTATCTAAGAGGCTTGTGGAAACTTCCTGATGGGAGGGACTAGTGGTGGGTAGAGCTGGGTGTTGCTCTGGTGGGCAGAGCTCAGTAAAACTTTAATCCGCTTGTCTGCTGATGGGTGGGGCTGAGTTCCCTCCTGTTGGTTGTTTGGCCTGAGATGGCCCAGCACTGGAGCCTACAGGCTCTTTGGTGGGCTAATGGCGGACTCCAGGAGGGCTTTCACCAAGGAGTACTTCCCAGAACTTCGGCTGCCAGTGTCCTTGTCTCCACGGTGAGCCACAGCCACACCCCGCTTCTGCAGGAGACCCTCCAACACTAGCAGGTAGGTCTGGTTCAGTCTCCTATGGGGTCAATGCTCCTTCCCCCTGGGTCCTGATGCGCACACTACTTTGTGTGTGCCCTCCCAGAGTGGAGTCTCTGTTTCCCCCAGTCCTGTCAAAGTCCTGCAATCAAATCCCGCCTGCCTTCAAAGTCTGATTGTCTAGGAATTCCTCCTCCCTTTGCCAGGTTGGGAAGCCTGACGTGGGGCTCAGAACCTTCACTCCAGTTGGTGGACTTCTGTGGTATAAGTGTTCTCCAGTCTGTGAGTCACCCACCCAGCAGTTATGGGATTTGATTTTATTTTGATTGCGCCCCTCCTACTGTCTCACTGCAGCTTCTCCTTTACCTGTGGATATAGGGTATCTTTTTTGGTGAGTTTCAGTGTCTTCCTCTTGATGATTGTTCAGCATTTAGTTGTGATTCTGGTGCTCTTGCAAGAGGGAGTGAATGCATGTCCTCCCAAAGTTTTAAAAAGGAAGGTTTTGACTGTCAATATACATTATTTCAATTTTTCACCATTAAAAAAATCGTGGAAAAAACTGAGATCATACATCATGTCCATTGTCAGACAGAGTTAAAGTAATGAATAAAAAGTCAAACTGAAACAGGAGGGAAGGAGGCAGGGCACAACCTTTGAAAGAATGACATAGTCTGAGGACATGACATAAACTGATTAGAACCAAATGGATCCAAGATGGCAGACAAGTCAACTTTTTCCACTAGACCTTGAGCCTCAGTATATGCTCACATCAGCAAGCTAAATGACACAGCCACAGGTGCCATGACATTTCCAAGACTGACCATAACGATCAAAAAGTGGGCAGTGGTCCAATTCCTGGAAATCCCCGCCCCTTCCTAAAATACCTGGAATACTCCTCCCACTCATTAGCCTATGAAATTACTCAATCCTATAAAAACTGACAACCCCATACCCTGGTGCCTTTCTCACCTCTGTCTGTGGAGTGTGTTTCTCCCAAGCCCTTTCTCACCTTCTGAGCTGACCTACACCACTCTGTCTGTGGAGTGTGTTTCTCTCTAAATAAATCTACTTCTTACCTATCACTTAGTCTCTCACTGAATTCTTTCTGTGATGAGATGTCAAGAACCTGCGCTTCATTAAGTCCTGAAACCAGGTATGTGATCTCAGTTGGAAGATTGTGGGTTTTGGCCGGGTTCAAGTCCCAGTAAGCGTTTTGCCCGGGTTTGAGTCCCAGCACGTGGGTTCAAGTCCCAATCTGAGATACGTGGTTTCAAAACCTGAATTTATTTGCATTTTTAATGACCAAGTATTCTAAAGTAAATACTCTAAGCATATATGTGAAAATATATGCAGATCATTCTCTGGAATGATAAACTAGAAATTCAGAAGGGATTACCTGTTGGGATGGGGTAGAATTGGATGGATGTGGGTTTGGGTAGAATGGGTGTAAGAATATAAGGTGTATTTCTTCATATGTTGTTTTGATATTTTTACCCATGTGAATCTATTACCTATTTTTAAAATTTTTAATTAACTTAAGAACTTCATAGATGGGACCAAAATGTGTGTCAATACAAAAACAAACACAACTGAAAATCCGTCATGATTAGAATGGGGATCAGGAATAGGTATAGGGATATATGTTGCTAATATAAGCTGGTAATATAAGAGGGATATTGTGTTTTAAAAGGGCTGTATCAAATTACCTCAACCAAATTAACCATGTAAAAATGGTCATATCCAAAGGTTCTATCTGACAGTTTTATCACATGGTCCCCAAACCCTCACTGAGCTGCTTGTCCCTGACCCTCTATCTCCAGAGGGGCACTAAATCAGAACAAGTACTATTTTATCCCCCTTTCTTTCTTTACAAACACACACACACACACACACACACACACACACACACACTCATACACATGCACCCACAAACATTTTCTTAGCAAACTATCATGAATGTTAACCTATGTAAATAAGCAATGGAGAGGGTTACAAGCAACTCAGTTCTACAAAAAGATGAACCCTGAATCCCAGACTTCCTAACATACAGGTTTAATGAAATTCCTATAAAAATTCCAGCAAGATAATCTGCAAACCTAGACAAGATTATCTTAAAATTTAAATGGAATGGCAAAGGGTCTAGAATAGGTAAAACAATCTTGAATATAAAGAAGTAAGTAGGAGAAATCGGTGCACTTGATTTCCACTTACTATGTAACTACAGTAATCAAGACTTTATGGTATTGATGGAGGAATAGACACATAGCTCAGTGAGATAAAATGGAGAACACAGAAATACACCCATAGGTAAGTCTAATTTATTTTTGACAAAGGTGCAAAGCCAATTCAGTGGAGGAAAGATAACCTTTTCAAAAACCAGTGCTGGAATAATTGGACACCCATAGGCCAAAAAGATGAACCTCGACCTAAACTTCATACATTAAACAAAATTAGCTCAAAATGTATTAAAGACTTTAGAAAAAAAAACCACATAAGAGAAACTCTTCCAGATCTAAGACAAGGCAAAAATTTCTTAAAGTTGACACCAAGGCACAATTCATAAGAAAAAAAACTGATATATTGGACTTCATCAGAATTAAAATGTTTGCTCTGTGGAAGACCATATTAAGAGGATAAAGAGAAAAACTACAGATTGGGAGAAAATATTTTCAAACCATGTACCTGACAAAGGACTGGTGTTTAGAATAAATTTTTAAAAACACTCTCAAAACTCAACAATAAAAAAATCCAGTTAAAAGATGGGCAAAAGAAAGGAACAGACATATTATTGAAGAGGATATACAGATGGCAAATAAGCACATGAAAAGATGCTTAACATCATTAACCATTAAGGAAATGCAAATCAAAACCTCACTAAAATATCATTACATATCAGAATGGCTAAAATAAAAAATTATGACTACACCAAATTCTGGCAAGGAAGTAAAGAAACTGGGCCTCATACATTGCTGATTAGAATGTAAAATGCCCAGAGAAAAGAAAACATATATTCACATAAAACCCTGTACAAGAATGTTTTTATCTACTTTGTAATAGCCTAAAACTAAGCATAGCCCAGACGTCCTTCAATGGGTGAATGGATACACAAACTCTGGCATATCAATATCACGTGATACTACTCAGTAATGAAAAGGAATATTGCAGTAATAAATGCAACATCTTGGATGCACCTCCAGAGAATTATGCTGAGTCAAAGAAGCCAATCCCAAAAGGTTAAATACTATGATTCTACTCATATAACATTCTTGAAATGAAAAAATTATTGAAGGGAGAACAGATTAGTGAGTGCCAGGGATTAAGAATAGGGTTGGGGAAGTTGGCAAGAGGCGGGGGGGAGGGGGTGAAGGAAAGTTATAAAAGGGCAACCCAAGGATCCTATGGTGATGAAATCTTCTGTATCTTAATTGTATCCATGTCAGTATCCTGATTGTAATATTGCACTACAGTTCTGCAACTTGTGTTGTATAGTTACCATTGGGGGAACAATGAGTAAACTGGTACATGGAATTGCTCTGCATTATTTCTTACAACTGCATATGAATCTATAATGATGTCAAAATGGTTAATTTAGTTCAATAAATATATGCATATACATACATACGAACTATGGCCTCAAGTTCAGTTACAGAAACAAGGTCAGTAGCAGCTACTTATACTTTTCCCCACTAGTTATGTATGTGTGTATTTGTGTATGTGTGCTCAGGTGATTAAGCTATTGTCTGTAAGTTCTAAGTCTTCTCTTGTCTCTACTTTGTGTTTCCAGGACTGGGACTCTACAAATCACATTTCCACTTTTTTAGCTTCTTCCCTCCTAAGTCACCAACAGGGGGTGACATAAGGAGCCTAAACCTGGAGGAGAATGAAGAGCCTTCCTCCTTCTCATTGGCTTTCCCTGGGCTTACCCTCTGTTTCATGTTCCCCTGCACATCACACAATGACATGCCTTCTTCACCTAAGAGTAGCAAGTCCTTCCAGTAGCAGCAGCTGAATCCAATTTGCATTTCTCAACACTTTTGCAAAACCAGTCACATAGAACAGATGTCAGCACACTTTGGCTGCTGAAGGCCAGATAGTAAATATTTGAGCCTTTGCTGGCCAGTCTCTGTAGCAGCTACTCAACTCTGCCATCGTAGCATGACAACAGCCAGAGATAGTAAATGAATGAGCATGGCAAAGTATAACTTGATTGGGGCTTCCCTGGTGGCACAGTGGTTGAGAGTCCGCCTGCCGATGCAGGGGACACGGGTTCGTGCCCCAGTCCAGGAAGATCCCACATGCCGTGGAGCGGCTGGGCCTGTGAGCCATGGCCGCTGAACCTGCGCGTCCGGAGCCTGTGCTCCACAATGGGAGAGGCCACAGCAGTGAGAGGCCCGCGTACCGCAAAAAAAAAAAAAAAAAAAAAAAAAGGATAACTTGATTTATAGACACCAAAATCTGAATTTCATATAATTTTCATGTCTCACAAAATATTATTATTTTTATGGGTTAAATTGTACCCCCCAAGAGAAACGCTGAAGCCCTAACCCCCTGTTCCTGTGAATGTAGTCTTATTTAGAAATAAGGTCTTAGCAGATATGATCAAGATAAGATGAGGTTGTTAGGTGGGTCCTAATCCAATATGACTGGTGTCCTTATAAGAGAGGAAACCATCATGTAAAGACACAGACACACAGAGAGGAGAGCGCTATGTGGAGATACAGGCAGAGACTGGAGTTTAGCAACTGCAGGGCCAGGACTGCCAAGGCCTGACGGCCACCTGCAGAAGCTAGAAAGAAACGAGGAAGGGTCCTGCCCAGAGTCGCAGATGGAGGACGGTCCCGTGACAACTTGATTTTGGATTTCTAGCCTCCACACTGTGAGAGCATACATTTCTGTTATTTTAAGCCACCCAGTTTGTGAAACTTTATTACAGTGGCCTTAGGAAAATAATACAAGTATTCTTCTGATTTTTCTCCAGCTATTTAAAAATGTAAAAAACATTACTACAGACCATACCAAAAAAAAAAAATAATAAGTTGGTTTTAGCCTATGAGTCATAATTTGCAGACCCCTGTCATACAGCCTCCCCGACCCAGAGACGCCAACACCAAGAAAGTCATGCCCCCTAAGGTCTGAGTTTTAGCTCCACACTACTAAATTGTAGTAATTCCAACCTCTTTTCCTTTTCCTCCACTCTTGGGGGAAGGTACCTACTTTTTATAATTCCTGCTTCCATTATACCTTACTGTTCTCTTTTCCTCCTTCAGTTATCTAGTTACTAACTTTATATCTAGTTAACAATGATTTGTATTAAGTTCTCATGGTTGAAATAACTGATTTCTGTCTGCCAAGTGGACACTGACTGATATAATTTTCTTTTTAAAAAATTCTTCAATGGCTTCCCTGGTGGCACAGTGGTTAAGAATATGCCTGCCAATGCATGGGACACGGGTTTGAGCCCTGGCCCAGGAAGATCCCACATGCCGTGGAGCAGCTAAGCCCATGAGCCACAACTACTGAGCTTTCACTCTAGAGCCCGTGAACTACAACTACTGAGCCCGTGTGCCACAACTACTGAAGCCTATGCGCCTAGAGCCTGTGCTCCACAAGAGAAGCCATGACAATGAGAAGCCCGTGCACCACAACGAAGAGCAGCCCCTGTTTGCTGCCACTAGAGAAAGCCCGCGTACAGCAACGAAGACCCAACACAGCCAAAAATAAAAACAAATAAATAAATAAATTTATAAAAAAAATTCATCAAGATTTTGCATGAAGTACACTGACCTTCAAGGCTTTTTGCATGTCTTGGTAATTATTAAGTTTAGTTTTAGGTAATTAAGACAACTCTTTGCAAAGTTGGAATTTCTGACATAATAATTGCATAATTTATTTGTCATAAACTTTAATTAATAATCATTCTCCCTTAATAGACTTATTCCTCTGAGGATCCCCAAGTGCTTTAGAAGAACTAAGGAACTAATACCATGTTACATTGAAGTAGGGACAAAGCTGCCAGTGTCTTATAAAGTTTAATGTACACCTACCTTTCAACCCAGCAATTCCATTCTAGGTATTTTCCCAAGAGAAACAAAAACATATGTTCAAAAAAAAAAAAGACTTGCACAAAATATTCACAGAAGCCTTATTTATAACAGCCCAAATCTGGCAACAACCCAAATGTCCACTAATGGATAAACAAAAGTATATCCATATAATGAAATACTACTCATCAATAAAAAGGAATGAACGACTGATACACAGAAGAACATGGTTAAATCTCAAGAACATTCTGTTGAGTAAAAGAGATGAGACACAAAACAGTGTATATGATTTTGTTTATATGAAGTCCAAGACCAGGTAAGACTAATCTATGATGATAGAAATCAGAAGAACTGCTTTCTTGGAGTAGGAGAAGAATATTGACTAGAAAGGGGCAGAAGGAAATGTTAGGGGTGATAGAAATATATCTTGATTGGGGTAAGGGTTACAGAGACATATATTCCTCAAAGCTCGTTGATCTGCACTCTTAATGTGTGCATTTCACTTTATGTAAATTTTACTTTAAAATTTTATGGATAAGTAAAAGGAAAAACTTAAGGCACAGTTGATGTATAATTTTCAGACCTGAAGTCCATAGCGTAACGCTTGAAATTGCAGACTCTAAACTTTTGGAAGACAAGAACCAAAACAGTCTTGTTAATTTTACATATATTTTAACATGATGTGACATATATGTTAACCCAGTTATGTGTTAGTGTTAGAAGCACAAGTATTTTTCAAATATATGAAGCAGGCATGGCTTTCAAACAAACTTCATGTAAGTAACTCAAGTTTGACCTTCCCTCCCTCTTTCCCTCAATCTCCTCCTTCTTCCTTTCTTCTTTCCTGCTCTCCCTCCCTCTCTTGTTTTGAAAATAATGTTAAAAGCCTTCAGAAGCAAATTTATCATAAAATTAATAAAACCTGCACTTCAAAGATCTTCACTGCATAGTCTTCTATAAAGCTCAGGAAAGAGCCTTAACAAGGTGTTCACAGAGTCATATGTTTCTGTAAAATTTTGTAGAAGGTAAAATATTGACTACAATAGGTAAAAAACACTGTCTCTTCCCATTTTGCATTTTCCCTAGATCACATTTCCCTCTATATCATGTTGGTGAGAGTAGCTGCAGACATTCTGGGGATTCGGCTATGTTGAGTTGGTAGATTTATGTCATCTGCAGCCCCTTTCTTGTATAGTTGATGCTAGCCATCTTGTGTAGGCATGACTTCCTGGAATACTTCTGCCCAACTTCCCAACATGCCCTCAACTCAGAGATTCAGGACCAGAGGTCATATTACAAAATGAGTGTTTCCTGAGGCAGCCCTCACCAGAAGTCTGTGGGTAGTGGAGGAAGAAAGAGTTAGAAGTATACCAAGGTAGAGGCTGACCTATAAAGAATTCTTCCAATCACCACATGTATAAATTTGGCAATAGGAGATTCAATTGTCATCAACAATTAGTCAAAACAGAAGCTCATTATTCTCAAGAATGTAGTCAAAAAAAAAAAAGAATAGTCAATAATGCAGAGTATACAATTATAAATGTACAATTTATACAATTTTTTTATTTTCTGGTAGAAATCATTTGACCTATCATTTGTTAGAATTCTTATGTTTTCAAAATGCAAACCTAGTTAAAGGTATTAAAAGGTATTTTAAACTATTGAATATATTTAAAATACCTAGTTAAAAGGTATTTTAAACTATTGAATATATTTATGTGTGAAGTTGCAAATTTATGCATTTCAAGTATCCATAAGTTTAAATTTTGAAATCAACCAGGCAGATGAAAGTCTTATTTCTTATTTTATAGCAATAATTACAAAATTATTGTCATACAAAGAGGTGATCAAAGATACACAGCCAAGACAGTGTAGAAGAAAAGTTTTCTTAAGTGTGACAAGCCATTAATAAAATTGGACATTGTGATGTTTGTGGTATTTGTTCACATTTTAAAAATTGGAAATTGTTATTGCTTGTTTCATTTTAAATAAATATTCATTTTAAAACCTAATTCTGTATTTTAAGGAAGGCCACCAAATTTTATAAACTTCAGGTCCCAGCGGAGTCCATTCCTAGATGGGGCAACCAAAACAATGTCGGCAATCAAAACAGACAAAAATAAATAAATGAAACTAGGCAAATGAAGAAATAAATATGTAGAGGAATAAACAATCAGTAAGCAAGGGCCTTAAAGAAGGGCAAGTCAGGAATGGAGGTAATTTCACAGCCCTGTTCTAAGCAATACTGTTTTTCTCTTATTAACTCTTACTTAGTTATATATTTCTTCCTCTGTGATCTCAAACTCTTGTAATAAAAAAACCTCAAAATCTTAAATACAGTATGAGAGATTCTGAGGGATTTTTTTCTCACCAGATTTTGGTTCCCAGCAAACATCATCAAAATCAAATGACTCACTGAAGGGAAGTATTCTCTCCCTTTGGGAAAAGAATAAATCTAAACATTTTTCATCTGCCTAAAGAGTATTTCAATGGCATCAACAATTTGAATAATTTAATCTGCTTATAAAATATTGTCTACCACAGAACATGCTGGAAAGTGTGTTAGGACTGACTCAATTTAAGAATTTCTATCCACCAAACAGTCAATTTCAAGTTTAAGTGTGACCAAAACTCGACAGTCATTTTCTTTAATCTAGTCCACAGATATCAGGAGTAACTTGCTATATCCAGCCATTTGGGGGTAACTTTTGCCTTTAATCATGTATGACTAAGTATTCCTTTTTAAATTTTAACCTAAGAGCACCCAACAAATTATTGCCATTGTGTGTGTGTGCATGTGTGTATGTTTTTAAGAAAACTCAGAGAATAAATTGGAAATAACCTTCACGCTCATTAATAAGGGAATTTATTAAATAATTATGGAAACGTGCGGTTCCTTTTTTCTTTTTTAATGAGGTACAATTAAACAAAGTGGCATGAAAATTTTTCCTAGATATAATATTGTTATAAAAAAAGTCACAAAAAGGTAGCCATAGTATGATCTCACATGTTAAAAATCTATAAATACGTGTAAAGAAATAAAACTCACCTAAGTATTATCAAATACATAGAGAAAAGATCCAGAAGGATCCATCTAAATTGTGGAAGTGGTTAACTGCAAAGGAATGTTAAAAAGAAGGTAGACATGAGAGGATTTGCGCTTGAATTTTATAATCAGCACAAAATCCCTGTTTTTGGAACAATGCTTGACAGAGGTAGATACTGAATAAATAGTTGTCAAATGAATTAATGGTTAATGAATTAATGGATTCTATTACATGAAAACCAAAAAATAAGTGTAAGAAAACACAAATAAGTAAAAACAGATGGAAACTACCTAAAATCTGCTACCCAAAGAACTGTTTACATTTTGCTGTGCACTCATATACCAACATCTTTATTTTTCTTATGAATATACTATATTAAAACAATACACAATCTTTTGTAAATTTTTTTTCCAACTAAAAATACTAGGGCAGGGCTTCCCTGGTGGCCAGTGGTTGGGAGTCTGCCTGTCAATGCAGAGGACATGGGTTCGGGCCCTGGTCTGGGAAGATCCCACATGCCACAGAGCAACTAAGCCCACGTGCCACAACTACTGAAGCCTGCTCACCTGGAGCCCGTGCTCCGCAACAAGAGAAGCCACCACAGTGAGAAGCCCGCGCACCACAATGAAGAGTAGCCCCCCTCACCGCAACTACAGAAACCCCGCGTGCAGCAACGAACACCCAACACAGCCAAAAATAAATAAATTTATTTTAAAAAATTCCAGGACATCTTTCCATGTCTTTCCATGTATATACTATATACTGGCAAGTAACTTGAGCACTTCGTCCCACCATGCTCTGGCTTGAGGTCAGCCCAAATGTGTTTCTAAGGGACATAGACACCCTAGAGGAGCTCCAGTACCAGCAGAGGGCCTGGCCCTCCTTCAGAAGCTGACACAGAAGAGACCAAACCAGATCTGCCTGGCTCCCTGTGGCCTAATTTCCCTAAGCTCATTTTAACTGTCAGATCACCACAACCCCAATAGCCAGCTTCCCCTCACACAAACAGGCTCAGCTCAGGCAGCTGTATTCACGGTGATATAAGGCCTATAATTAAAACAATGAGACCCCCAGGAGCTCAGCCCTGCACTGACCATGCTGGGAGGAGCCCTTAAGGAGTCCCAGTTGAAAAAGAAAGGACAATGGTGAAAAACCTTAAAAACTGCATTTTGAGGAATCTTGAAGGAACTGAGAGCGTCCAGCCAAGAAGACAGAAGGCATGGTAGGTATCTTCTAGAATTTGAAGGAAGAAGATGTATGAATGATGTCAACCATTCCAGAGATAACCAGGTGGCAGAATTAGAAGCAGTGAGTAAAGCTCACAGAAGACAGATGTCTTAGTCTGGTTTCCTTAGAAAACAGACTTTAAGGCAAAGCTTAGGTCTGACTGTTTCATTTGGGGGTGCTTTCTCGAGAAAAAAAGTAAAGGAAAAGAGATGTGAAGGACTGGGAGTTTCGGATTAGCAGATGCAAGCTTCTATATATAGGATGGATAAACAACAAGGTCCTACTGTATAGCCCAGGGAACTATATTCAATATCCTAATGACGATTGACTGAGGACAGCAATTAACGTGATGGGTGCTCTTCTCATCATCCCCTTTCCATTACGATAAACCATAACAGAAAAGAATATGAAAAAGAATATGTATCAATATGTATGTATAACTGAGTCACTTTGCTGTACAGCAGAAATTAACACTGTAAGTCAACTATACTCCAATAATTTTTTTTTTTTTTAATGAGAGATGTGAGGCAGGGAAGAAGGGAGAGCAAATACAAGGTAGTATGTTACCAAGCTGCCCACAGTTTCCAAAAACCACAGCTGGTCATAAAGGACGGTTCTGGAGAGGTGGGTGGACCGATGCACTCTAGCGCAGGAGGAAAAGCCAGCAATTTATCTTCTGGATCCGTCCTATCTCTTACCTCTCCCCATATAGATACCCCTACACTTCTTAGTGACCTTCCTCTGCCCCTTCCGGGGCACTGAGACAGCCAGAGCCCCCGTGGGTCCAGTGGAATCAGACCTGGGTACTGGAGCTGCCCCAGCTCCCCCCATAGTGAGCGTGACAAAGGCTGTGCCGAAGCCCAGCTTTGACCCCAAGGAAGGTCAGAGACAACTCTAGGGTGAAAAGACAAAGTGACCACAATGGCAACAGAGGCCAAGACTTTACAACTCAGGAGTGGCAGGAAGCGGGACTGGTGGCCAAGGGCTGGGGGCCCGACAACGCTGAGAGGATGCAGGTTGGTCCACAGAGGCATCAGTACAGCAGATCTTAGTGAGATGTTATTTTCTGACATTCAAAACCATGCAGTAATGGAAAAGTCCAGTGCTTCTCAAACATTAATGAATACAAATACCTGGGGGTCTTGTCAAATGAAGATTCTGATTCAGCAAGTCTGGGGTGAGGCCTGAGATTCAGTATTTCTAACTAACTCCAAGTGTTGCCCTGCTGCTCTCAAACCACCACTTTGAATATTCTGTGGGAGGTCTGCTTCATAAAGTAGTGAGTTTTCCATTCCTAGATGTTTTAGCAGATCCTACATTGATTGACCTCCTGTCATGAAAAGTCAAGGATTTCACAGAAAATTCTGAGTGGGGTAAAAGACCATTATAGAACCTTCCAAATCTAAGGTTTTGATTTATTTCCAAAACCAGATAAATACTAAACCAACAATGAATGATAAAATAATTAACAAAGAAAAAAATGTCTCGCTTTCATTGTCTTCATTGCTCACTCTTCCATGACTCCTTATCAGACCCAGAGCAAAATTAACCCAGACCCTGACTGAAATTTCGAGTTTTGTCTGATGATGATTGACTGAGGACAGATGTAACTCAGTCAGTAATTAACGTGAGGGACGCTTTTCTCATCATCCCCTTTCTAATATCCTTCCTCATCCACAAGGTGAGGAAATGAAAAGATGTTAAAAGGTATAGACAAGACATCACCTGAGATCATTAGAGACTTTCTCCTTCAGAGATTTATGGAATTCTGAGTTAAATTCAGAGTAAAAACGCTATCATTTTACTTCATTCCCTGACAGAAAAAACCCAAAACAAAATCTCCTCAATCCAGAACCTTAGGAAACGGGAGTTTCTGGATAGCTGAGTTTTCTAGAGAGATGAAAGTCAATGCTTTAGAGCTACATCTATTTTTCTTTTTTATTCTAATTCTTCATAGCCACTTAGACCGGCTTACACATCTGAATTACAAATAGTTTTCTCTTTACTTTTCAATTAATTTCTCAAAGTCATATTATCTAATATCAGTCTTACATTATCTAACATTATCTTATACCAGCCTCTTGAAGCCTCCTCCCCACATACACACTGTCCCCAAGTGCTGGGCTTCCATACTCTAGAGAAAGCGCCGCTCAGCTTTCACTCTCCAGAGTCCAAATTGGATTCGAGCTGCCACTGCTTCTCTCTGCCACATGGTGGCAATGTTGAAAACGGATTCTCCCTGCGAGTGCGCCCACTGCTGAAAGGAGCCTTTGTGGTCTAGACTCCTGTGAAGATTTCCGGGGTTCCCTGAGAAAGGGCAATCCCATCTCCCAGTGCTGAGTTCAGTCACACTGTTGCAGCTCTTTGTTCCCAGCTTAGTTTCAAATGTCTTTCTAGTCTTAATGGCTTCACACTATCATTAACTAACACCTCAGGGCATAATATGTAAGGACTGAGGCCCATTACCCCATCTCGACTGGATGTGAATCTGTTTTCATTTGTTAGGGTTGCCATAACAAAGTACCACAGATTGGGTAGCTTAAACAACAGACATTTATTTTCTCACAGTTCTCGAGGCTAGAAGTCTGAGATTGATTAGGTGACAGCAGGGTTGTTTCCTTTTCAGGGCTATGAGGGAAGGCTCTGTCCCAGGCGTCTCTCCCAGGCTGGTAGGTGGTCATCTTTTCCCTGTGTCTTCACATGGTCTTCCCTCTATGCATGTCTCTGTGTCCAAATTTCCTCTTCTTATAAGGATAGCAGTCATGTTGAACTAGGACACACCCCAATAATCTCATTGTAATTTCATTACCTCTGTAAAGATCCTACCTCCAAATAAGGTCACATTCTGAGGTACTGGGGGTTAGAAGTTCAACGTATGAACTGTGGGGGGGGGGGGTAGGGGGATAGGGAGGACACAATTCAGCCCATAACAAAATCCATATTTTAAAGAGTTTTTTTCATCATTTTAAAGTTTTGGGTCAACATGGTGTCATATGTGATCAGCTCCGCCACTGACCTTGCATTTTTAACTAATACTACCTTTATTATACGGTTCATAACAGAAGTCTTTTTTCTATTAATTTTTTTATTTTTATACAATTTTGAAAATTCTATACAATTTTACTTTCCATTTACAGTTATTACAAAATATTGGCTCTATTCCCTGGGCTGTGCATTACATCCTTGAGTCTATCTTACACCCAATAGTTTGTACCCCTGTACTGCCCCTCCCCCACGGGTAGCCACTAGTTTGTTCTTTACAAATAGAAGTCTTTTAAGACCCCTTCTCACTTAACCAAGCTCATATAAACTGCAAAATGTCCCAAGATACCGGAAGAAACTAGCGAATGGTACCAGGGCTCTGCAACCTCCACCTGTCCCCCAGGGTACCGTGACCGCTTGACATCCAGACCAGTTGAGGGCAATACTGATTTCTTTACTGCCTGGAGTAAAACTCCAATTCATTCTCTTTTATATATTAAACAAATATATGAGTTCTAACATCTTTTTCCTGCATACCAATGGATTGTCTCGTGGCTGTTATTGTCCCACTCAGGAGACCTCTGAACTGGACCACACTTTGGAGGAACTGCCCACACATTTTCAAATTCCGACTGGGAAAGTTATTTGTAAGAAGGGCCTTTGGCTATGAGTAGGCTGTGAAATCATGTTGTAGTCCAATCACATCAAAAGGGCTCGCAGAGTTTATGATTCTCACATTCTCTTTTCATCATCTTGTATACACAGGTATTTAATTGCTCCCTGAGGTTTAAGGCAGTGGACTGAGAATAAAATAGGCTCCAGCAGCACGTCGTTAGCTCTGTGGATGATGCCATCCCATCCACATAGTTGGGGGCATTTGGTGAAAATGTCATTCAGAAGATGTCAACGCTGCCTGGGGCATCGTTTGATTGAATTTGTACAGTAATGTGATAGGAACTGCATTCTTCACAAAAGTCACAAGGCGATAATGATGATGGGGTCGGGGGGGGTGTTGAAAGATGCCAAATATTCTGTCCAATTCAATCAGGCAAACAGACAGATTAATGCATTCAGTGCTGCAGGCATCGACCTCAACAGAGGAAATGGCAATGTTACCTTTTTCCTAAAGAACTGCAGGGGTAAAATCTCCTATTGTTTGCAGTGAATTTGGCCAAGTGCATTCTAGCTCTGGAGGCCTCAGCGAGCCATCAAAAGAGCAACAATGCAGCGGCCAATGGTCTATTTAGAGGAAATCCAGAGCCTACCAAAGGGAAAGGAGCCCTCTCCATGAGAGCAAGAAGAAACGTCATGCCAAGTTGCCCCTACAGTTCTCAGAGCTGGCGCCGCCTGCTGCCCAATTGCAAAAACATCAGGAAAAGCCAGTTACATGGAGACCATGTTTGATGTTTTTCATCCTCAAAGTGCATTCCAAACTGGCACAAAGTAATTACTTTCTCCAATGCTGTGTAGAAAGCAAATAGCATGGGTGGGCATTACAACTGAATCTAATCATGGCACAGCAAAAGTAGAGGGCCTTGGTTCTCTGTGACCAAGTGATCCTTGCCTCATAGGCTCCCCCACCACACTGACCTCCTTCCCAAGCACACCATGGTGCTGTGTGTCCGTGATTTTTATTGGTAGTTGCTGGATAAGCTCATGCCTCTGCTCTATACGACTGTCTCACTCCAGCCACTTTGATTAGGGCCTCTCTTTCATTGCACATATTTCTACAATAATACATATTATCTTATTACATTCTGACTTTAAAAAAAAATGCCGGCCTCCCTTACTAGACTGTAAGTTCATTAAAATCAGTGACCATGTCTAATCGCTGTATTTCCAGTGAAAACATAGATCTTGGCACTTACTAGGTAGTCTATAAATATTCGGGGACATAATGAATAACGACCAGATCCGTTGTTAAAAATCAGCAAAGCTTCAAAAGGGCTTTGTTCAAAAGGGCTTTGCTTCAAAGTCCCTAATGTTGTTATACACATGGTTTCATGGTCCCCTCACAATAAACCTGTGAATTCTTTCTTGATATTCTCATTCTAAAGATGGGAAACGTGCTCAGAGGAGAGAAGTGGTTTGCACAACATCTCAGAACTTGTAGCAACAGAAGCAGGACTTCCAGCCAGAATTTCTGATGCCAAAATTAGTCAATGCTTTTTTACTACTTTATAGAAATCCGTGCCCTCTATGTGGTTAAAGAAGGAGGCACTTGTGCCCAGTGGTTTGAGAAACAGGAGTGAAATTCTGGTTCTATAGATGAGAAGATCAGTACGTGTGAGTTACTTTTTTATACTGAAGAATACCTAGAAGGGTAGCCAGGTATTCTGTGCAATGAATGAATGAACAAATGAATGAATGAGCAAAATGCCAGACTTGACGACATTAGCAATTCTCATCCAACAATACATCTTAGCACTGGCCTCAGGTGTGGCCTAAAATGTCCAGATCAGTCCTGAAGGGATTTGGAACTGATTCTGAGAGAAATTACGTGTGAGGTAAATGAGTTCTCATTAAAATTGAGATTTTTGCCCTACAAAATGGGCATTGCATTAGTTCATCTTATGATTGCCACCTTTGTCTTGAGTTCCTCAAGAAACTGTACAAAAGATATGAGGCCCTGCCTGCCCAATAATCACTCCTTGGTAGTACCCTGAGGATTCTGGACAGCTTTTCTGGGGTCGGGGTATTGAGAGATCTCAAGAAGAGAGGCTTTGAAGACACATAGACCTGGAATGGAATCTTGGTTTTTCTCTCACTGCCTACGTGATGCTGGGAAAATTCCTTAACCTCGCCACACTTCATCTGTAAAACTGGGTTGATGCTAATGTCTACCTCATACGGTTTTTGTGAGAATTAAATGAAGTGAAACTTAGGTAGTAACTCAACCAGTGTTTGTTAACTTAGAGTCCTAGGGCCTCTGAAGGCCCTCAGATTTTCTTAAAATCCAAAAAGTCTATGATAATGTAGGTTTGTGTTTTCATTTTGATGATAATCTAACTATAAATAGTCATGCAAACATAGCTCATGTCATCTGGATGAATATGAGGTTCCAAAGGGTTCCTCTATATTTGTGTTTACAATCAGATATACAGCAACCCAAGGACAAATGATGTTACCATACATTATGCAAGACTTTTGTAGCAATTTGAACAGAGACAAGTCATGGGAGAATTGAGTCGTTTTATGGCCCATGACTGTTGAAAAGCTAAACATCCGAGTGCCTGTGATGTTGCAGTCCAGTGCCATATTCATGCTCCCAATAAATAAGCAGTAGGCATCCTTTCCTTAAAGGATACTTTCTGGTTTTCAGTGTGGGAGTGTGCACTCTAAATTAGCCAACCCATTAAAGGTTTAACATGACTTTATTGTTAAAATAGCAAAAGAATAATAATGAAAATGACTGCGATATAAATAACGATAGGCAGTCATTAAAATGAAGAGAAAACAGTCATGAGTAAGACGTAATTATGCCAACGGAGGGGGATGAAGATGGCAGAGTAGGAGGACATGGAGCTCACCTCCCTCCACAAACACATCAAAAATATGTCTAATGTGGAAAATTCTCATGGAAAACTAACTGGAAACTAGCAGAAGAATTGCTATACGACCAAAGCTGTAAGAAAGACCTCCACATAACTAGGACCAGGGAGAATGGATAAAAAAGGCACTGTGGGGACCTGAGCTCCTAGGAGGGATCTGTAAGGAGGAGAGGGTCTGCATGGGCAGACCTTCATCCTGGGGAATGAGCAGGTCGAGCCACAATCTGGGCATCCCAATCCTGGGGTCCTGCGCAGAGGAGACAAGCCCCCTTGCCTGCTGGGAAATCCACTGAGACACTGAGACAGATAGAAGGGGTAGAGAAGCCTAGACTCTACTCATGAGGTGTGCACACATGCTGGCTTGCTAACAATCAGGGCGGAGAGAGCCTTGCACTGGTGGCTGCTACCTTGCTGCACTTCCCAACCTGAAGGGGTGAACATCTCAGCCTCACCTAATCCACAACACAGTCTGGCATGAAATCTGGGCAGAGACTCAGTCTAGCTGTGCAGAGACAGACTGGGGCACCTGGGGTGTGATCTGGGTGCAACTACAGAGACCACTGTTAGTGAACACACAGGGCAGCAGGTATAGCCAGGGGGACACCATCAGCATGTACACAGAGCAGCACCACAAGAATGCACAGCAGCTATGTGCCAGATCTCGGGCAGACAGGCCCTGGGAGGGGACTCATCTAGCTACACAGAGACAGCCCTGAGGGCTTAGGGTGTGGCCTAGTTGGGGTGGCAACGGCCATTGTCAGTGTGCTCAGGAGTACCAGGCAATTTTTTTTTTCTTTTTTTGCGGTACGTGGGCCTCTCACTGTTGTGGGCTCTCCCATTGCGGAGCACAGGCTCCGGACGCGCAGGCTCAGCAGCCATGGCTCACGGGCCCAGCCGCTCTGCGGCATGTGGGATCTTCCCGGACTGGGGCATGAACCCGTGTCCCCCGCATCGGCAGGCGGACCCTCAACCACTGCGCCACTAGGGAAGCCCAGGAGTACTTAGCAATTTGTCTCCCAGCAAAAGCACCCCAACTCTGCCCACTCCACACCACAGCTTAGCACTGGATCTGGGGCAGACAGGTCCCAGGAGAAGACTGCCACAGAGACAGCGCAGATATCAGGCAGCAGCGCAGACACCTCAATTGCTGCAGCCACAATGCTCTGACCCCATCCCTAGCCCACTCTACACCACAGCCTTGCACCGGATCTGAGATGAGCACACAGGAAAAGGAACGGGACCTTGGGTTGCTTCTGAGCAGAACCACAGATGCCTACACAGGTGGTGCATATGTCCTCTGTGACTCTATGGGTCTCACTTACTTCAGTGGTCACCTCCTTTGGGGCAGGGCATGTACCCAAGGGCAATGGAACCTGATTGAACCCAACCCTCAGGGCTTCTACTCCAACAACTGGGAGCCGACCCCGCCCCTGACAGGGCAGTGACAGCCAGGGAGCAGAGAGGAAGCTTAGCCTTTCATTCAGCAAGGCTCTAGATACTACAACACCAACTGCACCCCCTATCAAGGGGAAGATAGCAGCACACCCTGAGGAAAGACGTGATTGGCATCGCCAAAACCAGCCCTCACACCAAAAACATTGGATGCACACAGTCTACACAGGGATGCTCCCACATAAAAACACCCCTTCCAGACCATAGTAGATAACTGTTTCTCCTAAATTCATAGAGACAGAGAAGGTTAAGTAAAATGAAAAGGCAGAGGAACTACTCCCAATTGAAAGAACAAGAGAAATCCCCTGAAAGAAAAAATAACAAAACAGAGCTCACTAGTCTATTAGACTTCAAGTTGAAAAAGGAGGTAGTAGAAATACTAACTGAATTAAGAATGATTATCAATAGAAATGCAGGTCACTGCAACAAGTAACTAGAAATTATAAAAATTGAACCAATCAAAAATAGACAATTCAATTGCTGAGATAAAGACCAATCTAGAAGCAATGAATAGAAGACTAAATGACACAAAAGAACAAATAAGTGATCTGAAAGATAGAATAATGGAACTCACCTAATCAGAATGCCAGACAGTAAGACAAACTTAAAAAATGAAAGCAACATACAAGATCTATGGGATAATATAAAATGTACCAACCCACGCATAATAGGGGTTCCAGAAGGAGAAGACAGAGAGAACAGGACTGAAAATGTATTTGAAAAAATTATGGTTAAAAACTGCCCAAACTGGGACTTCCCTGGTGGTCCAGTGGTTAAGAATCTGCCTTCCAATGCAGGGGATGCAGGTTCAATCCCTCGTCGGGGAACTAAGACCCTACATGCAATGGGGCAACTAAGCTCATGCAACGCAACTACTGAGCCCACACACTCTAGAGCCCGCACGCCACAACTAGAGAGAAGCCCGCGTGCCACAATGAAGAGCCTACATGCCACAATGCAAGATCCTGCATGCTGCAACAAAGATACCGCATGCCAAAATTAAGACCTGACGCAGCCAAATAAATAAATATGGGCTTCTCTGGTGGCACAGTGGTTAAGAATCTGCCTGCCAAATGCAGGGGACACAGCTTTGAGCTCTGGTCTGGGAAGATCCCACATGCTGTGGAGCAACAAAGCCCACGAGCCACAACTACTGAGTCCACGTGCTACAACTACTGAAGCCCACACTCCTAGAGCCCATGCTCCACAACAAGAGAAGCCACCGCAATGAGAAGGCTGTGCACCTCAATGAAGAGTATCCCCTGCTCGCTGCAACTAGAGAAAGCCCGCGTGCAGCAATGAAGACCCAATGCAGCCAAAAATAAATAAATAAAAAATAAATAAACAAAAATTTTTAAAGGTGACATTTAAAATATATATATATATATTTTTTTAAAAACTGCCCAAACCTAAAGAAGAAAATAGATACCCAGGTATAGGAAGCACAGAGGGTCCCAAACAGGACGAACCCAAGAAGACCCTCACCAAGACATATCATAATCAAAATGACAAAAGTGAAAGATAGAGGACCCTAAAGACACAAGAAAAAAAAAAGAGTCAATTACAAGGGAACCCCCATAAGGCTATCAGCTGATTTCTCTGCAGAAACTTTGCAGGCCAGAAGGGAGTAGCATGACATGTTCAAACTCCTGAAAGGGAAAAACCCACAACCTAGGATACTCTACCCAACAAGATTATCATTTAGAATAGAAGGAGAAGTAAAGAACTTCTCAGGAATAAGCAAAAACTAAAAAAAAAAATTCAGCAATACTTAACCAACCCTAAAAGAAATACTTTAGAGTCTTCTCTAAATAGAAAAGAGGCAAGAATCTATAGGAGAGGGAAAATAACAATAGAAAAAGCAAATATATAAAAATACTGAAGATCACTTACATAAGCCAGTACATAGATTAAAAAACAATTTAAAAAATTATAAAAGCAATTATAACTACAATGAACAGTAAAAGGATAAGTATGAAGATGTAAAATAGGATATCAAAATCACAAAATGTGAGGGAGGAGAGTATAAAAATGTAGATCTTTTAGAATGTGTTTGATTTGAATGACTATCAGTTGAAAGCAAGTAGATATAGTTATGGGTCAACATACTTGAACTCCATGGTAACCACAGTTCAAAATTATACAATAGATTCACAAAAACCAAAAAGAAAAGAACTCAAGCATAATACAAAAGAAAACCATCAAACCACAAAAAGGAAAAATAAAAAGAAGAAACGAATAAAGAAGAACTACAAAAACAACTGGAAAACAAGGATTAAAGTGGCAATAAGTACATACTATCAATAGCCACTTTAAATGTCAATGGACTAAACGCTCTGATCAAAAGACAGAGTGGCAGATTGTATTTTTTTTTTTAAATCTACAATATGCTGCCTATAAGAGACTTACGTCAGGGCAAAATACACAGACTGAAAGTGGGGGAATGGGAGGATATACTTCATGCAAATGGAAATGACAAGAAAGTGGGGGTAGCAATACTCATATCAGAAAAAAACAAAAGCTATAAAGAAATACAAAGAAGGGCATTATATAATGATAAAGGGATCAATACAAGAAGAGGAAATTATACTCGTTAACACATATGCACCCAGTATAGGAGCACCTAAATATATAAAACAAATACTAACAGACATAAAGGGAGAAATTGACAATAATATCAATACAATAATAGTAGAAGACTTTAACACTCCATGGATATCAATGGACAGATCATCCAGACAGAAAATCAATAAAACAACAGAAGTCCTAAATGATGCAATAGACCAATTGGACTTAATTTATATCTATAGGGCACTACCTCCAAAAAAATAAAAACAGAATACACATTCTTTTCAAGCACACATGGAACATTCTCTAGGATAGATCACATACTAGGTCACAAAGCAAGCCTCAACAAATTTAAGAGGATAGAAATTATTTCAAGCACCTTTTCTTACCACAATGATATGAAACTAGAAATCAACCACAGAAAGAAAAACGGGGAAGGAAGAAACAAATGGGGACTATACAACATGATATGAAAAAAACAACGGGTCAACGATAAAATCAAAGGAAAACATCAGAAAATACCTCAAGACAAATGAAAATGAAACACAACCTTACAAAACCTATAGGATGCAGCAAAAACAGTTCTAAGAGGGACTTTCATAGTGCTACAGGCCTTCCTCAAGAAAGAAGGAAAATCTCAAATAAACAACCTAAACTACTACCTAAAAAAACTAGAAAAAGAAGAACAAACAAAACCTAAAGTCAGCAGAAGGAAGGAAATATAAAGATCAGAGAGGAAACAAATAAAACAGAGATTTAAAAAAATAGAAAAAAATCAATAAAACCAAGCTGGTTTTTTGTGTGCTTTTTTTTTGAAAAGATAAACAAAATCAACAATCCTCTAGCCAGGCTCACCAAGAAGAAAAACGATAGGGTCCAAATAAATAAAATAAGGAATGAAAGGGGAGAAAAAAACCCAATACCATAGAAATACACCAAAAAAAAAAAAAGAAATAGAATACTATGAACAGTTATATGCCAACAAACTGGACAACCTAGAAGAAATGGACAAGTTTATAGAAACATACAGCCTGCCAAAACTGAGTCAAGAAAAAATAGACAATTTGAACAGACCAATAACTAGAAATGAAATAGAATCTGAAATTTAATCTGCAAACAAAAGCCCAGGACTGGATGGCTTCACTGGGGAATTCTAACAAACATACAAAGAAGAACTCATACCTATCCTTCTCAAACTAATCCAAAAAACTGAAGAGGAAGGAACACTCCCAAATTCATTCTATGAAGACATCATCACACTAATGCCAGAATCAGACAAAGACACTACAAAAGAAAGATAATTACAGGTCAATATCTTTGATGTATATAAATGCAAAAATCCTCAACAAATTATTAGCAAATGAAGTCCATCAATACATAAAAAGGATAATATACCATGATGAAGTTGGATTCACTCCAGTTTTGCAAGGGTGGTGCAACATACACAAATCAAGCAATGTAATGTACCACATTAACAAAAGGAAAGACAAAAACCACATGAACATCTCAACAGATGCAGAAAAAAGCAGTTGACAATTTTCCAAATCCATTCACGACAAAAAACTCTCACAAAAATGGATATAGAGGGAACATATCTCAACATAATAAAAGCCATTTATGACAAACCCACAGCCAACATAATACTCAATGGTGAAAAGCTGAGAGCCTTCCTGCTAAATTTAGGAATAAGACAAGGATGCCCACTCTCACCACTTCTATTCAACATAGTATTGGAAGTCCTAGCCACATCAATCAGACAATAAAAAGAAATAAAAGGTATCCAAATTGGAGGAGAAAGAGGTAAAACTGTCACTATTTGCAGATGACATGACACTCTATTTAGAGAACACTAAATTCTCCACATAAAAACTATTAGAAGTAATTCAGCAAAACAGCAGGATACAAGATTCATATACAGGAATTTGTTGCCTTTCTATACACTAATAATGAAATATCAGAAAGAGAAAGTAAAAAAAAAAAAAAAAAACCATGTAAAAAATAATACCTAGGAAAAAACTTAACCAAGGAGGTCAAAGACCTATACACTGAAAACTATAAAACATTGATAAAGGAAACTCAAGATGATTCAGAGAAATGGAAAGATATCCCATGCTCTTGGATTGGAAGAATTAATATTGTTAAAATGGCAATACTACCAAAAACAATCTAAAGATTTAATACAATTCCTATCAAAGTACCCATGACATTTTTCATAAAACTAGAAATAACAATCCTAAAATTTGTATGGAATCACAAAAGGCCCAGAATTTTCAAATCATTCCTTAGGAAAAAGAACAAAGCTGGAGCCATAACCATTTCAGATTTCAAACTATACTACAAAACTACAGTAATCAAAACAGTATGGTACTGGCACAAAAACAAACAAATAGATCAATGGAACAGAATAGAGAGCCCAGAAATAAACCCACACACCTATGGTCAATTAATTCTTGACAAAGGAGGCAAGAATATACAATGGAGAAAACACAGTCTCTTCAACAAGTGGTGTTGGGAAAGCTGGACAGCTATATGTAAATCAATGAAATTAGAACACTTCCTCACACCATATACAAAAAAACCCTCAAAATGATTTAAAGACTTAAATATAAAACAGGACACAATAAAACTCCTAGAAGAGAACATAGGCAAAACATTCTCTGACATAAATCATAGCAATATTTTCTTAGATCAGTCTCCCAAGGCAAAAGAAATAAAAGCAAAAATAAACAAATGAGACCTAATTAAACCTAAAAGCTTTTATACAGCAAAGTAAATCATAAACAAAATGAAAAGACAGCCTACAGAATGGGAGAAAATATTTGTAAATCATGCAACTGACAAGGGGTTAAAATCCAAAATACACAGACTGCTCATACAAAAGAATACTGCAAAAACAAGCAACTCAATAAAAAAATGAGACCTAAATAGACATTATTCCAAAGAAGACATACAGATGGGCAACAGGCACAAGAAACAATGCTCAGTATTGCTAATTATTAGAGAAATGCAGTGAAAACCATCATAAGGTATCACCTCACACCAGTCAGAATGGCTATTATCAAAATGTCTACAAATAAATGCTGGAGAGGGTGTAGAGAAAAGGGAACCCTCTTACACTGTTGTTGGGAATGTAAATTAGTGCAGCCACTATGGAAAACAATATTGAGGTTCCTTTAAAAACTAAAAAGTAGAGCTACCATATGATCCAGAAATCCCACTCCTGTGTATATATCCAGAAAAAATGAAAACTCTAATTCATAAAGATACATGCACCCAATCTTCACAGCAGCTCTATTTACAATAGCCAAGACATGGAAAGAACCCAAGTGCCCATCAATAGACACAGATTGGCTTAAGAAGATGTGGAATACATATCTACAATGGAATATTACACAGTTGTAAAAAAAGAATGAAATATTGCCATTTGCAGCAACATGGATGGACCTAGAGAATATTATACTTCGTGAAGTGATTCAGAAAAAGACAAATACTATATGATATCACTTATATATGGAATCTAAAAATAATACAAATGAATCTATATACAAAACAGGAACAGATGCACAGACATAGAAAACACACTTATGCTTACCAAAGGGGAGAGGGAAGGAGGGAGGGACAAATTAGGAGTATGAGATTAACAGATAAAAACTATTGTACATAAAATAGATAAGCAACAAGGATTTACTGTACAGCACAGGGAATTATATTTTATACCTTGTAATAACCTATAATAGAATATAATCTGAAAAAAATATATAATTATGAAAATGCATCTTTCTATTAATGTATCCAGCATTGACAATTTAAATTAAACCAATATATCCTCTATAATGTCTTTAATTTGAAATATTTGATTGTAGTTTTGTTTATATTTAATATGTAATCTTTTTTGTTTTCATGATTTCTATACACATATGTATAGTTTTATATTTTACATTTTTTTGGCATTTTAAAAAAATTTTTCTTTTTTTTAACATCTTTATTGGAGTATAATTGCTTTACAATGGTGTGTTAGTTTCTGCTTTACAACAAAGTGAATCAGCTATACATAAACATATATCCCAGTATCCCCTCCCTCTTGCATCTGCCTCCCACACTCCCTATCCCACCCCTCTAGGTGATAACAAAGCACCGAGCTGATCTCCCTGTGCTATGCGGCTGCTTCCCACTAGCTATTTATTTTACATTTGGTAGTGTATATATGTCCATGCCACTCTCTCACTTCATCCCAGCTTATCCTTCCCCATTCCTGTGTCTTCAAGTCCATTCTCTACGTCTGCACCTTTATTCCTGGTCTGCCCCTAGGTTCTTTGGAACCTTTTTTTTTTTAAGATTCCAAATATACGTGTTAGCATACGGTATTTGTTTTTCTCTTTCTGATTTACTTCAGTATGACAGGCTCGAGGTCCATCCACCTAACTATGAATATCTCAATTTCGTTTCTTTTTATGGCTGAGTAATATTCCATTGTATATATGTGCCACATCTTCTTTATCCATTCATCTGTCGATGGATAATTAGGTTGCTTTCATGTCCTGGCTATTGTAAATAGAGCTGCAATGAACCTTGTGGTACATGACTCTTTTTGAATTACGGTTTTCTCAGGGTATATGCTCAGTAGTGGGATTGCTGGGTCAGATGGTAGTTCTATTTGTAGTTTTTTAAGGAACTTCCATACTGTTCTCCATAGTGGCTGTATCAATTTACATTCCCACCAACAGTGCAAGAGGATTCCCTTTTCTCCATATCCTCTCCAGCATTTATTGTTTGTAGATTTTTTGATGATGACCATTCTGACTGGTGTGAGGTGATACCTAATTGTAGTTTTGATTTGCATTTCTCTAATGATTAGTGATGTTGAGCATCCTTTCATGTGTTTGTTGTCAATCTGTATATCATCTTTTGAGAAATATCTATTTAGGTCTTCTGCCCATTTTAGGGTTGGGTTGTTTGCTTTTTTGATATTGAGCTGCATGAGCTGCTTGTAAATTTTGGAGATTAATCCTTTGTCACTTGCTTCATTTGCAAATATTTTCTCCCATTCTGAGGGTTGCCTTATCATCTTGTTTATGGTTTCCTTTGCTGTGCAAAAGCTTTTAAGTTTCATTAGGTCCCATTTGTTTATTTTTGTTTTTATTTCCATTTTTCTAGGAGGTGGGTCAAAAAGGATCTTGCTGTGATTTATGCCATAGAGTGTTCTGCCTATATTTTCCTCTAAGAGTTTTATAGTGCCTGGCCTTACATTTAGGTCTTTATCCATCTTGAGTTTATTTTTGTGTATGGTATTAGGGAGTGTTCTAATCTCATTCTTTTACATGTAGTTGTCCAGTTTTCCAAGCACCACTTATTGAAGAGGCTGTCTTTTCTCCTCTGTCTTTTCTCCATTGTATATTCTTGCCTCCTTTATTAAAAATAAGGTCACCATATGTGCGTGGATTTATCTCTGGGCTTTCTGTCCTGTTCCACTGATCTATATTTCTGTTTTTGTGCCAGTACCATACTGTATTGATTACTGTAGCCTTGTAGTATAGTCTGAAGTCAGGGAGCCTGATTCCTCCAGCTCCATTTTTCTTTCTCAAGAATGCTTTGTCTATTCAGGGTCTTTTGTGTTTCCATACAAATTGTGAATTTTTTTGTTCGACTTCTGTGAAAACTGCCATTGGTAGTTTGATAGGGATTGCATTGAATCTGTAGATTGCTTTGGGTAGTAGTGTCATTTTCACAATGTCGATTCTTCCAATCCAAGAACGTCGTATATCTCTCCATCTGTTTGTATCATCTTTAATTTCTTTCATCAGTGTCTTATAGTTTTCTGCATACAGGTATTTTGTCTCCTTAGGTAGGTTTATTCCCAGGTATTTTATTATTTTTGTTGCAGTGGTAAATGGGAGTGTTTCCTTAATTTCTCTTTCAGATTTTTCGTCATTGGTTATAGGAATGCAAGAGGTTTCTGTGCATTAATTCTGTATCCTGCTACTTTACCAAATTCATTGATTAGTTTTAGTAGTTTTCTGGTAGCATCTTTAGAATTCTCTATATATAATATCATGTCATCTTCAAACAGTGACAGCTTTACTTCTTCTTTTCTGATTTGTAGTCCCTTTATTTCTTTTTCTTCTCTGATTGCTGTGGCTAGGACTTCCAAAACTGTGTTAAATAATAGTGGTGAGAGTGGACAACCTTGTCTTGTTCCTGATCTTAGTGGAAATGGTTTCACTTTTTAACCATTGAGAATGATGTTGGCTGTGGGTTTGTCATATATGACCTTTATTATGTTGAGGTAAGTTCCCTCTATGCCTACTTTCTGGAGGGTTTTTATCATAAATGGGTGTTGAATTTTGTTGAAAGCTTTTTCTGCATCTATTGAGATGATCATATTGTTTTTATCCTTCAGTTTGTTAATATGGTGTATCACAATGATTGATTTGTGTATATTGAAGAATCCTTGCATTCCTGGAATAAACCCCACTTGATCACGGTATATAATCCTTTTAATGTGCTGTTGGATTCTGTTTGCTAGTATTTTGTTGAGGATTTTTGCATCTATGTTCATCAGTGATATTGGCCTGTAGTTTTCTTTCTTTGTGACATCTTTGTCTGGTTTTGGTATCAGGGTCATGGTGGCCTCATGGAATGAGTTTGGGAGTGTTCCTCCCTCTGCTATATTTTGGAAGAGTTTGAGAAAGATAGGTGTTAGCTCTTCTCTAAATGTTTGGTAGAATTTGCCTGTGAAGCCATCTGATCCTGGGCTTTTGTTTGTTAGAAGATGTTTAATCACTGTCTCAATTTCAGTGCTTGTGATTGGTCTGTTTATATTTTCTTTTTCTTCCTGGTTCAGTGTTGGAAGGTTGTGCTTTTGTAAGAATGTGTTCATTTCTTCCAGGTTGTCCATTTTATTGGCATAGAGTTGCTTGTAGTAATCTCTCATGATCCTTTGTATTTCTGCAGTTTCAGTTGTTACCTCCCCTTTTTCATTTCTAATTCTATTGATTTGAGTCTTCTCCCTTTTTTTCTTGATGAGTCTGGCTAATGGTTTATCAATTTTGTTTATCTTCTCAAAGAACCACCTTTTAGTTTTATTGATCTTTGCTATTGTTTCCTTCTTTTCTTTTTCATTTATATCTGATCTGATCTTTATGATTTCTTTCCTTCTGCTAACTTTGGGGTTTTTTTTTTTCTTCTTTCTCTAATTGCTTTAGGTGTAAGGTTAGGTTGTTTATTTGAGATGTTTCTTTTTTCTTGAGGTAGGATTGTACTGCTATAAACTTCCCTCTTAGAACTGCATCCCAAAGGTTTTGGGTTGTCATGTTTTTGTTGCCATTTGTTTCTAGGTATAATTTAATTTCCTCTTTGATTTCTTCAGTGATCTTTTGGTTATTTAGTAGTGTATTTTTTAGCCTCCATGTGTTTGTATGTTTTACAGATTTTTTCCTGTAATTGATATCTAGTCTCATAGCTTTGTGGTTGGAAAAGATACTTGATAAGATTTAAATTTTCTTAAATTTACCAAGGCTCGATTTATGACCTAAGATATGATCTATCCTGGAGAATGTTCCATGAGCACTTGAGAAGAAAGTGTATTCTGTTGTTTTTGGATGGAATGTCCTATAAATATCAATTAAGTCCATCTTCCTTACTGTGTCATTTAAAGCTTGTGTTTCCTTATTTTTTTTTTTTTTGGATGATATGTCCATTGGTGACAGTGGTGTGTTAAAGTCCCCTACTATGATTCTGTTACTGTCGATTTCCCCTTTTATGGCTGTTAGTATTTGCCTTATGTATTGAGGTGTTCCTATGTTGGATGCATAAATATTTACAATTGTTATATCTTCTTCTTGGATTAATCCCTAGATCATTATGTAGTGTCCTTCTTTGTCTCTTGTAACAGTCTTTATTTTAAAGTCTATTTTGTCTAATATGAGAATTGCTACTCCAGCTTTCTTTTGATTTCCATTTGCATGGAATATCTTTTTCTATCCCCTCACTTTCAGTCTCTATGTGTCCATAGGTCTGACTTGGGTCTCTTGTAGACAGCAATATATATGGGTCTTATTTTTGTATCCATTCAGCCAGTCTATGTCTTTTGGTTGGAGCATTTAATCCATTTACATTTAAGGTAATTATCCATATGTATGTTCCTATTACCGTTTTCTTAATTGTTTTTGGTTTTTTATTTTAGGTCTTTTCCTTCTCTTGTGTTTCCTGCCTAGAGAAGTTCCTTTAACCTTTGTTTTAAAGCTGGTTTTGTGGTGCTGAATTCTCTTAGCTCTTGCTTATCTGTAAAGTTTTTAATTTCTCCGTTGAATTCAAGTGAGATCCTTGCTGGGTAGAGTCATCTTGGTTGTAGGTTTTTCCCTTTCATCTCTTTAAACATGTCTTGCCACTCCCTTCTGGCTTGCAGAGTTTCTGCTGAAAGATCAGCTGTTAACCTTATGGGGATTCCCTTGTATGTTATTTGCTGTTTCTCCCTTGCTGCTTTTAATATTTTTTCTTTGTATTTAATTTTTGATAGTTTGATTATTATGTGTCTTGGCATGTTTCTCCTTGGATTTATCCTGTATGGAACTCTCTGTGCTTCTTGGACTTGATTAACTGTTTCCTTTCCCATATTAGAGAATTTTTCAACTAAAATCTCTTCAAGTTTTACCTCAGTCCCTTTCTTTTTCTCTTCTTCTTCTGAGACCCCTATAATTCGAAAGTTGGTGCGTTTCATGTTGTCCCAGAGGTCTATGAGACTGTCCTCAATTCTTTTCATTCTTTTTTCTGCCCTGGCATAGTTATTTCCACTATTTTATCTTCCAGGTCACTTGTCTGTTCGTCTGCCTCAGTTATTCTGCTATTGATTCCTTCTAGAGAATTTTTAATTTCATTTACTGTGTTGTTCATCACTGTTATTTGCTCTTTAGTTCTTCTAGGTCCTTGTTAAACATTTCTTGTATTTTTTCCATTCTATTTCCAAGATTTTGGATCATCTTTACTATCATTACTCTGAATTCTTTTTCAGGTAGACTGCCTATTTCCTCTTCATTTGTTTTGTCTGGTGGGTTTCTACCTTGCTCCTTCACCTGCTGTGTGTTTCTCTGTCTTCTCATTTTGCTTATCTTACTGTGTTTGGGGTCTCCTTTTGCAGGCTGCAGGTTTGTAGTTCCTGTTGTTTTTGGTGTCTGTCCCCAGTGGCTAAGGTTGGTTCAGTGGGTTGTGTAGGCTTCCTGGTGGAGGGGACTGGTTCCTGTGTTCTGGAGGATGAGGCTGGATCGTGTCTTTCTGATGGTCAGGACCACGTCTGGTGGTGTGTTTTGGGGTGTCTGTGACCTTATTATGATTTTAGGCAGCCTCTCTGCTAGTGGGTGGGGATGTGTTCCTGTCTTGATAGTTGTTTGGCATAGGGTGTCCAGCACCGTAGCTTGCTGGTCGTTGAGTGGAGCTGGGTCTTAGCGTTGAGATGGAGATGTCTGGGAGAGCTTTTGCCGCTTGATACTACGTGGAGCCGGGAGGTCTCTCGTGGACCAATGTCCTGAACTTGGCTCTCCCACCTCAGAGGCACATGCCTGACACTGGGCTGGAGCACCAAGACCCTGTCAGCCACATGGCTCAGAAGAAAAGGGAGAATAAAGAAAGCAAGAAAAAATAAAATAAAATAAAAGTTATTAAAATAAAAAAAAATTAATTATTAAAAATTAATTTAAAAAATTTTTAGCTAAAAAAAGAAAGAAGAGAGCAACCAAACCAAAAATCAAATCCAACAATGATAACAAGTGCTGAAAACTATACTTAAAAAAAAACAAAAACAAAACCTCCCCCCCAAAACAAAAGGACAGACAGAACCCTAGGAGAATGGTAAAAGCAAAGCTATACAGACAAAATCACACAAAGAAGTATACAGATACACACTCACAAAAAGAGAAAAAGGAAAAATATATATATATTGTTGTTCCCAAAGTCCACCTCCTCAATTTGGAATGATTCGTTGTCTATTCAGGTATTTCACGGATGCAGGGTACATCAAGTTGATTGTGGAGCTTTAATCCGCGGCTTCTGAGGCTGCTGGGAGAGATTTCCCTTTCTCTTCTTTGTTCTCACAGCTCTCAGGGGCTCAGCTTTGGATTTGGCCCCGCCTCTGTGTGTAGGTCGCCTGAGGGCGTCTGTTCTTCCGCTCAGACAGGACGGGGGTCAAAGGAGCAGCTGATTCGGGGGCTCTGGCTCACTCAGGCCGGGGCGGGGGGTGGGGGGGACACGGAGTGCGGGGCGAGCGTGCGGCGGCAGAGGCCGGCGTGACGTTGCACCAGCCTGAGGCGCGCCGTGCGTTCTCCCGGGTAAGTTGTCCCTGGATCGCAGGACCCTGGCAGTGGCGGGCTGCACAGGCTCCCCGGAAGGGGGATGTGGAGAGTGACCTGTGCTCGCACACAGGCTTCTTGGTGGCGGCAGCAGCAGCCTTAGCGTCTCATGCCCCGTCTCTGGGGTCCGCACTGATAGCCGCGGCTCGCGCCCGTCTCTGGAGCTCGTTTAGGCAGTGTTCTGAATCCCCTCTCCTCGCGCATCCTGAAACAATGGTCTCTTGCCTCTTAGGCAAGTCCAGACCTTTTCCCGGACTCCTTCCCGGCTAGCTGTGGCGCACTAGCCCCCTTCAGGCTGTGTTCACGCCGCCAACCGCAGTCCTCTCCTTGGGATCTGACCTCCGAAGCCGCAGCCTAGCTCCCAGCCCCCGCCCGCCCCGGCGGGTGAGCAGACAAGCCTGTCGGGCTGGTGAGTGCTGGTCGGCACCCATACTCTGTGCGGCAATCTCTCCTCTTTGCCCTCCGCACCCCTATTGCTGCGCTCTCCTCCGTGGCTCCGAAGTTTCCCCCCTCCACCCGTGTCTCCGCCCGTGAAGGGGCTTCCTAGTGTGTGGAAACCATTCCTCCTTCCCAGCTCCCTCCCAGAGGTGCAGGTCCCGTCCCTTTTCTTTTGCCCTACCCAGGTATGTGGGGGAGTTTCTTGCCTTTTGGGAAGTCTGAGGTCTTCTGCCAGCATTCAGTAGGTGTTCTGTAGGAGTTGTTCCACATGTAGATGTATTTCTGATGTATTTGTGGGGAGGAATGCGATCTCCACGTCTCACTCCTCCGCCATCTTGAAGGTCTCCTATATTTTACATATTTAATGCATTTTATAGAATGATATGATGTAATGCTCTAGGTCCGCAAGAATTTATTTCCTTTCAAAGGGATCTGTGTAAACCCAAGGTTACTCAGGTCAGACACTGAACCAGACAGCTCTTCCAGGTCTTAAATTTTCTAATAAGAAACTAATGACTTCAGGGTGCAGGTGGGAGGGAGGGGAGCCATGGGGTGACCTCAGTTCATTATAAGACTTTTCATTATAATTATTATACAATTTTCTCTCTGCTTTTCCATAAGGATTAAGAAAAGACAGCAGAGATATTCCAGATGATCAAGCATGGAATGCTATTATGCAAATTCAAAACTATAAAGGGAAGCATCTCACACTTGGCATGATTATATCTCATTACTCAGAAATCAGTAAACAGGGAAAGAGGTAGAAGTTACCACATAGTCAAATAAGGACTGTCTTACCTGTGGAGGATTCATCACAAAACTGCTTTTAGTATTTGTAAACTACAAAGTCCATACACTGGCGTATATTAACCCAATGCCTTTATTGCAGGAAACGAGCTGAAAAGTGTCTCTAAGTGACCAATACCAGCTCCTGTTTTCTCCAAGCCAAAACAATGACAAAGGCATTTCTTTTCAAATTCCCAGGGAGGGTGGGAAGGAGATGATTTTTTTTACCGTGTAGTTTTTTTTTGTTTTTCTTTTTTTTTTTTTGCGGTACACGGGCCTCTCACTGTTGTGGCCTCTCCCGTTGCGGAGCACAGCCTCTGGATGCGCAGGCTCAGCGGCCATGGCTCACGGGCCCAGCTGCTTCGCGGCATGTGGGATCTTCCCAGACCGGGGCACGAACCCGTGTCCCCTGCATCGGCAGGCAGACTCTCAACCACTGCGCCACCAGGGAAGCCCCTACCGTGTAGTATTTACTCTTAGGTCGGCATCCTCTTTGCCTCTGTCAATGAGCATCACATCCTCCTTTCATTTAAATTCCCTGCTTTGGTGATCCTGTGATTTCAAACAGAGGAGACAGAAGTGACAGTAATAGTGTGGCAGCGTCTCCACTCTGTAACCTGTATGCTAAGTTAAAATCTTGTTGATTCAAGTAAAAACAGGTTTCCAAATTGTGGAGTCAGACACAGAATGTCATAGGTGCGTGGTTAGACTAGCTGGGCCATGCTAGGGAAACACCACCATGAAGGGCAGGCTGCCTTGGACTAGCCCCAGAGTGGCCTGCTGGTGACACTATATCTCACATGCTTTCTCCCTCCTTTTAGTTATAGCATGAATGGATCTTCTCAAATAAGTGAAATATTATGGACTAGAGGAGAGCATCCAACCCCAAACAGCAAATACACAGCATGACCACAGATGCTTGGTGGGCGAGCTTGGCCCTATACCCACCATAGTGACTCACGACAGCAATCTGTGTCTCTTTCTCAAACATGTAAACTCAAGGTTGACGTTGAGAGTCAGTTGCGACAGATATAATGGGAAGACAGTTAATGACAGCTTTATTCTTTGAGCAGTAACTGGGTCCCAGGAAATCCTGTAACAGGTTACACCTGTTATCTCATTTAATCCTACAACAAGATAGATACAATTAGTATTCTCATATTTCAGACAAGAAAACTGAGGCCCAGAGAGGTTAGGTAAAGTGCCCAAGGTCATACAGAGAATAAGCCAGAATTCTAACTCAAGCAGCCTTATTCCAGGACTTCAGCTAAGCCACTCTGCTGTAAACAGAGACAGAATTGTTGAGTCATGAGAGGATTAAGGCACTAGAGGAACAAACCAGGAAGAAACTCCTGCAGCTGGGCAAGCGATGAGTCAGCCTGGCCTGCCGTTCCTGATCTTGAATCACACTCCATGCTCCCAGACCACATCCCAGTTCCTGGATGCCTTGCTGTGCCACGGAGGTTGGTCACACACATCCTGACTGCGCAACTTTTCCTGGGTTCCCATGAAACCTGATTTCTTATTCCCACAAATATTCTTGTAGTAAGCCTTCTCCATTGCTGTGGATAAGCTGGGGAAATCCGCTTTCTTGTTTCTCAAAAGCCGAACACTGAGGCAAACTGGAAACTATTATCTAGCAGTGGTTCTCAAACTTTAGATACATCAGAATCACCTGCAGGCCGTGTTAAGCCGGATTACTGGGCTCCACCCCCGAGCTACTGATTCACTAGGCCTGGGTTGGGGCCCAAGAATTTGCATTTCTAACAAGTTCTCTGGTGATGTTGATGCTTCAGATCCAAGGACCACACTTTGAGAACCGCTGATCTAGAGCCTTGCTCCCCAACGTGTGGAGAGCAGCGGCAGCAGCCTTACCTGGGAACTTGTTAGAAATGAGACCCTCAGCACCCACACAGGCCTATTGAATCAGAATCTGCATTTTAACAAGGCCCCATTTTAACAAGCACATTTTAACAAGGTGCTTTCTGTGCACATAAGAATTTGGAGAATCACTGCTAGAACAGAGGTTCCCAACTGGCTGCACACCGGAAATACCAAGAAGCTTTAAAAACAGCACTGATGCCTGGTCCACATACAGAGATGCTGATTTTGGTGCCTGACCCCTCCCCCAGACATGTTAATTTAGCAGGTTGAGTGTGTGTCTGATGTGAGGATGTTTTAAATCTCCTCCTGTGATTCTGATGTGCGGCCAAGGTTGTGAACCACTGACACAGAGCTGTTGACTTCAGCTGACCTGCCGACATTTTCTCTTGCCCCACGCTCATTTACAAAGTGTGTTCTTCTAAAGGAAAAAGAGCAGTCACTATAGTATTTATTAAACTGACAGAAGAGAAGAAAAAGTGGAAATAACTTTATGCCTGAAATCTCCACTTTGGCCAAGTTCAGCTTCAAGTTGTAATCAATTGAAGAGTAAAGGGAGACCAACAAAATAAAATCATGTTTAAATCCAGCAACTATTACTCTAGCACTGGTCTGCAGCAGACCAGTCAGATAGAAAAATACGCTCTTCCCAAATGAGCATTTGTTCTCAGAATGAAGTGCTTCACTGCAGCCCCATTTCCCTGTGAAGCACTATTCCTCCCCTACTTTTTATGTGTTTGTTTAGTTTTGTTTTTTACTTATTTTTTAAATGTATTTATTTTATTTATTTATTTATTTTGCTGCGTTGGGTCTTCATTGCTGCGCACAGGCTTTCTCTAGTTGCGGCGAGTGGGGGCTACTCTTTGTTGAGGTGTGCAGGCTTCTCATTGCGGTGGCTTCTCTTGTTGCAGAGCATGGGCTCTAGGTGCGTGAGCTTCAGTAGTTGTGGCACATGGGCTTAGTTGTTCCATGGCATGTGGGAACTTCCCGGACAAGGGCTCGAACCCGTGTCCCCTGTGCTGGCAGTTGGATTCTTAACCACAGTGCCACCGGGGAAGTCCCTAGTTTTGTTTTTTAGTAAGATGTGTGACTTTAGACAAGTTATCCAAATTCTCTGTACCTCAAGTTTCTCAACTGAAAATGGAGATGGATCCCTAGCTCCACAGAATGTGGAGACTGAGTTGGATTCTATACAAGGTGCCCGGCATATGCCTGACTGTACAGGGAAAGCACAGTAAATGGTCTACCTGGGAGAATTCCTCAATTAAGAGCTTTAAAGATTAGGTAGCTGATGATCTGTAATACCCTCCTGAGCACCTGCTCATCTCATTTTAATGAGGAGAGTGTGTTCGGCCTTCTACAGGAAGTCACAGATACTTCAGCCAGCAAGGTTGGAGGAAAGACTAGATCTGGACCAAGAAGGCCGGTCAGCAGGTGCTCAAAAGCCAACCACTGAAATCATGAATCAGAAAGGCTTCCTGCAGCTCCAGGCACAGGATGGGCAAGAGCAGGCGCCTCTCCAAATCTTGCTGTAGTCAGAGAATTCGGGATATGAGCCCACTCAGAAAGGGTAGGGTGTAGCATTTCAAGAACTGTTTTCGTCACCAGGAGAGTGAAGTAGGTTGTGAAAAGGCAAATATTTCTATAGACTCTCTTGAGAGATGGTTTTGACACAGAAAATATAAAGGAGAAGGGGTTGGCATGAGCAGTGAAACATGCCTCCTTCAAGCTTGTTTCCTTCAAAGCCTCTCCCTTATCCTCCATCTTCTGAGCTCTGAGATGGGTGGTATTTAAGAAGGCATCTCTCCTAACAGATGTTTTGTAAGGCCTCCGAGGCATTTCCAAGTTGGAGTCAATATACTTTGTATACTGAGGAGATTCTGCAGTAAACTAATTAGCAGTCTGCAACTAGTTAATTAAGAGATCCTGCAGTACCCTGGCCTCAGGCATTAAGCAACTCTAGCTGATAAGCCGGAAATTGGCAAGTAAGAGGATTGACAGTACACATGTGTCACTCACTTAGGAATATGTTTTTCCAAGCAGTAGATGAATACAGCCTAAAGGAGGTCATATGGGTGGGATCTTCATGAGCTCCATAATTGTCAGAAAAGCAGGGATTTCCAACGCTTGGGAAATGCAGCAGTAAACAGAGTTCTCCCTAAATTTCATTCTGTTTTCCCTCTTTCTATCACCACAAGACCTAGTTTATTGAAGTCAAGGAGGGCATTAAGACTCAGAGATCTTCGGGTATGCCACCTGGCAGGGTCATAATTAACATAGACCCTGTGCAGATTTTTTAAAGGTGCCCATTTCTCTGGCTAGCCAGAGCCTGTTACCAAACCAAACTCGGGTCCACTTGCCCACCATGCAACAAAGCCAATCTACTGACGCTGGGTTGCGATGAAGGAAAGTACAGTGTTTATTGCAGGACCCAGCAAGGAGTATGGGCAGTTAAGGCTCAAAAGACACAAGCCCCCCAACGGCTTTCAGAGAATGGTTTTTAAAGGCCACATTTGGAGTGAGGGTTACCGAGTACATAACTTTCTTCTGATTGGTTGGTGATGAGGTAACAGGGTGCTGTTTCGGGAAACGTAACCATCAACCTTCTGGTTCCAACCAGTCTGGGGTCTACATGGTTGTGGTCAGCATGTAGTCACCATCCTCCACGTGGATGTGGTTCTTAGTTTCTGCAGAACAACTCAAAGGTCCTGCTCGGTTTCTAGCCCTTGGCCTTGCTCTAACATCTGGCCTAGTGAGTAGGATCTGGACTGGACTCCAGCTATGCTCACCCTTTGGGAATGCACCTGCAGCCTGCATAACTGTAGGCAGGGACCTCACCATCCACCCCCAGCCCAGATCAAAGGAAGACTAGAATTTGGAGGGGGAGCCCTCATGCTGAAGGGACCAGATTATCTCTCCCCACCCTCGAAGGGAAGGAACATTCCCAAAGCCAAGCCTTATCTGCTACTCACCCACAATGCAAGTTCTCTGGTGCCTTGAGTGTTAGCAAAAGTCTCCTCACACCCAGAAATTCCCCAAGAGACACTGGCTATTCTCCAAGCTAAGAATCACCTCTTGGTGAGTGGAGTGAGAAGTAGGAAATATTATCAGCATCTGGGAGGGCTTTACATATGCCCACCTGGAGACTATGATGTGTGACCACCCCTCTCATTGGCACATTTAACTCTCCTACTACCCCCACCATGGTTTTCAGATTCCTATCTGATGAGGTAATGGTGAAAGAATATATAAATGTGAAGAGGATCAAAGCAGAAAAAAATGTTTGGAAATTACAGATAGCCCTTTAAGTCAAAACTCTGGGACATCTGAATGGTTTGCTCTCTGTCCCAAGCAGTTTCTGCTATTCAATGCCATTCTTTCTTATTGTGTGCTCCACTGACTCCTTGCATAAGAATCACTTGGGGCACATATCTAAAATACATCCCAGGCCTACTCAGTCAGAATTACTGGGAGCAGAGCTGGAAATCTACATGTTTTAACAAGGTCCCCAGGTGACTTTTATGTATTTTAAGGTTTGTGAATGACTAATCTACTAGGACAGGTAGCTTATCTGGTGAATATTTATTCATCTCATTTATCTGCTTATGACTTCTTTCACATTTAGAGAGTGGAACCTGAGTCCCCAGTGTCATTTACACAGATATCTATTAGCCTAAACCTAGCATAATGTAGTTCTACTTCGTTGTATTCACAGAACAGCAATCTAACTTCCAATGGCCATAAATAATCAATCATAAGTTTTGACTAAGCAGTTACCATTGAACTTATATGGCCTCAAGCCTCCAGTTCTAACACTGCCCTAAAACCAATCCTATCTCAAGTAGATGCCTTATTATCTTACGTGTACTCCCAGCCATTTGTTTCTAACTCTTGAGACAGTGCTGAGAAGGAGCTCTTTGCTGGAAAGAAGAGTGAAGAGACAGATGGAGTTGAAGGGGAGAAAGATGAATAGGTGAAACTGTCACGTTGAGCAGCGCAATCCACTTCCTGGCCACATTCAGAACCTCTTTCTTAGTGCCCAGAGGGAACTGTGTAAAGTTAAGGGGTCAGACCAAGAAGACAACTTACAGTAAAGTAGACAGGTTATATTAGGTTCTTTCCCATTTCTGCTGTAGCAAATTACCACAAACTTGATTTTTTTCCATACCTACCTTTCAACACTTACTTTCTAAAGAAGATAAATGAGAGGAAATCAATTATGCGTACAAGTGGAAGAAAATGAACCTCTTTGTCATTATTATCTGAGTTTAATTTCATCCATATACTACATGCCAATGACATCTCTGGTGCATTGACTATTATTTATCCATGAAAAATTTCACGAAAGTTTTGCATGTATTTTAGCACCTATTATAAAGAATCTTACAGTGTCATGAACACACTAAGCATTAAAATGTAAATTGAGGGGAAGAGAAAGTTAAAAAAATTGCTTCAGGGGAAAAATAAGAGGCCATTCTGAAGTATAGAGTCAAAAGTATTGCTGAAGAATAGATAGTAATGCTACTAGGAACACTGGCTGGAGTATACTGGTATGTAGGAGAAACTGGATTCTTGTTCTACCAGCAGCAGTTCTGCCAAGAGCAGATGTTAGTGGCTCTCCTAAGTGGAGCAAATTTCAGCATATGTCTGTATTTCTGTGTAGACACTGGTCCAGAGTCACGCATGACCTCAACTTACCATTCTCTGCCTCTGGCCCAGAAGGATAATGGTCTACTACTGACTGTTCTTCACTTTTACTTTATGAGTTTATTTTAAATTGTGAGAATAATAAATGCTTGATGTATCTTCCCAAAGTTCAAAGCATGAAGAAATGTGTGAAGAGTGAAGGTCACTGTATCCACCCCTTCCTCATTCTACCTTCTCTCCTCCAAAATAACCACTAAATGGTATGTGTCCTCCCTGACCTTTTCCCATGTACATTGTATACCTTTTTGTGTTGTTCTCATTAACTCAATATATCCTGGGTACCCTCCCATGTAAGTATATACAGTTCAACCACATTTTAAAATGGCTTCATTGTACTCCTTAGGGAGAAATGCACTGTAATTATGTAACTCTTTTTTTATGAATAGATATTTGCTTGGTTTCAGTTTTCTATTTTTAAGCAGTGTTGGAGTAAATACCATTGTACACATATCCTTGCACACTTACATGGTTATTTCTGGAAGAAACATGCCAAAGAGGAGATTTCAGGGTAGATTTTAATTCATGTTGCCAACTTCCATGCCTACCAACAACAAATTAGAGTTCCATCTTCTCTATATTCTCAAAGACACTGGATCTTAAAATACTTATAATTTTCCCCTACATGATGGCATGAAAATAGTATCTGATGTGGTTCCTTTGATTTGCTTTTACCTGATCAGTTTTAAGATTGAGCATTTTCTCATATTTTATCGTAGTGTTTCCTTTTTTAAAAAATATTTTCAGTTATTTTTTTATTTTTAACATCTTTATTGGAGTATAATTGCTTTACAATGGTGTGTTAGTTTCTGCTTTATAACAAAGTGAATCAGTTATACATATACATATGTTCCCATATCTCTTCCCTCTTGCGTCTCCCTCCCTCCCACCCTCCCTATCCCACCCCTCCAGGCGGTCACAAAGCACCGAGCTGATCTCCCTGTGCTATGCGGCTGCTTCCCACTAGCTATCTACCTTACGTTTGGTAGTGTATATATGTCCATGCCTCTCTCGCGCTTTGTCACAGCTCACCCTTCCCCCTCCCCATATCCTCAAGTCCATGCTCTAGTAGGTCTGTGTCTTTATTCCTGTCTTACCCCTAGGTTCTTCATGACATTTTGTTTTTTCTTAAATTCCATATATATGTGTTAGCATACGGTATTTGTCTTTCTCTTTCTGCCTTACTTCACTCTGTATGACAGACTCTAGGTCTATCCACCCCATTACAAATAGCTCGATTTCATTTCTTTTTATGGCTGAGTAATACTCCATTGTATATATGCGCCACAGCTTCTTTATCCATTCATCCGATGCATAGTGTTTCCTTTAAGGACTATTAGGGTCCTGAGGGTCCTCTGGAAGATGGCTATGGTCATTGACAGACAGTATATGACAACCTGGAGTGAATCTGGAACAAGCTAAGATTCTGGGAAAGTGGGAAATAACCATCCTTCAGATTCCTAATTAGGCAGCTCTCTATGTATCCGTAGGCTTCTTCCTCTTTTCTCTCTGTGAACCAACAAGAGGCTTACGGGCAATCAGTAGTTCTCACCCTGCAGGTCATCAAGGTTGGGAAATGTCTTTGATTTTTCCAACACTCACCTTCTGGAAGGGCAACTGGTCAGCAATCCCTGAAGAACCCCCAAAATGGCATAAAAGAAAGAATATGGGTTTAGAGTCAGTCAAGCCTATATCCTCTACTTAATAAATTCATCATCTCGATCAAATCACTAAACATTTCTGTGAAGAGTGCTCCCAGGAATGCTGCAAGAATCCAAGTACAAGGAGTATTAGACGCTCAATAAGTGTAAGAATTCCTTACCTTTTTTCATCTCCTCTGCCTAGGCCCTTTGAAGTCCTAGAGTCTGTCCCTCTACCCACGGGGCGTCAGTGCCAGCTGGCACAGTCTTGCCCCCTGTTCGAGTCGTGGACTAGGGCTTGCTGTTTGGTCTCTGTCCATCCAGCTGATTTTGCCAAAGGTTGGGCTTTGGTCCTTGCTCTTTCTCTACCTTATATTTAGAAAGATTTTCTTGAAGGACACTATTCTTCCTCATTGTCTCCTCATCCTTTCCCTATAGTTTAAAAGTCTCATCCCCTTCCTCTGGATTTCACAACCTGCCTGACACTAACCCAGAACTACCACTCCCAAGTTTGGATTTAGACTTGACCTGCAATTAGGCACCTTCACCCCCTCTTAATTCAGTCTCCGATATAAATGGATATAAACCCTACGTCCTTAACCCCCAATCTCACCTCCTGTTCCTGCTCTACCGCAGTTTTTCCTTTGCTAGAATAAGACATTGCAAAGCAGTCTCTAACAGCCTCCCAGGAGCAAATGCTCAAGGCTTATCTAGGTTCTAGCAAGTGATGCTGATGAAGAGAAGGAAGTAAAGTTGCCCAGAGAGAACGACATGCCTCTCACTCTTCTGTTTCTCCTTCTTACCGATTTGCTTTCATACAGCCACTCGCAGTACAAGAAGCCTCCCCTTAAAGATCAGACAGAGCTAACTGGATAAATCAGCACACATATCCCATACTGCATGCCAGGGACAGGGGTGGAACACAAAAATCGCCACTAACACTCTATAGCTTTGAGACCACTTAGAGACCTAAGCAAAGCTTTCATCTTTTTACAACTGCATCTGCCGCTTTTCTGAAACATATGTATATCTGATTGCCAGAATAGCAGAGGCACAATGTTAAACATTCTGCTTTTATTAATGAAACTCCTATCAGGACCTCTTACTCAGTGTTATTACTAAGGCCATTAGTGTCCTTAAGTATGAAACAATTCTAAGGAATGAAAATGTTAATATATTTTACACAGTTGCTATCTGTGCTAGTTAGGATATAGTTCAGCTGCTTAAGCAGAAGACTCTATCACAGTGGCTGAAAACAAGATAGAAGGTTATTTCTCCCGTTAAAGTTCCACGTGACAGGTTCAGCAGGGAGAAGCTGTACTCCACAAGATCATCCAGGGACCTAGGCGCCTATCTCACTGTTCTGTCATTCCTTAGAGTGTTGTTCTTGTCCTCATGGTCAAAATTGGCTTACCAACTACCGCATCATATATCAGCCTATGGAAAGGGAGAAAAAAGACATAGGGGGCAAGTAGCTTTCTTTTGGGAAGATGTTCTGGAAGTGGCGTCCATCACTTCTGCTCACATGCACCGGCTGGAACTTGCTTGTGTGGCCACACCTTGCCAAGGGAAACTGGAAATGTCATTTCTAGTTGAGGTCTTGGACCTCAGGTGCTTCTGTTACCAAAATTCCATCATACCATATATACAATTTTTAGCCTACCTTTTCATTTAATATTTTAACAATCATTGCCTCATGTCATTAATAAATTTTCATGAACATCATCTTTAATGATTATATAGTGGTCCTATATATGAAGTATTTCCCTATTGTCAGACATATATGTTGTTTCCAATTTGGGGATTGTATAAATAATACTACAATTAAAAATAATACTACAATAAAAAATTAAAATAATTAAACAATTAAAAATTGTTTAATTTTATTATTTATACCTTATTAAAAATAACTTTTTATTTTATTTTTATTATTTTATTTTATTTATTAAAATTTTTATTTATTTATAATATATTAAATATAATAAAAAATTATAAATAAAATAAAAATTTTATTTATAATTTTATAATAAAATTTTTTATTATTTTTTTAAATAATTTTTTAAAAAATTTTTTTATTTAATAATAAAATTTTATAATAAAAATAAAAAATTATAAATAAAAAAATTAAATAAAATATATTTTATTTATTTATTTTATTATTAAAATTGTTTAATTTTATTATTTATACCTTATTTAAAAATAATTTATTATTATTATTAAAAATAATACTACAATAAAAAAATATCCAGCATATTAATCTTACTTGCTTTTCTGGTAATTTCCTTGGGATTTATTCTCGCAAGTAGGATAGTTTTACTTAAAAGTTGTACCAGTTAACCTTCTCAGCAGCAAATGAGAGGGTCAAACTTATGCCACTACCACTAGCAATAATTTAGTCTTTTTTTATAATCTTCACAAATTTGATTGATTGAAAATGGCATCTAATTGTAATTTTAAATTTCATTCCTTTAATTATCAGTGTGTTTATTTCATTACTTGTGAATGTTAACAAGTTCCAAATATTTATTAACTGCTTGTAAATCTTCTCTTAAGAATTTGTCTTTGCCATGCATTGTCTCCGGTTATTTTTTTCATCTGTAAAACAAGACAATAATAGTACCTGCATAATAGAGTATGGTGAGAATCAAACTTTGTTTCCTCTACTCCATCTGTTCTGGTTTCTTCTGGGTAAGCCTTGCAACCTAGGGCCCACTGTATGCTGGGGCCACTGTGGATTGGTCTGAGGACCCCTATTCATTCTGCCACATTACCCCATCTTATTTTGTTCACAGCACTGATGATTTTCTTCTTTTATAAATTTATTTACTTTTGGCTGCGTTGGGTCTTCGTTGCTGCACACGGGCTTTCTCTAGTTGCGGCGAGCGGGCGCTACTCTCCGTTGCGGTGCGTGGGCTTCTCGTTGCGGTGGCTTCTCTTGTTGCGGAGCGCAGGCTCCAGGCACGCAGGCTTCAGTAGTTGTGGCTCGTGGGCTCCAGAGAGCAGGCTCAGTAGTTGTGGTGCACGGGCTTAGTTGCTCTGCGGCATGTGGGATCTTCCCAGACCAGGGCTTGAACCCGTGTCCCCTGCGGTGGCAGGCAGATTCTTAACCACTGAGCCACCAGGGAAGTCGCAGCACTGATGATTATCAGAAATTACACTTTTCCACTGGTCTGCTTATTTCTGTCTGTCTCGCCCCACCCCCGGCCCTGCCAGCCCACATCTCCCACCCCCTAGAAGAACCAGGCCCTGGTTTCTCCTTTTCACTGGTGTTTCTCTACCACCAAAACAGCATCTGGCCCATAGTAGGTACTCAATAAACACTTGCTGGATAAATAAACGAACTTCCTTCTCTCACCGCCGGACTCTTTTGACTATGTAAAAGACTTGGGCACAGTCTGCAATTACCTCTTTCCAAAGACAAGCCTTGAAGCCCCCCGCGCATGCACGGGCACGCGCACACACACACACACACACACACACACACCCCACATTCCAACACCGTCACTCACTCACGCTTCCAGGCTCTGGTCTCTGCCTCACTCTGTCACACTGACAATCCCAATTCCATGCACTACCACAACCAATTATGTCTGAACATTCCCCACACTGCATCACACATCTGGCCCAGTTTCTACTAAGACCTATAGTCTCTAATCAATACTGAAGAGAAAAGAAAGGAAAGAGGAGGTAAGCCCTGATCTGGCTGCCTAAAAAATATTGTCCTCATGCAGAAAGGAATGTGGTTGCCTGACTTTCTGGTTAGAAGCCCTGAGCTAGGGAACAGGCTATGACTGTAACAGAGAGCTTCTTCCTCTCTTCTGCCAGATGATGTGCACTTTGCCAAGACAGAGGGTGGAATAAATAGAGTCCACGACTGTGCTTCTCAGTCCAGCACCACTGATGTGGCAGTCTGTGGAAATCCTCCCAGAGTCCAGCATACGATTGTCCTGTGTACTGATTATCAGAACGGCTGCAATTAAAAACCGAAAAAAACACTTGTACATTTTCAAAGGGATTTTCATGGAATGTTAGGAGAAGACCGATAAGGTATCTCTCGCATGACTTATATTAAACTGGAAGTCTAGGTAATGTCTAATTTTTTATTTTTTTTTTGCAGTACGCGGGCCTCTCACTGTTGTGGCCTCTCCCGTTGCGGAGCAGAGTCTCCGGACGCGCAGGCTCAGCGGCCATGGCTCACGGGCCCAGCCGCTCCGCGGCACGTGGGATCTTCCCGGACCGGGGCACGAACCTGTGTCCCCTGCATCGGCAGGCGAACTCTCAACCACTGCGCCACCAGGGAAGCCCGGTAATGTCTAATTTTAAATTCACTTTTTTTAGCATGAAGTAAGAGGTATTATACACCTTTTTGGACATTTTGTTCTATCTTACTTTTGTTGTCTCAGAATTATTATGAGTGTTTTCAAATGTATTTTAATATTTTAAAATCAATTCCACTTTAATTAATATACTTTTATGGTCTATAGTTAGAAGATTAACCACTTTTGAGGTCCAATAATTAAGGACTTAACTTGCAGAATTTCTTTGACAAATTAAAAAGCAGATTGAACATGTAAATGTTTTTGGAACTTAGGCTGAATATTCTCTAGTGAAAATATGAACTATCCTTCTGAAGTGCCCAGGGAAAGCATGTCCCTGGTCCTCCCAACTGCTAAGTATCTCCCACCCTCTGTTACTCTTCCTGCATCTACTCAGCTTCCTTGGTGAATTAAATGGAAGTCCACTTTAGTAAAGCTACTTCAAAACTATATCCTGACCGCCCTCAACCCCGGATCTTTCCATCTTGAAACAAAGGGAAATGACCTCTTTTCTCATTGTTTTATTTAAAAGAACTACAAACTCATGAAAATACTGCATGTTACCTTAGAGTCACGCCAGCCACATTTTTGCTGGTTTGGAGATTCACTGGGAAGAGAATGAGCTGTTGGCCAGATAATGAGCTCTTGGCCAAATCCCCTCGTGTGTCCCAATGTGTTACCATGTCCTAAACGTGCGTTCAATGAGGCTTCTATTGTGGCTAACATCCAGCATGCCCAGAACTGAAGCCAACTTAGTCATTTCTTCAATCTCTTCCAGATCTGGCTGGGCTCGATAGCTAGGAGGCAGGGATAGAGCAGCCTGAGAATAATTAGGTGGGGAAAATATTTACTATGATAAACAAGGTGTTGATGTGGCAAGCTAACCAAAATATCCCTTGTCAGTGATATGATGACAAACTGTGTCTCTCTCCCAGTCCTCTTGTCCACCTATTGTTTGAGTGATTATCTCTAATTTCATCTCAGCACTTCATGTTCTTCACAAATTGATGACCTCAGAATTCATGCCAGGATATTCTTGGTTATACTGGGAATCTAAGATATTCTTATTATCATTATGCTTTCAGAGACATTGATTTCTATGATACCGAAAATGTTAGGAACTGGCATGTCTATGAAACCAAAACTTACAAAACCTGTCTTGTTTTGGGTAGCATGAAAATAGTCAAGGGATAAATTGCTCTCTAATAAAACTACTCTTTATTACCACAAGAACTCTCTGCAGTGCACAAATACAGATGCTCTAAAGGAATGAAATCACTAGCGTTAATACACTGCACCCCGTGGCATATGTAAAGGTGAAGTAAAATGATGTACAAATATATAAAATTTTTAAACGACTTCACGGGAAGATGTTTAAAAGTTTCCAAGGTTCTCGGTTTATAAAATCAAGTTTTAAAAAGTTTTAGTACATCAACAAATGTTTTAGTGCATCAGTAAGACCTAGCCTGGTGACTAATGAATCTGGAGGATTCAATCTAGGCAGAACTATCTTTTTTTCACAGTATTTTAAAGGACATTAAATCTCTGATGTTCCCAGATTATGCTTTAGAAGAGTTCAAAGAACTGGCTTTGATAGAGATGGCTTTGAATGTGGACTGATGATCGTTTCTAAGAAGAACCTTGAAAGTAGGTGGAGGCAGTGACAGCAAAGAGCAAATGTAGGTCCAGGAGCCTGTAAGCAAGGTCAGGCTTTAAACATGGCAAGAGTCCTGCCTCCTAGGAACCTTAGAATAAGAACAAGTTAGAATGCTAGCTGCAGAAGCAGAGAAATGTCCAAGCTATCCTGTAGGACTTCTAATACCCATGTAGTGGTCGCTAAGATGGGTTCATCCAGAGGAGATATGAAGGGGAGATTAAATAATTTTTCTGTTGAAGAAGTAGTTTTAGAAACTCCTAGGAGATGAAGTGTGCTGACCTGAATTTAATTCATGAACCTGACCTAACTCTGAGCCAATCATAGGCTCACTGGGTTGCAAGAGGCCTTAGAGGTCATGTAGTCTAAGTACCTACATCAGTGTTCCCTGGAAGGCAGACGGCTAAACAGCTGGATCAAGATCCTCCTCGGGTGATATTTTAAAATATAGATGCCCAGGCCACGCCATGGGGCCTTCTAATTCAGTTGGTCTAGAATGAAGCCCAAGCATCTCTACTTTCAACAAGCTCCACTGTTGGAAAAGCAACTTGGAAAGAGACGGATGGATCAGGCTGATAGAGCTCAGGGCCCAGGAACCTGGCCCACCTGCCACTTGGATGCAGGTACTTGGATGAGTTTCCAGGCAGGAAGTCACACCAAGGGGCTATCAGATGGGATGCCCAAGCAAGAGGCTAGGGCATGGTGATCCCTAGTGATCCAAGTAGACGGCAGGCAGGCAGAGGCCAGCAGCTCCCTTCAAAAGTCTGGAAGGAGGCATAGTCATAGCTAAGGCCAGGTTCAGAGATAGATGCTCAGTCTTGAAAGTTATCAGAATCTGAGGAGGTTATCCACACCGGGACACAGGCATGGAAGGACCAAAGAGGTCCATGGAGGTGGGCGAAGCTGCGGCTTGGTCACGAGAATAGGGCAGAAGCCCAGTCTTTAAAACTAAGACAGAACCAAGGGGAATTCATGTTTGCTGAACACTTTTTCTCTGGGAAGTACAGGCTGTCTCCTGTCCTCCTCCCTGTGTTACCCTAACACATGCTGATTTAATCTTAATAGGTGAGGTGAATTTGCAAGGTGATCACGAACTAATTTTTATCTCTCTGGGCCACAACATCATCATCTTTAAAATGAGTGGAAAAATTCTTACGCCACAGAGTCTGGAAAGGATAAAACACGACAGTATAGTCTAAAAGGAATTTCATAGTTCCTAAAAGGAAATCCTTAATTTATGTGGTACTATTTTGCAAGACAGTGTGTTCAAAAACCTACCAGGACCTTCTATATCCAGTTAACCTCCCTGTCTAGCTTTTTTTTTTTTTTTTGCGGTACGCGGGCCTCTCACTGCCGTGGCCTCTCCCATTGCAGAGCACAGGCTCCGGATGGGCAGGCTCAGTGGCCATGGCTCACGGGCCCAGCCGCTCCGCGGCATGTGGGATCCTCCTGGACCAGGGTATGAACCCGTGTCCCCTGCATCGGCAGGCGGACTCTCAACCATTGCGCCACCATGGAAGCCCCATGGTCTCTGTTCTTGACCAAGCAGTCTGTCACTCAAGGCTAAACTTAAACCCCAAGAAGTGCAGGGCTGCTCTAGGCTTCACTGGATCAAAGTAACACCAAAAAATTTATTGAAGTACATCACAGTTTGGAAACCAAATAGAGAATCAATGAGAATGCATCATTCTCCCTTGCCTTTGAGGCAAATAGGAAAATGGTGAAATTCACTGAAAACTTAACTGGAGTCTTTTCCCAGGAAGACAGGAGCTGAGCCTCATTTTTTAAAAGTCAGAAGCATGAAAACAAATAGTAATACATGCTTTAGGAAAATCACTCTGAACTTTGGTTTTAACTCTGTTTAACTCTAGAGAGGGTGTTTTAGGACAAACAAGTCAAAGTCTGTCCAGTTCTCATCTCTGAATCTTTCCTCTCTTCCTGGCGAGGGCCTCTTCACCCACACCTGCGGCCCTGGCTCCTCCAGGAAGAAGTTAAAACTCCTAGCCTCACATTCTCTGACTGAGGCTTGTCACGACTTACACTACTCTGGCCCTGGCCTTATAGTCAGTTTCAAAAACTAAGAGATGGTTGTTGGATAAATATATAGGTAAGTTTATATAATTATACACATATGCACAGATTTATGTATCTGTATAGATCAATTTGCCTATCTATCAATATAAATATATCTGTACGTCAGTCACCTGGTAGGTGATGTGTCAGTTTAACAAACATTTATAAAACCCCTACTGTGCACCAGCCTCTGTATTATGCACTAGAGAAAAAAATATAGTCAATATTATGCACCTAGATGTTACCTCATTTGGTCAGAGTCACCCTGTTACACCTTTATTATTTTATACAGAATGAAAAGAGAGACCAGGGACACCCAAAGAAATTAAATAATTTGTTCAAGGTTATAGAGAAAGTAAGTGGTAGATGCCTCTGTCCCCAAAACACAAACACATCTGGCCTCCATGTGTTGCTTCTGAGTCTTTCCAAGATCTAGTCTTCCACTTTGATCCTGTTTCTAGCAGTTCAACCAACCTATGGATCCGTTTCCTGATTCCTCGCCCAATAACCCTTAAATTTGTTTCTGAACTCCCACACTCTGATAGGGGGAGCTTCCCTAGGGATTGAAATTCTTCCACTAAACTCCAGGTGGCGCTCTGTCACTAGAGGCCATGCACGCCAGCTGCTGGCTGCTGGGCCCTTTGCATCTGTTGTAACCCTTGTTTAAGGAGGAGAAAGCCACAGTGCTGGCTCCATTGTTCCATCAAGATCAATGTTATTCCAGTGGTGACCTCCCTGATGCTCCCGGCTTCACCAGATGACATCATTGCTTGTCTCCTCGCCCTCTAGATACCACGCTCTGCCTAGCAGCCTGCACGCCCTCTCAGACCTCCTAGGCCTGCCTGTGTGTGTTCTAGGTCTTTACCTCCCCACGTGTGCCCCATCCCAAGGTGGTTAATCAACTCATGCCTGACTACGTCCCAAGACATAATAGGAAGTACTATAACTGTATTCAATTCTCCTGCAGCTCAGTTTGTCAGTAAATAACAGCACATAAAGTGTCAAGGGACTTCCCTGATGGCTCAATGGTTAAGAATCCACCTGCCATTGTAGGGGACATGGGTTCGAGCCCTGGTCCGGGAAGATCCCACATGCCGCGGAGCAACTAAGCCCGTGTGCCACAACTACTGAAGCCCACGCGCCTAGAGCCCGTGCTCCGCAACAAGAGAAGCCACCGCAATGAGAAGCCTGTGCACCACAATGAAGAGTAGCCCCCGCTCGCCACAGCTAGAGAAAGCCTGCACGCAGCAACAAAGACCCAATGCAACCAAAAATAAATTAAAAAAAAAAAATGTCAGGAAAGAAAGGGGGTCCACACTAGAGGAGAGAGGACTGGCAGGCTGGAGGGAATAATCTGAATTAATCTCTCTCTTATACACCTACACACACACACACACACACACACACACACACACACACACACACACACAGTCTCTCTCTTTCACATATACAAATACAGTTTCTGTCTCCTTCTCTCTCTCTCTCCTCATTCTCTTTATCTGTCTCCTCATTCTCTTTGTCTGTCTCTCTCTCTTTCTCTCAGTTAAGTTTCTATAGGACTGAAGTTCAGAGCAAGGAGTTCTCACCCAGAGCCACAATGAAGGGGTCAGAGTGACTTGTGAATCCAGTGAGGCTAAAGCTATTAGGCCCCTCACTCTCGCCGGCCTCTCTGAGCACCAGGAATATGCTTTGAGTGTTCTAAGTGGTAAAAGGAAGCCAGGCTACAACAGGAAGCATTTCATGTAAGCTTTTCTGATAAACTGCCTAAAGAGATCGCTGAAGAAAGAAACATACATTTCCAAGGAGCCATGCTGTGATTTATTTTCTCATTCTAAACGAGTATTTACATTTTTACCCGTTAGTATTGATAATTTTGTAGTATATTAGGAAAGCTCCCCAAATTGAATAAGCTATGGGCACCACAAAACTGAGACCGGCTCCTGGGAGGGAGAAGACTGATACCAAAGAAGGAAGAAAATTCAAAAGTTGTGCTGAGATCCGAAACACGGGAGGAGACTCTCAAGTGTCAGCCCAGCACAGGGAGCAAAGGCAGTCAGGGAAGGTGATGCATACAGTCTGGAATCCAGGAGTCTAGTTACAAGCAAAATGGGAGGGATTCAAAGAATTGCTAGTGTATTGTAGCTTGCCGTTAGGAGTCCCAGTCAGGGGAGAGGCCAATGGGAGGGGTGATGGTGTAGAATGGTCAGGGCAAGGCATGGTGTCAGGGGTCCAATCAAGGGCGCTGGGGTTGATGGCAAGGCTGCAGTCCAAGCAGAGGAGACCAGGACACAAGTGCTATTGCACAAACTGGGCAGACACTGTGGGGGAGGGGAGGGGAAAGCCCTTGACCAGTGGGCACACAGGCGCCGTTGTTGCCTCACCCTAAGACATCGCACCCCAGGGGTGCAGTTGGGCACCTTACACGTTTGTAGGCTGCCTCAGGGACTCCTCAGAGAGGATGTGGTGCTAAATTAGCAGGATTGGGGAAGGCAGGCAATGGCAGGCCAGGAAGCATGATAAGCAGTAGAATCTTACCTATGAGATGGGGATACGAATATTACTAACCATCTTGGAACGTTGTTGGGATGATGCAGTCAACGGTGTAGATAGAATGGAAAGCCTGGTGCCTTATTCAATCCTGGAGAACCACTCAGCTTTCTGGAATGTGATTCTACCTTGAATATGGTCAGAAGAAGGGAGTTAAAAGCATCCTGGTATGAGAGTCGCAAATTGATTCAAGGAAATATCACAATAAGGAAAGAGCAGCTAATTTTACTTCAAAAAAGAAATCACCAATACAATGCAAAAAGGCAGCTTATGTGTTTCCTCATTGATTTAATGAATTCCTTGGTAAATTTCTATCTGCTTAGTTGGTTAGTGATTGGTTAGTCTTCCCTTATGGTAACAGTAATAGTTTTAGTTTTCCATATAGTAATGACTACCATTACTGTATTTTATTTTCTCAATTGACATTGTACTCTAATACCACTCTGTTTCCTTGTGTTGTGGGAAAAATTAGAAATTTCTTTCCGTTTCAACAGTTTACCAGGTGTTTGTGCCCCTCCCCCAACTGCCCCTCATTCCGGAATGCGGAGTGTCCCGAGTTGACTCCCTGATATCTGTACATAGATAAAGTCTCCTGGGCGTCTGGTCCATCACTCAGAGATCCTGCCCTCATGAGGACATGTTGATCCCCAGCACTGAGACCTGTCACCAAGGCCTTTGGAAGTGATCTTATCCCCAACTGAAAGGCTAGATTCCAGTTCTATCTCATTACAAAAGGTTGGGTCTCAGCCTTTCAACAGAGCTGTTTAGACCAAAGCAAGAGATACATGGTTACAGTTAAACTGCCGAAGGATGTCAGAAGGTTAGAGGCTGGGATTTTTATTCAGTTCAGATGTGGACCATTTTGCCTTCCTCTGAGGGGGAAAAATATTTACTATTATTAAGGAAAAATTTCTACTAACTGCAGTCGTGTTCAAAGCACCCACAGAAAATACTTTGAATGCACGAGGTTTCTCTCAGGGAAGAATATTTACTGTGTCAGAGGAGGGAAAGGAGTCAGTCATACATTTTCTCCCACCTACCCTAGCACCCACGATTAAGGGAATTAATTAGGTTTTACTGAATCTCCATGACAAAGCAATCCTTGCTGGACCTCTCCAATTCCCATCAATCTAGAGATTATATCACCAGAAGGAGTGGTAGTAAATGCTCAAGAGACAACACAGGTGAAAATGGGCTGAAGTCTGGAATCACCAATTGCTGTCTAAATCTGTGGGCTCTGGGAGTCTTCCTAAATTGTATCCATAAGCCATAGCAAGATTAAGCCATGCTTAAATCTCCCCATCCTTTCTTTTAATTGATAAATTGTAATTCTTTTTGAAAGACAGGAAATATTTACCCTAGCTCTTATTTATTTAAATGAGAGACGTCGCTTGCAGAAAGAAGCAAATGCAAGTGAAAACACAGCTACCATCACTATATATCATTTTCTAAAATGATTTATAACACAACACAGCATAAATAACATCCAAATTAAAAGAGAATCATCAACTCAATAAAGGCAAAGCCAAATCATTGCTCTTTAGTAAATGTCTGCTAGAACCTCAAAAATGTACATGACGTGGAAAAGTTCAGAAATACAACAGCTGTACAGAATTCAGCTTAGTGCTTTGTATTTGGTATGTGCCGAATAAATTTTTACTAAATTTTTCACCTTCAACTCTAATGACCAATAGACATTTACATGGTCTGAGGTGAAGTCCATGCAGCTTTGACATAATTCAGTTAATTCGGCATTATAAATGCCACGATAAATCTGCCAAAATTATACTATCAATTCCTCCTTATTTATCTAGTTGATTTATCAACCCCACATTCCACTTTGTGTCTGACCTCAGAATGACATACAAACATAATGAAAGTGAAAATTGAGGACACCTGCAGATATGGTTCACACTCTAAATCCATGACAGTGTGGGCATCGAGCATAGAAGAGCTCATGCCATGTGTTCTCCAGGGATCAAGGTGGCAACAGGTTGTCCCTGCAGCCAGGCCCTCACATTTGAAGGAGGAAACTGTCAAACTGTGATTCCTCTGGGCAACTCTTTGCTCTGCTGTAGAGAAAATCCAATTAGGGCATTGCCTGATTGGGTACATGGATTCTTGCCCTAATAGATAGGGATTATCTGCCAGGCCATGGCCTCCTTCTAGCTGCACTGCAGAGAAAAGCCAACAGATATTCTTCTCACACCAGGCTGGTAGCTTAATCTATTACTTTACATAGTGTCCAGGGCAGCCCCTGATTAATATGGTTCAGCCAGTTTAGGAATCCGGTTGGAGAGTGGGGGAATACTGCTGCCGTGCTCTCCAAATAATCCTGACTCTGAGATAGCAGAAAAAGAAAGGGTGCTTTAGAAAAAAAATAGGAACAGATAAATTGTCGGTAGAGATGAATATTTCTAAGTGTTCATACAACAGGCAGACCTCCCTTCCTGCCCACTTGAGATCTTTCAGTGGTTGGCTTTGAAGTTAATTTTTATCTTGGGCTTCTTAGACCTCCATCAGTAAGACGGGATGACTTTACAAGGAGAACTGGTCCTGCTAGCTTTGAGCGGCTTCTGTGTAATTTTAGGCAACAAGGAATACGCTCCACAATGCAGTGTGGGAGGGAGAGCACCTGACTGTGAGTCACAAGACCGGGGTCTGGCGGAGCCTCCACGGACAACAACAGAGTCTCCATCTGGGTCGATTTCTGCATCTTCAACATGGGGTTGATGGGCTACTTTCTGCCATATCCAAAGGAAGTACCTTGGGAAAATATTCTAAGAGAGTTCAAACAATTTATAATATTTTGGAAGAGAAACAGAGACTGTTAAGGTAAGCCAAGGGGCATAGGCTCTTTGCACATGGAGGTGGAGAATGGAGCAGTTAGTCAAACAGTTACTACAAAAACCACTCCGGCCTGCCACAGAGAAGGGCAAACAATACTCACACACTTACCAACACTTATCTCACTAACCTGAGAATTTCAGATCAAAGGAAATTCTTGATCTGATTAATTACCTGAAGTATCCAGATAATTCCCTTAAAAATCTCAATTTCACATCGGTAGGGATAACCTCAATAAGGACAATATTCTCTTTTAAGGAATGAGACACTAGACCTAAAACCACTTCTCTCCCTTTGAAGTTCATGTCTGAGGAAGACAAGTTTTATGCCATTTTCACCCAAATGGAACCTTAAGACTTCTGAAGACCACAGGAGCTATCTGGAGTGTAGCTAAGACTCTTCCAGAAAGCCTCTCTTCAAGTCATCTCTCTAGGGTGACAGACTGAACCCTGGGGGTTTCTGGGTGATCCTTGCACAGCATTAAACTTTAGTCCTGTGGTTGTGCTGCTGGGAGATATACATCAAGATTGCAATAAATTGCAATCCTTCAGGCTTAGACGAGCTTGGGGGGATTTTATTGTGGTGCTTAGTCTAATTTCTGGAAAGAGTTTGTGAAAGTTCTTCTCAAATCAATAGGTAGGATGAGAGAAAAGTACAACTTTGTACATTCAATTTAAATATTATTGGGGGAGGGAAAGGGAAATAATTCTCTCACTGTATCTTACTCTTTGATTCCAGAAATGAATCTACATTCTTAATTTTTCAAAGATATTTGAGACATACAAGTACATATACATATATTTCTCAATTTATGACTACCCTTAATTGTTGTTATAACTCAGGTATGTCATTTAGCATTCCTTAAGACAAATTCCTTATCTTCATAAGGTAGGTCATTTTAATAATGCATAAAAGTTATTGAGAATTTTAATCCAAAACCTTTATTTATGTTACAGCTTTACAGTAGCCTTGGGTAGAAGACAGGCAGTGCTTCATATTTATGACTACAAGATGTTAAATGTAACTTCCTGAGTATAACCTAGTTGCCTAGGAAAAATAAAATGCTGCTTCTAGAAGCACCTCTGTTAAAGTGTCTTATGTTGAGGAGAAATTGACTGAACAAATGTGACAATGCAAGAAAAAAAAAAGTGGCAGTACCAACTCCATACCTAATGATACTACTATTTGATAAGACTTGGGCTCTGAGTGTCAGCCTTCCATGGCTCCTGTAATCTGTCAAATTCACCACCAAGTCTCATAAACTTGGGAATCCAAACTTTCTTATAATTTATTGTATAAGTCTTAACCTACACAGAGATCAGTCTCCCCTTTGGCCTAATGTTCTGTCCTTTCATCCAAGCAGTGGTTTTGCCCTTCCCCTAAGAGACAGGCTCTCCCTTCAGCTGCTGAATCAGGCCAAACAACCCTACACCCACCTCTCCCACCCTCAGGAGAGCACACTCATGCTGGGTTCATCCTGGACCCTGATTCAGAGCAGGAGCAACCCAATATTACACAGGAAACCACAGCAGCAAGAGAGAGAGAAAAAAAAAAGGTCTCCTGGCCTACAGTGCCCTAGCCCTGTTCAGTAAGGTTTTCTTAAAGATACAACTTGAAGCACACTAAGAATCCAGCATTACATGTAACGCCCAGAATTCCAGACCAACAAACACTGATTCATTTTACAGATTCAAGGAAAAACAGGACGCAGGAGGATATGTGAAAATCAAGGATCTTGTTCAAAAATATAATGTTCTGACTGCAGAAAGTAAGTCAAAGCAACATGACTATACATCAGGTTTCATAATTCTTAATATTCGAGGAAAAATACCTTCTTAGACCTACACGACTCCAAATTAAATATATAGGTATATATGTAAATCTCTATGTATCTGTGTATCTTGACCCCTTATAGTTGAATATCAGGCTTAAACAGGGCTTAGCACACAAGCTCAAACACTGACCTACAGGCCCATTAAATCAGTATTGATATTTGCAAGATCTGAACAAAATGAGAAGAAAAATTTAGTGTGTGTGTGTGTGTGTGTGTGTGTCGTTGTAAGCTTTCTCTTTTCCTTACCCAAAAAGACTTACTCTTTATTATGTCCTTCCTGTGTTTTTTTTTTTTTTTTTGGTAAAATTATCTCTCTTTTATGAAATGATGCTCATAGTAGAAAATGGTTTTGCTTTTTTGAATTTGCTTGGTTTGTTTTTCATTTGGCAAAATACAATGTTGAAAACTTGATATGAGTGTCCAAGTTTGGGGAGTAGCATAGGTATTTTACTGATCCTTGAAATCCTTTCGTCTGGGATGTAAGACCCAGACCACATACAGCGGACTCGATCTGATGTTTAAATGCTTCTTAATAACCCGCACTCATCAGTCCTAGTTCTGGCTCCTGCAGCCACGTGGTTGTCCTTCTTCCACATGAAAGCCCTTTTTATAGTTGAAGACAGTTCCTGTGCTGCCCCTAAAATCTTTTTTGTTCACAATAAAAACAAAAACCAAAAATAACACCTTTTATTGTCTTCAACTATCCTTTTGAGCCAGACCTCTAAAAAGAGCTTGTCAAGAGGAAGAAAAAACTTGAAAGAAATATGTATATACTGTTGTTATTATTTTTGTTATCATTTAAAGAAGGAGTCACATCTTTTTCTATGTTTTATAAATGAGGAAACTGAATCCAATGGTTAAGAGACAATCGAGATCAAACAGCTTGTAAGTTACATTCGGAATATGGTAAAACAATATGCCTTGCCCTTGATAAATGTATGCATGAAGACCAAGGACACAGAGAGTAGCAGATGTATATAAATTAATTCAACAAACATTTTCATCGTGTAAACTACACCATGCCTCGCTATAGCAGCAAGCTTACAAAGAACATGGAAGCGTCCCTGCTTTTGAGGAGCTCACAATCATGACACAGTATGTAAATGAAACAGTGAAAGTAGGGACTTCCCTGGTGGCGCAGTGGTTAAGAATCTGCCTGCCAATGCAGGGGACATGGGTTCGAGCCTTGCTCCGGGAAGATCCCACATGCCACGGAGCAACTAAGCCCGTGCACCACAACTACTGAGCCTGCGCTCTAGGGCCTGCGAGCCACAACTACTGAGCCCACGTGCCACAACTACTGACGCCCGCCCATCTAGAGCCTGTGCTCCACAACAAGAGCAGCCACCAACCACAATGAGAAGTCTGCGCACCGCACCGAAGAGTAGCCCCTGCTCACCGCAACTAGAGGAAGCCTGCATGCAGCAACAAAGCTCTAACGCAGCCAAAAATAAATTTATAACAACAAAAAAAAATCAGAAAAGTATTTTAAAAAAACAGTGAAAGTATGAAAAAAATTGCATGAGAAAATAGGAACAAAAACAACTAAGTGAAAGTATGAAAAAAATTGCATGAGATAATAGGAACAAAAACAACTAACTTGACTTGGGAGAGCTGGAAAGTCACAAGAGAGGACGTGATATTTAGGCTAAGGCCATGAAGGATGAGTAGAAGTTTGCCAAGGAGCATGAACCATTACCTAAGATATTTCCTACAGAAGGAAGAGCATGTTTGGAGGGGAGATATGAAGAGTTCAGTTCCAGAGTTGAACTTCAGGTAACTTGGAGACATCCAAACAGGATAGCCAGGAGGCAATTACACCATGGAAAAGAAAACTGAAAAAACAGACTTAGGAGATGCCTGCATATAGACTGTAGAGCTGGAAAAAACCTTTTTCACTCTTCTACTAAATTGCAAAATGCTTTGTATAAAAGCTTAGAATGAATTACTTTTAGCTCTATGATCCAAGAGGGTTTTCTTTTCTGAATCCTGGTGCAGAAACCCATTTTCACTGGTAGTGATGAAATGAGAAAGAGAATAGGAAAAGTATCCTCTAAAGGGGTGAGTTTCAACAGTGTGAGAATAAAGTTATTCACCATCAAACTGTCTCTTTAACTCATAGCTACATACTGTTAATCTACAGCCAATGGGTTCTCAGGGCTTAGAGAATATTTACTGTAGTTTGTCATTCTAGCAAAACAGAAGTGAAGGTTTAGCCTTAGCTTTGAAATTCCTTAATATTGCCTGCCTAAAATTATTTCCAGGTAAATATGGAAGTGACTTCTGGAGGCTGATAAGCACTCTGTGATTTTTTTTTTTTTTCCATCCTAGCAGAGATAGGTAGCTTGGTTTAGGTCTCCGTAGATTTGAAGCATGTCTGAGAGATACCGACGTACAGATTTGCCATCATTAACTCTGTCTTTAAAGGCAGATGGGTGGTGGGACAGAGAAGGCTGCCAAGGAGCCACTGTGTGCCAAGAAGCATCACTCTGATAACTGTTCTGTTAAAGTGAAGGGAGCTGGCTTATACCAGGGTTACTCTGCTGTGAGAAAGGCTGCACACAACAGGCTGCACCTGCATGAGACAGTTCTGGCAGGATCTCTTCAGCCTGGTGTTCGCCGAGCCTGCCTCCTGCATGCTCCGTCCAACAACCACAAATTCCACTCCCGGTGTCTCCTGGAATGGAAGCTTGGACCTCATCATCTTAGCTTTAGCTACACTTACACACAATGCCATGCACATCGTAGTAGCTCCGTAATTATTTTCTGTTTGATGATAAACGCAGCCAACGACAGTCACAAATTTAAAAAAATAAATTTGAGTCAACCCCACCTAGCAACACTGCCTGCCCACACGCTTAGGATCCGTATGTGGAGGTCTTCAGAAGACACGATCCAGAAAACTTCCTGCCGGCATTGTTTGCTCCTTCCTTCTTACGCATCCCTTGAAAGTTTCAACTTGAAATTTTGAATACTAACCTGGATAACCAATTGGGCTTATTTTAACCTCTAATACTACATTTCAACTTACTGAACAAAATGATCTCTCTCTGTCCTGAGGCTTCTATTTTGAGTTTTCTCTTGGCACCATTTAAGCATGCACTTAAAACTGGGATTTTTTTGAGCTTGGATGAGATGCAGAATAATTTTCTGTTATGCATGAGTGAGAGGCAGGAAAAATATTTCAGAGAAAGAAAGCTCTCTCTAAGTGGTTGTAAGAATAATTTTGGAAAGAACTGATAGAGAATTTAATTTTAGCAGCATTAATATGTGGAACAAAATACTAAAATATCACTTCCCTTCTTTGTGGTATATTGCTAATCACACGTAACACCTGTGATTAATATATATTTTATTTGCATCTAAAGAATTCTCATCTATATGCCTGCATTAAGAGCCTCCATTAAAAATACAGAGCTTCAAAATTTAAAAAACCCAAGACTTAGATACAATCCATTCAAGAATATTGTTCTCTGGGGCTGCTGTTGGTCAGCCTCCCTCCAGTTTAATCTGTCTCTCAGCAAAAATGCCAAGACAGTTCCAGGGAATATTACACTCAAAAATATTGCTTCTATATATATTGGCAGGAAGCATGTCTGGGAAGGAAAATCATCTTGTCCTAGAAGGCTGCAGAAACTGTCCTGTGAAAAACAATGAAGTAAATCCAACGTGGCAAACCAAAACAATGAAAGTAAAGGTGCATTTTATAAAGGCTTTCAAAGCAAATTTGGTTTCCTTTCGAAAATTTTTGAGTCCTGCATAGACTCTACTCCTTAAGGCTGGAAAAGAAATAATTTCTCTCTGTCTTGTTATGAACCCTTCAGAGGAAAATCTGAGCAATAATTTGTGGTATTGTGGGATAATCCATTTTAAAACTAATTGTGAAAGCAAGGCCATAATTTAAAGAAAATCAATGGATAGGTTCCCCGGGAGCTAATCCTGGAACTGATGTATTCCTTGTTCTCTTTCTCCTTGACTTCGTTGTCCCACTAAACACAGCTGGAAATCTTTGCCCCCTGAGCCTCTGGTCACAGCACTTGCCTTATTCTTTTCTTTCCTCCCCATCTTCACTCTGTTACCTACGGTCCCACGCTGATCATTAATTCACATCAAGGTCTCCGTTTATGTAAAGTTATGAGAATCCATCTCTTGAATTTTCCACGGCAAATCTAATGCCCAAACCTGGTGTCCCTGGGACTGCTGCAGTTCTGGCAAGCCACACATACCTTTCCAATGACACAGGCAGCTAATTCTCTCCCACTTATGCCCTGTTATCCAGTTATCCAGTTAGACATCAACTTTCCTAAATTCTTCCACTGTAATATCACCTAACAATGTTTATTTCTGGGTGATGGGATTTTACAATAAATACATATTAATCATTTAAACACACACAATTGCATCTTTAGTATACATATAGACAAACATTTTCCTACATAACCGTATCTTGTGTCTGTCTCTTCTTATCTCAATACTAAGCTTTGTGTTTCTCTTTACTTCATTCCTAAGCTCATCTCACTTGTCCTCAAAACCTCACTTCTGACTTGGTTAAGAAGATGGAAGGCTTCCAAAGTGTGTTTTCCCTATTTCCATTCTTACAAACCTCAGAATTTCCCAGGATACTCAAATATTCCTCCCTTGTGTTTTCTAATTGGCCTTGATTCTTTGCCTTTATATATGTTCTTGGATTTTGGCCCATCGATTGAATATCTCCTATCTCTCTCTGGCATCTTCCACCTCTTTCTGGAAAAAAAAAAAAAAAATCAACTTCTCCTGTACCCACAACATTATCATAAGTCATCTGAGAAAAAAGGGCCTTTTTTAGCTGTGCTAATCTCTCAAGCTACCAGGCCAATCCCTCTTTCCCTCACACCATTCTTGTTGAGAGAGGTTTGCTTTCCCTCCCTAACTTCCCACTGATTCCTCAACCCGCTGTACTATTTTCAGTTTTTAGCACCCTACTGAAATAGCTGTCTTGAAGATTATCATTTAACTCCCCCAAAACAAATGCAATAGCCTCACTGCAGTTCTTAGCCTTCTTGGCTTCTCTAATACATTTGTCACCACCAACAACCCCCTGATTCTCAAAATTCTCTCCTCCCTTGGCCCTGTGGCTCTCCAGTCCTCTGAGTTCCTTTCTATTTTCTTGACACATATCAGATTTCCCTTTCTGGCATGTCTTCCTCTTTCTATCCCGTAAATATAGATTTCCCCCAAGGTCCCATTGTTAACCCCTTACCTTCTCTCTATATATTCTTTTTCAGGTCCATTCATTGGCTCACGTGTGACTGGCTAGCAAATTTGTATCTCTTACTTCTCTCTTGAAATGAAGATTCGGTTTCTAACCACTTTCCAGACAGCTCTAATTCGTCTTTTGCAGGCACCTCAAACTCAACTGTCCAAAATGTAGCATAACATCCTCCGTGTAAATTTCCTCTCCTTGCTTGAAGTTACTGTTTTATCCATATTCTTCCATGTTAAAAAACGATCGAATGGGATTGTTCTATTTACTCAACTGTTTCTTCATAGATATTTTAAGTGATCCTCATTACTGGAATATCTTTCTTCTTTCTTTCCAGCAATCCAGATGCTGTGCAGCTTTTCAGATCTTGATGTCGAGTCCCTACTGTACTACGACCTGACCACTTCTCTCCTCTGACACCTGTGTCACTTAGGGTCCGTTGCTGTGATTGAACATTTAACAATTTATTACTTGTGACTCATTTATTTTTGTATCATACTTTCTTTAACTTTTTATGTGTCTATATTTCATTTACTCAATTAGATTGTAACTTATTTCAAAGCATGGTTCATTTATTACCTTTCCTCAATCTGTCTCCCTCATTCGTGTGTTAAAAACATGTTTGTGGGTATGGACTATATGCCAAACACAATGTTAGATACTGGAGAAAAATATATATGACATATTCCAGGTCATAGAGGAATTTACCATCTAATGGAAGAGCCAGAAATAAAAATAAATAGGTATAGCAATGTGATGAATGTGTGTTAGAGCTTTGTGTGGTCTACTTTGGGAAAACAAGAAAGAATGGCCTTGAGGGATTAAAAATGATCCCAGAAGACACTACCTGGCTTTATTCTCAAAGGAGGAATAATAGTTAAGAAGGTGGACAAAAATGAAAGGGCATTCCAGACAGAGCAAATATAAATAGTTAAGAAAAAAGATAGTTTATTTGTAGGACACAAGTAATGAGGTATGAGTAGACTGGGGAAGTGACAGGACTTTGGAAAGACAAGAATCACCAAAGGTTTTAAATATCGAACTAAGGGGTTGACTCAATCCTGGAGACAATGAAAAGCCATGGGGAGATTTTTTAATATAGCTTTTTATTTAAGTCAGACATACACACAGGTATATAACTCATACATCCACAGCTCAATGAATTTTCACAGAGCAAACATACCTATTTAGCCAACACCTAGATTTAGAAACACTACCAGAACCCATGGAAAGATTTGAACCAATGGAAATATATTATCAGACTTGCACTTTGAAAGATCTTTCTGGTGCATTGGAGGAAGAAACTGTTTGGCAGGGATTTTTTTCCCCGAAGTTCCTGAATCATTTCTTCTCCCCTCCTTGAGATAGAGCCCTGAAGCTAATTTGCGAGGTAAATACCACTCACTTCTCCAAAGGGTCTCTCCAGATCAAGATGTCCAGAGTGGCCCCTGAGCCCAGACCCAGCAAATTAAGCACCAAGAGGGATTCCCCTCTACCCTTCCTCAAAGGTCCCCCAGCAAATTAGATGAATTCATCCAGGTGAGCTGCTGCAGCCCACTGCATCCCCTGTTGGGAACTGGAGGCACCCAAAGGGGTTAGGCAAGAGGTCCTGCTAGAGTTGCCAAAATGTGTTAGCTGAAAACCGGGTTCACCTCTTAGTGGGTGTTGAGCCAAAAGACACAACAAAGCCAAGGAGCAGGAGAAGGAAGGATGTATTACTTGCAGCAAGTAAGGAGAACACTGGGGATCTTTCCCAAAGCAGTGTCTCCTGTCTGACAGGGATTTAGATTGTAAAAGCACAAAATCATAAAGGCTTTAAAGTAGTGGCGTTGTGAATGGAGAGGAAATATTTAAGAGGCAGAATCAATAAGATGAGAGGCAGTCTTTCAATAGACCGTTATGCCCATATGTACCAATAATGCCCATATGGGGCAGCGCACTCTCTGGTTCTTTGGCAAAGACCCTGTTTAGTCAGGGTTCTCCAGAGAGATAGAACCAATAAGAGTGTGTGTGTGTGTGTGTGTGTGCGTGTGTGTATGTGTGTAGGAGGCAAGGAGGGAGGGAGGGAGGAAGGGAGAGAGAGAGAAGGGAAGAGATTTTTATTATAAGGAATCGGTTCACATGATTATGCAGCTGTGGAGGCCGAAAGGTCCCAAGATCTGTCGTGATCACCTGGAGACCCAGGAGAACTGAAGGTATACATTTTCTCTAAGTCTGAAGGGCTGAGAACCAGAGAGCTGATGGTATAATCCAGTTTGAAAGCAGGCAGGCTCAAGACCCAGTTCTAAGGCAGGAAAAGACGGATGTCCCAGCGCAAGGTAGTCAGGCAAGAGGAGTTCCCTCTTACTCAGGAGAAGGTGTCTTTTCTCTCTATTCTTGCCTCCACCTGATTGAATGTGATCCACCCACTATAGAGAGGACAATCTCCTTTACTCTGTCTGCAGATTCAAATGTTCATCTCATTCAAAAACACCCTCCCAGACACACCGAGAATAATATTTGAGAAAATGTCTGGGTACCCCACGGCCCTAGCAAGTTGACACGTAGAATTAACCATCATAGAACCCTCTGTGCTGATTGTTCCTTGAATGAGCACTAGAAGAATTGGGCTCTGTGCCTTTCTTCTTGTTCCGCCTCTGTTGCTGGCTGTGTTTTTGTTTGACATATTCTTTCTTTAGATGGTCTAGCAGCCTTTCTCTCTCTTTAGAGTAACTTTCAATAACTACTCTTGTCGCTTAACCACCTCTACATCAATTCCCATGATTAGGAGACTCATATTGTCCACCCATCCACACTCCCATACTAGCGGGTTGGCCAAAAAGTTCCTTCGGTTTTTAAGTAAAAATAAAAGACACATTTTAAATTTTCACCAAGAACTTTATTGAACAACATATTCACCGTTTTGTTCCACTACCTTCTGCCATTTTTCAGGCAACTTCGTAATTCCATCTTCCCGAAACTGTTCCAGTTGCCTTTTACAGTCTTCCAGGGAATTGAACTTTTTCCATTAAGAGAATTTTGTAAAGACCAAAATAAATGGAAATCCGAAGGTGCACTGTCTGGTGAATACGGCAGGTGAATCAGAACTTCCCAGCCAAGCTGTAACAGTCTTTGCCTGGTCATCAAAGAAACATGCGGTCTTGTGTTATCCTGATGGAAGATTATGTGTTTTCTGTTGATAATTCCCGGCACTTTTCATTGAGTGCTGCTTTCAGTTGGTCTCATTGGGAGCAGTACTTGTTGGAATTAATCATTTGGTTTTCCGGAAGGAGCTCATGAGAGAGGACTCCCTTCCAATCCCACCCTATACACAACATCACCTTCTTTGGATGAAGATCGGCCTTTGGTGTGGTTGGTGGTGGTTCATTTCGCTTGCCCCATGATCACTTCCATTCCACACTATTGTACAGTATCCACTTTTCATCACTTGTCACAATTTGTTTTAAAAACGAAATGTTTTCATTACGTTTAGGCAGAGAATTGCCTGCAGAAATACTGTCAAGGTTTTCTTCCCTTAATTTATGTGGAACCCAAACATCAAAGCGATTAGCATAAGCAAGCTGGTGCCAATGATTTTCAACGCTTGATTTGGGTATTTTGAGTATGTCGGCTATCTCCCGCGTGGTATAACATTGATGGTTCTCAATTAATGTCTGGATTAGATCGCTATCAACTTCAAATGGTCTACCCGACCGTGGAGCATCCGTCCAGCGAGAAAGCTCCAGCATGAAACTTCACAAACCACTTTTTAAAATTTATTTATTTATTTATGTCTGCCTCGGGTCTTCGTCTCTGCGCGGGTTTTCTTTAGTTGCGGCGAGCGAGGGCTACTCTTCATTGTGGTGCGTGGGCTTCTCTCATTGTGGTGGCTTCCCTTGTTTCAGAGCATGGGCTCTAGGCATGCGGGCTTTAGTAGTTGTGGCACGTGGGCTCAGTAGTTGTGGCTCGTGGGCTCTAGAGCGCAGGTTCAGTAGTTGGGGCACATGGGCTTAGTTGCTCCGTGGCATGTGGGATCTTCCTGGACCAGGGCTCAAACCCGTGTCCCCTGCATTGGCAGGCAGACTCTTAACCACTGCACCACCAGGGAAGTCCCGCAAACCACTTTCGACACGTTCGATCCATCACAGCACCTTCTCCATACACTGAACAAATCTTTTCTTGCGTTTCAGTTGCGTTTTTACCTTTCTTGAAATAATAAAGCATACTATGCCGAAAATGTTGCTTTTTTCTTCCATCTTCTGTGTTAAAATGGCTACACAAAAATTCACCAATTTTGATGTTTTTTTTTAAATGCACACTATCACAGCTGTCATAATACAATCTAACAAAATTGTTTCAAATGAAGTTAAAGAAAACTAAGTGCTACTAGAATCATCTTACAGAAAAAACTGAATGAACTTTTTGGCCCACCCAACACTTCTATCTGGTATACGTGCCAAATGATAGAATAATTATTATTATTAATATGTATATTATTATAATAAGGATAATAAGAGAAAGGATATATAGAAAACAGAGGAAGTAATACATGTGTGAAAACAGAAGTGCCCTTTCTTAGCTGTAAATCAGTTTTTAAAATGTTTATTGCTATGAATCTGAACAGGTAACATATATTTAGTTTACTGCTTCTATTTTTTTTAAATTTATATTATTTCTCAAAGTAAAGGCATTGTCCAGGGCCTTTGCACATACAGTTCTCTTCACCTGAACATTTTTTCTAGGTTTATTGAGATACAATTGACATATAACATTGTATAAGTTTAAGGTGTACAATGTAATAACTTTATGTAAGTATTGTGATATTAATTCTATTTTAATTATCTGTTTAATTGATCTTAAAATATCTTGGGCTTCCCTGGTGGCCCAGTGGTTGGGAGTCCGCCTGCTGATGCTAGGGAACGCGGGTTCGTGCCCCGGTCCGGGAGGATCCCGCATGCCGCGGAGCGGCTGGACCCGTGAGCCATGGCCGCTGAGCCTGCGCGTCCGGAGCCTGTGCTCTGCAGAGGGAGAGGCCACAACAGTGAGAGGCCCGCGTACCGCAAAAAAAAAAAAAAAAAAAATCTTGACCTCAGCTGCTCTCTCTCTCTTTTTTTAAAATGTCTCTAGCCTTCTTATTTCTTCTTGGTAAATTTTTAACTTTTATCATGCCTGGAAAAAGCTCTGGAATGAAACACACTCAGTGATGGCCGTTCTGGAACACTACTCTCCTTGGTTGTCTGCCTGCTTATCTGACCACTGTTTTTATCTTTCTCCCCCGGTACTCTCTTTCCCACTCCCTAAACATTCATGCTTGTAAGCTTCTCTCGTTGGCTCTTAGCTCTTCTCAGTTCGTGGTTCTCCTTGAATAACTAATCTACTTTCATTGCTTCAACAGAGTGTTAGGGTCCTCTGAGAAGCAAAATCCAAGATGCAAAGGAAAGTAAGAAGGGAGCTGGTAGAGGCTGAAAAGCTGCCAGACTGCGATGCCAGTCGGAACCTAAGTGAGGCACAGAGAGGGAGGGAAAGTCGGGTGGAAGCATCCTGGAGGGCTGTGCAATTCTGTGAATGTTTGCCAAGGTCACTGGAGAGTCCGCAAACCAGTCACTTATCAGAGGAGCCCCCATTTCCCTTCTGCATCCATTCATTGCCTGGGAGCTGTGCGTGGGAAAGTTGGCCTTGGTGCAAATACGGGAAGTATTTCAAAGTGTAGCAGCTGGAGCCATTGGTCAATTACACTCCCTACAGTCAGTGATATAAGGAGAGCATTGCACAGCTGCCACAAACCACCACCTCACAATTCCCAAAGTCTAATCTCCAGCCCTGGCTTCTATTCTAAGCATTAGAATCATAATCTTTTTTTTTTTTTTTTTTTTTGCGTTAAGTGGGCCTCTCACTGTTGTGGCCTCTCCTGCTGCGGAGCACAGGCTCCGGACGCGCAGGCTCAGCGGCTATGGCTCACAGGCCCAGCCGCTCCGCAGCATGTGGGATCCTCCCGGACCGGGGCACGAACCCGTGTCCCTTGCATCGGCAGGCGGACTCTCAACCACTGCGCCACCAGGGAAGCCCCAAAATCATAATCTTGCTTTTTCCACCAATTATCTTCAACAGATGCCCCATATGAACCTCATTAATGTGCACAATAAATCATTATTGAGTCCCTATTATATGCCAGACATTGTACTCTTCTGAAGAAGCTGGACAAGGGGATAAACATGTAATAAATAAATTATAAGTCACTTGTTCTCTCAACAAGTATTGACTGTGTACCTATTGTACACCAGGCACTGGGGCAAGGTCCAGAGCTACAACAGTGAATAAAACATGATATGTGCCCTAAGGACCTCACAGTCCAGTTGGATAAGCTGAATTAAAAACCACATAATTATGATACAATGTAGTATGTGTAATAGGAAAGGCATAATCTATGTCTTGAAGTATAAATAGGAGGTGTCCACATGGATAAGGGGAAGGGCAGGGTTTCTTAGGTTCTTAACGGCATTAGCAAAGATGCATTCACAAGTAAAGGTATGGTGTGTAAGGAACTACATGGTCTTATTGTTGTAATTGGCTATTTTGATAAGTGAAAAATAATAAATACCGGAGTTGAATGTTTGCCAAGTAAATGAAAGACTATGGAGGGAGAAAGGAGGTATGGGAAAGATATTTAAGAGATACAATTGTGAGGATTTGGCGACAGACTGGATTTAGGATGGCAGAAAAGAAGAATCTTCCCAATCTCAGCATGTCCAACCCCTGTCTCACCTCCTATATTTTATCTCTCCCTGCTACCATCATGCACAAGGACGCTCCAGTTGGAAACTTCAGTGAGATCCCAACCCAGAGCCTGGCAGGCATGTGATAAATGCATAATGAGCAAACTACTTCATATCTATGAATCCAAGACATGAACTGGCATCATTGCCTATATCACCAGAGTTCTTAGCTGCAACCACAGAATCCATTCCAGAGAGCTTAAGCAGTAAAAGGATTTATTAAAGGGTATTAGGTAGCTCATAGGAAAAAAAGAGAGCTGGAGAATGACAGGAGGCTAAATTTTCAGGAAGAATGTTCATGACCAAACCACAGAACTGGCCTGAGGAGGAAATGGCCACCACCACCTCCAATGCTAAGTGTTAAACCTTGCAACTTGACCGAAATGGCTGCTACAGCTGGTACCAGGGCCACTTCTGTGTCAGGCATTTGGCCTGCCCAACACTGCTGCGGCAACCACTATCAAAACTGGGTACCACCCACAGCAGCAACAACCAAAGTCACACGTGGAGCCTGTCTCCTTTGGTTCTGGTATCAGTGGGTGTATCTTGTGTGGGTGTCACTGACTGGTGGAACCTGGATCACTTGCTTGAGTTTCAGCTGCAAAGGAGACTGAGACGCTTGAGTTTTGTTTTCAAAGTCAAAAATTCTATGTTGGAGAAGTGGGGTTCTTAATGTGGGAAATTTCCAAATATAGGAAGTAGTCAAGCTATGATGGGCAGCTCTACGCACGATGTGCTTAGCTTCACGCATCTTGTGATTTTTATGTAAGAATTAATATTGATGCCTATTTAGAAAAGGCACCAAGCAGACTGTCCCAAGTTAAAAAAGGAATATCCCTACCTTGAAGCACGCATTTCTGAAGCTTAGACTTCTTTAAAGGGCGTGAGACCATTTCGTACTGCAAACACAAGTAGTCTCACAAGTTTTGATTGCAACTAACATGTGACTTTTTTTACATAAATGGTTAGGCCTATGTTCCACAAAATACATTCCCCTTTTCCAGGCTTACAGGTTAGCTGACAATTTCTTCCATTTAGTGGGTTCCTTTATTTATCTTAGATTGAATAACAGTCTGTTTTCTTCTTCCTTCTTCAAATTGAACAGTTTGGGAGTGCAGTGTATCATTCCGCCAGCTACCACTGCTCGTTCTTGAATAAAATTTGCTCAGATGTTTTATGGTCTAAACAGGTACTTCCAGGAGAACTTTCTGTGATGATAGGAATGTTCTAAATCTGTGCTGTCTGGTCAGAAGGCACTACTGTAGTCACAGGAAGCTGTGGAGCCCTTGAAATATGACTGGTGACTCTATGGGACTGGATTTTTTATTTTATTTAATTTTAATTAATCTAAATTGAAAGTTAAATAGCTACATATGAATAGTAGCTAGTGAGTTGGACAATGTAGGTATAAACCTTCAATATTAGAAAATGACCTTAAATATTAAAAAATGATCCTAAGTTCTTCAATCCCCAACATTCTTTCCTTTACCTCTATTTATGCAAAATATTACTATCCCTGCTATCTGGAGTTGGGTCAGTTTCCTTTCTTTAAATTTTATTGACAGTCTTGACCTAGACTTGAATAACTGTCTTCATTATTGGAATCAGACAGAACTGGACACACTCCAAGTATATACAATCTGGATGATCTAGATAAGTGTGTAAAGGCCTCCTTGATCCATTCATTTCCAGCAGAAAATGAAGTCAATGATTAACAGTGAAGTGTGATTATACAAGCACATTCTGGGAAAGGTTATATATATACACGTTTTAACAATAGAGGGACGGATTATTCATACTGATTACAGGTGTGTCTTTAAAATCTAGTTATAGGGGAAAATGGCCGAATACTATCAGTGCAAATATGCATCATGATGGTTGTAGGATTAACCAAGTGACCTTTAACGAAAATAAATACATAATGATGAAACTAAACCAATCACAATCGATGCTAAAAAAAGAGAATGAAAATAAACGCCAAGTCTACATCTTATCTGTGTTGCAATTATCCTACGAAGTAACTATCACTCACAGGCAGGCTCAGTAAGAACCTGCTACAAATCCATCAATGCATGGCCGCCAGAATTCATAGCAAAACATAGATAGGATTTTAGTTTAGTTTAGTTTATAAAATTTTAGAACTCACTTGAGAGGACAGTCAAATTGAATACAAATATACCATCCACGTAAATTGTATCATTCACCTGGAAAAACTGAAGGAAGGTTGCGCTTTGCTTTCGATTGGTTCACAGCCCAAAGGACTCTCACACTTTGAGAATCCCCTCTCTAGTCATTGAACGTAGACTCTTTGTTCTCTGCCACCGTGTTCCTCCACATGGGTCACAGTCCGCCGAATTTAAATAGATAAACAAGCAGATAAATAAGTAAGGATCAGTTACATGATGTTTAACTGGACTGGATATTAAAAGGCGTTCATATCTACATTGAGATTTTCCTCATCGTTCTAAAATATAATCATTTCCATCATGAAAGCCCTCTTGATCCTTACACATGAAATCAGGGGGAAACAAAGTAAAGGAAATTGGAAAGCTGAGACGGGTCAGCAAGAAGGTCTCCTTTGGAGCGTGGAGAAAGTCGTCAAAGCAAATGTAACCTCCCAAGTATACCTGAGTCCAGGTCTGTCCTGTGACATCCTTAAGGGAAATCAGATCTCCCAGACAGAAAATCATTCACTTATTCAACAGTATTTACCTGGTCCTGCTTAGCAACCTTATCCTAGATGTATGAAAACAGAAAAGCTTAAACACTACCTTCCAGGGATTACAATCTATTCAGTGAGACTAATTCATCAGACTCATTCTGAACCTAAAGTGATAAAATATAGTTCATCTTAGCATTAGGCAATGCTCTTATTTTTTAGGGTAGCATGTCACATCCAAATATTCCAGAAGTTTCTATTCATTTAACTATTTTTGTATTATTACAGTACTGAATAAAAACAGGTTAAGAAATCATTTATCCACAGCAATAATGTTAACAGCATTATGATAATTATGGTGATAATTCTATGAAAAATAAATATGTAAGCCATCCCTAAACATCCAAAACATTCATAAGTCATGTGGAAATCAGATTCTCTTATTTTTGAAGAGCAATGTAAAAGTCAATGTATCAAGAAGAATAGTTCCACCACCTGAGGTGGAGATCTTCTCTAGAAAAATAGAACATTAAACTAATCTTAATATTTCTATGAACCAAAAATAAAAAGATAGTGTGTCCAATCTGAAACATAAGCAAAAGATTTGTTTAACCCTCCTGAATCTAAGTTCCTCCAGTCAACTCAATAGTGTGAACTACTTGTAAGCCTTTTCACCCAACAGATCCTTTCAATGCCTGGAAGTAGGGAAGAGTAAACCAATAAATTAATTTTAATGCTTCACATTATCCCTGGGAAAATCCTTAGAAAGTTTTCTGTGACACATCCATGATAGATTCCAAAATATACTGTTAGTATAGTACAAACTCATTTATACAAATAGATTATAACTTAACATGATTTCTGTATTTAAAAACATGCATATCCATTTAAAAACATGGATTTAAAATCATGTATTTAAAAACATGGACCACCTTAGAGTGGTCCCCAGAGGGACCACTCCTCATACACTCACACATGACGTAAATTCCAGCTTTGGAAGTAGTCACAAGCAAATCTTTTCAGCCCTTCTTCCATATACATTCAGATTCTACAGAGGTTATCTCCAAAGAGAGGTGCTCATACCCCTGAGGACTGTATGAGAAGGAAATATTAGAATACCTACTTATGTGTATACAAAAAATAAGAAATAGATTGTTACTAATATCTTCCATACTAGGTCCCTCACTTGGTTCACTCGTTAGGTGGTCACATGAGTGTACAACACCAGAGGTGTCCAGAGGGAAGTAGAGGAGTTCCATGATACCGAAGAATTGGTATTGGCAACCTCACCCAATCTCTGCTTCTAGCAAACTTCAGTAAGTTGTAGTTTACATGTGCTAAGTGTCATTAAAAGTATTTTATCTTCATTAGTAGACTCCTAGGCACTGGAGTCTAGCTGTTAAAAGGAGAGTCTCTAAAGCCAAAATGGCTAGGGTCAGATCCTGCCTGACTTGGAACAAGTTTCTTGTTAACTTGTCTCTGCCTTAGTTAATCTCATCTGTAAAATGGGAATGAAACTGAATTGATAATGTATGTAATTATGAGATTAACTGAGTTAATATTTGTAAAGCGCTTAAAACAGTGCCTGGAGAATAGTAAGCTCCATATAAATCTCTGTTAAATAAATATGTACTCATGAGACAAGGAGTGTCTGTGAACATATTTTGTGCTGCAGAGAGGTTCATGGTTACCCCATGGCAAAACATTTCAAACTGTTGTCAAACTTAAAGGTGAATTATATAGTTTTCTTTTACAGAGAAGAAATGTTTTCCAAATTTGCTGATCTTTTCTGTGAGGATCTGGGGGAGACAAGTAGAGAAACCCCAATTGCCCATCCAGACAGGTCAAATACAAGAGGCAGACAATAATCAGGATGGATGTGCCCTAGTCAATATCCTGTTTGACCAATGTGGAGCATCCTAGTAGATATGAAGAAAAAGAAAATTTGCTTAACTTTTCTGTGATAGATGCCGGTCAGTAGTAAGCCTCCTACGAATATTAAGACAAAACAAAATGAAATGAATCTGTCCCATCAAGGTGGAGGTGAGATTTTAGCAATAAGTAAGAAAGTAACTGCTTCTTTTTGAGTACTATGGAAACAGCCTTCTGAAAATGGGTGTTTAAAAATGTTTAGATCAGTGTGTGATTTTGTTTGAAAATGATGTGTCATTCATTAACATTTTTATTTCTACACACACAAAAAATCTTGGAAACAGAATTTTCTAACTCATTACAAAAATATGGAGTTGCCTTGGAGTTTGGAAATGTTTGAAAAAACTTAAAAAGCAAAAAAATCCCATTTTTACTTCATATTTTTATTTATTTTTAAGTAGTGTTTCTTTTATCTTTGTCACATTCTTTTTAAATTTTACCTTTATGTATGCTTTATGCCCATAATATGTTTGTCAAGAAGGAATATGTATATAATTTGTAAATAAATAATTAAGGGTTATATGATGAAAATATTTTTACTGCTATGGGTACATGATTTAAAAAAAAAAAAAAAAGACTACCATTCTACTACCTAGAAATGGTCATTCTTGAGCACCTGCTGGGTGACAGAAATTTATCATATTAACCTTACTTAATCTTCACGATAAGTCTAAGAGATAGGCGCTTACATCATTCCTATTTTACAGAATAGAAAACTAAAGTTAAAAGAAGTAAAATAATTTCCCTGAAGTCATAGAGCATGCAAGTGATTGAATCAGGATTGCAACACGGTTTTATCTGACTCCAAGGACATAACCATGCTGCTTCTCCACTTTCCTAAATACAAAAGGATTGTGCTGATACCACACAGCAAAATAACTTGAACAGAATAATAGCAGAAAATTCAGACTGGTTAACCTAAAGAAAAGATATTTAAAAGATATTTTGGTTACATATATACAGACAGTCTTTAACTTTCAAATGGTTTGTGCTCTAAACTGGGAAATCATTTGTCAGGAACGTAAATAGAAAGCATTTTCTTATAGAAACAAAACTAAAGATAGCAGCTGAATTTCTGGAATATACACAATCCTATTCTTCTCATAACATGTCTGAATTATTAGATATTAGCAGTGAGAAATAGCAGAAAACCAAACTTCTGCAAATGTCAGAAACTGAACACACACATAGAATCAGAATATTGCTGCTTAAGGAAAAACACGTTCTAAAGGACTGTGATAAGGTATAGGGAAATTTTGTGCATGTTTCCAAAGCAATAGTTCCTTCTTTTCATGGACTTCAGAAGTTAATGGTATCAGTTCTTTACAAAGCCTAATTTAATTTCAAAGTATATACATTTAATGTTCTTGATAGAGGTGTATAATCAGTGTCCTCTTACTTTTATCAGAATTGATTAAGTCTGTTTTCTGAGCTAAGGAAAAATGGGCAAATGGGCAGAGAGAAAGAAAGAGGGGTTGAGAGCTCAATTTTCCTGAGATAAAGTTAGCAGAAAAAGAGAATAGGAAGATTAGCAATGACGTGTATATTTGTAAAACACACTGTCTTCGATAAAAATGGCATGGGCTGGAGAAAAGAGACACAGCATGGCAAGTGCTTATTCAAACCCATTCACTGTGGTTCTGCTAGGTGCCAATTTTGCTGTTATATTATGATCTTGTTTAATGTTTTTGGATGAGGTAGGCCCTCCTTCCCCTGAGATTGCCAGGAGCTTGGTCGCTCCAGGGCAGTTCGGTTGTGGTGGTGACTGGGAGGGATAGGCATCAGATGTCTTGAACGACAGATGTCAGGTATGTTGATTGCAAGAACATTCTCAAGGTGGCTTTGAGAGCAGAGAATGACTAACGACCAAATTATGAGTCCAGAGTTTTTAATTCAAGAAGCACTTAAGATGCAGCATTATTCTTTGGGGCAATGAATTAAATTCAGCAACCTCCACTGAGAGAAATATTCAACTAATCACTCTGTGAAATCTCCCAGGATTCTCTAGCTCCAAAGAGGAAGAACATTAGAATTGGAATACTTTACAGAGAATAATTCTTTCTCATCTTTACGAGGAAAATGTTTTCTATATTTTCGGTCAGCTTCCCTAGATTGTTGTACTTAGAAATACACTGGATACACTGGCTACTCTCTTCTTACTTACAATACACTTTTTTATTTTTTTTGACTTAAACAAGAAATTTATTTTCTCACAGCTCTGGAGCCTAGAAGTCCAAGGTAGCTGTCAGCAGGTTTGGTTTCTCCTGAGGCCTCTCTCCTTGGCTTGCAGATAGCTGTCCTCTCACTGTGTCCTCCCATGACCTTTTCTCTGTACATGTGATCCCCTGTGTCTCTCTTCTTATGGATCAGGGCTCCACCGTAATGGACTCATTTAAACTTAATCACCTCTTTAAAGACATTTTTTTCCCAGTCTAATGGAGATATAATTGACATATAGCACTGTGTAAGTCTAAGGTGTGCAGCATAATGATTTGACTTCATACATCATGAAATGATTATCAATAAGTTTAGTGAACATCCATCCTCTCATATGGATACAAATTAAAGAAACATTTAAACATATTTTTCCATGTGGTAAGGACTCTTATATTTACTCTCAACAAATTTTATATATAACATACAGCTGTGTTAATTATTTTTATCATGTTGTACATTACACCCTAGGACTTATTTATCTTATAACTGGAAGTTTGTACCTTTTGACTGCCTTCATTCAATTCCCCCTCCCCCTCCCCCTGGCTGCTGGAAAACACAAATCTAACCTTTTTCTGACTTTTTTTTGTTTCTTTGTTTTTGAAATATAATTGACCTACAACACCGTCTTAGTTTCTGTTATACAACAGAGTGATTCAATATTTCTATACATTTCAAAATGATCACCACATTAAATTGAATTACCATCTGTCACCATACAAAGATATTACATAATCATTGACTATATTCCCTATACTGTACATTTCATACCTGTGACCCATTTATCTTGCAGTTTGAAATCTGTAACCTCTTAATCTCCCGCACCTACTTCTTTCCTTCCTTCACCCCCTCCCCTCTGGCAACCACTGTTTGTTCTCTGTATTTATGACTCTGTTTCTGTTTTGTTTTGTTTGTTCATTTGTTTTGTTTCTAGATTCCACATAGAAGTGAAATTCACATGTAAGTGAAATCTTTCTGATTTATTTCACTTACTATAATACCCCTGGGTCCATCCATGTTATCCCAAATGGCAAGATTTCATTCTTTTTTATGGCTCAGTAATATTCGGTTATATATATATATATATATATATATATATATATATATATATTTATTTATTTATTTATATCACATCTTCTTTATCCATTCATCTATTGATGGACACTTAGGTTGCTTCCAAATCTTGGCTATTGTAAAGAATGCTGCTATAAACATAGGGGTGCATGTATCTTTTTGAATTAGTGTTTTTGTTTTCTTCAGATAAATACCCAGGAGTAGAATTGCTGGATTGTATAGTTGTTCTATTTTTAATTTTTTGAGGCGTCTCCATACTCTTCTCCATCATGGCTGCACTGGTTTACCTTCCCACCAATACTGTACTAGAGTTCCTTTTTCTCCACATCCTTGCCAACACTTGTTATTTGTTGTCTTTTTGATAATAGCCACTCTGACAGGTGTGAGGTGATATCTCATTGTGGTTTTGATTTACATTTCCTTGATGATTAGTGATGGTGAGTGTCATTTCACGTGCCTGTTGTCCATCTGTATGTCTTCTTTGGAAAAATGTCTCTTCATATGCTCTGCTCATTTTTCAATCAGGTTGTTTGGAACTTTTGGTTTTTTGTTTGGTTGTTTTTTGATGTTGAGTTTTATGAGTTTTTTTGTATATTTTTGGATATTAACCCTTTATTGGATATATCATTTACAAATGTCTTCTATTCAGTAGGTGGCCTTTTCATTTTCTTGATAGTTTCCTTCACTGGGCAAAAGCTTTTTAGTTTGATGCAGTCCCACTTGTCTAGTTTTGCTTTTGTTTCCCTTGCCTGAGGAGACAAATCCCCCCTCCCCAAATATTACTAAGACTGATGTCAAAGAGTACACTGCCTGTGTTTTCCTCTAGAAGTTTTATGGATAAAAATTTTCAACAAAATGAGTATAGACGGAACATACTTCAACATAATAAAGGCCATAGACGATAAGCTCATAGTTAACATCATACTTAATGGGGAAAAGCTGAAAGCACTTCCTCCAAGATCAGGAATAAGATAAGAATGCCCAGTCTTGCCACTTTTATTCAACATAGTATTGGAAGTCCTAGCCACAGCAATGAGGCAAGAAAAGGAAATAAAGGAATCCAAATTGGAAAGGAAGAAGTAAAACTCTCACTGTTAGCAGATGACATGATACTATACAGAGAACATCCTAAAGACACCACCGAAAAACTACTAGAACTCATCAACTTTGGTAAAGTTGCAGGATACGAAATTGATATACAGAAATCTGTTGCCTTTCTCTACACTAACAATGAACTATCAGAAAGAGAAATAAAAAAAAAATCCCATTTACAATCACATCAGGAAGAATAAAATACCTAAGAATAAATCTAACTAAGGAGATAAAAAACCTGTAGTCAGAAAACTGTAAGACACTGATAAAAGAAATTGAAAAGGATACAAACAGATGGAAAGATATACCATGTTCATGGATTAGAAGAATTAAAATTCTTAAAATGACCATGCTACCCAAAGCAATCTACAGATTTAATGCAATCCCTATCAAAATACAAATGGCATTTTTCATAGAACTACAACAAATAATTCTGAAATTTGTATGGAAGTGCAAAAGACCCTGAATAGCCAAAATAATCTTGAGAGAAGAACAAACCTGGAGGTATCGTGCTCCCTGATTTTACACTATACCAGAAAGCTATAGTAATCAAAACCGTTTGGTAGTGGCACAAAAATAGACACAGAGATCATTGGAACAGAATAGAGAGCCCAGAAATGAAGCCACACTTATATGAACATTTAATCTACAACAAAGGAGGTAAGAATATACAGTGGGGGAAAGACAGCCTCTTCAAAAAATGGTGTTGGGAAAACTGGAAAATTACATGCCAAAGAATCAAACGGGACCACTTTCTCACACCATATTCAAAAATAAATCCAAAATGGATTAAAGACTTAAATGTAAGAACTGAAACTATCAAACTTCTAGAAGAATACAATACTCTTTTAAATTCATTGTAGTTTAACTTCTTGGTCCTCACCCTCTCTAACCTTAAGATAGGGCATAAATTGATATTACTCACCTCCTTCCTTTTTGAAACTCTTGTCTCTCACTGAACTCTTATCGCTCTCCTTCTACTTTTTAAAATGCCTCATTTCTGTCTGTCTATGACTTTATATCTGCAGCACTTCTAAATTTAAATATCTTCTAACATTCTTCTTTCAGCTCTATTTGTTTCTTAAACCCTCCCATGGGGTGTCATCCACACACAACTTGAACAATTACCACCATTGAACAAATCTCCACATGCAATTGACCCCTGAACAACATGGATTTGAACTGCTGGGTCCACTTACATGTGGATTTTTTTCTATAAATATTTACTACAGGATCTGAAGTTGATTGAATCTATGGATGCAGGACCATGGATACAGAGGGCCAACTATAAAGCTATACATGGATTTTGACTGCATGCAGGGTCAGTGCCCCTAACCCCTAAGTTGCTCAAGGGTCAAATGTTTATCTGTCTCCCCCTCCTTTATATATCTTGACCCCTAAAGTCCCAGGACTTGACATCCATGCTTGATAGTAATTCAAATTGCTAAATCCAGTAGGTTCTATTTCCTCAGTGGTTTTCCCTTCCAATCTCTCTATCCAGTCCTACTGCTACGTTGGCAACTTGGGAACAATCATTATTTCCATCCTGAACTATTAGATAGCAACCCAAATACTTTCCCTACTTCCAGTTTTCCTCTGTGGATTTTTATTTTATTTTATTTTTTTTACTCAAGTTGCCTTCTGCAAGCATATTCTACATAGAATATCCTTGTTCAAAAACACTTAATGGCCCTGAGAAGAACCTAGCCAGGCTATGTGGGAATCCTGACCCAGGTGATAAATGGGTGCCGTTTTAAGCTGCTAAATTTGTGGCGATTTGTTGCACAGAAATAGAAAAATGACACACTCTTCAAGACATGGCAGCTAACATCCCCTAGAGTGAGCAGTCCAAGAGACAGCAAGGAGGTAGCCACAGTGCTTTTCTGTGGAAAAACGATGGACAATCTATTGGTTAGAAGTCACTAAGGCCAATGCACACTCAAGGGGAAAAACATTAAGCTTCACCTCTTGGAGCAAGAAATATCAAAGAATTTGTGGATATATTTAAAAGCCACCATAATAATAATAATTAATGTCTTATTTTTACTATGCTAAACAATAGTTCATTTAATACAAAAAATAGGTAGCGTTTTTACGCACATTTTGTAGATGAGGAAACTGAAGCACAGAGAAATTAAATAATTTTCCCAAGGTCATGGCTAGTAGCTGGCTGTGTTGGATGCCAGTCCCAAAATCTTAACCCCAAAGACACTGTGTTAATTTTGGCAATGCAGTTAAAAATAAGCTTCATAATAAAATCTGTAAACAAAATACTAAAATATTTGCCAATGAAAATATACCTGGCTGAATTCATAATTAGTTCAATGACCATTTCTTTCTAATTATGGATGACCAATTAATGACTGAAGTCTACCTGGAAGAGAAAATAGAGTGGTTTGCTTAGAATTATATCTTCTACAATGTTCTCTAAAATATTTTATTAATGCTTTGAATGTCAACATCAAAAGCATGCTTACCAAATTAATGAATGGCAAGAAGATAGTAGAAAAGCCAGTATACCAGACCACAGAATCAGGATCCTAAAAGTGCTCATAGTATATAATTATAGGACAAATCTAACACAATGAAATTTTTAAATGATAAATTTAGAAGTTCAACACTTGAGTACTGGATTGGGAAAACTGACTTAATATTTGCACTCCCAAAAACAATTTTAGGCAGGTGTTAATTGACCCTAAGCTTAATATATGTTAACTTGGTGACGTGCCTGCCAGGACCTGAATAGAACCTCAGGCTGTATTAGGAGCAGAAGTGATGGTACTTAGACCAGACCTAGAGAAACAAATCTGGTATTGATTGCTACACTGACATAGGAATGCAGGAATTTACAGAGAACAGATTAATAGTAATTGCAGGAGTCTTAAAAAGCATGTCATAAAAGAAACAATTAAAGCAACCAGGAATATCTAAATTAGAAAAGAGAAGCAAAAAAGGAGAACATATTTCCTGACTTAAATACTAGAAGAGCTGATATGAAAAAAAGATCATTTTAGGAGGCAGAACTAAAATAAATAGATAGACATTGTGGACAGGCAGATTTTCAATCAATACAAGAACTCTAACAATTTTAGTCATCTAACAGCAGTCCAGGCTGTCTTAGAAGTTGGTGACTTCTGAGTCACTAGAGGAATTCCAAAAGAGACTGAATGGCCTCTTGTCAGATGCTGTAGGAAAGATCCATTTTGTAGACAGAAAGTTGGAAAAAATTACTTCTAAATCACCTTCAGACTCTAAATGTCTTCAGTTCTATCCTACAAGTCCTTGATACCTCCTCAACCTTAACTTCCATCATTTGGCCTACTAAACCATGGCCCCCAGGCAAGCATGGCTACTCCCTGTTCCCCATAACAACCACCTTTTATTTCTTGGCTCTGTAATTTTCCTCATCTTCTTCCCTTCACTTAGATTGACTCCGTTAGCATCTTATGTGATTGCCAGAATCACACTCATCCTTGAAGATCAAGTACAAAGCTTCAGCATCCCCGATGCTTTCTCCAATAACTAATTATCCTCTTCATTTCCTTAGCACCATGGTCACCTCTCTTACATAGCTTTTTTGACACTCTGTCTTGTATTAGACATTTTTATTAGCCATCTTTATTCCCTATAAAATTGAAAGCTACTTGAAGGCAAATGACCATCTATGCTCATTTCAGCATTTCTGTTCAGTGTGAAGTATGACTGCCGATAACAACCTTAATAAGACATGCTTATTAAACTGGATGTGGCAGAGTTACTGCACGAAATCAATAGCAATACTGGAAGAATAATTTAAATATATTTTTCTGATTAAACATACTTCTGAAGTGGAATATTTGTGCCTTTTTCATTGATCCTACTAATTCTTTTTTTTTTTTTTGGCCTGATTTTTCAAACTGTGGTACGATACCTGGCATTTACCATTTTAACCATGTTAAAGTGTACAGCAGCATTTAGCACATTCACAGCGTTGTATAATCATCACCACTAAGTAGTTCCAGAACTTTTTCATCATCCAAAAATGCAACCCATACCCTTTTTTTTTTTTTTTTTTTGCGGTACGCGGGCCTCTCACCGCTATGGCCTCTCCCGCTGCGGAGCACAGGCTCCGAACGCGCAGGCCCAGCGGCCGTGGCTCACGGGCCCAGCTGCTCCGCGGCATGTGGGATCTTCCTGGACCGGGGCACGAACCCGCGTCCCCTGCATCGACAGGCGGACTCTCAACCACTGCGCCACCAGGGAAGCCCTGGTCAGACCTTTTAAATGCTTATCAAAGAAAACATGTCTCCCCTTTGTGAACTCCACTCCTACAACAAAGCCTCTGCATGTGGGTCATCGACTCGTTTTATGAGTCACAACAGTATTGACACTAGTAAAGTGTAATTTCTTATTAGTCCTTAAATCCTAGGAACATTTCCCATTATATTTTGTGTGTGGTAAAATTATAATGACACCAGGATGTCTGTTGGGAAGATATGTTTATTGTGAATATAACATCTGATCTAGAGTCAAGGTTTTTCATTGACTCAGCTATCAAGAGTAATAAAATGACTTGTTCTTTTAACTTGTAACTTGCAGCCAGAAACTCATTGCTTTTACTAAAGGATGCATTACAAAAACTTGAATTAGGAACACTAAATATTTTTTTCAATAAGATTTCTTTTTAAAGAAAAGATATTAGAATCTGAAATATAATTTTAAAATACTTTTTTTAAAGAAAAAAATGAGTATATTAACTTTCAAGTGGGAATAGACCTAGGACAGAAAGTGGGTGAAGAGGTATTCCTTTCAGAGCCCACAGCATACTTTTTAAAAGCTAGGGGTCAAGGCCCTAGCAGACAGAATTGTGATTCTGTTCCAGAAAGAGGCCTGCTTTGGGCCAGTTCCAGATGGTGAGTGCTGTGATGGGGTGGATTTGAATCTAATCTAGTCCAGTTAGCTCTGGAAACTATGACAGTTCCATGCCCAGTGTATTGGGGCTCTTTTAAATTCCTGTTTCAAACAGGCTCAAGTCCACATCTGGGGCTGAACTCAGTTTTTCAGAAACATTTACTTCACTAATGGAGTTCTTTCTTCCCTTTCTTCCTTCCTCCCTCCCTTCCTTCCTTTCGATTAATAAATATGCTTTTTTTTTCTTTCCCATGGCCCACTGTGCTAGACACTCTAGAGGATATAAAGAAGGTTCTGGCGAATCTCAAGCCTCAAGCAGGATGGATTAGACTCATGCAAACATACTTGTACAGTGTAAACAGACCTGCTAAGAGCCAAAGGGAAGATCCAGGTAGAGTGGGAGAGGCCTCTGGCTGACACAATCAGTAAAGATTTCCACAGAGCAGGCATTTCAGACAGCTCAGAGAAAAACAGGGTAGGATTTAGATACGCAGAGATGAGGCCTGCAGATTGGAGTAAGAATGGGCATCCAGGACAAAGGAAATAGATTTCACCATTAAAGTGCCTTTTATTTTCTCCTTGTCTTTCTTGGCTGGGTGTCCTAGGGCAGTGCTCCTTAAACTTTAATGTACAAATGAATTACAGTCTTGTAATTCACCAGGACTGGGTAGACAGGAATCTGCATTTCTAACAAGCTCCCAAGTAATGCTGAAGCTTCTAGTCTGAAAAGTGCACTTTGATTAGCAAAGTCCTAAGCTGCACGTTTCCAAGGTGAGGCAGCAGCAACAGGGAATTATAGGGCCACCTATGGCTGGGCAGGTCTGCATGGCCTGAAAAGCTTCTGGGGACGCAGCAGCAGGAGCTTCTTTCACTGTTAGTCTTTGGCAGGGCTCAGGGGCCATAACAAACAGAAGGAAAAGAGCTGCTGGATGCAATAGAGATGACCTGTCCTCAGACTGTGAATGGATTGCATCATTCTATCCTCCAAACTAGCAGCACAGAGACTTGGGGAGAGATAGCAGCTCTGTGTGTCCAGGCAGAAGAAGGGATTCTTTGTTCGCTCAAAGCCTAGCAGCTTTTCTGGATCTTGGTGGAGAAAGTCATTTGATAACAAAAATAGGTCTTTCAAAAACATTGCTGAATAAAGGAAGGAGGAATTAGGATGATTCAGTCTACCAAACTCTGAACTTAACACAACAAACCAGGTTTGAGTTAAGGTGGGAGCTCTGTTGCAGCAGAAGGTGATTGTAATTGTCTTAGCGGACTTTTATTTTTCGGCTATATACTTCCAGATTTTTAATTCAAGCAAGTCAAGAGATAAGAGGAGTCATACTTGACTATTTGTGATTGAAATTCAGAACTAGTCACTGTTTAAACTTATGTATCTGTATAATGTCTTAGTAAATCCTGAGTCCTAGCTTAATAAGTACAAATGATGAAATTGCTAAACTTTTAATACCCCTTCTCCATCCACCCGCTTCCCACCTTAGGCCTTTTCTTTGGAAATATAGTAATAGGTGGCAATACTAGGACACCTGGACAGGAGAAGGTGGAAATTTTGTAAAAAGCACTTTCTATATAAGTAAAATTGTTTTTGTGAAAACAGGAATGCTATACTGCATCTATGGAGATAAAATATGATTGCTATAGCAGAGGCAGTGCTTCTTAGAAACAGCTCAGATTGGAAATCTAAAACACTCTTTTGGTTTCCCCCTCCCATTTTTCTGGAAGTTACCAAGATGGGTTGGAAGTAATATTTATTCAGCACTTGCTGTGGGCCAGGTACTGTGCTTAGTGTATTGCATATGTATTCCCATTTAATTCTCTAACTGAAGCCATAGGTGGATAGTAATATGCAGTTTTTGGAGATAAGAAATGTAGTATTTAGACTTTGCCCAAGGTTATAAACAAGAAGGAGTTGAAGCAGAGGTTCAAACTCGATCTGTCTAAAATAAAATTCATGTCCTTTCTCCCATGGCCTGCAGCAGTTTAATAAAAGAGCTACCAAGTCCGGAATGTAACCAAGTCTTTTTGCAAGACTAAAACTTCTTTGGTTTCATTTCTTTCAAGAAACCGTTTCTTGTTTTAGCCTATGTCTTATCTATATGTTGGTATATGAAAGCTGAAGCAGCTTAGGGGATAAAGTAGTATCATTAGAGAAGCAGAAAGAAGCTCTGAGGAAAACAGAAGACCAATAAAGATGAAAGGGAAGAACGAGAATGACAGTTTGCCATGCCTCTCAGTAATGTTCTCTTACAGTGAACGGCAGTGGACTCCGTCCCACCATATTTCATGTCAATAGTTAATATTTACCCTGGCTCTCAAAAACATAGGAGAGAAAGAAACCAGAAGCTTAGTAAATTAGGGACAGAGTGTTGTCCCACTGACAACTCAGTCAAAAAAAGGTGAACTCTGTAAGGCCAACTGGCCCGAGGCAGGGGAACACAATCAGATTCACAGGTTGCATCAGACCGAAATTCTCCGGACCACCCAGTTCCAGAAACTGCCCTGGAGACATTCCGGACCACCCAGTTCCAGAAACTGCCCTGGAGACATTCCGGACCACCCAGTTCCAGGAACTGACCTGGGGACTTTGAATCCAGCCCAGCCTTCCCGTCTTTCGAGGGGCGGGACTAACGGGCCCCCAGGATACCGGAAAAGACCACCAAATAAGGAATACCCTGCGCCCTCCCAGATTCACCACACCCCTTTCCCTTCTTCCCCTATAAAATCTTGCCCAACCCTCGCCCGGGTGCGACTTCTCTGGCCCCTTTCTCTCGGACCAGTGAACCTCGCCCAGGAGCGCTCCCTAATAAAGCTCACTTGAAGCTTTCCTCTGTTTCGCGGTGCCGTTTATTAAGATCCGACCTTACAAACTCCAGTTATAAACCGGCTAGAAACCTTAAAAAGGAAAAGCACGAACCAAGACTAATTGTGTGGGAAACAGAATAGGATCCCAAGCATAAGCTCCACTAGCCCACTGAATTCTGCAGGTCTTCCAGACCCCACCATATCCATGTCACTGGAAATGAGAGGTTTTATTCCCAATCTACAAATGATACATACATGCAAGAGCCACAGACCTATCCTAGCCTGGGGATGCTCACTGCTATTGCCAGGGGAACCACTGTGGAAAGCGAAAAAAACCCCCAAACTTCAAAAGAAACCATAGTGTTGAAGAAGGAGGATGGAAAGAAATGATAAACTATAGAATGATAGGGAACAGAACTAAAAAAAGTTCCTCGTCCTCAATATGTTGTTTCTACCCCTCACGACCAGAATTGTTTCTTTTGTCACTTTTCATTCTCTGGAATTTTATTATGGAAATGTCCCTTTGGGACCACAAAATACTCTTAAAATTACATATATCTTTGGGAAAGTTGATAGTCTTACACAGATAAGTGTGATTTAGTTTATTAATCAAGTTATTTTATTTAGTTCTAACTTGTAGTATACTAAAGGAATGCTGATTTTTAACACTAGAAAGCAACAGCCAATCTGGGTGAGATAGGGGTGTGCACTAAAGACATCTAGGAGATGTTTGGGGAGAATAGTGGGGGAAAAGGCACAAAAGGAGCTAAAGATTATTTTTTACCTATTTTAAGACCAACCAAGACTGGTGCTGTACTCACCAACAGAGGAAGAGAAATGTCCTCCTTTTTGACCCTTTGGTACAGACTGGGCCCAACTCTGGTACCATTAAAAACCACAAATATTAAATAGGCTTCTCTGAGCTGGTTTAGTGACACAGCTCTTGTGGGAAAATGAATGGTAATGCCAACCAACTTAAAGGAAAGAGACTTTCAGGTCTAAAAAAAATGTATCATTTTTGGTTGATTGAACCATATGAAATTGCCAATATTCAAGTAACTGTGACCAACAAAAATGGCAGTTTCATATGGATCAACCTAAAAGCTGATAAACTGAGACTTACCTGAAGTCACATGGTTGGAATGAAGAATTTAGAACGCTGTCAGTTATGCTGTATAGAAGGATTTTTTTTTTTAATGCAGATTTTGCTAGACTTGAAGACATACTGTGACTGATGATGCTATACCATAGTGATGCTCTTAAAGACAGTGATTTATAGGGCTTCCCTGGTGGCGCAGTGGTTGAGAGTCCGCCTGCCGATGCAGGGGACACGGGGTCAGGCCCCGGTCTGGGAAGATCCCACATGCCGCGGAGCGGCTGGGCCCGTGAGCCATGGCCGCTGAGCCTGCATGTCCGGAGCCTGTGCTCCGCAACGAGAGAGGCCACAACAGTGAGAGGCCCGCGTACCGCAAAAAAAAAAAAAAAAAAAAGACAGTGATTTGTAATGCACAATTCCCTAGATCAAGCTCTCTTTGTCCACGTCACTTCATTCCAACTGTTATTTAGACAGTACCTCCTTCTACAGCCCTGGGTGGGTGTTTTAGGTCGAGGTTGACAGTGGGCATTATGGGTTTCAGGAGAACTCTAGGTGAACTCAATTTTTTCTTGTACCACTCAATGCTCAGAAGGAGGGTTTCACCACGTGATCTGGTGTCCTTGTGACCATGAGTTGACTTGTGCCATAAGAGAAAACTGCTCTCATGGTTTCCTTTTCTATTCCAAAATATAATAGTCATTTAAAAGTCTGTAATTTGGTGTCTTGATGAGCTATATAAGGTATTCTTCAATTCTATAGTTTTATGATCAGACTTTAAGGAAAAAAGCCAACTATGCTTGTTCTCACGCTCATCGGGTATTTCTGTAATTATATGCAAGAAACTAATAACAATAGTAGTTCTTGGGGAGAGAAACTCACTTTTTTTCTCTTTACTGAGCTTTTTTTGCATTGAGCTTCTTTTTAATACCATGTATTATTTACTACTACTACTAAAAATATTTAAAAAACAAATACAATTAATTTAAAATTTAAGTAGACAAAGCATTTTACTTTAAAAGTACAGAGTCCCTCCCTTTACAAATGTTTACATCCTGTTCTTCTTGCTCTTCTGTACAACCTTATCACTGTTGTGATTATTTTTTCGCAGGGCCTCTCCCTGTTGTGGCCTCTCCCGTTGCGCAGCACAGGCTCCAGACGCGCAGGCTCAGCGGCCATGGCTCACGGGGCCCAGCCGCTCCGCGGCATGTAGGATCTTCCCGGACCGGGGCACGAACCCGCGTCCCCTTCATCGGCAGGCGAACTCTCAACCACTGCGCCACCAGGGAAGCCCCACTGTTGTGATTTTTAAAAGTAATTCTTAGGAACTGTGGGAGGCGGAACAGAGATACCGAAGATTTTGATGATGGAAATTGCTATTTATGCTGCAAATATTTGTAATTACCTATTATGTGATAGGTCCTCGGCTAGGTACTTCCTCCTTTCCATAACTTCTGGAAAGCTTATGTAAACACCAAGTATTTTTTTTTTCTTTGAGAGTTCTGCATGCTTAAAATGCTTCCCGTAGATAAGCAGTGGTCTGTTCTTCATGAATACAGCAACCAATGAGCTCACCTGCAGGGAGTATCCCCCAGGGCACTGAGGGAAGTCCCAGGTGTCTGGCTGAGGCAGGACTACACCATGACCTGAGCTAGAGGGTAGTCATGGAGCAGGGTGGGGTGGGGGATCTGCAATACTGAGAAAAGGTAAAAAGGAAGATTTAAAAAAGGAAGGTGGTAGAAGGGAGGTGACAACAGAAACTAGTACAGGGACTTTTTTTTCCTTCCAGTTTTACTGAGATAGGATTGACATATAGCACTGTGTATGTTTAAGGCATACAGCATAATGATTTGACTTAATCAGGAAAGGATTATCACAGTAAATTCAGTGAACATCCATCATCTCATATGGGTACAGAATTCTTTGTGTTAAGAACTCTTAGGATTTGCTCTCTTAACAACTTTCATATATATCGTGTAGCAGTGTTAATTATATTTATCATGTTTTACATTACATACCTAGTACTTATCTGTCTTATAACTGAGAGTTTGTACCTCTTGAATACCTTCATCCAATTCCCCTTCCCCCCACCCCTGGCCTCTGGTAATCACAAATCTGATCTCTTTTTCTATGCGTTTGTTTCTGAAGTATAATTGATCTATAACACTATGTTGGCTCCTGTTACACAACATAGTGATTTGCTATTTCTATACATTTCAAAATGATCACCATGATAAGTCTGGTTACCATCTGTCACCATCCTAAGATATTACATAGTTATTGACTATATTCCCCACACTGTACATTCATACCTGTGACTCATTTATTTTGCAACTAGAAGTTTGTACCTCTTAATCTCCCTCACCTATTTCTTTCTATACAGGGACATTTTAATGCACAAAATCGTTAAATTACCCAAAAGCTGATTCTGAAGACTTGTAACAGAATCCTAAACACAGAGAGAGAGCTTGCTAAATCAAAGATGCTTACTACTTAAGACAATTTTTGTAAAGCTACAGAGCTTCCTTGTTTAAATTCAGAGTTCATAGAGATGACGTGTAGATAAGAACAATGCCTTATATTTGCTTAAATTCTCAGTTTTCAAAGCCCTCAGACATACATTGCTGCTCTAAATCCTCTCAAAAAACGCTATGAGAACTGTTTTCCATTTCACAGATGAGGAAAGTGCAGCTTAGAAGTGGAGCCATTTGCCCATGGAAACCTGGTAGAAAATGGCTGAGGCTAAGATGCAGCAGCCCTACCTGTTGGCGTCAAGCTAGCCCTACCACAAGAAATAAGCAGAGACACGTGAATTTATTAGGGAAATCCCTCTGACTTTCAAAAAACCACAACCATGAATATGCCCTAGGTATCCCCATTTCTCCCATGCTCCCCCTCCAAACCACCTTCCTGGGTCTGCAGTCCAGCCCATCTTCCTAGAGTTCAGTTCTGATTGTCGCTTTCTTCCCCCAGCATCTGCTAGCTCCGCACAGCCTACAAAATGAAGTTCAGGTTCTACAAAATGGCACCCCAGTCCTCTGCCTCAGCCCCCATCCACTACTCCAGCTCTCTTTCCCATGTCAGTATGGTGTTTCTTGCCCCTTATATTTTTAATCAAGCAGACCGGGGTACCACCATCTGACACCCCAGCAGGGCCTGGGCTAGGATGAGGCGGGCTGCACAGTTTAACGGGACATCAAAGAACCCAATCCTCAAGATAAATATTTTAATGCAATATTTTTAAAATTAATACAGAAAATGAAAAACATCAAAATTTAAAATAAAGACAGGGTCATATTACTGGTTTTCCCTTTTTTCCTTTTTCAGACTCCAAAAATGCCTCAGCAGAGTTCTGTTATGGATCCTACGGTGACTTTCCACTTGGGTACTTTTATTAAAGGTGCTTCCCAAGAGTCAGTTCTCACACCCCTTTCCACATTAGTATCAGTATCTTACTTCTCTTCTTGAATGCCTCAGCATTTATCTGTAACCCTCTTCTGTCTGGAAAACCTACTTCCCTTAGTAACTGGTCGTACTTTGATGGCAATCTGAATCATCTCGGATACTCGCCAGCGCCTTCCCAAAGCAGTGGGCACTCAGCTGCTCTTTGGTAAAAGAACGCAGAAATCACAGTCCTCACACTGGCTGGCTGTGGGGTTGAGCAGAGAAGGAACTCAAATATATTTTGTTTGGTCCAGAGTGCTTTTTAAAATCTGAATTAGTTATCAAGATTGAAAAACCAGGATATTTTACATTTTAAAAAATCGAAATCTCTGTCATTTCTTGAAAAAAAAAATCAGAAACTCTAGCCAAAGCAGGCCCCGATTCTTCCAGGATACCAACGGGAGTTTGCAGCCCAGTGGCTCTGCCTTCAGAGCTCTCTCCAGTTCGCCACCTGCTACCCGTTTCACTCACTCACATTGCCGGCCAGGCCCTATTCGCTCTTTTTTGGCGACCCTAGGCTTGAAGCAACGAGTGCACTGGATAAAACCAATCTGCTGGGTCCACTTGTTCTCTCGGGGAGAATAATGTTTCCTCGTTGTCCTTTCTAGGCTTGCAGAGGCTCACAGAAGCAGCTCACCTTTCTCACCCACAAACTTCCCACGACCCGTGAAACTTGCAAGGCCCTCCTCCTTCACTGTTTCTCCCCCGCCCTTTGCTCCAGGGTCCCCTCCCCGGCACCGGCCCTTCCCTCCCTCCCCCACCCAAGGCTCTCCGGAGCTCGGGGCGGGTCCCCGGCCCCCAGCTCGGCCATCTGCCCCGGCCCAGGGCGCTGGGGCTCGCCCACGGCGGCACTGGGCATGCTCAGAGGCGGCCGCACGGGCAGCTTCGCTTCGCAGGCGCTAGCACTCGGCGGCGGGCGGGCGCGCGGCTGCAGCTGGAGCTCCAGCGCCTGGAGTTGGAGTTGCCGGGAGTTTCCCCCCCTCCCCCTTGCGCGCGGCAGCTGGAGCCGGCGCTGCAGCCGCGAGCGGCGGCTACCCAGCACCCGGGCCGGCCGAGCCTTGTCCGGAGCCCGGAGCCCTGCGCGGGGCAGCTCCCGGGGAGGAGCCTTGCGGGCTGGGACGCGTGCAGCGCACTGGCACTGCCGGGGCACGAACCGGGCTGCAAGGTAGGGCCGGGGCGTGGGGAACCAGGCGAGTGAGGCAGAGGCCAGGCCGGGGGTTGCGGAGGGTGGAGGATGCGGCTGCAGAAGCTGCGGCGTTTGGGGCGCCCAGCGCTGGGTCTGAGGCGCGTGGCCGGGTCGGGGACGCCGCTGCGGGGCAGAGGGAGTAGGCAGGCGCCCAGGGAGATGCTTTCAAGTTGGCGAGCGACGGGAGAGGGGGCCGCGCGCTCGGGCGCAGCTGCTTTGTGCGCGCCGAGAGGGACTCGGGTCCCTGGTTCTCCCCAAACCTGGGACCCGATGTGCGGGCAGGGCTGAGCAAGCCGCAGAGCCGAGCAGTTTCATCCGAAAAGTTGAGGATGGAGCCCTTCTTTCCTCACTGTCCCCGCGGTAGGATAGCCCCGCGGGTGCCGCCCTGAGGCCCCCAGTGTGGAGGAGCTGCGCCCCTGGGCTAAGTTCCTCCGCCCCCGGCTGAAATCCACGAATCACCCAGATCTTCGCTTCCCTGGCTGGCGTCTAGGAAAATCATTCCTGCCAAATCTGAGGTAGGCTGCCCGGGCGGGAATGGCTCCCTGCCTCCGGGACGCTTAGCTGGGCGACGCCCCCTTCTCAACCTAAGACGTGGCCAAGGGCGCCCGGTTCCGAGTTAGTGCTTACGGTGCGCACTGGAATGGAGCCTCACACACATGGCGGGGAACGTGGGGTAGGTGGATGGCCTGATTTTTCCTCTAGTCTTTTCTCTGCTTTACAACACCCCACCAACCCCACCCGGCTCATCTTCGCAGAGGACAGGACCTGGAGGGGAAGGCCAGGTGGAGAGTTTGGGTTGACATACTGTTCCTTAGGAGAGGATGCCTGGGCTGTATCTGGCTTGGGCTCCAGCCCCAGGACTTCATAACGAGCCCTCTCCCCTTTCGGTTATTCTTCCTCAGGGACCGGGTGGGAAGGAGTAGGGGCGGTGGGTCCACAAGAATGTCCACTTCGTCCCACCATCTCCTAAGAGTGCGTTCCAGGGGACCCCAGGACCCTGGAACTGGCGTTATGTGGATTACGAGAATGTGGAGGATGCTGACCGTTCTCCTAGCTCCACTTTTTTCACTTCTTGTTTTGAGTTTTGGGGTTTTGCCTGCACACGAGTCAGAGCTGCTCTGTCATAACCGGGGGATGGAGGAGCTTCAGCCTGGCAGTGAGCCGCTGTTCACCTCCGAGGCTGCTAGTGGGAATTGGTCCAGAAATGATTATGCAGGCTAGAAATATGCCTCTTCCCCCCCCCCCCCCCCCCCCCCCGTCTTTTGACTGAACACCTTGGCTGTTGGGTTTGTGTGTTAAGTTCTTAAAGGAGAACCCACACACTGCTCAAGTATTATGTTTTAGGGAATCACCATTTCTGCTACATGTTCTTCTCTTTGCTTTTTTCCTGAGGGTGGGGGTGGGAATCTGCTTTGGGGCAGATTTCCAAATGTGGAAATCACCTGGTGTTGGTACACAGGTTCTAGAGTGAGATAGACCTGAGGTCAAGATTTAGGTTTACAGTCGGATTACTATGCTAACTGACAAATTGTTGGACACTCTGAACTTCAGTTTTCTCTTCTGTCAAATGGGGATAATAGTGGCCTTATCTCCTTTCATTGCAGGGTTGTTGTGAGACCTGGGGGAGATAATGGGCATCAGAAGTGCTAAGAAAACTTTAAAGCACCAATTGTGTTTTCCTGTGGCTGTGCTCTTTACTCAGTTTTTTTTTGAATTAACTACTTCTTTTAATTGTAACAAGCTGCCTGAATCTTCTCTCCTCCACCCACTCTTCACCAAAAGGTTTGGTTTCTCAGGGCTTTGGAAGTCGCTCTTTATCTTCTTTTTTCTCTTCCCTTAAATCCATCTCTTCTTTGATTTTAAGGGTTGAGGCTCCAGTCCTTGTATTTATCTGAAGGAAGCAGCGAGGTGTAGTTTAGGAGATGGGAGCGTGGTGGGGTGCCTCATCAATGTTCAGAATCCTGGGCCCCAGAACTGGCATGTTAACAAGGCCCCAGTTTGAAATCCGAGGTTGATGAAGGAGTCAGCAGACCTGGGGCTGGAGCTCTGGCATGGTCTCTAATAGTGACCTTGAACTAGGGACTCAACCCCTCATCAGTGGAATCAGACTGTGAGCTTGAGGGCCAGTGCTGATCAGAGGCAAGAACAGGTGAGATGTCTCTCACTCAGTTAATAAGGGATTAATCAGGCTCCTGACCCCTCCTCCCCCCGCAGGTGCTGCACCTTCCCTAATCCTAGGGTAGTGGTTCTCAAACTGGAGCATCAGAGTCCCCTGGAGGGCTTGTTAAATCACAGCTAGCTGGGCTGCATTGCCAGAGCCTCTGATTCTCTGCGTCTAGGATGAGGGGAAGGGGGTCCAAGAATCTGCATCTCTAACTAGTTCCAGGTGATGACAGTGCTGCTGGTCCAGTGACCATGCCTATAGAATCACTGACTTAGGGGGTGAGAGAGAGTAAAGAGAGGTGAGATTTGTTCAGAAACACCATTATTTTAATACGTCATGTATGGAGACAGGGTTTCTTCAGGCCGTTTTAGGAACTTGCCTGAGGCATTTTCTATTTCTGATACCTGTGCCACTTCTCATTGTCCAGTGTAGATAATTCTGATTGCTTTTCAAATGAATGAATTTTACACAAAAGAAGTTCCCCCTTCTTTTCATACTGTAAAATACTTAGCCTCTGGTTTCCAGGACACTCTTGGATAGGCTGAGATTGGTGACCTTGATATTGATAAATCCAGCAACTACCCTATTTCCTTTCTTTGGGGATCTCAGACGTTTGTGGAGAGGAGGTTTCGAGAAGTTCTGGCAGCTTAAACCTTAAGATTGGAGAACAGGGGGCTTCCCTGGTGGCGCAGTGGTTGAGAGTCCGCCTGCCGATGCAGGGGACACGGGTTCGTGCCCTGGTCCGGGAAGATCCCACATGCCGCAGAGCGGCTAGGCCCGTGAGCCATGGCCGCTGAGCCTGCGCGTCCGGAGCCTGTGCTCCCAGGCTCCGCAACGGGAGAGGCCACAACAGTGAGAGGCCCGCGTACCGCAAAAAAAACCAAAAAAAGATTGGAGAACAGGTGAATCACTTATGAGCAAGATTAAAAAGAATTTGCAATGTGGTGTCTTCTCTGAAGGGACAGCTTTGGGGGAGGTGACAGATGTCCTGTGGTGGTCAGATCTGGTGAAGGCCTTCCATTCCTTCTAGAGGATGGTACTGTTGGCCGTAACTGAGGGAGACCCTCCATCACTGTCTGAGGGCTGGGAAGCCCAACGTTTTGGAGCAGCTGTGCAGTATCAGTGCTGCTCTGTGTAGCTGAGTTTATAATCGAGCACTGTTTGGGCACAACCCAACCTTAATCTCTTCCTTGCCCCCTAAGCTATGGTCCAGGTCTGACAGTTCACTATGACTTAAGGTGGCCTGGGTTGTGGCCTTGAATTTTAGCTGCTTTGTATCAGAGAGGCTTCGGGAACCTGCTGGAGTCAGGAAGATTCCCGAGATGATATTCGAGGGCAGAAATAAGGTTTACGTAGCACCCAAGTGGACTGTGTGTCCAAGGGGCTCTTGTGTTGCTGTACCAAATGGAGTCCAGCTGACTGTCAGGCTTTATCTCAGCTTTCCATTTGTGCTTTGTTTTCGTTTTCAAGTGATTAGCACTAGAGAAACCTATCAGTAAATCAGAAACCTATTCAAAAACTCAAGTGTACCACTTAGTGTTCCAGCAGATAAATCTGCAAGGCCCATGCCTGTCTTCCTGACCGCAATCAGCCCTCAGTAGACACAACCTTCAGCTTGAAATTCTTTAGATGCACTAATCACTGATATAAATGGTTTCTCCTACTTAACACGAGTACAGAAAATTTCTATTTTAAAATTCTTTTCCATAACTTGATATTTATATTTTGGGTGTTACCCCTACTTTTTGCGGGGAGGATTTCTTTTCCAGGGTGGGGAAGCTTCTTTCCTTATCACTGTTATTCACTTTTTTCAGCACATGACCACTTGATATCTTGGCTCCCTTGGCTAAGTTTGTTGTGAGACAGTCATTTTGATAACTTTATTTCTCTTTGATCATCAGGGCTGTTACTGGGTCCTAGAGAGTCATGGTCAGTTCCTGGAAGGCTCTCTTCCTCAACTGTCCTAGAGGATTCTTTTAAAATAACACTCCGTTTATACTGCACTAGCTCATTTCTAAGATCCTTTTTTTTTCTTTTCACATTTCATCATTTTCCAATTTCAAAAATCTAGATGGGTCTGAAAAGTTATGAACACATTTAATGTATGGTTTCTTTCTTCTCTTCCTGTAACCTGTTAACAGTGGCTTCCAATGAATGGCATCCTAAAACAAAGCAAGTTTGGTTCCTGACCTGGGTAGAAAATGTGGTTCCTGCTGTCCAGCTGATAGAATTGAGCAGTCATCCAATTAGCTCAGCAGTTCCCAGAGCACTGGGAAGAATACTGTTAGGTGGATGTTGATAGGTGTGGTCTTGTAAAGGTCAAATCAGTTTGGAAGCGCTGCCTGTTATTTTCCCGTCTCAGAGATTCTCAGTGTTCATCCTTGTATCAAAGACTCTGAGAAGGACTGCAGTTAACGATATCGACAACAAGAAACTTAGTTCTATTTATTTAGACATTTCCCAGAGCATTTTGAGGTTATGTGTGTAGCTTCTAGGACTGCTTTACTGAATCAGCACATCCCAGCAGTTCTAATATATTATTTAACACCATCTATGGGTAGGGTGGTTTCACCTGGTCTATCTCTAAAACATAGGGGCATTCATAAGCTATGGATATTAATTGATGCATGGACTGTACAGGTGGTTACTGTTTATTTCAGAGTAGAGAGAAGCCGTTTGAAGCTGTGGTGGCTGAGGAAGCCTACATGGATGGGCTAGACTATGAAAACTCTGGCAACGATGCGTAGCACTTCTGTAGAGAGGAGAAAGGGTGTTTTAGGTTGCTGGTGTTAGGGAGCAGAAGTGTGAAGTCGTACTTGCGCCTGCATATAAATAAATACCTTTCAGAGCACATAAGACAAGCGATGTGCCTAGCACAGAGTGAGACTGTGTGAATCTGTGGCAGTGGTCAAAGAACCTGTCGTCAAGTTCTTTCTTGATTCTGTAAATTCACTGAAGTAGCAGATGAGTTCTCGTGACCACAGGAGAGCTTGTTGTGGATAAAGGGGGGCACCCAGGTTGAAAGCAAGGAGGGGTGCATGGGACAGAAAGGGAGAGAGAAAGTGTTCCCAGGCTTTCAGAGCGTAGTGGTTCCAGGTGCAGAGGGATTAATTCAAATGTATGTCCAGCTGAAGAATATTGGATATTTGGGGGAAGAGCTTTTCAGGAAGAGGGGAACTTGACTGGAGTTTCAAAAATAAGCAAGAACTCTTATAACTCAACAATAAAAAGGCAAATAACCCAATTTATAAAGGAGCCAAGGGGCTTCCCTGGTGGCGCAGTGGTTAAGAATCCACCTGCCAGGGGACACGGGTTTGAGCCCTGGTCTGGGAAGATTCCACATGCTGCGGAGCAACTAAGCCCATGCGCCACAACTACTGAGCCTGCGCTCTAGAGCCCGCGAGCCACAACTACTGAGCCTGCGTGCCACAGCTACTGAAGCCCGAGCGCCTAGAGCCCGTTCTCTGCAACAAGAGAAGCCACTGCAGTGAGAAGCCCGCGCACCGCGACGAAGAGTAGCTCCCGCTCGCTGCAACTAGAGAAAGCCTGCGCGCAGCAACGAAGACCCAATGCAGCCAAAAATACACACATGAAATAAATAAATTTATTAAAAAAAGGGGCCAAGGATTTAAATATACATTTGTTTTTTCAGGTAAGATATACAAATGGCCAATAAGGGGATGAAAAGATGCTCAACATTATTAGTCCTTGGGGAAATACAAATCAAAACCTCAGTGAGGTACCACTTCACACCCATCAGGATGGCTTTGATCAAAAAGATGTATAATAACAAATGTTGGTGAGGATGTGGAAAAATCAGAACCCTCCTACATTACATTGTTGATGGGAATGGAAAATAGTGCAGCTGCTTTGGAAAACAGGCAGTTCCTCCTCAAAATGTTAAACATCAGGGTAGCCCATGACCAATTCCACTTTTTGGCAAATCCAAAAAGTTACATTAGCGGTTGCCAGGAGCTGGGGGGCAGGGCAAGAAGAATGGGAGGGCCTGTTGATGGACATGGGGTTTCTTTTGGGGGTGATGAAAATATTCTGGAATGGTTGCACAACTTTATGAATACATTAAAACATTGTGAATACATTAAAACTACTAAATTGTACACTTTAAAAGGGTGACTTTTATAGTGAATATCTCAACTAAAAGAAAAACAGTAAGAATGCCACTGGGGGTAGAGTGAAAGGAGAATAATAAGAAAAACGTGGAGAGAGAGAGATGCAGGAATAGGCTATCAGTTTCAGAGCAAATTTTCTGCTCTTGGGTAAAAAAAAGGTAGCTAGATAATTCCTTTCTCCTTGTTTGTCTTTGGATCTTTTAGGATTTTTCTGTTACTCTTTCATCCCAAAGTCCTTCCTCTGAATTAAGAGGGTCGTGTGCCAAGTTGCTTCTGAGTCAGTGGAATCGTTTTCATGGCAAATACCCTGTGACCTTCAGAGAGGAGTGTGTTTCTGGGCTTTGCTCTGGGGACTAACTCCATATTTAGGCTTCGTTGCTGTGATCCACTAGAGGGCAGTGGGCAGGGCTGACCGGGCAGCTTATGTTTAGCTTCTCCCTTAAGATTTGACTGTGGTAGACGTTTTAGCATCATCTTCTAAGTTGTTAGTGGAACTGTGTCAACACTGTCCTTAAAAAAAAATCTCTGGGGTTTCCCTGGTGGCGCAGTGGTTAAGAGTCCGCCTGCCGATGCAGGGGACACGGGTTCGTGCCCCGGTCCGGGAAGATCCCACATGCCGCGGGGCGGCTGCGCCCGTGAGCCATGGCTGCTGAGCCTGCGTCCGGAGCCTGTGCTCCGCAACGGGAGAGGCCACAACAGTCAGAGGCCCGCGTACCAAAAAAAAAAAAAAAAAAAAAAGTCTCTGTATTAAACAGGATTCATGTGGTACTTGGCACTACACGAGCATCGGTGTATTTGGGTGCAAGAGTCATGATGCTAAATGAGGTTAAACACCACTGGAACAGTTGTTCCCTTGGTAGAGACTTTCTACTCCCTTTAACAGTGTAGTGTAGCCTAGCTGTGCTTCTCCAACTCGTGGACAAGAGCACTTGGGGATCTTGTTAAGGTGCTGATTCTGATTCAGTAGGGGTTGGGGTCTGGGATTCTGCACTTATAACAAACTCCCACTGAGGCATGTGCTGCCAGTCCACGGATCATTCTGTGAGTAGAAGCTAATACAGTGTGAAGATGGCAATGGCGTGGGACAGAGCTGAATGTGAAATGTGGCTCCACCATTGATTTGTTGTGGGAACTCGGGTGGGGTAGTTAACACCTGAGCCATGGTTTTCTTATCTGTAAGATCAGAGGGAGACCTAGCTTGTAGACAAGTACCTAATATGATGCACCTGGAACGTTTAATGTTCTTTGCCTTCTCGTCCCACAAGGGCTAAGAATCCCACTGTTAGGACTAAGGAAAAAGTATATGGAAGAAAGCCAAGAGCTTCGAAAAGTTTTCTGATTTGTGTGGGTGAGGTGGGGGTAGGGGGAGAGGCTGTAGGGGAGAAGGGCATGAATCATCCTCAGAACAATGTAAATTTGCATATTGATTCTTAAATTACCATAGTTTTGGTAAAGTCACAGAGCTAGTCTCAGCTGAGTCTGGCTGACTTTCAGTCAAGGTGTTGGGTCTTTTTCTTTTTAATTTATTTTATTTATTATTATTGGCTGTGTTGGGTCTTCGTTGCTGCACACGGGCTTTCTCTAGTTGTGGCGAGCGGGGGCTACTCTTCGTTGCAGTGGCTTCTCTTGTTGGGGAGCACGGGCTCTAGGCACACGGGCTTCAGTAGTTGTGGCACGTGGGCTCAGTTGCTCCGTGGCACGTGGGATCTTCCCGGACCAGGGCTCGAACCCGTGTCCCCTGCACGGGCAGGCAGATTCTTAACCACTGCATCACCAGGGAAGTCCAAGGTGTTGGGTCTTGAATCTGCTATCATGGAGTTGGTTTCTTTTTGACCAGAAAGGCAGCCCTGAGCTGCTCAGTTGGTGCTAAGTTTCCTTCGTGTGGTGGTCTCAGCCCATCCTTGCCTGGCTGCCTTCCCCCCATCACTTACTGATTTTCATCTCTTATGCAGACGGGAGGCGATAAAGCGACCTAAAATGCACACCGTTGAGTTTCATTCACAGCGGGAGTGAACGTTTCTTGGGATTAGGTTGAAAATATTCGCTTCATTGTTGGCTGTAGAAAATCTGGGCATTTCATTAGTTTACCTTCGGTGAGTCTATTCAACTCTGGAAAGGTTTGGTTGAATTAGGTGAATGGGAAACAATGGAAGAGGAAGAATTGGGGGCTAAATCCTGGCACCTGGACCCTGGGTCACTGCCTTCACCAAGCCTCAGTTTCCTCTGCTGTTATTTGGGACCAGTTCCTGCTGGCCGGCCTGCCTCATGGGCTTGGTTTGAGGCTCAAATGAATAGCACCTGTGAGGGCACCCTAAGATGACGGGCCTCTGTAAAGTGTGGACCATCGCTCAGCACTGCCGGCTCAGGCGAGGGCATTGTCTCAGGGTTACGGTGGCCTGTTAACTTTTGTTCTCTTTCTGTCTCCTTTGTCATCATCCAAAGTGGGAGGAGATAAGAGATTGTGTTTTGTTTCAGTGACGTTGATGCATCCTTTTCATTTTCCCCTGGGGAAAAAATTACACACGGTTTGTAAGATTTGAACAAAGCCTCAAGTGCAGTAAATCAAACGAGTTTCCAGTCTCCACAGCCTGAGATTCACTGCTTTCCTAAGGATGGTAATTTTGCCCTATTTCACCTTGTTGGACTGTTTTGTGGATTGGCAGGTGTGGGCCTTTAGTGCCCAATGGCCCTGAAGAAAAGGGCCACTTTGTTACAGAGCCGGGGCTAAGCATTTAAACCCACGCTGTGCCAACATTAGGAATCAAAGAGAAGATATCAGAGTTGAAGCCAAATACACTAGGCCTCACCGGCACAGCACTGTCCTTCCCGACGGTGGAAGTGGGAATGATCTCAGGCGAGTGAATACATGTGTGACCCTGTAACCACCTTTCATAACCACTGTTGGTCAGAGAGGGTGTATGTCAGTGCTGGTCTTTGTTTTTCGACTTTCTAGGAATATGTCGCCTCACACAGTCCAAGGTGACAGCCAGCAGTATCTAGTGGTTGAGAAGTTAATATTATTCCTGAAGAATTTAATTTACCCTATCATTAAGTAGCAATAAGGAGCTGGGTGTAGAAAGCTGGGTGTCCCTGAAGTAAGTCCTTTTAAAATTAAATCCTTATGCAACTGTAACAGTAGTTTAAAAAATAAGTTGAAGGTAGAAATTTGGTGCTTATATAAAGAGCTCAGTGCTGATAAAGTGGACATTTCTCCCAGTTTCATCCACTGGAAAGTGAGACTTTCTCCTTTTAATCAGATCCTTTTCTGACCTTGCCAACCACACACTCGCTGGTCTATCTGGTGGTTGACTTTTAAAAATGGAACAGGGAATGCTGAACTCAGAAATCTTGTTTATGAACAGCCTTGCTTTCAAACCCCCCCACCCCAGACTGTGAACTCCTCCAGAGACTGGGATCTGTGTGTGTGTCTGGCATGTAGGAGAGAATCAATAAAAATATGTTGAGCTGGACAGCTGCTTTCTCCTGGGATTCCCCCTTCCTGTCTATTAATTTTTCTGTTCATATATTATTTGAATAATGTTTCCCTAGAGGTGATTAGGTGCTTCCATAGTACATGGTTCTAAGCACTTTACAGATACTGATTCCTTTCATCCTCCCAACAACTCTCAGAGGTAGGTACTATTACTTATCCCTATTTTACAGTTCAAAAAACAGGCATGGAGAGGTCATGTTGATACCAGCCAGGGTTCTTGGCCTTCGTTAATCAATAGAAATTGATAAGAGGCCAGAAAAGAAATTCAGGTAAGGCTTTACTGGGGCCCCTGCTGCAACGGGGGGGAGAGAAAACAAGTAACAGTTTCCCTTGTTGACTCCCCAAGGGGGAGACGAGCTGGTTCCTTACATGGCGTGAGGGTTGGGCAGGAGGGGGGCTTAGGCGGTCTGCCCACCCCTTTGGTGGTGTTGAGTGCAGGGGGCATGCGCAGTATCCTATTTCTGCTCCTCCCACCCTGTTTTTCCTCCGGGCTCTTCAGAAGTGGCGCTTGGGTCTTTTTGTATCTTGTCCATAATTTGCCGCGACTGTGCTCTCATGTAGTTATTTTTAGTCCCTTATAGTTTCTTTGCATTTTGTTGCTCAAGGAGGTGTTTGTCCAGGTGCAAGCACTGCAGCAAAGGGTCCCGGGTCCCAGCCTGTCTCAACGCGACTTGTGTAAGACCCCAATGCTGCCGCGTAGAGAGCTGCAGGTGAACCAGGTGCCCCAGTCTCAGGGTTCCTGCTCTCATGGACAAGACAAGCCTGGCTAAGCTTCAGTAGACACCCCTCTCCTGCCTGCTCCGTGCTCCAATATTACCTTTCTCCCCACCCCCACCCCCGTCCCACCCCGGCTTTCCTGAGCGCTGCAGAGAAATGAGGGCAGGCACACCTTTTCTGTCTTCCCTTCTCCCCGCCTCCTTTGTCCTCTGCCCTTTTCTGTCCACTCCCAAGTTCCAGGAAAATGTGACCCTGGATTTGGAAAACAGGTACAGCACCATGGCCCATTCGTCTGGGCCCCGCCTTGCGGGGAGGCCGTTCACAGAGGGGTTGTTAGAATGAACTCCACTACCTGGGTGAGGCTATGACCTCCAGCCCTGGGCCTCTCAGTTTGTCAGGTGACAGGCAGTGTGACCTAGGTCAGTGCCTCTCAAACCTTTAAGTGCAGGTGAATCTCCTGGGCATCCTGTTAAGGCACAGATTCTGATTCACTGGGACCGAGGTGGGGGGGGGGCCTGGGATTCTTCTCACAGGCTTCCAGGAATGTTGAGGCTGCTTGTCCTTGACCCAGGGCTCTAAAGGAGCCCTGAGTCTGTGCGAGGTCAAACCTGCTATTCCAAGCACTGAATAGCTGAACAGGCCTGAACAGGCCTGATTCCTAACCCAGGGCCCAGAGGAGACTTAAGACATCTAGAGAGAGACCCACCAAGATTGGAAGTCTCATGAAGGCAGAAGCTTGAGACAGAATGAGAACGTAACTGAGAGTAAAGGAAATTTGATGTTCCGAAAGGAAGCGTGCGCATCATTTTCAAACGTGACCTGAAAAGTGCTCTCTTTATGATGGAAAGCTTATTACAGAGTGGCTCTAGGGATCCAGCAGAGAGAATACAAAGTACAGTAACTCCTGTTTGAGTTGATATGAAATTTCACAAAGAACCTATGCTACTGGCCCCTAAAACTCTTGAAAGTAACCCCCGAAGCTCCTCAAAATCTCCCTGAGTCTCCCCAGGTTCTGCCTGCTCTCCAGCTGCATCTGCTACGGTAGGTGCCACAGTCCTAGGAACCAATGTTGGGATACCAGTGGTACAGATACGAAGTGCTCTCCTATCTCATCTGAGTCTCCTAATTACCCAGCTGTTTTTGATTGATGAGTCGTGAGACTCAGGGAGTCAAACTCCCTGGGAGCCACAGGCTCACAAGGGAGGGAGCTGGGAGCAGGCACGGCGAGGCAGTGTGGCCTGATGTCTCTTGCTCTTCTTACCCGACCTGACTGCTTAATTAAATCAGTTTGCCCTGTTTGGCTTTGCAAGGAGGAGGCATCCAGGTGGGTTTGCTTTTTAAAGAAAATGACTTTTTTGAAGGTCAACTTAACGTAGAAACAGGCCGAGATTCCATGGGTGCGGTGTCGTGAATTTCTGTTCCAAGAGCACACCCATTCTTAACACAGCTCGAGAGAGGAAGAGCCACCAGCACCCTGGAATCTCTCCTCCGGTGCGTCCCCTCCCGTTACTTCCTCCTCCATGGTACCGCTGTCCTGGCTTCTAAGACTGTAGATCACCTCTGCCTGTTTTTGAGTTTTCCGTAAATACGCTGGTCCTTTTGTATTCTTTTATGTCTAACTTCTTTTCCTCAACATTGTAAGATTCATCCATGTTGTGCACGCAGCAGTAGCTGGGTTATGTTCCATCGTATAAATACACTGCAATTACTGATTATGGACATTCGAATTGTTGCCCGTTTTTGGCTCTTACGAATAATGCTGCTGTGAACATCCATGTGTGTATGTTTTTGGTGGTGCCCATAGGTATGCATCTCTGGTGTGTGCGTATGTGGGTGTTTCTGTAATGCCTGGTTCCTTTGATGTGACTATGTTTGCCTTTAGTAGATAACGCCAAAGAGTTTTCCAGTATGGCCATTCCAATTTATAGTCCCATCTGGTGTGAGTGAGCGTTCCATTACTCCACATTCTTGCCAATACTTACTTTGATAGGTCTTTTTTTTTTCAATTTTATTTATTTATTTATTTTTGGCTGTGTTGGGTCTTCGTTTCTGTGCGAGGGCTTTCTCTAGTTGCGGCGAGCAGGGGCCACTCTTCATCGCAGCGCGCACGCCTCTCACTGTCGTGGCCTCTCTCGTTGCGGAGCACAAGCTCCAGACGCGCAGGCTCAGCAGCCGTGGCTCACGGGCCTAGTTGCTCCGCGGCATGTGGGATCTTCCCAGACCAGGGCTCGAACCCGTGTCCCCTGCATTGGCAGGCAGATCCTCAACCACTGTGCCACCAGGGAAGCCCCTGATAGGTCATTTTAATCTTAGCCTTTCTGATGTTGTATAGAGGGCTCTCATTATGATTTTCACTTGCGTTTCCCTTATCACCATTGGAAGCTTAGTGTCTTTGCCTGTATATTTGGCATTTGGATATCTGCTTTTGTGAAGTGCCTGTTCAAGTCCCTTGCCTATTTTTCAATTGTGTTGTTTGTTTCACTTTTAAAAACAAAATGAAAACATCTATGAAAAATCCTTGAAATCTATAGTGATGGGAATCACCTGTGAGTGAGATCGGATTATATTCTCAGAGGTAATTTCTGGAGATCCCCTCCTGCAGGAGGCCCAGCAGGCTGAGGATAGGCAGAGGCATAAAACCCTTAGCAGGGAACTTGCTGCCAAGTTGAGGAGCCCCGGGCTCTGTGGCTCAGGGCAATTGTCAAGTTGTGAGATCACCTGAAAGCTTGAAAGCACTTCACTTCTAAATGTTTGCCTTTTACAGACCGTCACTCTGGAAGATTGTAGACCAACTCCAAAAGTATTGCTGAAAACATTTTTGGAATTGCTTTGAGTATATTGTTTTGGATATTTTTAGTTGCTTTCAAAATGCCCTTTGAGAATGTATTTGATTTGGGGAAACAGCAGCAGACCTCTCAGAACCCAGCCCAGTGAATAAGGAGGGTGCTTCATGGGTGACTTAAAAAACAAAACATTATTTGTAAGGCTTGCCTGTAGGGGGAGGGAAGGTGAGCAGGAAGGAGGAAAGCACTGCGCTCAATGCCTGAGTTTCCTGATCTCTTTTCATCTTTATAGTAACCTATGAAGTACTAACTGTTGTGAGTATTCCTACTTTGTAGATGAAAAGTCAGACTTAGAAAGGGAAAGACAGCGTGATTGAGGAGTCAAACCTAGCTCTGTCTTACTTGAGGGCCACTAGTACCCTTTCCTTTTCCCCACCCTGCCTCGCCTCTGATGAGTGTTAGAGGAATCAAAATTGTTGCAGCCAGAACACCGTGTGCTGATGGCAGGTCTGGTTTCCACCCTGTCCTGTTATAGACCCTGGGATCTGGGTGGGTCCTCTTCCTGGTGGGGGTTGGGAGAGGAGAGGAGAACTCAGGCTTCAGGGCACTCATTTCCAAACACGATTCCTGGGCTTCCCTGGTGGCGCAGTGGTTAAGAATCCGCCTGCCAATGCAGGGGACACAGGTTCGAGCCCTGGTCCAGGAAGACCCCACATGCTGTGGAGCAACTAAGCCCATGCGCCGCAACTGCTGAGCTGCGCTCTGGAGCCCACGAACCACAACTACTGAAGCCCACGTGCCACAACTACTGAAGCCCTTGCACCTAGAGCCAGTGCTCTGCAACAAGAGAAGCCACTGCAATGAGAAGCCCGCGCACCGCAACGAAGAGTAGCCCCCGCTCACCACTACTAGAGGAAGCCCGCGTGCAGCAAGGAAGACCCAACGCAGCCAAAAGTAAATAAATAAAAAATAAAAAAATTTATTAAAAAACCCCCACGATTCCTGTGGCTCCTGCTGTTTAGGGGAGCAGCTGAGGGCCTTTCAGTATCCTGGCCCATGTCCTGCCCAGGATAGTCTGACTTGTAGGCTTTACTTTGCTCTTCTTTTTTTTTTTTTCCCTCACGGTACGCGGGCCTCTCACTGTTGTGGCCTCTCCCGTTGCGGAGCACAGGCTCCAGACGCGCAGGCTCAGTGGCCATGGCGCACGGGCCCAGCCGCTCCGCAGCATGTGGGATCTTTCCGTTCGTGTCCCCCGCATTGGCAGGCGGACTCTCAACCATAGCGCCACCAGGGAAGCCCTGCTCTTCCTTTTAAGTGGCAGGCAAGCCACCCAGGAAATACTCTAGGATGTGTTCATGAATATTGTCACTGTTGGAAACTTTATTCTATGTAGAGAGTCTTTCTCCAGATGAGCACTTACAGAAAATCTGACCAGAAGAGGCAGAATGTTGCTGAATTCTTTAATATTCATTCATTCCTGATCTTAAGGGAAAAATCACCCATTAGTTTTCTCTGAAACAGAGTGGGTTAATGGCTTTTGGTGTGTAATGAAGACCTTCAGAAATGATTCCTGGAAAGAGTGTCCTGGGTGGATTGCTTTCAGATAGACCCTGGGGAATCCAGCCGGCCCTGAGATGTGAAGGGCCTGGGAGAGACACAAAAATACACTTGGCCATCGCAGAGGCTTGTTCTCACCCTTCCTGTCTCATGGACCCCAACAAGCTGACCCCCTTCCACTGAGCTTTGGAATGTTGTCTCAAAGTTGAGTACCCAGAACGTAGAAACTACAACCTATTTTTCTGTCTCAAAGCAGTAAAGAAGCCTCTGGACTTCTTTTGAGACTGCACAGTAGAATGGTTTCTTCGTTTGATGGTTTCTTTATTCTTAGCACCTTAGATCCTGCGTAGCCTTGCTTTTCAGGGCAAAGCTCTGGGCTGTGGGTAATCAGATAACCAAACCATTTCCTAAACAAATTAGAATTTGATTTCATTCATAGTCACACAGCTTTCCCTGGATAAAATGAGGCATCTGAGAAAAAAAATGTGAGGAAATTTTAATGAAAACTTCTCCTGGTAAGATACTCATTTTCCTATCACATTTAATTCCTGTAGAGTATTCTAGAGCAGGTGTTGCCCTCGTCCCCCAGGGACTGGATACCTGATGCAGCATCTTTACCTGTTTCCTAGCAGATTATATGATCCCATGCATGTGTGCAGGTTGAACACCTCAGATTTGGACTTGGCTGGGGGACATGGGAACTTATTCACTTCCTGCCAAAAGAAAGAAACTTACAAGTAGTGCTTTGTGTTTTGAATTTTACAGTGCACTGAGTAAACACAAGTTATGCATTGTGATGGGAGGGGTAAAAAGGTCCGCCACGTCCTTATTTTTTGAGTGGGTGTAACTAAATGACTAGGTCCTGGATGTGTTACTAAGATGTAGGTCACAGTCTCCGGCAGAGCGACAGTAAACATTTCTCACCTGTGTTATCTTACAGCTGCAGGTGTCTAAAGTTCTTTTTATCCTAAAATGTTTTCCTCGAAGGTTTTTTGTTTTGATTTGTTTTAATAAGCCTCTTGCTTTGGGAATAAGGAACTCACTTCAGTGAATACCTAAGGCTTTCTTAATTCCCTTACGTTACAGATGAGGACACCAAGGCTGTACAGTTCTACCATGAATCAGTAGTAAACCAAGGACTCTTTAATTCCAGGCTTTTGTTTCTCAGCTCACTGTGATTTTCTAGAACTGTAAAATATTCCTACGATTCTTTGTTTTAAAATCTAGCTTTCAGTTTAAGGTCATTGTCTCTTAGCAGTTGTTTCCTTGCTTTATGGTAACCAAAGCTTTAAAATGATCCAGTACAAGGGGAGAACCAAGCCATGACTTTCTCTTGTTCTAAAATTAATATAAAAATTTATAGCTGTATAAATAATATTTACTGAATTTGACACTATTATTTGTATGTATGAATAAATAATTTTGAAGTATACCAATACTTTATGGCTGATCTGGTCAAATTTCCACTCGGAGGAGACTGTATCTGTGTTGAAACACACTGTCCTTTCTCTATTATCTTGGCCTTTGTGAAGGATGAATCCTTGGACTCATGATTTTTCACCCTGAGTTTGTGTAGGAAATCAGGATGTGTCTAATTATCATATAGGGCGTCAGGAAATTCTCATAACAGTTCATTTAAATCCACTTAAATTAAAAATAAAGAACACATTATATAGCAACAGAGGTTTTGTTTTGTTTTTTTCTTTTAAAGAGGAGACTGGACTCCGTGAATCAGATGAGCACTTTCAGAACTCATGGGGATTACTGCTTTAAAGGCCTGGGAGGAGTGGATAAGAACCCGTCAGCTCTGTCAGTCCTCACTGTGCCCTGGTATATTGATGCTCTCTGTGACTGTTGATCTATGACCTATTTCTCTTTAAAAGCTGTCTATTTAAAATCAGTTCTCTCTTCTTCTGCCCAGCTCAGTGAGCATGTCTTTTTTTCTGTGCTGCTCTTGGAGCTGACCCTCAGGATGGAGAACCTTTGACAGAATAGCATCTTATCCTCAACTCAAGGTCTCAAAGTCATGATTAACTGGCAGATACTGGCTTCAAGAAAAAAAAAAAAAACAAACACACCAAGACACTAGTGCTTAGAATCCACAGGGCTTATGGGGTAACAGTAAGGGTACTAAGAGAAGAGTTGGAAAACATGTTGGGCAGAGGTGGCCAGGCTCTCCTGGTGAGTTGATGAGTACCTTGGCTCCCTTTGCCCATGTGTCTGCCCCGTCCTCCCTTTTCTCCCACCTGTGGGGGCGGGGTGCTGTCTTAGGTGCTGAGCTCAGACAGGCACAGAAGACTGGTCTTTGGGGACTAGGGTGTGTTGACCTTTGCTTCTCTATTGGCCATCTCCATCCTTCTGTCCCGGCTTTCTCTCTCCGTTGTCATTTGATACTATTCTGGATGGCATGAAGTACCCTGGTAGCATCATTCGTTTTCATTCTTTTGTCCTTAAATGCCCTTCTCCTCCTGTCTGTCTTGTATCTTTGCAATCACTCTTCAGATACCACCTCTTTGAAACCTTCTGTGACCACTGAACTTGTACCCTGAGGCAGAGTTGGTCTGTGCTACTCCTGTGCCGTATGTAACTTATCATGCTCAAGTGTGATTATTTGCTTGCATGTCTAGACTGAACATTTGAGGGATGGGACTGTGACTTGTACATCTTGTATCTTAGCATGGTGCCTGGTGTATGATAGGTACCCAAAAGAGGGTGGATGGTTGGATGGATGGATGGATGGATGGGTGGGGCACATTCAAAGAGAACTTCTGAGAAAGGAGAGAGAGCGTATTTTCAGCTGGGATACATGGGAAAAGCTCTAGGTGGGGACAGGAGTTGCTTATACTACATAGTTAGTGAAAAAGCTGTATATATAGTAGAGGATAGAAGTATGTGCTACGGAGAATGAGCTGTGCCTTTTTTTTTTTTTTTTTTCAGAGTAGAAACCATGTAGTTGGCAAGAGATGACATTGCAGTCATTTGGCTTTCCTTCTTAAAAGCTCTGGGATTTTTACTGAAAGATCCAGTTTCTTATGTGTAAAATGATATCCTATAATGTAGGTTCTATTTTTAATGTGAGGATCAATTGAGACTTTCAAAGGGCTCAACACCCTGCCTTGTCTGTCGTGAGGGCTCAGTAGGGTAAATGGTAGCTCTTGCTATTACCGTCGGCCTCTATTGCCTGATAGAATTGAGGTGCCTGGTATAAATGTTCTCCCACACCCTGAATAAGAAATGTAGATTCATAGGTAACCACAAAATGTGTGTCCGGGTGTTAGGATTCACTGGAAATGGGATTATGTCATCTCTTTTGTCTTCCTACTTACTTAGTACTTTTTAGAAAGAAAGGCACTTATCAGTTTCTTAGGAAAGCACTTGGTTCTAAAACAAATTTTTCATGCAAGGCATTCGTGGGAGTCTTTCTAGTTGTTTAAAAAATATATGTGATAGATGCCTGTATCTATATATTATTTGCAAAAAGTGTAATTCTTTCCTGATGTTCTGGAGAGCAGGGGACATGCATTGCTGTTTCTATTTTGATATGGAAGCAAGTTGTGTTGGTCTGGGACAGTTTAATTTTGGTTGATTTTGGCCGTTGTTTGTATGTGTACATTTCTGCCCCCACTATTGGAGATACATTTAGAAATCAGTGGTAGGAGTTTCTAATAGTATTTATTTACACAGTCATTCATACGTTCATTTCCTGGTTCATTTCCTGCGCTGCTTTTCTCACCTGGTCTTGCAGTGCTGGATCCGGCAATGATTACTGTTTTTTTTTTCCCCCCTTAATGTTCTTAGAAGCTACTACAGTTGCCAGTGATAAAGACTCTTTGCATGTGCCTCTGAGCCCCTTCTCCTCAGAATATTTTATAGCCCATGTTGCTGTTTGGGTAGTGGCCAGTTTTCTTTGTTGCCTAATATAGGTCAGTCCTGCCGTAGTGAATTTCTGAGCAGATGAGGAAATGAATGGGAACCATCTACACACATCTGGTGATGCGGACCCCCCATCCCTTCTCTCTAATTCCAAGGTGCTCAGAAAGCTCTTGTAATCCATTTGGCAGCAAGACCTCCCTTGAGCAAGAGTCTATTTATATTCTTCATTTATCTTGTTTAGTGTGGTTATCGTCAGTTTCGCTGCAGAGGTATTACTGTGTTTGAGTATGAGGTGCTGACCTACACTTTACGGGGAGCATAAAGTACATGTTACATTTCTAAAATGTTAAAACTTTTGCATTCCGAAACACATTTGGCTGTATGGGATTTGGGTAAGAGATGTGGGCCTGTAGTATTTTTATTAGGGCCTCTAAGCCTTTTTTTTTTTTTTTGCGGTACGCAGGCCTCTCACTGTTATGGCCTCTCCCGTTGCGGAGCACAGGCTCCGGACGCGCAGGCTCAGCGGCCATGGCTCACGGGGCCAGCTGCTCCGCGGCATGTGGGATCCTCCCAGACTGGGGCACGAACCCGTGTCCCCTGCATCGGCAGGCGGACTCTCAACCACTGCGCCACCAGGGAAGCCCTAAGCCTTTTTTTTTTTTTGACAGCCTTCCCTTGAGATTCTCTCCTGGGTACCATCTTTGTGTGGCATGCAAATGAGGACCTCCTTTGTCTGTCACTCAAGCAGTATTTAATGAGCTGCTGTGGCTTTGTACTAGGAATTGGGAAGAATGAGGCATTGGCTCTTTTTGCCCTGGAGAAGCTCAGAGACTCATAATGATGCAGAAGGTGCTCAGTCTGTGGATTCCTGCCTGTGGTGGGATAATCAGAGCCCGAAACTTCACCAAAATTGCAAAGGTAAAGAAATGTGGAAGAGAATGTAATCAAGGAGCAGTTGTGTATTTGCTGTGGTCTTTGAAAAGTAAAGCCAGAGATGGGGCTGCAGAGGAGCCAGTTTTTGAAGAGCCTTATCTACCAAGCTAAATAGTTAAGAATTTATCCTTTGGCAGTAAAGATTCTTTAAACCTGGGAATGAATGATTGGGTTCGCATTTTAGTAAGAGCCCTCTAACGTTATCTTAAGGGACCCCCAAAAGAATTCATTGAAATATTCTGGGCAATAGTCCTATAATACTTATATTGTATAGTGCTTTAGGGTTTTCAAAAGATTTCTCCAGCCTTAATTTCTTTTGCAGTAGCCTTGGGGGATGGGTAGGTAATAACTAAGGAAACATTTCAAGAAGTGACTTGCCCAAGGTCATATCCAGCAACCGGCTATACCAGCTCTCCTAATTCTATATTCATTCCTGCTTGAAAGTGATATTAAAACATTTTAATATACTGTCCAGATACTGAGCATACTTAAAGGTAATCTGCCACCAGCATATCTTTTATACTTGTACTTGGTTAGACTGTCAGCTCCTTGAGGACTTGCAGTATTAAATTTGATAAGCTCACAATAGGCACCACCAAGAATTTGCTAAACTTTCTCCTCCAGAGCAAGCACAGTCCTAGGAAGAAGAAACATTTGTGAAAACAGAGGGGCTGTCGTTTTTCTTGTTGTATATCTCATCATGCGTACTTATTAGGCAGTTTCTATGTTTAGGACACAGCACTAAGTGCTGTGGGAATACAAAATGCAAAACAGTTAGATTTAAATTTTTTTAAAAAGTCATGAATTAAGCCTGTTCTGTCCTATTCAGATCTCACACCAAATTTCTTGGCTTTTTGTAACAAATTTCCTTTTTAAAGGACGTTAGGTGTTGAAATCAAAAGGCTTCTTGCACAGACTGACTGGAACTCTTAGGCTTATACATTTGCTTTGCAGTCATTAGGTATAACATGGCACATTTCCAGGTGGTTATCTTTGAAACAAAGAAAGAAACAAAACCATTAAATAGGCATATTTTATTATGAAAGAATGAAAGTTTTACCTTGACTAGATGCCCAGTAATATCATCTCACAAGTGAGAATCATCTTGTGATTCATACTTAAAATCAGTAGTCACCTGTAAGTTTTGTGTCGACCCTACTGAATTAGCACTGAAATTAATGCTGTAATCTTTTTCTTACACACCTGGCATATACTGCTGTTTATGCTAGCAGTATTTCCTAGGCTGTCTAGGCGTTAGGGAAAAGTCAACGTCTAAATTATTCTCAGTCTTAAGAATCCATGTCAGTTTTAAAGCATTTATTGAGTTGATTCAGTTCTGATTTCTTTTACCACCTTTGTATCAGAAAAGCTTTGGGGGCCCCAGAAGAAATTCTAGAGGTCATTCAGACCCAGGGGCTAGACTGGGGGAAAGACAAATTAGGAAACTGATCCCTGTGGGTTCAAGTCCATTCTTCATCTTGTTAATTATAACTTTGGTCAAGTGTTTGAGCCTCTGGTTCCTTATCTGAAAAATGAGTCTTATGATAATGTTTTTCAAAGATTCTAAGACATACATTTTTATCTTAAAACAAGATGTGTTTTTGTTTTTGTTTTGTTTTTTCGCGGTATGCGGGACTCTCACTGCTGCGGCTGCTCCCGTTGCGGAGCACAGGCTCCGGATGCGCAGGCTCAGTGGCCATGGCTCACGGGCCTAGCCGCTCCGCGGCATGTGGGATCCTCCCGGCCTGGGGCACGAACCAGTGTCCCCTGCATCGGCAAGCGGACTGTCAACCACCCGTGCCACCAACTGCGCCACCAGGGAAGCCCAAGATGTGTTTTATAGTGCATTATATGTTATGGTTTAATTTGTGGTGTTTTTGTTTAATATAGTGGTGCATAAAATGATGCATCTTAGAATCAGTGATTTCTTAGATTTGACGAAATATGGCAATAATTTGCTTTACCAACCTCCTGAGTTGTTGTCAGGATCAAATCAGATATGTTTACTAGAAAACTACCACTGTGCCAACTAACATGCAAACAAAAGCACCTTCCAAGGTCCCTGGACAATTTTTCTGCCTTTGGTATTTCTGGGTTTTTAAAATAAATTTTATTTATTTAATTATTTATTTTTGGTTGCGTTGAGTCTTTTGTTGCTGCGCGCAGGCTTTTCTAGTTGTAGCGAGCAGGGGCCACTCTACGTTGCTGTGTGCGGGCTTCTCATTGCAGTGGCTTCTCTAGTTGCGGAGCAAGGGCTCTATGCGCACAGGCTCAGTAGTTGTGGCTTGCAGGATCTATGCGCAGGCTCAGTAGCTGTGGCACATGGGCTTAGTTGCTCCGCGGCATGTGGGATCTTCCTGGACCAGGGCTTGAATCTGTGTCCCCTGCATTGGCAGATGGATTCTTAACCACTGTACCACTAGGGATTTCTATGTGTGTTAAAAAAAAAACTGGGAAGAGTTGGAAAATGAAAATTGCAAATCTATATGAATTAAGATATCAAATGTCTTTCTTAAATATTTGAAGTAACAACAGAATTTCAGTTGACTTACACTTGGACTTCCTGAAAGATTTTATTTTTCTTTCAAGCAGGACCTCAGTCATGTTGGTCTTATCTCCCCTTACTTTTCCCTCCACCTCCCTGCCCCTAAATAAGAGCGCTGAGTAAGGCCAGCTTTGGATGGGAGAGGAGTGTGGGGTGAGAAGATCATTAATTTCATTTTGGGCACATTGAATTTGAGATGAGTTTGAGGCATCCAAGTGAAGATGTTGAGTAGGCAGTTGAATTTGTGAGTCAGAGATTAAAAAATGTGGCATTTGGGTTATAGAAATGGTAGATGAAGGCTTGAGCTTGGATGAGATCACCTAGGAAACAAGAAAGCAGGATTGGGACCGGACGTTGACAAGCCACCTTCAGCCAGCAAACCTGTTCTATTTGGCCTATGCAGTGTTTTTCAAATATTTGAACAAGTTGCTGTAGCATGTTTATGGGTTTTTGGCTGCGCCAAGTATACTTTGTCCTTTGATGGCAGCACCCTAGTTTCCTTTTGAGAAATTCCCTATCCCCCAGTCTCAGACCTTAGCCTTAGGTAAAGTTCTTCCCCTGACTCTGAATGAAGCATGGGACTCAGGGCTGGCCAATCATTCCTGAGTCGTCTGGCCACAATGGTTGGTTCAAGAATGGCCTTCTAATAATCCAAGCTGGTCTAATCAGAGGGAATTTTGAGACTGGGGGGTGGGAGGTAGAGGAAACTCTAGGAAGAGAATCTTTCTCCTTTTCTGCTTAAACCTGGCAGGATGTGGTCTGGAGGTCTAGCAATGGCCTTGCTGCCATAGGGTAGATCTTATCTGAGAATTAGGGACACAGAAGAATCCAGATAGAGAAACTGGCCCTGATCATGTTGATTAAACCCTGTGGCAAGCTGTACCTCTAGGCTTTGCGGAAAAACGAGCCGATAAATTCTCCTTTTGGTGTAACCCAGGATTTCTTTTATTCACACCAGAAAGAAATCTTAATTGCCAAGATTTAAAAATCGTGAGTTTTCATTTATATATCAGGACTTTGGCTTGAGCTAAGTAATTGTTGTTTTAGTAGGAACATCTGCTCTCCATTTTATTATAGTCTGTACCTCTCCCTACTGTCATCTGACCCTGATGCTTCAGGTCTGTTGCCAGCTATCCTGTCGGTTCTGCTGTGCTTTAAATTGTAGACCTGAGGGGGAAGTGAAAGTCAACTTTGTTTCCCTTAATTGTATTAACTTGCTTGTCCCTGTGGGTAGTTGGGCTTTTGGCTGCTGATATAGAGTGAAAAGGGAAGGAGACCTAGATTCAAGCTTTGAAGAGTTTGAACCCTGGAAGAATAGGCAGAGGAGGATAAGCTTGCAAAGAGAAGGAAGCCATGGCGGCAGGAAGAACATTGATTGTAGAGGCCAAAGCAAGGAGTGTTTCAGGGAGAAATTGATCAACATGGCCAGATACTGTCAGGATGTCAAATAAGATAAAGAGTGAAAAAAAAAATTCTCATTTGAATTTGGCAACAAAGAGATCATTATTGATCCAGCCTGGAGCTGTTTCAGTGAGCGATGGAGCCATGCTAGGTTGGAATGGGTTGAAAAATGAATGGGAGATGGAAAAATGGGAGATATCCAAGGAGGACAATCTTTATTTTTCCTGTGAAGGAAGCAAAGAAATAAAGCACTAGCTGGAGACGTGAGGTTGAGGGTAGAAAGCTTTAAAAATAGGATTCGAGGGCTTCCCTGGTGGCACAGTGGTTGAGAGTCCGCCTGCCGATGCAGGGGACACGGGTTCGTGCCCTGGTCCGGGAAGATCCCACATGCCACGGGGCGGCTGTGCCTGTGAGCCGTGGCCGCTGAGCCTGCACTTCCGGAGCCTGTGCTCCGCAACGGGAGAGGCCACAGCAGTGAGAGGCCCGCGTACCGCAAAAAAAAAAAAAAAAAAAAAAAAGGATTCGAGTGTGTTGAATTGTTGATGGGAAAGATCTGTTTAAAAGGGAGAAGCTGGTTGAATAGACAGGAGAGAAGAGACAAGGGGTAATTGATTATATGAGTCTGAGAAGGTGGGGTGAAGTGGGATCTAAAGCCCAGTGGAGAGATTGACCTTGGGGGAGAGGAGGGAGCAGGATGCAACGGGAGGGCAGAAGCTGAAGTTCAGTAGTAAGTTAGTCTGATAATGAGAAGTTGCTGTGCCGTAGGTTCCATTTCTCTGTTAGGAGGCAAGGTCATCTGGGAATGGGGGTGATGGTGGTGTGGATGTCAGGAGGGGTGGCCCTTTGAAAGTGAAATAAGAGTTGAGGAGAGTGGGAGAATGAGTGGGTGGGATCACCCAGCATTGTGGAAGACTGACTCGTCAGTGGTTGGTGCTCACGAATACTGAATGACTCTCGGCAGTGCCTGGGGGCTCATTTGTGGGCACAGACAGAGCTACCATAGGTATCAGCTATGGGGTTTGGCAGAAGAGGAAGGACAAAAGGGTGAGCAAGGTAACTTGAGGGCATTTGTCAAGGGTGTTATGGGATGCGCTCTATGGAGATGTTGGCCTTTAGAAAGGAAGCTGAGTAAGAAGGGACATGAAATGAAACTTCAGATGAGGCCCAAATGGTTGATCACAATGAAGGGGATTTTAACGAGGCAGCCGAAGCTGAGGGTATTGTAGTCAGAGGAGGGATGCTGGGTGGTGAGTCTTGGGTGGAGTGCTGGAGAGGTTTTGTTGGAGGTGAGGCAGGCAAGGGAACAGAGACCAGAGTGTCGATGGATTTTGGATATTCAGGTCTCCCTTGCTCATTGCAGGACTAAGACCGGAAAGGAGAATTTTGGTCAGGGTTCAACGTCATTTGTATCTGGGTTGGCTGTTTAGTAAGAATAAGTTATCCATTTCCTCTTACCCTCCTTCCCTTTGATTTCAATGGAAGAGTATACTGAAGTGGTTTGGGGCCTACCTCTGTTTTTGCAATATGTCCAGAGAGTGATATTAGGAAAACTGTGTCTTTAATCACTTTTGGTACAGAAAATGTAAATCATTTAAACCTCTTGAGTTCATAGACTTTTCAGTTGCTGGAATGATTTGGTGCTCTTTTGCCTTCCATAGTCATGTTACTTCTGAAGGTGACTGATGGTGTAATCAAAACCTTTAAGAGGAGCCCATGTATAACTGGATCCCTTGTGGCTCTCACTATGATGAGCTTTGAAGGCAGGGTAAGTAGGAAGCTATATCAGAGACATCTGTTGTTATTTGTAACGTGTGTGTCGTGCTTTGGCAGTAACAGAACCCGAGCAGGCCCATCAGTCGGTAGTTTATAAGCAGTAATCCGAGAGCTCAAAAAGTTCTTCTCTGAATGGTAAGGCATTGGAGCCAGCATTGCTTATATGTGAGAGGGGAAAAAGGTTTGGAAGTCTCACCAAGGGGGGGGGGGGGAAAAGAACTTGGGATTTGCGTTTAATAAGATGCTAAATCTGATAATCTCAAAACATCTGAAGGTTGTGATAAAAATCCTCACCAAGTAATCAGGATGCAGCAGTCTAGAGTCTTAAAAAAAAAAATTCAAGTGTGTAGGCTTTCAGATACAGCATCTATTTGTTACTGATTCTGAACAGATTAGATAAGCGACAGAGCACAGGGAAAGACGACTCAGAGATCTGCCACAGAATGAAGTGTCTTACAGCCCAGAGCAGCTCTGCTGCCAACCAGCCACCACTCTGCTCTCTGTAGGGCTGTTTCCTTATTCTTCCCCAAGGAACCTGTTTATTTATCCCTACTCTTACCTGTACTTTGCCCCATCCCAAGGCCTGTCCTCCCCTTTCTCCATCTCACATCCATTTTACCCTGCCCAGTGAGGCCAAAGCCAAGTCCAAAATGATACTAGATCTTTCCTTTTTCTGACTCCTTTGTGTATATTGTTTGTGTATCTTAGTAAGTTAGCTCTTTCATAGACTTATAGATTGTTAAGTTTGTGAGAAACCTTGGATATTTTTTGTTCTCAAACTATTCGCAAAACAAGAATCACTTTGCCGGACTCGAGGCTTAACAGTCTGCAAGTTCCTTTAGATCTGGTGTATTCAAGAGTCTGGAGACTTGGGTCCTCCTGTCTGGGACTTCAGGCCTTTAAGGATTGCTTCATTTTTCTCCAATAAAGAGAACAAAGCGTTGCTGATGAGCATGGCATGTCCTTGACCTCTGCTGTTTTATACTGTTTGACCCAAAAGCAATAGTTCAGACCCTGCCTTGATCATTTTTTCTTGCCCTCTAAATAACTAAACCACCTGCTTTGTCCTTAGAATTTTTTTTGAAAGGCTGAGTTCATTCTCGACGTAAGTCTTCTTGTGGCTTATTAATTCCTTCTGTACTTTTGTGTACATCTTTACTTGCTGTGGTAAAGCTTATAAAGTGGGAGGTGGGGTGTAAGTCTACGAAGCATTGCTTCTTGGGCTCAACGGAGCAGAGGGGGCTGAGTTAAATTGTAGCCAAGGAGCCCTTTCCTCCTTAAGGTCCTTTAAAGTCTCAGTTGACTTTGTACACTGCCAAGAGCATTGCCTGGGACGGGGTAGGCCATTAATGGTAGCTGTTCTTATTGGGCCTAGGTGGCTGGTCAGAACGATCCCACGTTAAAGAAGTTTATCACTTAAGAACTAATCTCCTACATGAAGTGAACCTCAGCATTTTCATGTCGTGGTAGTTCTCTATACTGAGACCAAAGTGTAAACGGGGACTTCAGAATCACAGAGTGTTACAGCTGGCAGGAAATAGATGTCAGCATCTAAAATACTATATAGAAGGAAACTGAGGTCTGGAGAAGACTGATAACCGTCCACAGGCCATGTAGTTTATATTGGTACACTGGGACCTGGATGCAGCTCTCTGGGCTCTGGAACCAGGATTTTCCTAGCGGACCAAGGTGTATGACTCTGAAAATTCACTCTTGAGGGAGGAATGTGGAAAGACAGGAGGAGAGGGATAGTGTCTGGAGGGTACCCTAACCCTGGGTGGCGATGTCAAATAATAGCATAAATTTAGAGGTTTAGCCCCGGATATTTCAGCACATTATTCCTCTCAGATGGTTGTCCTCTATGTCTGCTCCTTTTTAGGTAAATTCTGGGTCAGTACTTTGGAAAACCAGGAGGGTGTGGGGTTCTAGGAATAATGAGAGCCTCCCATAAGATTAAAGGTCACAGCTTTGACAATGCATTTGGAAAAGACAGAGAAGAGCCTGGTCTCAGAGAAGCCTTCAGGCTTTGTGGGAAACTCGGGTTCTAGTGCATTGCTGCCGAGGCCTGGGGTGGGCGCTCAGCATTTAGCTACGTAAGGACCGAGTTGCAGGTGAGCACGAAGCCCCTGGCAGTGGCTGAGGTCTGAGATATATGGAGAATTTCTGGGAGTCCTGCTTGTGTACACTGCGGGAAGGATGCGAGAATAAAAAAGTAATACCAAAAAAAGAAAAAAAAAGTAATGCAGCACCATGGTGACAAAACATTTTGAAAGGAATCCATCCAAAGATTAGGGGAAGAATGTGTTTTCTGGAATTACTGACATGGGAGCAGAGGATAATGGGGTTGTATGTTGTCGAGAAATCCTGTGTTTCTTTACTTGGGGAGAAGACCTGCTAGTGACCCACAACCAGGAGAATTTGGAAAGAGGGAAAGTTCAGGGGTGGATGTCTGAGCAGGCAGAACAAGGCACTGAGTTTGAGCTAGTGGATGACAAACTGAGGTTCAGACCCACGCGGTTTGGTTTCACAGTTGGAAATCTCAACTGCTGTGCTGTCTGTCTGCCCCTGCTCAGCTGCCTGCTGTGATCCAAGCCCTGGGAGAAGCAGCCAGGTCCAGTTTAAGTGCTCCTGCTTCCTGGTGTCCCCCAGGGATTCCTTAAAGCCTAGTAAGTCGTTGAGATATATGATGGCCCAGGGCCACCCGTAGTCAAATGGCCATGATTTTTAGGTCCCCGTGGAGTCTTGATCTTTTAATGCACTTGCATCCTTTCCTTAGACCATCAATCTTATATCTTGGTAACTGAGTACCAACTGGTTTTCTCTGCCCTTTGGAGGCCTTTAGTCAAACTTGGCTCAACCCAGAGCCTTCTCGTGATTCCACACATTCCTGTGTCTTCCTTGCTCACGCCTCCCTCTGCCTCTGAGCGTCTGTGTCCTAAAGTGCTCTCGTGTCACTCACATGCGTTCTGAGTGCAACACTTTTTCCCACGCAGTTTCCCCGGGAAACCGAGTCCCATCAGATGGGCTTCTGTGAAGACTCGAAGAGTCACAGTTTGACGTATGTGATCTTTCCCCAGCTTTACTGATTCCACCCCTCCTTCATATTCTTTCTCACTCGAGTATCAAAGTTCTATCCACATAGGGGCAGCTGTGGGACAAGTCCTCACTTTATACCTTGACAGCTAGCACAAATAAATACTGCCTATTTTCTGAGAATTCTGGTGAATAAAAGATTTGTCCCATTACATTCACTTCAGCTTGGGTGCAAATATATACAGAGATACCTAGGCCTTTGACTATGCCATTACTGGACTATTTCATATTAATTGCTACTAAATCTTTTACCGCTTACTCAGCACTGTACACTGTACCGCTGGACAGCACTCACCTCAGATTTCTTTATCGCCTTTATCTGCCAACTTCTCTTAAATGCAAGACATTAACTTTGCTTTCAGTTCTCACACCAGTTCCCATGTTTTTAGAACCTAAAGCATGTGTGAATCTCATTCCATTTCCCCTTTCTGACTCCTTGTAGCCTAGAATATAATGATCTTGGGTTTTTTTTGTTTTTTCATGTTCTATTTCATATCCAGGAGTCTCCCTGATAGTACAACACACCTAGAATTTTCTTTTGAGTAAAAGCTGTGTATGACATGTGAATATTCTTAAGACTTGTGTTCCTTTCTCTAGAATCATGTGAATTTCTCCCCATCATTCTTATTGGCATAGATTGTCTGAATGACTTATTTTCTCAAAAGAGCCATGAGTGACTTAGTGGAATTGGAAACTAGATCCCCAGTTCAAAGGCATCTGGTGGGGATTGGGGAGTGACTGTCTCTAATTCTGAGGATTGCCTAGGATCTCAGAAACTGTGAGATATTTTTTCTAGGTTCAGGGAGTTGGGAATCTGCTACCATTCATAAAGTAAAGGGAAATCTAACTGCATCCTTGTTTTTGCTTTTTTTTTTTTTTTCCTAGACAAAAAGTTTCTGCTCTGGGGAAAGTAGAAGAGTCCAGGTTTAAAATAGATTACAGTATTCACTGATGAGGCTAAAGAATTAGAAGTTTGTAAAATCTTTGTTTCTTGGATGAAAAAAGGAAAAAAGGGAGAGGATAGAGTAGAAAAAAGATGTATTAAGTTATAATAGCAGTAATAGGGTAGCATTTATAGAGCATGTATTTGTTAGGTACTGTCCTAGGAATTTTTCCATTTCTCATCTCAGTTAATATAGCCCTATGACACTCCCACTCTTTATTTTATACAAGAGGAACCCATGCTGCACAGAGAGGTTAAACAGCTTACTCAAAGTCTCATAAATGTCAGGTTGGTGATTTTCACGTTGGAAATGTAGTCGAAGTCTCACACTCTTTAACTTCAAGGTTACAATGCTATATGTTGAGTCATTTTAACTTTTTCCCTTGATTTGAGTACAGCCTCCCACAGTATATATAAAGCACAGGAGAAGTACCAGTTTCAGCTTCTTTTTCTTGTTATTGTTTGTTTATTTAATGGCAGGGTTAAAAAAAAAAAAGGCAGTGTGCAGTCTAAGTCAAGTTTAATTAGACCCGTGTGGAAAACATAGCAATTATCGATGCCAATTTCCAATGTTTTTCTTTTTTCATGTTCAATTATTAATAGATACGGCACACATATTCTTTCATTTTCTAAGTGAAATGATTGAAGCAGGCATAGGATTCTAAGCTGTTGCCTAGTTTTTTGTTTTTTTTTTAAGAATCTTCATCTGAAAGGAACATTTTCTCTAAAAAAGAAAAAAAAATCTGTTTTTGTTTGTGGGACGCATCTTCCCTTGGAGAATATGGTGTTACCAGGTGTGGAATCTTGGCATTAAACTAAATTTCCCTTTCTCGTTCCTGAACTGATGGAAAGGAGTGGGGTGGGTTGGGGGAGGGGAGGGGTGGTGGTGGGATATACATACACATAGATGTATATAGATGCACATCTCCAGACCTGTCCAGTATCTGGAAAGAAGGTCTTTCATTAGGTCCCAGACACCCCTGTTTGTCCCCAGCTTCCAGTGCTGAAACTGAGGTTTTAGAAGAATCTCAAGAGATTTTCTTGGGCTAGGTTGTCCAGATGGGGTTTTTTAAAAATAGCATCTCTCCTTTATTTTATAGAGGAAAAGATAATGAAGAGTATCTCCCCTTTCCCAAATATAAAAAGGATGTTTTTCTGTTGCTTTCATAATTGAATTAAAAATCCCTCAATGATAGTTTTTAATATTTTCTTCATGATTATAATGTTCTTCCTTTATCTGAGCCATGGAAAGGTTCACAGAAATATAACAAAGAAAATATTCTTACTATTTAAAAAGAACTGTCTATAGAGTTTTGGTATTATAGATGATTTAAAAATAGTTTGTTAGGTCTCTTCCCACATTTAATACACAGTAATTGCAGAAAATTGGGGAAATTCAGAGAAATAGATGCAAAGAAAAGCAAATTCTCATAGTCCCTATACCCGGGAGAATAAACAACAACAACAAAAACCTTAAACTTACTGTTTTCATGTGTGTTCTTTATCTGTGAAGAGTTTTTACACCTTTCTCTGTGTTGAGTTTTTGTTTCTCGGTTAGGATCATACTCTAAATGCAGTGTTTGTTTCCTGCTCTGTTGGAAAGATGTCTCAGGTTCAGAGACAGCGGATTCAGGGCTTCTTTGCTGAACCTACCCTGTCACAGGTCAGCTGGCAGCCTGGGTCATGGAGTGCCTCAGAAACTTGCTGTGTGGTCCATGCTGCTGAGTGCTGGGCGGCAGAGAGGACCTGCCTTCCCAGCTCACAGAATCGCTGGAGAAGACAAGCAGATGTTTTCATGGCCACTTCTGTTTTTTTGGAGTGGAAAATTTCAAACATACAGAAATAGAACATTACAATGGACCCTGTGTGCCTTTCTCTCAGCTTCAACAATGGTCAATTTATAGCCATCTTTCTTCATTTAGATCCCAACCTCTTTTCCCACACCCTGGACTGTTTTGAAGCAAATCCCTAACATCCTATTATTTCACTAGTAAGTATTTCTGTACACATCTCTGAAAGAAAAGGACTCTTGCTTTTCTTTTAATACTGTAATATTACCATACTTTAAGAACTTCTGTAATATAATCAAATATGAAATATCTAGTCAGGGCTGAGATTTATCTGTTTTCTTTCTTTCTTTTTTTTTTTTTTGGTTTGTATCAGGATCCAAATAAGGCCCGGACATTGCAATTCATTGACATGCCTCTTCAGTACCTTTTAGTCTGTAGGTTCACCCTTCACTATCTTTTCCTTGCAATTTATTTTTTGCCAAACCAGACCATTTATTCTGGTCTATTGGCTGGATTTTGCCAATAACATCCCACAGAGTTAAATGTCAAGTGTTCCTGTGTTTAACATATTCTTTTAGCCACCAAATTTCTTGGGAATTGGTAGTCACATCTAGAGGCTGGGTCAAATTCTATTTCCAGTTTTTGTCAAGAATACTCTAAGTATGTGTGTACTCTCATCAGGAGGCATTTAACACCAGTTCCCTCTGTGTGTGTGTGTGTGTGTGTGTGTGTGTGTGTGTGTGTGTGTGTGTGTGTGTGTGTGTGTGTGAGAGAGAGAGAGTGTGTGTGTGAGAGAGAGACAGAAAGACAGAGAAGGAGAGAAAAAGAGAGAGATGTGAACAGTTAATGGTGATTAGGGGTTTCAAAATCTTCATTTCCATCATTTCTTCATTTGTTAACTGGAATACTTGAATAAAGAGAAACTTCTTCTAATCAGCTACTTGGTTCTCCTGGGTAAAATTTATGTAGGAAAGGCAGGAAATATGTCTGATTCTTTCTCTTTATTTACCGGTTTTTAAAGTAATTACGGTTGACCCTTGAACAACATGGGGGTTAGGGGTGCTGATCCTTCATGAAGTTGAAAATTTACATATAACTTATAGTCCGACCCTCCCCATTGGTGGGTTCAACCAACAGCAGATTGTGTTACACTGTAGTATTTACTACTGAAAGAAACCCACATATAAGTGGATCCGCACAGTTCAAACCCATGTTGTTCAAGGGTCAACTGTTGTTGGCTCCATTAGCCAGCTAATTAGTAATGTCCTCAAAAGGTAGCCATTGAGAGAGAGTGAGAGAGGTATGTGATTCATGAAGAATTCATGAATGAAAAAATATTGGTGTTTTAATCCATTGCATTTATTCTTGACACTAAGACTGTCCCGTCTTTGGCCAGTGGGAGTCCCTTTGTGCTGACTCCTGGATCCTCTTGATATGATTCTAGTGGTCTTTGACAGCTTCTCTGCTTTCTGTATGTTAAGATATTCGAGGCCAGTGGTTCTCAAAGTATAATCTGAAGGTGCCTGAGGGTTCCCAAGACCCTTTGAAGGGGTCTGTGAAGTCAAAACAGTTTTCATTGTGGTACTAAGACATTGTTTACCTCTTTTATTTTCTTATGTGTTTAGTGGAGTTTTCTAGAGGCTACATGTTGGCTCTTGGAATGTGTGTATATTCTTGTTTTCTAGAATTTGGAGTCTTCAGTAATCTCTAAGAATGTAAAGGGGTCCTAAGACCAAAAAACTTGAACTGCTGCTCTAGGCTCATTTTTTAACATTTCTTGCCATGTACATGGAATCACTGGTGACCTTGTAAATCAGCTCCCTTTTTTGTCAACTCTTTTATTATGTGGGTGTGATCTGCTCCAAATCTCAAAGCTAATAAATAGCAAAACCAGAATTTGAACGTAGATTTTTATGCAGTAGTTTTTTTCCCTGTAAAACAATCACTGATATCCAAAATTTATGATTAATTAAAGCTTAGAAATTGTAAACACTGCCCGAAATGCCAGACATGTACATTTTAGAGGCCACCAAACAAAATTAGCAGTTCTTTTTCTCCAACGGAATGGCTGTCAAAAAGGGAAAAACAGATGTAGAGGCAGGATGAGTGGTTGCTATAGCTCCATGATATAATGTAAAACCATGCACTGAATATGTTGTTTTTCTGGTCACAGTAAGGAAATTCAGAATGCAGTAGTAACTCATTAGCATGGCAGCTTTTAAAGATTTCAGTCATCTGGCGAAAAGCCTGCTTGGCCCGTGGAATTCAATAATGGCTCATGCGGGCTTCCCTGGTGGCACAGTGGTTAAGAATCCACCTGCCAATGCAAGGGACACGGGTTCGAGCCCTGGCCGGGGAAGATCCCACAAGCCGCGGAGCAACTAAGCCCGTGCGCCACAACTACTGATCCTGAGCTCTAGAGCCCGTGCACCACAACTACTGAGCCCACGTGCCACAACTACTGAAGCCTGCGCGCCTGGGGCCTGTGCTCCGCAGTAAGAGAAGCCATGACAATGAGAAGCCCGCGCACCGCAACGAAGAGTACCCCTGCTCACGGCAACTAGAGAAAGCCCGTGCACAGCAACGAAGACCCAACACAGCCAAAAATATTAATTAATTAATTAATTAAAAAATAATGGCTCATGCGTTTCCCACTAATTTCTGAACCCAGGTACCGATTGATTGCTTGAACATGTAGCTTAGAAATACCTTTTTTTCATCTTGTAGTTCGTTGAATCAAATCCTGCAAGAAAACATCCTGCAGTGTTCAGATAATGGTGCCTTAAGCCTGGGACAGTAATTTTTCCATCACTAGTTTGGGATTAGCAGATGCAAACTATTATATATAAAATGGGTAAACAACAAGGTCCTACTGTATAGCACAGAGAACTATATTCAATATCCTGTGATAAACCATAATGGAAAAGAATATGAAAAAGAATATATATTTGTTTAAATGAATCACTTTTCTGTACAGAAGAAATTAACAACACTGTAAATCAACTATACTTCAATCAAATTATAAATAAATAAAATAATTTTTCCATCACTGAATAGTATACAAACCTCTAAAAGATGGCTACTTAAAACCACTGGATTTTGCAGTTCTAGCTCCTTGGGGGAATCTTTATTTTGTCTCACTGTGTTGAGCTGAACTCAGTAACTTGTCCTTTGTTTACCATTCCCAGTAACTGCGTCTTCTTTTGGATACTGAACAACATTGACTCTTACTTCCCAGCCACACAGGAGAGCTTCCATCATAAGAAAAGGAAGTAAGCCTTCAAAACGGCTTTCTGAAGCTAGTGTACGTACCAGAGGCGATCAGCCTTACGTAACGTCCTTGAGTATTTGCCAAAGTAAGAAACACCTGACAGCCTCAGGCGCCATCTGGAAAAGTGTCCTCATAGAGGAAGCTTGGCTCAGAGCTCACATCACTGTTCAGGTGCTTCATCATTACTTTGTGGTTCAGGTGGGGAGTGAGGCAAAGAACTTGTCCAGAGTTTCAGGACTCTCAGTAAAATGCAGATGTCTTTGTTGGAAAGTAGATTTTGAATACTGATATGTTTTTTTCCTTATGAGCAAACTCATTTTCCACTGGAGCCTTGCTTGTGATTTTTCTCGACATTAAATGTCAGAGCAAAATGATTTAAATATCTGCTCTAGGTGACTGGTTGCATTTAGATTTATGGATTTGTAAAGTCAGGTGCCTGGGCTTTTCTAGCAAGTCATTCATTGATGTTGTGAAGATAGTTTTAGAATACGTGCAAGTTAGAGTAAAGGTAGTGTTTCATAGGGATGGGCACTACCATGGGTCATGTCAAAATTTTATTTTCTTTCATATTTGCCACTTTGACCAAATTGCAAAAAAAAAATTTTTTTTTTAAATTTCATGTTCAGTTCACTGAACCGTCCTGTCTCCATATGCTCACTGAACCACAGCATGTGGTTTATGATGTAGCAAGCCTTGAACTTATGGCTGGGGAATGTCAGGAATTTTGGGTTCTGGTGTCATTGAGGAAAATGGCCCCGCCTTTCTACACTTTGGTTTCCTGTTTAGAAAGTTCTGTTCCTTCATAAGGACCTTGAAGTTCTAGGAGGGAAGGTGCTGTGTGTGTGGAGTTTTCCATGAAGTGCAGTCCTAACGGAAAGGCTGAGTTAAAGGTAGGTGAATGCTTTATAAAAACATGTTTTACATATATATGAGATATTTATTAGTTTATGCCACACTTATTTATTTACTTAAGTATGAATTAGCCCCAGGCAATTTGAAGTCAGATTTAAAATTCAGGTTTTGTTTACTTAATGCCCTTCTTTCTCTTAAGGAGGAATAGAAAAGCTTAGGAAGTGGAAATTGATTTTAATTGCCTGAACAGGTTTACTGGAGAATCATTTTATTGAGGTGAAAATGAGGGCCAGATTATTTTTGTTCTTGCTGTGTGTCTAATTCCAGGCAACTTTGGAGTAGTCCATAAATCTCATTCCAAGTCTCAGCGAGAATATCCATCATAAAGTGAGCCAGAATGTAACAACTCTGTGACGACTGCCTTGGCCAAACATCTCTACTGGTGAGAACTCAGAATTACACGAGTGCACTTGGATGTGGGATCCATTATACTGATGATTCCCACGAGGAACAGGAAACTCTTTTAGGCTCTCCCAGTGTGCTTTTGCAGCTCTGAAGACCTCTTGCCTGTTCCCCCAAAGCTCAGTGAGCCACCGTTGGGAGCAGTTGTGTTCTGTACTCTCGAGGTGAAGCTGGACTGGTGTGAAAAGTGGGGATAGCCTATCAGAACCGCATTTCTCTCTGGGGGGTGCTTTAACTCTTTCAAGAAAAGATACGTAGTGGCACTGAGTGATTTGTAACATACAGTGGCAGTCACTGTTGCTTAAATTTAGGATCGTGTGATGTTCAAACGTGTGGTATTTTGATTTGGTATTAAATGCAAGTTTTTTGTGTGTGATGTCATTTTTGCATGAAGAGTCTATATGTAGGTGCTTTGGAGCCCAGTAACAGAAACCAGTGGGACTGGAAAAGCCGCTCTGTTTAGTTGAGGGTCAACATCAAGTTGGAGTGAGTTCTCAGAGAGTATGTGACACTGTGGCCATGCCATGTTCCTTAGTGAGTGAGATTGGGCTTGTTGGGTTTCTGATTCACTGAGGGGGGAGAGCTTTTGTGTGCGTTTGACTCTGCTCCATGATGTGTGGAACATGACATTTGTGGACTTAGGTCTGGGGGAAAATGTGGTTTAATTTTTTATTGCATAGTTTTGTATAATTTGTGTAATTTTTCTCTCTGTTGCTTTGAGAAGCAAGTAGAAAAATGGAAAAGCAAAGAACTCAAGTGATCTGCACATGAGATTAAGAGGAAAAAAGTCTCCAGGAAATAAGATACGTGTATGTTTAAGTGTTAGAACATCAGGTATTAAACCCAGTGATGGAGAATTCTCTACTGGGAGTTCCCTAGTAGCTTAGTGGTTAGGATTCCAGGGTTTCACTGTCATGGCCTGGGTTCAGTCCCTGGTCGGGGAACTGAGATCCTGCAAGCACGTGGTGGGCCAAAAAAAAAGATTTCTCTACTTACCGAACTATTTTGAAATTTCACTTTCTAAAAAAAATTTTTTATTGAAGTGTAGTTGATTTTCTGCTGTACTGCAAAGTGATTCAGTTATACATATATAGATTCTTTTTCATATTCTTTTCCATTATGATTTATTACAGGCTATTGAATATAGTTCCCTGTGCTATACAGTAGGGCCTTGTTGTTTATCTATTTTATATATAACAGTTTGTATCTGCTAATCCCAAACCCCTAAGTTAGAAATTTCACTTTTTCATTGTTGCCTGACTTAACTCGATGTCTTGAGAAGTCTTATAGTTGTTTAAAGTTGTTCTGAAGTCAAAACAAAACAAATTTGCTAGAAACAATCTTGGCTATCATCTAGTGTGTCCTTTGTACTTGCTGATGAATCTATCCAGTAGCTCACGGTGAAAGTTATATCTGAGTCTCATTATTCCCCATGCCTAGCACTAGATTTAACACATAATACATATTGGCTGGCTGGTGGGCTGACTAGGGTAGTACTTACTTTAAAAAGAAACAAAACAAAACAAAAACAAAACTTGACACAAACCTTTTGGCCAGAATGTACTTGAATAGAGTCTTAGTGGAAAATTTGAAAAGTATGGTTAAGGGTATAAGAACAACTCTTCTGGGCTTCCCTGGTGGCGCAGTGGTTGAGAGTCCACCTGCCGATGCAGGGGACACGGGTTTGTGCCTCCGTCTGGGAAGATCTCACATGCCACGGAGCGGCTAGGCCCGTGAGCCATGGCCGTTGAGCCTGTGCGTCCGGAGCCTGTGCTCCGCAACGGGAGAGGCCACAACAGTGAGAGTTTTGGGATTTAGAAACTTTGCCCTTCTTCTATGAATTGTTAAATCCTAATGTCTTTAGAATGTAAATTCTAAAAACTTCTGATGTGTAAAATGTATAAAAACATTTTGGTGTGTAAAATATCATTTGTGTTACACATTTTCAAGCTGGTAGTCTTTTTACCATTACTTTGTATTATTTAATTACTATTTGAGAGTCAACAGAAGAATGAATGAATAAGGATCATCGTTCCCGATAGACACTGTTCTCCCATATACCAAAAATTAAATATAATGCGGATTTTAAAGTTCAAACAAGAGTTTGGTAAATTAATATTAACATTCAGTGATTTCTTAACCTAAAGGAGTTTATTTTATCAGGTCATGGCCATGTTTGGAAAGCTGAGAATTTGAACTTGAACCATATTTTTTCTTCCTTTAAGTGAATCGTGGCTGCTTCCCATGGGTAGAACTGGGTCTAGGATCTGATCATTTTGCTCATGTGAGACTCAGGAAAATTGGTTTCTGAAGCTGTTTGAAGGAATTTCCCATCCTCCTATTTGGTTTCATGCTTCAGGTGCTGGTGCCGGCTCCATGGGCAAGTGTCTAGAATGGAGAGGGAGCAAGGCCTGCACATGTGGTCCTTGTTTGGTGAAAGGCTGCCCAACGTGTGTCCACTCCGGGAGATTCTGTCCATTCTCAGTTTATTTGGGGACTTTAAGATGGCATGATAATAACTTGGGTTTCTAGAAACCTTGCTTTATGACCTAACAAATGTGTTGTCTGTGAGATCTCTTTTTGAGATGTTCTCACTAGGTCAGAAGAATCTAACCATGCTGGAGTATTGCAGGGATCATTTCTTTTGTGGCTAAAATCTTCAGATTTGGAGAAAAGAATCCAAATATCTTCTTTATTTCATCCATTCCTTCCACAAATGTTTATTGAGTACGTCTGGTGTGCCAGGCACTCTTCTAGGTGCTAGACAACATGGACATAATTCCTGGTCCTTATAGAGCTTCTCGTTGGGAGAAAGGCACACAAATAAGTTAAATATGTCAGATGGCGATATGAGCTCTGGAGGAAATTAAAACAGGGATGGGAGATAGGAATAGGGCTGAGGGAACCGTATTAGGACCTGGGGTCTTGCACTACTTCCGGGGACTGAGTAGACCCACAGGCATGAAACAGCCCAGTCCTTTCTGTTTTGTGGCTGATCGTGCTGTTACCTTATTGCCAGCATTGTCACTGTCACAGTCGGAGGGCGTTTATCTCACACCTATTAGCAAGATTGTGTACAGAATGAGTCATACGGATGAGTCCCCAAGACTGGCAGCCCTTATGTGGACACATGCAGAGGACTTACAGATGACAAATTTTTCAAATGACGGTATTCATTCAGCACATGTTTACCGAGTGATGGTATATAGACAAGGCATTGTGGGGAATAACAAGATTAATCATGTATATACCTTGCCAACAGAATGTATGGTCTAGTATATTTGTATATGGTAGATCATTTGCAAACCAGTGATTCCACATTTGAGATAGACCACGAAAAGTCCATAGCGTATGCTGATTTGGTCTTTTGCTGAGGCATGGTTTTTCAGTCAACTGCTCTGGGAGGTGGGTATGGGGTAACTAACCTAAGAGTGGTGGATTAGCAGTTGCCCGGTGTCCACATTCCAGGGCAGCACTGTTTCTACCCCTCGTTGAATGTGTAAAATGCACATTTGAAGTGAAATGTGCTTTCTTTGTGAAAGATTGCTCTGAGAAAAAAAGCCAACTTCTAGTGCTGGTGACGAAAGTGCTGATCCAAAGGCATGATGATTCTTAGCCAGAAAATGGAATCGTTGAGGGTCTCAAGGAAATACCAAGCATTTTGCTCCCTTTATAAGGGGAAATCATGTACTGTACTGGTATTTTGCCAGCTTGGAGATGAGCCCCTCATGAGGGTATTATTTGCGTGGATCTTGATAAGGTCCCTAAGGGAAGTGTGGACGTGGGAGGTTTTATCCCCCTTGTCTGAAGGTGCCTCTCAGAGGAAGCTAAGCAAAGCTTCTTCATGAGCTGCTTCACCTGCGTCGCAATATCCAATTATTCCCATTCCTTCCAAATAAAGGGTCACCCATCTTTGTGTGAGGCTCCCTGGCATTTATTATACAGATGGGATCAAAAGTTTACTGTATAAAACATAGTTTTATATATGTATGTGTGTGTGATACACACACACACAGACACACACACACATATGTACAGACATGCATCCATGCATATCCACAGAGAGCAAGGGAAAGCTTGGAAGGGGAGGGAAAAGTCATAAAATACAGTGGCCGAGGCTGTAGGTTAGTGACCCAAACCCACATTTCCCTCTTCCTGAGCCCACAGCAAGAATGCATTTTCCAAGCTCCCTTCCACTTATGTGCGACAGGTAACTGAGTTCTAGCCAATAGAGTGACCCTGATAAAGATGGCAGAGCCTTGCAGCCTGAATCCCTATTTCAGTGTGAATAAGAGGAACACCTCATTCACCCCTTTCCCAGGCACAAAGTTCTGAGGTGTTTGAGCCATAATGTATTTTGAGGTCTGTTTCAGCAGTGACTAGCCTTCCCTTACTAATACTGATTCTCTGTGTGGTAAATGAGAGAGGCAAAAACCACAGTTTCAGGGCTTTACTCTTACTTCATTGGGACCCTGGACCCAGTTGTTTCTACCTGAATGTCAGAATCAGTGCTCTTGGAAGGGGGTGGTTATTATGCTTATAGGTTCAGGCTGTGTGCTTATACTGCACTCACCATTCAGTGCTGACAGAGAGCTACGCTTCTTCTTGTAGCCCCAGTGGCTGAGGGTAGAGTGCTAGCTAACCCTGATTTTCTCTTTTTTTCCTCTTGTCCACAAATATTTTAGTTGACCAGACCACCTCAAATGGTACTCTCAGCTGGAGGTAACAAAAAACTCAAGTCAAAGAGAACAAACAGGTGGTTGCCAGAGGGAGGGGGTGGGAAGAGGAAAGAAATGGGTGAGGGAGACTGAGGTGCAAATTTCCAGTTGCAAAATAAATGAGTCACAGGCACGAAATGTACAGTGTGGAGAATATAGTCAGTAACTATGTGATGCATTTGTAAGGTAACTAGATATTGCGGTAATCATTTTGAAATGTGCAGAACTATTGAATCACCATGTTGTGTAACAAGAACTAACATGGAGCTGTAGGCCAATTAGACTTCAAAAACAAACAAACTCATAGAAAAAGACATCAGATTTGTGGTTATCAGACGTGGGGAGTGGGGAGGTGGAATTGTCAAAAGGTACAAGCTTCCAGTTACAGGATAAATAAATACTAGGGATGTAATGTACAACAGGATAAATGTAATTAACACTTCTGTATGTTATGTATGAAAGTTGAGAGTAAAACCTAAGAGTTCTCATCGCAAGAAAAAAACATTTTTTTCTATTTCTTTAATTTTGTATCTATATGAGATGATGGATGTTCACCAAACTTATTGTGATAAGTCAAATCGTTATGCTGTACACCTTAAACTTACACAGTGCTATATGTCAATTATATCTCAACAAAACTGGAAGAAAAAAATCGAGTGGATTTCCTATAGGAATAAACCATTTTTCACCAGTTAGTGATTTTATTAAGAGCTGAGTGGTACATTTGACTTCAGGTGCTGTTTGTCTGTGACTCTTAATCCAGTCAGACCTTCATCCTCAGATTGCCACACCTCAGCTATCTTTGTATTCTTTCCCTAGTCCTTTACCCCAGAGCATAGCACCGTGCTTTATATATTATGTGTGGCTAAATAAATGTTTGATGAATTAATTAATTACTTAAATCTCTTATGCTGGAAGAGCTTCTTGAGCTAGTTTCATGCTCAGTGAATAGTTCTTTCCATGGTGAACATCACTCCTGCTACGGATGTGTTGCTGTCAATTCACGTGATGTTTCATCTTGTTTAAGTTTGTGATGCTGGCCTTAGCCAATAACAGGAGTCACCCAGCATGAGGTTTGAGAAGGGAGAGAGGTGATGGGCTAAATGGTTGCTATATGAGTGTAGTAGCATGTGTCTTGACCTGGTTCCAAAGGTACCTGTAGGGCTCACGTCTGGTAAATGATACTGAGGCACATTCCTATGCTTTTCTTGGCAAAAGAGTCCCCTCATGTTATTATATGTACTATGCCGCTTGATTTAATAGAAGAACAACAGATTAGTTTTTATCTGCCTGGTAACTAGGTTTGTATCTTAGGTCTTGCTTGACTCAGCAAAGGTTCTAGAGAATTCTCTGTAAAGAGATACATGCACATTCATAATTAGGCTTGTTTCCCCTAATACAATTACAGCTGAAATCTTTCCCTCAGGGATTTATGCTCCTTCTTAAGAGCACGTTTTAATATCGGTAACACAACGGAAGGATGACTTAACAGGATTGAGGACACTAATGGCTAGGAAAGAAATTAGGCGTTTCATCAGCATATCTTCCTTTGAGCAGCAGTGGGGTTACCTTCCATGTCTTTCTTCACTGGTCCTTCCTTCCTCTCCAGCTGAGAGGTGACTTTGAAAGAAGCTGGCCAGAGCTTTTCTCTGATCTTGCTCTTCTCACTTCTTTTGTCAGTTTATGATCCTTTTGCCAAAAGACAGTGAAGCAAAAGATCATCTTCACATCTTTGATTGTTTGACCCTTAACATTCAAGAATCTGCGATGTGAACATTTCAGTGTGGACTTACTTGTTGCTAAACTTCAGCTGGCTTGGTGAAGATGGGGAAACCATTGTTTCTTTAACAGGACTTAGGAAGTCACAAGAACTCAATTGTTTAGGCTTCCCTGTCATAGTTACTTAAATTGTAAGCATTTATGTTGGAAGTATGCAGCTGATTATCTTCTCTCAAGGTAGTCTGTGATGATTAATAGCAAAGAAGTTAAATTTTTTCTGCATCTCAATTCACTGGCCTAAATGACATTATAGAGGCCTGAAAATACTGGTCCAGTCTCATCTACTTAAAGGAATTAGTTGTGGAGAATGTTTTTACCACAACTGTATGTTGGGTTATAAGAAAAGCAACTAGTTTGTAATGTGGATAAATTAGTGCTGTCTCTAACCTTGACTGGTATTGTGATCCCACCTTTCACAGTGGTTTAAATGGTGTTGCTTCAAGTGGTAGCCTGAGAAACTAGCTCAGTCCAGAGACCTAACAGAAGGTACATGTTTGAACAGGGAATAATGATTAATAAGTTCAAGAATATTTATTGCTTTATTGTGGAAGGTAATGCTACCCTCTGCTTTCATTATAGTCACTATGATGGAAAAATAAAAAATCATCACCCTAAAGGCCTACTTACCTCACTTCCTATCGACTGACACAACCTGCCCCACATTCAACAAAAAATTACAAGGCATACAAACAGGTAAGAAAGAGCACAGTCTAGAGAGACAACATAATAAGCAAAAAACAGACTCTCTTATGACACAGGTGTTAGAACTATCAGACAAGGAAATTAAATGAATTATGATATGTCAAGGGCTCTAATGGAAAAAGACAACATGCAAGAACAGATGGGTAATGTAAGCAGAGAGATTGAAACTCAGAAATAATTACAAGAAAATGCTAGAAATCAAAAACATAGTAACAAAAATGGAAAGTAATTTTGACGGACTTGTAAGTAGGCTTGACACTGACAAAGAAAGAATCAGTGAACTTGTAGATCAATGGAAACTTTCCAAACTTAAATGCAAAGAGAAAAAATAATTTAAAAAAAGAATAGAACATACAAAGTCTGTGGAACAATATAAAAAGGCATAGCATATGTGCCATGCCAGAAGGAGAAAAGAAAGGAGCAGAAGAAATATCTGAAAACTAATGACAGACACCAAACCACATGTCCAGGAAGCTTGAGCTAAATATTGGGTTGGCCAAAAAGTTCGTTTGGGTTTCTCCATAAGATGTTACAGAAAAATCTGAATGAACTTTTTGGCCAACCTAATACCTGCGGGTTCTCCCCACACCCCACACCAAATATGTGTTGTTGTTTTTTTCCCACACCAATTCTCCAGTTCTCTGACCCCAACTTGGGTCTCCAGCAATTCAGTTCAATTCTGACACTAGTTCTTGGAGTTAGTGCAGACCCTACTGGTTAAGGGCTCAGTCCCACAAGTCTGTCCCCACTTCAGATGCCAGCCACAAATGGGGTGCTCAAGGCTACCCACATTTCTGTGCAGCCAATGACAAATTCTGGGGTCCCATGACCCTAACCCCCTGAGGTTGGATCATTCGCTAAAACAACTCACAGAACTCAGGAAAAGTGCTATGCTTACTATTACCAGTTTATTATAAAGGGTACAACTCAGGTGGAAGAGATGCACAGAGCAAGCTGTGTGTGGGGAGGTGGGGGCACAGAGCTTCCATGCCTTCTCCGGGTGTGCTACCCTCCTAGCACCTTTGTATGTTCACCAACCTGGAAGTTTTCTAAAACTTCATTTTTAGAGGTTTTTTATGGGGGTTTCATTATGTAGGCCTGATGGACTAAATCACTGGCCATCGGTGATTCAATCTCTAACCCCTCTCTCCTCCCTGGAGGCCAGGAAAGGAGGGCTGCTGAAAATTCCAACCCTCTAATCATGCCTTGATCTTTGTAGCAAGCAGCCCCCATCCTAAAGCTCTCTTCCTAAGGGTCCACAGGAGTCACCTTATTAGCATAAACTCAGGTATGGCTGGAAAGGGCTTTTTATGAATAACAAGACACTCCTGTTACTCCTATCACTCTGGCAATTTCAAGAGTTTTAGGAGTTCTGTGCCAGGAACCAGGGGCAAAGACCAAATATATACTTCCCATTACATCACAGTACCCCTCCAAAACAACAACAGCAACACACATACACACACACACACACACACACAGAGTAAGGCATGTCTTATATAAACTGCAGAAAACAAAAGACAGAGAAAATCCTGAAGGAAGCCAGAGGGGAAAAAGAACACCTTGCCTGTGGAGGAACAAGGATAGGAATTACAGTGGCTTCTTGCTCATCAGAAACCATGCAAGCAAGAAGAGTGATATCTTCAGAATGTTGAAAGAAAAGAATGTTTTCATTGAAACCAACAACCTTAATTGAGTTTCTGTGCTTCCATCTGGGATATAACCAGGAAAGAGTAAACCCTGAATGCTGCCCTCAAGCAGCTCCTAGGTGGGCTGAGAAAGAAACGTAGATGCTGCGTGGGTTTACATAAAGTCCCTTCTCTGGGCCTCATTTCTTAATCTGTTAAATGAGAGTGTTGGACTAGATTAGTGTCCTTTTATGCTTTTATTTTTCCCTTTTTTTCTTTAGAAATAGAACTTTTATTCAAAGGATCTCGTCTTTAAGTTGGGAGCAAATAAAACAGGTAACAGTGGAACTGTTCTATTTGAGCTAGAATAGTTGATGGGTGGGAAGTGATGCTGAGGCTTCCCTCTCCCCATCCTCAAGGAGGCTCCTGTGGGGACTCTGTGGGACCCCCAGGGCACTGGGGGAGCACTGGTGGAAAACTCTAGCCTAGCAGGACAGGGGAGCCCTTTCAGGTCTGAAGACTCTATAGCCAAGCCACTAAGCTAGTTGGATGACAGTGCTTCCTTCACCTTTAGATGTGTCTCTCTTTTGGCCTAATTTCTTCCCTACCTAATGTTCTGTGTACATCCACGTTCAGTGTCTTTTCTCATCATACCTAAAGAGCTTCTCTGCTTTAGGCCCATCTTCTTGCCATTTTTCTTCTCTCATATCTCTTGTTTCTTATCGATTTTTTTCCACTTTAATTTGTGTGAGTAGACTGGCCTTTTTAGGATACAAAGAAAGTTATGAGAGGTAACACTTATTGAGTGACCATGGTGGGTGCTGTTCTAAACGGCTTGTGTAAATGATCTCATTTCATCCTCATAATACTTCATGAGGCAGGTATTAATGTCATGATTATTTTACAGTTGAGGAGACCAAAGCAGGCACAAAGAGGCAAATAATGCGATGAGGTCAAAGAGTAAGAGTTGTCAGAACTGCAGCTGGCGTGCAGGTGAGCCCTTCCACCTAACTGGGGCCTCAACTTTTTTACTTTCACTTTTTTAGTTGTTAATTCTCAGGAAGGGTGTGCTCACACTCATTCATGTCTTGGTAGCTCTAGAGCTATGTCTTTACTTCCTTTCCTTCCCCCTTCCCTTTTTTTGAAAAGAGAGAAGCAAAGAAACCCTATGTGATGCCAAGAACGAGATAATTAAGGTTTAACTGAAACTCACGAGAGAAGTGGTTTGGGGATTGTTGTTCTGAGTGGCTTTCTCAGGATGGGACAGAGGGAAATGAAGCTGAGAGTTTCAGGTGTAGCAAGACCATTTAGGCTGACGGTTGCAAGTTGACCAAGGAGTTGGCTGTGAGGAAGGAAGGCAAGGGGAAAGGGGGCAGGGCCAGCACTAGCCCATTGTCAAAGTCAAGAGAGAGTAGAGTAATGATGGAAAGTAGAGACAGCTTCCTATTTTGAAAAGCTAAACAGCTTTTAGGTAATGATTTCTCCTTTTGTGCTGCTGTGCAATTTTAACATTATTAAGTGTTGTACGAAGACTATTCTATTAATTATATTAAGAATAGTCTTGGGCTTCCCTGGTGGCGCAGTGGTTGAGAGTCCGCCTGCCGATGCAGGGGACACGGGTTCGTGCTCCTGTCCGGGAAGATCCCACATGCCGCGGAGCGGCTGGGCCCGTGAGCCATGGCCGCTGAGCCTGCGCGTCCGGAGCCTGTGCTCCGCAACGGGAGAGGCCACGGCAGTGAGAGGCCCGCGTACCGCAAAAAAAAAAAAGAATAGTCTTAATATAATTAGCTGAACATAATAAGAAATGGGTGCCATCTTTGATCTGTGCTAAAGTATATTGTTGCTGCCAAGAAGAGATCAAGGGAAAAAGTAAATGGTTAACCAAATTCCTGAGGACAAAAACCTTTGAACTGCAAAATGTTATGATGTTTACTTAGCAGAAACAAGTCTACTAAATGGCCAAGAAGCATTCCAAGAAATTAACCTAGAAGCTTTTGGCCAATGTTCGACCTATTTCATCATAAATAAATTTAAAGTGTGAAAGGTAAGTTTTGAGAAGTAAAATTCATGTAGATCTGTTACTTTTACCTATAAAGTTACAAAACTTTAGGACAAGTTAGCCATTTCTCTTATTATTTAAACTATTTGGGGTGAGGGTAAGACTGAGTTCCAAATATGGAAACACATTTCCAATATATATATAGTAAATCTATATAGCGAGATCAATAGAAAGAGATTTACCTCATTGAAGCATTTTTCTTTCCATTTACTGAGTTCTGAAAGTACTGTTCAGGTTTATGACACTTGATTTAAAGCAGGTTCTGAAATCTGGTGTGTGTGAGCTTTTTGAAAGGAAAGCAATAAAGTGTGTTGGGATCTTATACACAGTTTACTTTAGAACAGATGTTGGAAACCAGGTAGGCCTTCTCAAAGGGGAAAGTATGGGTCGATAAACGTCCAGGAGAGTTCAATCTCTGTATTTCTTTTTTTTTTAATAAATTTCTTTGCTTATTTTTTAGCTGCATTAGGTTTTCGTTGCTGGGTGCGGGCTTTCTCTAGTTGTGGCAAATGGGGGCTACTGTTCATTGCAGTGTGCAGGCTTCTTATTGCGGTGGCTTCTCTTGTTGCAGAGCATGGGCTCTAGGCTCACAGGCTTCAGTAGTTGTGGCCCATGGGCTCAGTAGTTGTGGCTTGCGGGCTCTAGACCGCAGGCTCAGTAGTTGTGGTGCACAGGCTTAGTTGTTCCGCAGCATGTGGGATCTTCCTGCACCAGGGCTCGAACCTGTGTCCCCTGCATTGGCAGGCAGATTCTTAACCACTGCGCCACCAGGGAAGTCCCAGTCACTATATTTCTAAGGTAGTTTTATCCAGGTGGTTTGCCTGTGGATAAATCCCAAAGATATGTTTTATTCCCAAGAAGCTTATTTTTCAAGAGCTGCTTGATAATTTGGATACCCCTAGAAGAAAAATAATTCTTTTTACTTATTTTGGGAGTCCGTGGAAACTAAGGATAATAATTTCTGTAAAATTTCTGCAGTGCTGGAGATGGGGTTTAGCAGCCCAGGGCAAAATCCTACCTTCTTTAAGAAGCATTCCCATATCTCCCTTGTAGGAATTAATCTACACCTTCTTATTTATGGATTTGTTCACTCATCCAACAAGTTATTATTGAAAACCTGCTATGTGGGATTAAAACTGGGAACCAGATAAACATAGTACCTGTCTTCCCAGAATTCGTGGTTTTGTGGCAATACAGAGTAAAGACAGAGTTAACAGGCAGTATCATTACTGCTATAATGGGTGAAGTTAGGCTGCAGGCGAATCTGGGAAGAATTCCTGGAGAAGGTGTCATGTAAGCTAAGTAGGAGCTAACTGGATGAACAGAGAGGATCAGGGACACCATATACAAGGCTGGGGACAGCTTCGTGAAGGGAATGAAGGAGGAGAGTGGTTCTGAAATGGAAAGGAGTTCAGAGTGGTTGAAGCCTGGAACATGAGAAGGAGGAAGGAGTGGCAAGGGGAGAAGCTAGAGAGAGAAACAGGGGCTCTAGAACCCTGAGAGCCGTAGTGGGTTTCACTTTCCTGATGGCACTGGTGAGCCAATGAGGTGATGGCAGACGCTCTATAAGCATCACAGTGGCGGCTGTGTAGGGAGTGCATTGGGAGGCACGAGGTTATCACCGTTCAAGGTCCAAGAGGTAAGCAACTCTGTCCCAGAATCCCACGTTTGGGGTTGATTTCCTGGGAACTAGTCCTGGTACCATGTACTGCATCAGCCAGGATCCAGTCAGAAAATAGATGCCAGGCTATATTTCAGATACAGGTGATCTGACGTAGGGAATTGGAGACAAAAGGTGTCGGAGGGCTGAAAGAATAACTAGTGGAAGCAGAGGTAACACAGAGATTTGTAACTTCAGGAAACGGCTGCTGTCCCTGGGGGTGGGAGGAGCAAAAGGGAATGGGTGTGGTTAACTAAACCTAGAAACTCAGAGGGGCCACCATATAGCTGACGGGCCAACTGCCGAGGAGTTGCATGGGCCTCTGGGGAGGGACTTACCTTATGGCCGGTGCTCCCACCATCCAGGGGGGTCCACGGCTAGTATATAGAGTGCTAAAAGCACGGGGAACTGGAATAGCTGCTACTGTGAAGTCCGACAGGAGCTGGAAAGCGGGAGAGTTCCTTCTCCCCACCTCTGCCTTCCGATCTGCCAGTGGCTCGCAACGGCAGAATTGAACAAGAAACCAGTTGCAAGGGAGTCTGGAAGATGGGGTTTGCAGATTTCTAGCTCCAGCATCATAAAGCAGAGTACAAAAGGGTGGGCTTGGGCCAAGACGGCTGGTAAATAATCTGCCCCAGGTATTTGAGAAAAGTAACTCTAGCTCTACCGTGGGAAGTGGGTTGGAGGGAGGCAAACTGGGATATTGGTTGATCCGTTCAGAGGTTGTTATCAAGACAGGAGATGATGGCTGCCTGACTGAGGGCAAGGACAGAGAGAGAAAAAGAAGTGGGTAGATGCGGAGAGATTTAGAATGTGGAATTGAAACAGAATTTGGGAACTGATATATTGTGAGGGATGAGGGCATAGATCAGAGGGAATAAAGGAGGAGGAGGCTTGTGTTTCTGGGTTCTGACGTAGGAACACGGAAACTGTTTAGGGGAAGATGATTCATTCAGTTTTGGACTGTTGAGTCTGATGTGTCTGTGGTTCATCCAGATGGAAATTCATTGTGGATGCCTGGGAAGAAGATGTAGATGTGATTTGTTTTCAGCCTATAGGTTTTAGGAATGAATGAAATTGCCAAGGGAGACTGTAGACGGCAGAGACAAGAGAGCTGTAGGCCAGAACCCGGAGGAGTAACAGCATTTTAGGAACGAACAAGGTAGTGGAGACAAGTTTGTGAAGGCGACTGTGAAATAGTGGTCAGAGAGGTTGGAAGAAAACCAGAGCACGTGATGTCCCAGAGATCAGGGAAGAGTGTTGGAAAAGAAGGTCGTGGTCAACAGTTCAGGCGCTCAGAGGTTTACTGTTGGATATTTTTGGTGCTTCTATACCATACTCATCAAGTCTGCCTGTTTTTCATTGTTACTTATGGGTGGTTGTCCTCTAGAATAGTGTGGGCCTGGGACACTGCAGCACATCCCTCAGCATCTGGCGTTGCTGTTTTGCACATGAGTATATCTGTGATATGTGTTTGTTTCATTGGGTTATTATAGGTATCTGCAAACTCCAGCTTGTGGATTGGCCATATGATCTTGTAAATAAAGTTTTATTGGAACACAGGCTGCGCATTCATTTGTCTGTTGCGTGTGATTGCTTTCATGCTGTAACGGCAGATCTGGGGAGTTGTGACTGAGACCCTATGGCCTGCAAAACCTCAATTATTTACTATGTGGCTGTTTATGTTTGCGGATCCCTGCATTACGGTCTTGAAGCTGTTTTATGTAAGCTGGTAAGATTGTATCTTTGAATTTCTTTTTTTAAAAAAATCCGTTTAATATATTTAGGGAGAATATGGAGCATAGAACATGCGTTCTCCGGGTTGGTCATGGTCTTGTTTTTGGTATGAAGGCAGCAGAGCCAAAGGAAAGAAAAGTTAGCAGATGGTCACAGCAGTCTCTTCAGCATGACTGTGGGGCTGAGTAGTACCCTTATCAGGAAACCTGCCAGCCCAGGGATGGTGGGACAAGAGGAGCGTGGACCTTAAAGGCATGCGTTTAAGACAGGCCTTTTCAGCCCTGTGATGTACCAGCCACTGTGCTAGGTGCCCGCATTCTCCAGTAGCTCAGAATCTGGTTGGAGACACAGACCCACCAGCAGAAACGTACAGTTGCCTATAATATGCCAGGCCCAGTGATAAAGCTGCACATGGGGTACCTAAGAGGGGCAGCTCGTCCAGCCTGAGGAGAAGCAGCGGGAGGAAGCATGGCCATACCGGGTGCCGCCCCGCCACGTGGGAGCTGGGAGTGGGTGTGGAGGGGAGGAGGCTGGGCGGGGAGGTCTACCAGCTCTGGAGTCGGAAGTTCTGTGTGAGAAGTAGGGCCCTTGAGGCTGTGCAGGCATGGAGACAAGTGGAGACAAGGCAGTTCTCAGAGGTCTACTTGTCTGTCACCAAAGTTTGTCTTCTAGGCATTCTTTTCTTTACTTTTTAGCTGACATATTTAGCGTGGTTTGCGTTTGTGGGAATCATAACCTTGAATTGGTTGGGTTTTTTTCCCATCTTACATGAAGTCCAGAAGTCGTCTTGCATGAATATGTCTTTTGACTGGATTTGTCTTGCCTTTAGGGATGATAAAAGCTCAGTGAGCTGAGCAGGTTAACATAGGCAAGGAAAGTTTTCTGTTTATTTAGAACTGTGAACTTGCTGTCATTCTACTATCCACAGCCCTCGGTAACAACAAATTACACATTCACAGTAATCTGACTGTGCTCCCCCAATGGCTTGTGTGAACTGATTGGGCAGGTGTTAGGCCTGTTATATGAATAAAGAAAGGGAGATACATACTTAGATTTTAAGTTGCTTGCCAATGTTCGTTGCTTCCAGTAAGTCCTTTTGTTTCCATGTAAGAGCAAGTCATTCCAATTAGTTCAGGAAAATAGGAGTTTTTCATTACCTTGCTTATGAACCAGAAAACTGGGTGTACCCAAGAGGCTCTGAGTGTTTCCTTTCCTTTTCTCTGTCTACTTTATCTGTCTGTCTCTCTCTCTCCCTCTCCTTCTCTCCGCATATCTGCACCATCCTTTCCTCAATGTACAGGTCAGTTTTCTCTCTAAGTTTGCCTTCCATGAATCTGTCTTTCAGCCTCTCTCTGCATCATAAATGACAGTTAAAGCTTCAGCTTCCACTGCTATTTTGGTCATTAACTGTTTTCTTTCAGAATCTGATTGGCCCAGCTTCTCTTTTTAAGTGAGGCCATATTGTAGCTGGATTGACTCTTCCTGGGTCAAGGGCCTTTCCTGTTCCACTCAGCTTGGACTGGGAAGGTGTACCCATGTGGTTCATAAAAGCAGGCAGTTGGGTAGCTCCCCTGAGAACCATAAAGGGAGAAGCAAGGCATCTTGAGTTGTGACCTGTCCTGTACATCCCTTCCCTGCCTAGCTCATAACTGACTTCCTACATATAGTTCCAAAGATACCCTCTACTAATGTAACCCAATCCTCATAGGTAAAACCACACATTCATTTACCCCTCTCCTAACAGGAAGCACCCCAAAGTCATAGTCAGCTGCTGCCACATTGAGAAGCAGTCATGGGACCCCATCATCCAATCTGAATCCACAGCTCTCAGTGATGTCCATTTCAACTCTGGTTCTCTCACGATGCAGTCTAGCCATTCTGAAACCCATGGACTAAATGTTATGTGTAACACCCAACACACCCTGTGTACAATGGTGGAGACTCTCTTAATGCTCATTTAAAAAAAAAAAAGGGAAAAGAAATTTCCACCCCTTATTTATCTAGCTGCGAGATACATACATTGGTCACCAGCTCAGCCTGTATTCTGTCTAGTAGACTAGAGCCCACATCTGGTGATGGGCAGCCTCCTGCTGGTATGGTGAGGCCAGATGCTTGGACATAGTAAGATGTATTGGAGGAGCCGGGACTGCTAAGCCTTTGGCTTGCTGCCTTTCCTCTTCCATGAAATGAGTTCCCTGATCTGTAAACAACTACTCTAGAGATATTGTCTTTGGCTGTTGATTGACCTGGGTCTTTGGAAACACCATGGAATCTTCTATTTTCTTCCTATGCCTTTTCTTCTATTTTTCTTCTCTGTGTGTTGTGAAAGTCTGATTGTGTAGGTTTTTGTTTTTGTTTTTTTATGAGTTCTTTAGTAGTTAATGATGTGACATCATAAAACTATCAGCTGAGTGGCTACATCTCAAGCCAGAATCTTTTGGGATTTTTTTCCATTCAACTCCTGTTAAGAGTTTAGAGCACTCTAATTTTGTAATAGATAGAGTAGGTATCTATGGGGCTGGGCTTCTGTAATCAAGCTTGTTTATTACTGAGCGTTCTTTCTTGGCTAATTTCCATGTGGTTTCTGGGTTAATTGCATAGAAAAAAAAGAAAAATTTCATTTTCCGCACTGTATTGACATGACTTTTGCGTTTAATCATTTGCACTTCTTCTGAGTCCGTACAGTGAGCTGTCTTTATATTTACATACCATTGAGAACCATATGATAAATGAGGGGTAGAATTAGAACAGAGGAGATCAGCATAGTTATTTTGTAAATAACTAAGTATCAAGGAATGCTGCAGCCATCAACCAACACCAAATAACTTCAAACTAATTAAGGCACTGGAGTATTTTTTTAAACATGTTATTTAGTCTTAATTTAGCTGTAAAAGTTCCTGTTCCCTAACCTGTCCTCTTTCTCTTCAGAGCTTCCCAGCTTTTGCTGGGTTGGGTGGGGCTTACCAATGAGAAATGGATACAGCTATCCAGAGCCACAGGAGGATTTCTGTGTTATAGGAGCATACACACATGCACATACATATAGAATTAACAGACCACGTTTATAATGATGTGCAGTGCTAGGTATTTCACACAGGGTGTGAGACAGATGGTGATTGTCCTGGGAATGATGGTTTGGCATCGTGTCATTTACTGCTGTCTAGGTATTTTTGAGGTGAATACAGACATCTAAGAAGTCTGCTGCATGGGCTATGAGCAAAAGGCCAGATTTAAACATTCTTTTAAAAAAACAAAATGCAGGTCTTATATGTTTAAGCTCTCTTCATGAAGCCAGCGGTTCTTAGGACAGCAGCGGTTATTGAGAGCCCCCTGCAGTTCTGGGCCTCTTCCGGTGAAGCCTCCTGCCCATGCCTGTCCTGCCTCTCATGTGCACGTCTCCAGTCTAGCACAAACTACTAGACACTCGAAATGCCTGGTCAAAAGCAGGAAAACACGGGTAGGTTTGAAGGTTTGGGCCTTCAAATTTCTGTGGAACACTGACTCTTCACGATTTATATTGAGATTAAATATGATATCCGTGAAAGAAAACTACCAGGCTGGTGTTTTAAGAGAACCAATCAAGTAGATAAACATCCTTGCATATGCACCTTTGCCCACTTGTTTGATGATTTCCTTCGTATTCTTAGGAGTAGAATTGCTGTGTGCCAATTTTCAGAGCTTTTGATACATACACCACAAGTGTCCTCCAGGTGGCTGTGTGTGAGGCTGCAGGAGTACCCACCTTCCACGTTTCACCTCATTTGTATTTATGGCTCCAGAGCCTGGTGGCACTTTCTCAGAGCAGTTGGCTTGTTGGGAGGGGTGAGAATAGGACGTGTATATAAACTTCTAAGATGACAGAGTGATATGAACATGGGCTTGTTTTTGTTTATTTTGATACCCTTGGTTTAATTCCCCCCGATTCATGTGATGATTTCTTGATCTCGGCTTTACGTTCCCATTGGGCAGTAACATTTTTTTTTTAAACTGTGCTCCCTCTGCCTTATGGGCTCTTAGAAACTTTCCCAGTCATGCTAATTAATTTAGTATCTACATCAGGTTATTCATACTCAATAACCATACAGAAATAAATTAGCCAACAGGCCAGATATAAGAAAAGCAGGGCAACTTGGATGATGGTCAACTGATGTTAAGCCTCAGTTTGGGCAATAAAATAGACAGTGGTGGGGATGATGAATTTGAGACTGTGGACCGTGGTCAGTGGTGGGGGGAGGGGGGGCTGCTGGGAGAAGACTGTAGGACTACTTAATGTTGCTGGATCTTCAGGAGAAACTAGAAATCGGTTTCACATAAAATATGCATTTTTTTCTTTTTCTTTTAAACATCTTTGTTAGAGTATAGTTGCTTTACAATAGTGTGTTAGTTTGTGCTGTATAACAAAGTGAATCAGCTATATGTATACATATATCCCCATATCTCCTCCCTCTTGCATGTCCTTCCCACCCTCCCTATCCCACCCCTCTAGGTGGTCACAAAGCAATGACCTGATCTCCCTGTGCTATGCGGCTGCTTCCCACTAGCTATCTGTTTTACATTTGGTAGTGTATATATGTCAATGTCACACACTCACTTCGTCCCAGCTTACCCTTCCCCCTCCCCGTGTCTTCAAGTCCATTCTCTATGTCTGTGTCTTTATTCCTGTCCTACCCCTAGGTTCTTCATAACCATTTTTTTTTAAGATTCCATATATATGTGTTAGCATATGGTATTTGTTTTTCTCTTTCTGACTTACTTCACTCTGTATGACAGTCTCTAGGTCCATCCACCTCACTACAAATAACTCAATTTCATTTCCTTTTATGGCTGAGTAATATTCCATTGTATATATGTGCCACATCTTCTTTATCCATTCATCGGTCGATGGACAATTAGGTTGCTTCCATGTCCTGGCTCTTGTAAATAGAGCTGCAATGAACCTTGTGGTACATGACTCTTTTTGAATTATGGTTTTCTCAGGGTATATGCCCAGGAGTGGGATGCTGGGTCGTATGGTAGTTCTATTTGTAGTTTTTTAAGGAACCTCCATACTGTTCTCCATAGTGGCTGTATCAATTTACATTCCCACCAGCAGTGCAAGAGGGTTCCCTTTTCTCCACACCCTCTCCAGCATTTATTGTTTCTAGATTTTTTGATGATGGCCATTCTGGTGTGAGGTGATACCTCATTGTAGTTTTGATTTGCATTTCTCTAATGATTAATGATGTTGAGCATCCTTTCATGTGTTTGTTGGCAATCTGTAGATCTTCTTTGGAGAAATGTCTATTTAGGTCTTCTACCCATTTTTGGACTGGGTTGTTTGTTTTTTTGATATTGGGCTGCATGAGCTGCTTGTAAAGTTTGGAGGTTAATCCTTTGTCAGTTGCTTCATTTGCAAATATTTTCTCCCATTCTGAGGGTTGTCTTTTTGTCTTGTTTATGGTTTCCTTTGCTGTGCAAAAGCTTTGAAGTTTCATTAGGTCCCATTTGTTTATTTTTGTTTTTATTTCCATTTCTCTAGGAGGTGGGTCAAAAAGGATCTTGCTGTGATTTATGTCATAGAATGTTCTGCCTATATTTTCCTCTAAGAGTTTTATAGTGTCTGGCCTTACATTTAGGTCTTTAATCCATTTTGAGTTTATTTTTGTGTATGGTGTTAGGGAGTGTTCTAATTTCATTCTTTTACATGTAGCTGTCCAGTTTTCCCAGCACCACTTATTGAAGAGGCTGTCTTTTCTCCATTGTATATTCTTGCCTCCTTTATCAAAAATAAGATGACCATATGTGCGTGGGTTTATCTCTGAGCTTTCTATCCTGTTCCATTGATCTGTATTTCTGTTTTTGTGTCAGTACCATATTGTCTTGATGACTATAGCTTTGTAGGATAGTCTGAAGTCCGGGAGCCTGATTCCTCCAGCTCCGTTTTTCTTTCTCAGGATTGCTTTGGCTATTCGGGGTCTTTTGTGTTTCCTTACAAATTGTGAATTTTTTTGTTCTAGTTCTGTGAGAATTGCCATTGGTAGTTTGATAGGGATTGCATTGAATCTGTAGATTGCTTTGGGTAGTAGAGTCATTTTCACAATGTTGATTCTTCCAATCCAAGGACATGGTATATCTCTCCATCTGTTTGTATCATCTTTAATTTCTTTCATCAGTGTCTTATAGTTTTCTGCATACAGGTCTTTTGTCTCCCTAGGTAGCTTTATGCCTAGGTATTTTATTCTTTTTGTTGCAATGGTAAATGGGAGTGTTTCCTTAATTTCTGTTTCAGATTTTTCATCATTAGGGTATAGGAATGCCAGAGATTTCTGTGCATGAATTTTGTATCCTGCTGCTGTACCAAATTCATTGATCAGCTCTAGTAGTTTTCAGGTAGCATCTTTAGGATTCTCTATGTATAGTATCATGTCATCTGCAAACAGTGACAACTTTACTTCTTCTTTTCCGATTTGGATTCCTTTTATTTCTTTTTTGTCTCTGATTGCTGTGGCTAAAACTTCCAAAACTATGTTGAATAATAGTGGTGAGAGTGGGCAACCTTGTCTTATTCCTGATCTTAGAGGAAATGGTTTCAGTTTAAAATATGTATTTTTAAAATGTACATGGGCCAAGAACATTTATTCTTGCAAAACTACCCATTGGTGACCTCAGGTCTGTCCACCCCCACTTCAGTGAACAGGTGGGGATGTACATTTTAAAAGTTCACCTTTCACCTTCCTTCCTCCCACCAACCCCCATAAGACTTAGTACCACATGGACATCTGAGGAGTTTATATTTGTCTCAGATACCTTTTTTCTTTAACAGCTTCTCTGACCATGTTTCCTCCCATACATGTACCCGGAGTTGCCCTTTGCTGTTCTGAAAGTGTGTAGGGTCTGTGCAGAAGTAAGTGTGTCCCTCCAGGGAGTCCTCTGCATTCACCTTAGGTCCGCCTGTGTCCGTCTGTCTTGAAGCATTCAGGGCACAACCCTGGCACAGATCCCAGGTGGAAGCCCAGGCATGTGTCAGGTGACTCAGAGTTAACAGCTTCCATGGCTTTCCATCGAAGTGGATCTCCCTCCATAATCCGTGCAGGTCGACCTAAATCAATTCTTTAATTACATCTCAAGGACAGGCTTAGCAGAGTAAGTAGCTCCTGATCACCAGCCTCTGAAGGATTAAAATACCTGCCTCTTCTGCTGCTGTGAAGCAGCAGCCTCAGACTCCTCATTTGGTCCAGGGTGGCCTGTTTCCTTGTGCTTCTCCTCGACTAGACTCTTTGCATTGGATGGATCTAACTGGTCTGTAATCTCCATCCCTTGTACAAAGCCCACGTCACGGAAATTACTCAGTAAATGTGTGAAGAAGGATAGGTCCCGTCCCACGGTGGAATTTCTTTGTTACCTCTGATAATAAGGAATAATGTGTTTGGAGCAGAAATGGTCATCAGAGCTGGATGGTTGTCCTCTTAGAAGGCTTGGAGAGCTTTAGCTCCACATGATGTATTTCCCTGTCTGACCGTGAGTGGTGAATGATAGTGACTGTTATTCATCAGCCCCTTGCTTAATTGCTGAACCCACTGGACCAGTCTTAATTAATTTCTTCTCAAATGCTGCATAGAATTGCTTGCTTGTTGATTGTTCTTCTTCTCCACTAGGATGTAAACTCTGTGAGGGAAAGGACTGCTTTGACCTTAGTGTCCTCAGTGTCTAGGACAGTGTTGCCTATTGGATAAGTGAGGCTGTGTCTTATCCCAGCTCTGCTCCTTGTGTGTGCCTTTTCTTTTCTTGCCCTTTTTTTCTTTAAATGTCTACACAACCCTGCATCTCTCTTGTGTAGCAACACTGCATCCACATTGGGGCAGACTTCAGTTAGCTCTGTCATTATTTTCCTGTGTAAGCTGGCAGTTCCATATGGTGAGGCAGAGAGGTGCAATGGAAACAGGACAGGACTGCAGGAAGAAAACCCATCTCTCTTCTGGCTGAGTCTAGCAGAGCCATCAAGGTTTTTCCCTTCTCTGAGCCTTATGCTTTTTACCTGTCTGGGAGAGATGATGATACCTCCCTCATAAATTGGGCAGATGAAATAAGATGACACTGGAAGTAAGCTTTGTAAGATACTCTGTGATGTGTATATGCTTTTGCAGGTATAAGCTGACATGCTTACATGCCCGTCTGCCTTTCAAGGACCAGGGCACCCCAGGTAAAAGCAGGCTGACCCAGGGAGCTGTTTTCCTCCTCCTTCATCCTTCACAACAGTCTTGTGAAGTGGGTGGCACTACCCCATCTTAGAATTGAAGGTACGGCTCTCAGAGATCTAGAATTTTACTCAAAATTATTCGTCAAGTAAAGGCAAAGACAGAGCTCAGACCTGATCATCTGATGACAAACCTAGCCTTCTTTTCACCACCCAACATCTAGTAGATTGAGTGGGGGGTAGTGACCACTATGCCCTTGTCCTGGATTCTGGAGCTGGATTACGTGTGCTTGAACGTCTGTGTAATTTGTTAACCTGAGTTAGTATTAGAGGAGTGTTCAATTTTCAATTGATAGATTTTTCTTCCCTATCAAACACTGCACAGCTGGTTAGGTCAGAAGTTAGTTATTTTCTGGAACATGCTGACTAAGAAAGGGGTTGACATTGAATGACAGAAGAACTGAGCGAATGGGGCAGGATCTGCATTTGCATATGGACCTTGCGTCTGACCCGGATGTGTAGGCTATTCTGTGGCATCCCCAATGCATAGGACGGGGATGCCTGCCTACCCACCGATCCATCCCTCTCACATGGAGATTTCACTGTTGATTGGATGGTGGATCCTAACCAAGGCATTCTAGTTTGTTGCTTCTGGGGAGTCTCAAGTGAACCTGTAGAGAACTCTTCATTTACCCAACAGGACCTTGTGCAGCTGCGTGTGGAAGTCAGGATAATTTCGGCATTTCTGAGAGCATTTTAATAGAGCACTGATTACAGATTGCAGGCACCTGGTGGTGTTTTTGTACTGAGGCTGAAGGGTGCAGTTCCAAAGACAAGAACTGGACTTGACAGATTCCTATTTTCCTCCCCTGTTGTTTCCAGGGCCTGGAATAAGTGCTGAGAAACCTTTATAAGAGCTGATCCCGGCTCTCGGTGTGGTTAGCATTGTGCTTCCAGGAGACCCCCCCAATCCAGAGCATTAATTCCCAGACTGGTAATAGACTTGTGCCTTTGCCCAGGGCATGTTCTCCTTCCAGTGGCTCAGAGCACTGAGACGGTAGGAGGGGCTCCTGTTAGGGTCAGCACAGAGCCCTGTGGCTTGGGACTTGGCCAAAACAATTCTGTGCTTCTTGGACTGTCTCAACCTGTTCCACTTGGGCAGGCCATCATTGCTTTTGGCCCCGACAGCCAAATGAGAAAACATAAACTGTGAAAATTCAAGGGAATAGAAGGTGATAGCCAAAAGTTGAGGTTTAGAAATCTATGGGCTAGGGATATTCTAGTCCAACACTTAATTTCATGCCAATTCATGAGAAAAAGGATGAATCTGAGAAGAGTCGCCACTGTAATAAATGATATTTTCTCTCTTTCCCTCTCCCTTCTGACACACCACCTATTCTCACCTTCCACAAACTTGGGATCGCAGTTATGTGGAGAACATCGCGGTAAGGTGGAGAATAGTGGCTAGCCCTCATCTTGGCCTTGCTACTCTTTCGTTGTATGATTTGGGAATTACCCTCTGGATTTCAGTTTTCTTATGATTTAAGGAAGAGAATTGGATGAGCTAGACAATCCCTAGATCACTTCCAGCTGTTAAGTGTGTAAGCTTAAGAATGCTAACATACTAACTTGCACACATCTTTCAACTGAAGTATAAGCTGCTGGTGGGTAGGGCCCCCAAATTGGTCAAGGAATGGTTGTTGGTTGGCTCATTTGGAAGGTCTTGCTGAGATCCTACTCAGTAAAGTCAAGTGGATAGAATTCCTCTTGCCAAGCGTTTCAAATGTGGGAAGCCAGGGGCACTGCTGGTAGGGAAGCAGCTAAGGTTGCTTGAAGCCTTGGCAGTGGAAGACAGAAGACACAGAAAGAGTATGGGGTAGGAGGTAACAAGGAGGGTCCCAGTTGTGCTTTTGAAATACCAGAGGGGGGTAATACAGCAAAGGAAGTGGAAAGAGGAGTTTTCCCTGAGAACCAGCAGAAACCTTTGAAATATGTGCCTTTCATTTTTAAGCCTTTTCCGGTTTGGAAAATAGCCTGCAAGGTTCATAAAACTGCCTGGTGGCAGCCATCCAAGATCCTCCCAGGAGTTGACTCCTGTTATAAACAGCTGGTCTCCAAAGGAGGGTGGCAAACAGCTGTGATGAGGCTTTGGTGGGCATTGTCCTGTTTGTGGAGATAGAGCTTTATCACAGACTCTCTGCTAATGTATTCTGAACTCCCCAATTTTCATCTGTGGAATCAAAACAAGCTCTATGCTAACTAGATTACGTGATCCTCTCTGCCAGTTTCACAGCATGACCTGCACACCCAAGATGAGCAGATATCCAGAAAGAACGACTTCAAACTCCAGCCTGACCCGTTACCTTTGTAGTAGCTGGGCAGGGTTGATAACAGTATCTTGTCCACCCGAAAGCAAGGCTGATCAGAGGCAAAACTGTGAAGCAGATGAATTTGTCTTGATTTACCTGGAATGTATTTCTATCTCATCTCTTCCTACCTTTTTCATTTCTTCAATAGGAGATAGAGAGAGCAAAGACTACAAGTATCGCGCTTCCCAGGTTCACATCCTAGCTCTGCCCTTGAAAAGCTGCATGATCTAGAGTAACTTACTTAACTACTGTGAGCTTTAGTTTCCTCATCTATAAAATGGAATCTCACCCTCCTCTCTCCCACATAAAAATGTATTAATGAGGACTTTCAGATACCAAAGTCACACGTTTAAGTGTACACAACTCCTGTCGGAATTTGAGGTGCTGACGGGAAAAGCCTTTGGAGGCTGGGAGGGAATCTTCTTCAGCACCATTCAGGTTACACTGCACAGGCACAAAATCATGAAGCTGATTGTTGGGGAGACTGATTAAAGTTGAAATGACAATCCTTGGCTTGATCCGTATGGGAAGAGTTTAATGACCTTATTGATAATCTCATTTGTGAAATTGAGCCATTGAAGGACAGAGTCCTTAGTCTTTTAAGTTGACAGTGTAAATATGTATAACAGGGCTTCTGGATGTATCACATTTCTTCTGCGCCCCTCATTGCTGTGAAGGACTTCATGTCAGAGTATGACACTGATAAAATGTCAATTACAGAAGACGAAGTGAAACTCTCTCAAGAAATTATAAAGTGATGATATTCTCCAAATAAGGGGTTCAAGTAGGAAATATTCTCAGAATTGATGATTCAGAGACTATTTTGAGAAGTTTTGCTCTGATTTTTAGATTTTTAGAAAACATATAAACTTGTTTCAACTACTTTTCTGGGTTTTGTAGGTTTCATACACTTAAAATTGGAGGGTCTTTTTAAAGGTTTATTACCTTTGTAGTGTTATATTCCAGGTCTGTTCTAAAACAGAAATAGCTGAATCAAGAGAATTTAAAATTTACCTAAGATTTGAGTTAACAAATATCGATATAAAAGGCTTATTTTATGCTTACTGGAGGATTTGTTCATTGATTTGTTTGTTTTTAATGGTTGATATGTTTGGTCTTTATTTTTTAATCCAAAACTTCTGTTGTAAACTTCTGTATACATCAAAAAGAGAAAACACCTGAACCACACTGTCTTCCACTTCCTTTCATGTGTGGGTTCAGTGTTTCCCCCGTTGTTTTATCTTCAGTGTAAGTAGAAGAAGCACACTAATTCAGCAATCAGTACAGAGCGTGGCACACAATTAAAATGTTTATTTTCATGTTGTCAGTCTTCGTGTGGCTTGGTCCATATTTGGTTGGAATAGATTTGTCTATAATGAGTGTTGTTAATAGACAATGCTCTCAGGCCAACATATTGTCTTGTTCGTTTGCCAACTAGCTGTTGGGCACCACAATGACATGAGTACTCGAAAACTGGGAGATGCCAACAGTTGGAGCTCCTTTTGGTTCATTTTCCCTTATAACCCTTTGTTCTTTCTTTGATATGCTTAAACTCATTTTTAAGGCCTGCCTCACACTTTGGATCAATAATTCTGTCATAATCCAGTGAGTGCACCCCAGCCTGCCCTTCCCTTTGGTACTTTATTTCTCCCCATCACTGTCGAGTCGGTATATGGGTACTGTAGGACCAACTTAGCTGATCCTGGAAATTTAAACTTGTGAATGTGGAGGTTCTATTACAGAATAAATCCCTCAACAAATCCTCCAAATGGCGTATTCCCAGCAGCCTTTTTTTGTTCTTGGTAATGTTATTTTTTGGCTTTGTCATATCATCTGTTAAAGGTAGGAAGTGATCGACAAGGTGGCTAAAAAGTCCACCCACCACGTAAATAAACTTGTGTAAACACAGGTCTTGTGGTCTGGGTGCAGAGAAGGGTTTGTTCTTTGGATATTAAGCCTACAAGAAGAATGTGCTCACTGAACATATAAACAAGGAAAGGGGAGATGACAATAGTCTAGATTTATAATTAAAGCAGACATGAGTCACCGGCTTGGAGGATCCTGTGAACGTAATGTCTCATACAAGAGGAGGGTTAGTATATACACGGAAGAGAAAGCCAGCCAGGTCTTACGGTATTTGGTAGCCTGATGGTAAAAAGGAGCTTCTTTTCCTTCCTCAAGGAGCTAAGAGTCATGACCAGTGTTGCTGTGTGTGGTTGTGCTGCTTTTGTACTGCTCCAGGGGTTGTGTCCAAGCGAACAGGTGCAAGTGGACATCTGGCTGGCATTCTGCTCACCAGGTCGTGGGTCCCGGCATGGAGCTGCATTTGCTCAGAGGAAAGGTGACGTTTTCTTCTCACCAAAATCACTTCCAGGCCTTGTGGTAATCATTCACAACATCTGCTCTCCTTTCTCCCAACTCTTTGAAGGTGGAAATGTATCCACTTTCACCTTTGGGATTCCCAACACCATGCCTGGACTGGAGTTGAAAAGAGAGTAGGGCAGACTGATAATTGGATCTCAATAAAATAAATTTTGATATATCTTCCAGTTTGGGGAGAAAGAGTGTACCTCAAAACCAAATTTTTTTAAGGAACACTGTAGTCAAGTTATAGTGGAATAAGAATACTGCCCTGCAGAATCTTAGACCTATTTTTCTTTGTTTCAAAACCCAGACATAATCATATTAACATTTTGGCAGACTTTTTTCTAGAAATCTCTTTATGCGTATCAGTACACACATATACGTTTACATTCATGAGCTCATTTTCTGTCTTGTAACTTCCTTGTTTTCACTCTGTATTATGTCATTTTTTCAAGTTAGTATCTATAGATCTTTGCCATGATTTTGAAAGGTTATGTGATAGTCCATTGGGTTGAAGGGCTATACTGCATTTTAACAATGTAGATTGAATATTGATGGGTATTTAGGTTGTTTATAATGTTTTGCTCTTAAAAATGGATCTGAAGTAAGCATGCGTCATGTATAATACACACAACATTTCCTTTTTCTCTAGTAGTGGAGTTGCTGGTTCTGGAGGTTTCAGTTCAAATACTAATCTCCATAAGAGAGGAATTATAACTTCTTCGTAATCCTGAGACCAATAGGGGTGGGTTAAAAATGCCATAGTTTACCATTCATAAATGCACATACCTAAAGATTCTAATTTACAAAAAGAGCAAGCTTTGGAAGATGCGTTCAGCAGCTGTCTTGATTGTATACTTGGGATCGCACGGAGGTGTTTTGTAAATCATGAAGTGCTGTACAAACCTCAGTGACTCATTACTAGAGCTTTACAGAGCATCTGCCACGTACTCTCAAAAAAGGTTTACGGAGTCTTTATTTTATAAATAATTCATTAAATACAGAGAAAAAAACCAAAAACCCAGAGACAGTGGATCTGGACCTGGTTGTACAGTGGAATAGATCAAAGATATCATCAAGAAAACAAATCCCAGACCTTGCCCCCACAGGTCCCCTGAATCTGTGTGAACAAGACCTGGGCACCCCCAGTTGATGTTGATGTACACAGTCTTTGTTTGGAATTCCCCCTTTAATATATTTTTTGGTCTATCTCCAAATATTTTTCTAGCAGAATAGAGAATATTTTTAGCTTTTATACCTATACTTAAAATTTTTATTTTTCCTGTTTGTAAGTTTCTGGCTCTTTCTAGGATATTTTTAGCAGATTTGCTGTATGACATTGACTTAGTCTCAATCTTTGTAAGTCTTGTGAAATCTTAAGTGTGGGTTCTTGGTCTGCCATCCCCTTCTGGTTTTATACCATTGGCAAGCCCCTTCCTTAGCCCTTGTTGTTTCTACCAGAAAGAATGATGAACTCATAGTGATTGCAGTTTTCAACTTTGAATGGTATCACCAGATTAAAGTTATCTGTCTAGTCTAGTGGCATATCTGGCTCCCCTTTTAGATTCTATTTATAAGAACTTTTAGTTGAGAGTAATAGTTGAAGTACATGGAAAAATTGGCTGGTAGGTTGAAACTTTCGTCTAATTAATTTATCCTCATGCTTACATGCTATGGATAGACTAGAGTTTTCATCTTGAGAACTGTCTTATCCAAGAGTAAAGTTGTCTAAGAAGAAGTAGAATTGCATATTTATAATAATCAGTAACCCTTACTTGCGTAAATTTTTATAAAGTAGCTAAATTGACCTCAAATTACCTCATTGGTCTTAATTTATGAAACAAGAAAAAATAAAATTGATTTTTATTGCCTAACAAGTTGCATATTTTCTGGCTACTAAGTGAAGTTTTTGGATTTTGGAGTACAGTTAACATTTTTAGATTATCTCTAAGTTTAATGACTGTGTAATAACATCTGACTTGTAACCTTTAGTACTTAAATAGGGTGGAGTTTAAGGGAAGCAATTTAACATTTCTCTACTTTGGCCTCAATATTTATAACATTCCCCAGTTCCTTGTCAAGGTAATCGTGTTTCTCTTTCAGGACATGAGGCATGGAGTAGAAACAGTTGAATACAGGTATACTTGAATCATATTTATCCTTTAGAGTATTACCTTGGACAGTATAGAGGGACAATGGTAGCAAGATGGGAGTGGTACTAGAACCCTTTTAGGAGGCATCCAAATCTTTCAAACCAGGGACGATGGGGATCCGAATTAAGGGAGAGGATGTGAGGATGAAGAGGATCTGGTGGTGCCCAGAAATATTAAATTGGATCTACAGAACTTGGTCATTGGTTAGTTGTTATGGGGACTTGGAGGGTTGGAGAGACAAGACTGAGTCTAAATTAACTCTTAGTGGAAATGCTCAGTTGCCAGCTAGACACATGGATTTAAAACCAGGAAGGCAATGGGATCTGTCATCCAATTAAAGGCGGGAGTCAAGTTGCATCTGTAGAATTTCAGAAACAAAGTGGCAATGTAGAGAAGTCCTATCTTAGAGAATAACCTTATTTCTAAGTTATTTGAGGTCACCTCACTAGAGTTCCCATGCACTAGTAGAGACCAGCTGATTCTCCCCAAAAGTGTTCTGGGATGATATCCTGTTTGCTGTTAACTTGCAGAATTCTGGAACTTGATATCGGCTGGTTTTGAGTGCATCTACCTCAGGGTTGAGTCATAGTAACTAGTTTAAGAGGGTGACGTCTAAAACCAGGCATTCTGGTTACTTGTTGGCAATGGGAATATAATCGTCATCCAGTCCAGATTACTTGTGTTGGCATAGCCAGTGCTATACCACGATCAGAAGATTGCATGTGAAGCGTGGCAAGTGAATGAGGTTAGAGAATCTGTTATCTAATGATATTAAGCGAAATAAATGGTGCCTCTGTTTCACCAGAGGCGGCGCTTACCTCTCAGGTGAGAAATATTTAAGCCCGGTCAGCCCCACCGCCTGAGACCCACCTGCAGGATGATGAGTGCACCACCACAGGTCATCTGCGGTTTTAATGAGTTCCTACCACTCCTCCTTGTCTCTTGACCACAGAGGACACGTGTCAGTTCAAGTACCGGAAATGGAAAATGTTAGTGTTGGAATGCAAAAGCATCTTACCTCTCTACCCCTTAACTTACGTACTTCATCTGCCTCCTCCGTGAGGTCCTTGGAGTTTACAACTCCTCCTGGAGAGGAGGATAGTAGGTGCAGGGCCATCTCACTACCATAACAATGTGCTGACGAAAGTGGTTATGGGTTAGATGGCTTAAAGGGAGAAGAAGATAGATGAAAAAGCTTGAGGGAGAGGAAAGCTAAATGTGATTAGTTTCCAAAACTACCACGTAAGGCAGCCAGCTGCTTTGACTTGCAAATCATATTGTAGGTTGGTTTCTTGGATGGGAAAACTTTGTAATTATAGCCTTTAGAAGCTGTGGACCAGGAAGAAAGAAAACGTCCATGGGTTGTAGGGGAGGAAAAATAATTTTCCCTTTACTCTTCTGAGTTCTTAGCTGAGACCCCTGTAATAAAAGACAGATTAACAAGAGAAAACCAATCAGAAGTTTATTAACATGTATACCTTGTGTATACATGGGAGATACCCTGGGAAAAATGAATAATTCCCAAGGTGGCTTAGAATTCAGGATTAAATGCCATCTTATTAGGGAAGGGGGACGGGGTGTAGACCTTTTAGGGGAGAGAAAAAGATTTTTAGAGAAGATGAATGGGCCCTTACAAGACTAGATGGGAGGTGTGACAGTTTGTGACAGAGTGTGTCTGAGTGCGGTGTCGACTTCTAGTCTACTGTCCTGTGGCAAGAATCAGTCTTTGGTGGATGAAACTCCTGGAGAGGGATTTATAACAACTGAGTTCCTTTTGGAGGATCTGTCTTTAGACAGATAAAGGGAATTCAGAGAAAGCCTGTCCCTACATTTGCTGTTTTTCAGATACCTTTGGCTCAAAACCATCAATATATTAAAGCAGAATATTTCAGGGCAGCATGTCCTGCTCCCCTTCAGGGTGATGTAGGTTGGAGTAACTGTGGTCAGTGGTGTACCACCGCTGTGCATTCATCTTGTTTTCCTTACAAAGAGGTACAGCTGTGGGCTGGACATTGATTTACCAGTAGGAAGATCTAAGACCTGAGAAATCTGCTTGGTTGAATGGAGAGAAAAAGTCCTGTACATTCTCTTTCTGTATTCTCTCCTGAGAATACACTCCTTTCCATCCCCACAGATCCTCCTTAGTTAGGCTGTCAGCTTTTCACTTAGATGTCAGGATGGCTGCAGTTAGAGAGTTGTTTAAACTACAGATCCCAAGATTCTTATTTGGTGGGGGTAAAGGAGGGGCCCAGGGGTCTGCATTTTTGAAAAGCTCTCCTTGCCGAGTTCAGATGTGCAGTCAGGTTTGGGAGACACTCATAGATTATTTCCATGAAGCTACATTAGCACCCCTTTTACGTTCTGATTCTTTCTCTTCTAATCCACTGTCCGTTCCCATTTCCAGGTGGCATCAAAAACATACACGCGTGCTCCCAGGCTTGTTAGTATCCTTGGCCTGGACAAAAACTTTAGACAATTTCCCATAAAAATGAGCCTGATTGGGCTTCCCTGGTGGCGCAGTGGTTGAGAGTCCGCCTGCCGTTGCAGGGGACACGGGTTCGTGCCCCGGTCCGGGAGGATCCCACATGCCGCGGAGCGGCTGGGCCCGTGAGCCATGGCCGCTGAGCCTGCGCGTCTGGAGCCTGTGCTCCGTGATGGGAGAGGCCACAACAGTGAGAGGCCCGCATACCGCAAAACAACAACAACAACAACAAAAATGAGCCTGATAGTCTCTTGCGAGTGAGTTTCCTGAGGGTGAAACCTATAAATAGCTCATCCTGATAACACTTTATACAGAGCCCTCCATATGTTGGACTGTTTATCCGTATTTAGAGGGTTTCATACCCATGAGTGAGAAAAGCAAAGCTTTGGTAAATAAAATCGAGTTTCTCTTTTACAGATACCTTCTGTTATGGATGGCTCCATTTACTCAGTTTCTGCAAGTTCAGAGGGTCTTTTATTTTTCATATCTTAGTAGGAGAGTTAATAAAAATTTTCCACTTTAAGCATTCATTATGATTCAGGCACCAGAATAAGTGATTTGCATGCATTGTTTCATCTAATTCTTTCAATGCTTCCATGAATTAGGTGAAGCTCTCTCCATGTTGCAGTGAGTAAACTGAGGGTCTGAATTTTAAGAGATTTACCCACATACAGGTCTTCAGTTTGGGAAATAAGATTTGAACCCAAGTTTGTCTGATTCCAAACTTGTGGTCAGTGAAGTTACTGGTTTTATTTTTCCTCTTTTTTTCTCTCTTTTGTTCTTGGCTGCTGAATATCCTTACAAAAAAAACCAACAAAAGGCCATTTCCATTTCTTACCAGTTTTTCAAAAGAAGAGCAAGATTTCCTGAAAATTTAGTAGTACATGCATGTTGTTCCTTTTCTTTTTTTTTCTGACAGATTTTGCATAATACAATGATAGCTCTCTATTTCTTTTAACCACAAGTTTTGAAAAATGTGAATCTGAGTTGGAAAAGCAAAAGCCTTGTCACAGTTGGGAAGGCGCTGGTTAGAGAATGCCTGATGAGTTTGGGAAGATGACTGACTTTCTACATTGTTTTTATCGGACGTTTGAAGCCACCGTGCTACCACTGGCTTTCTCTTTCATGTGTCCCCAAATGCTGAGAGGTGAGAGGCCTTGGAGCTAGAAAAGAACTAGTTTCTCTCTTTCTGTAAAAAAAAGTCCCTGTAAATTATAACACCCTGCATAGCAAAGTCATGGGGTAAATCGCAGTGGGGGAAATTCTGTTTGCTAACTTCTAGGAAATCACAGGGTGTCAGTTAGAGGTCAGCACTTTGAGAAACTCCGTCATCATTTTGTACTCAGCTGGTATGAAGACCCTGATGGCAATGATAAAATGGCATGATCTGAGCACATAGATCTGGGCCATAGATCCATAATGTGTAGATAGAGGTATAGATAGATAATAAACACCAACACTATTTATTCTTTATTCTTGCTGCCACTAAGAAAACCTACTACAGAACTGAAACCACGAGAAATTTCTTTAACCAGGGGAAGGTTCTTTTTTAATATATCTCTTTCCTACCATGAGGTTACAGGTGTGGGACCAGTTACAGGTGGACAGCTGTGTGGGCAGCATTTGTGAATCTTGCATTGGGAAGGATGTTTCATGGTCTTGCATCATAAATAATCTGGATGTAAGGGAAACCTTTGATGTAGTCAGTAATCAACTCCTGGAGAGCAGGGAGCATATCTTAGTTATTTCTTATATCTCTATACTGAGCATTGAGATGGCACGTAATAGGTGTTTGTTTACCAACTGGCTTGATTTTACAGTAGGTTGACCAGCTCTTTGAGCTACTGTTACCATATGTAGCTGTGCTGTTGATCCCTCTGCAGGATCTCTGAATGCTCTGTACAGCCTGCATGACCAACCCATTGGCCGCCTCTGCACCTTTAGTTCTGATTTGTTATTTGCTTGAGCAAATGTTGGTTACTGCTTAAGACATAGACTCTGACTAGGATGTTGGAATAGAAAACATTTACTCATTTACTCAAGTTGCAGCTGAGTTTTTGGATGATAGAGGGTTAAAATTCAGATTGACCTTGAATATAATAGACACAAATAAGCAGAATCAAGACCTTTAGGGAAGTACAACTTTGGAAAACTAAATATAACATGGGGACTGTGTATATGTAAATTTGAAGGGTAGGGGGGGACTCTTTGGGAGTCAGCAACACGATGCTTTATTTTCTTAATTATTGGGCACACACTGCCAGTTAACCACAGGAGCATAACGTGGGGACGGCTGGGTAACATTTCCAAAATACTTGGCATTAGTCAGACGTGTTTTTAGAATTCTGTGTCCACTTTGGCTGAAGGAAACTGTGGAGAATTTGGCGAGGGTCCAGAGCGTGGCAATGAGAGGCAGAGGAGCAATGGAAAATAGGACCCGTTGAAAGAGGCTAATAAATAAGGATTAATTACTTAGCCTGATCGAGAGCAGCTGAAGGGTGATTAGATTAATGGGCTTCTGTTGCATATATAGTTATTACGTGGTAGATGATATAATTATTTCTGCTATGAATAGAATTAGGGAAATGGGTTTACATTAGGGTTAAAGGAGATTTTGAAGTTGCATAAAGAACTCTTGACTTTAAAGATTTTTAGACAGTGGAAAGATCTCAGCTGGAAATGTGAAATCATGGTCCTTACAGGATGGGAATGGGGTGGGTGCCACTTGCCTGTTAGAGTCAGGGGCAGCTGGGATAGAGACTGACACACTTTCTAGATCTCATTTTGTGCTGCTCATCTCACATTGCGTTTGTCATTTTCAGCGAGTAAATCTGTATTCCTTTTTTGTTTGAGTTTTTTCACAGTTATTACAAATGTAAAGGCCTTTTAATGATTCTATAACGCATTTCAAGCGAGAGGTTAAACCACAAATTGAAAATTACTTCATGTGTGAATCAACTTGTTGCTTATTCTTTTTTTTTTTATTTTAGTTGATTTACAGTGTTCTAGGTGTACAGCAAAGTGATCCAGTTATGCATATATATGTATTTTCCATTATAGGGTCTTACAAGATATTGAATATAGTTCCCTGTGCTATAGAGTAGGTCCTTGTTGTTTATCTAATTTTATATATAGTAGTGTGTTTCTGTTAATCCCAGATTTCCAATTTATCCCTCCCTACCCTTTCCCCTTTGGTAACCATAAGTTTGTTTTCTATGTCTATGAGTCTGTTTATGTTTTATAAATAAGTTCATTTATATCATTTATTTAGATTCCACATATGTGATATCATATGATATTTGTCCTTTTCTGACTTACTTCACATAGTATGATAATCTCTAGGTCCATCCATATTGCTGCAAATGGCATTATTTCATTGTCTTTTATGGCTGAGTAGTATTCCATTATGTGTGTACACCACATCTTCTTTATCCATTCATCTATGGACAGACGTTTACATTGCTTCCATGTCTTGACTATTGTAAATAGTATTACTGTGAACGTTGGGGTGCATGTATCTTTTTGAAATAGAGTTTTCATCTTTTCTGGCTGTTTGCCCAGGAGTGGGATTGCTGGTTCATATCTGCTGCTCATTCTTATACGAGCCCTTGTAATACTGCCAATTCCAGCTTGCCTTTTCTTTTTCTTTAGAAAACTCACTGCGTGCCCTGCTTGCTTGGTCAACAATGAGTGCCAAGTCTGCCATCAGCAAGGAAATTTTTGCACCTCTTGATGAAAGGATGCTGGGAGCTGTCCAAGTCAAGAGGAGGACAAAGAAAAAGATTCCTTTCTTGGCAACAGGAGGTCAAGGCGAATATTTAACTTACATCTGCCTGTCAGGTAATGAAAATCAGATATGAATATCGTTAAAACAACTTCTGTTTTAAAGCAGTTAGTTCTAAGGTGTCCAGGAGGGTTATAGCCCAAGGTTTGGATACACCTGCCTTTCCATTCCTTTCCTGTTTCTCTGTTACCTTCTTTGATCTTTATTTGCTCCTGGCACCTTGGCTTTTGATGTTGCCTAGTACGGAAAGGTAATGAAGTGCAATTTTAATGTCCTTTCAGTTTCATTAAGAGCATCTGTAAAGGGTTTGGCAAACACTTCTGTTTGTCCATACTTTTCCTTCACTAGGGCCTTGACAGAAAGTGGGCTATCCTCTGAGATTTTTTGTTTTAGAACACTTCCTGGTATTTGCATAATTATTACTACCAGCAGCCTGAGTTTCATTGACTTTTCTTTTTCTTAAGAGTTGCCAATAATCAGTAATAGTTGGTCTCAAGATAAATATCGACACTGTATGGAGTGTGAGAAAGTAGACTCAGCTCATAAATCACAGCTTTGCCTGACAGCTGTTCCTTGTCAGGAAGAGACATCTGTTCTATTAAGCTTAGAATTTTGTGGGATTACTTTTTTCTCTTTCCGTTTGTGATTGTAGGATATCTGTGGGACTTACTGTGAATTCATACCAAGTGTTTTGAGATGAAATTTGGATAAGTTTTCCCTGGAACTGTGGGTGATGCTAATCTGAGCACCTGGAGCGTTTGTAATATTTCTGATATTTCTTGTAACTGGGCAATGGAGGAATTAGGCTTACCTTAATTCATCTTTTTTCCAATTTTCTTCAGTTGTGGCTTGGGAATAAAACTTTATTTTTAGACCCATTTTTAGCTTTTTTTTTTTTTAAATTAAGCCTCAGATCATTTGTTTATCAGAATTTATTTCAAGGTGGAAATAGCTTTTTTCCCAGAAAGAACATGTAGAGATAATAATAGGACTGTATCTTAGTTTAAAATAAAATGGAAATATAACCCTTTGGTAAGAATGCCTTTTCAATGGTTAGAATGAGAATTGACCTTGAAATATTGGTCTTTCTTTAATCCCAAGTAACAATTAGGTTAATAAGATTTGGTGACTGTTGGAAGACATTTGCATTCCTTTAGTGTGCTGAGCAGTGCTTGCCATATAATAGGGGCTCAGTTAATAACTAAAGAAGTAGCCTTTCCTAATACCTTCCTAGTATTTTGTTAATGAGATTCAGGTCTTAAAAATATTTCCACATCTTTAAATTTGAATTCTAGAGTTTTCGCTTATACCAATAATGAATAGAATGCATTAAAAGAAATTTTGTTTTGTATTTGGGCTGAGCTGAACATGGGATGAGCAGGGACACATAATATTCTAATTAACCTCCATTCTCTCAATGTTTCATTGAGATTTCTTGAAGACAGGCAGTTGCAGAAAAGGTGGATGAAGAAAAGGGCCGTTTTGTTTGCCTTTTAGGCACGTGTTATTGTCAGCCTCTTTCTGATCATGAGGTCTGCAAGAGTGATATGGGGCCTCTAATTCCCTCTCCCGGTGAAAGAGCATGACCATTTCCCCTGCCATAGGAGATAATGACCGGGGACTTACTGGAAAACTGCATTTCCTTTACAAATCACCAAGACCTTCAGGTTTAAAGCCTGCGACTATGAGAATTACTTTTCTGTTGCATTCTAATGGAGGACAGTCTTGAGTTCTGAAAGCCTTCATCCTTTTCATGGATTTGAATTTTGAGAGGATAGGTTGACAAAGCAGATCTGACATTTAAGCAGCTGATTTAATGGAAACTGGGGCAGGAGAAGGCCAGGCAACTTTGACACCCACAGCGTTTTTGCAGTTTGATTTTTCTTGTAATCGAGAAAGAAGCAGCCACCTTTATTTTCGAACTCATGAAAAGCGTAGAGGGCTATCAGTACATCTTTGATAAGGTGTTGCTTTAATTAACAAGTAATCAATTAATTACGTACATATTTATTAAGTACTTTTTATGTGCTGAGCACTCTTGGTGCTGGGGGTTCAGTTAGGAGAAAAACTCATGAGGCTTACCTTGTTTGTTGGGGAAGGAGCAGTAGACATTAATATTTTATTCACTAAAATAAACATAATTATTAACTGAAAAGGTTAAAGAGGAAAAATATAGTGATGTGAAAGCATGTGTGAGGAGGATTTGACCTGGTTGGGAGAACCCAGAGCTGCAAGAAAAGTAGGGCCTCACTGGTTCTGAAAAGAAATGGTGTGGGTGCAGGGAGCATTCCAGTCAGAGGAAGGGCGGCTTCTTTGAAAGATGAACTGGATTCTGAGTTCCTCCTTGTCTCCTGTTTAGTCCTGTTTAGTCTTTGTAGCTCAACTCACATAGGAGGCTGTGAAGTGAAAGCAGAGCCCTGGAATGACAGCTGTTCCTTCCTGCTATCAGTGTGAACCTCCTGTGCTTTCTGGGAGTCCGAGCCCTTCAACTTTTGTGGTTTGGATGATGAAAACCAGCTCTCCATTTTGAATAGGCAAAATTTGTCCAAATTAGGGCAGTGTCTGCAAATAATTTTTAACCACTTTTCAAACAGCATAGTTATATTCTTTTTTTAAAGAGAAGAGTATCAAAGCTTTAGAAGTTTGCCAACATATGCATGTAAGCATGGGTGTTTTATATATCCAGTGTCTTTTAGTAATGATTCTTTGTGTGAATTTTTTTCCACCAGTATTTGGCAGAGTTTATAATCTGAGAGGGAGAGGCCTGTGATCATGAGACTTATTATTTTCAGGGCGGGTTGTATATCCTCTAGGGAAATCCAAAATGGTGCTGGAGCAAAGGAAATAAGATCTTTCTTATTTAGCTATAATTGTGTAAGGAGAGAAATAACCTCTCCAGTTCATCCATGGAGCTTTGGGATAGAATTTGATTGTTTCTCATTGGACTTCCTGGCTGGCTTCTTGAATGGTATGCAGATACTTACATACTGAGAGGCCTCTGTGATTAACATTCTTAAAGCATTGGTTTCCAGTTTCTCTTTTCAGCAATGGCTAAAATTAAAAAGGCTGACAATACCAAGTGTTGGCAGGCATGTGGAGCAATTTGAGCTCTCATACTTTGCTGGTGGGAATGTAAAAATGATAGAATTGCTTTGGTAAACAATTTGACAGTTGTTTATAAAGTCAAACTTGCATTTATATGACTCAAGAAGTCTGTTCCTAGGCATTTACCCAAGAGAAATAAAAACATATGTCCACATAAAGACATGTACGTAGAGGTTCATAACAGTTTTATTTATAATAACCAAAAATCAGAACTCAGTGAGTGAATATGTGAGTGAATAAAATTATTTTTATAACTATGCAGTGGAATGCTACCTGGAAATTAAATGAACTACCAATACATGCAGCAACATGGATGAATCTCAAAAGCCTTGTGTTATGTGTGAAAAAAATGGAAAAGATGACATGATGTATGATTCTATTTATATGAAATTCTAGAATGGACAGAACTTAAGCTATAGTGACAGAAAGCCCATTGGTGGTTGCCAGGGGGTGGAGTTGGTGATTGATTGCAAAGGAGGGAGGGGATTTCTTGCAATGGTGTAAGGGTTCTATATGTTGATTGTGATGGTGCTTACTTGGGTGTATCACAAGTAACCACCAACTCATCAAACTACACACTTAAAATGGGTGCATTTTATTATATGTAAATATATCTTGGTAAAATTGATTCTAAAAAATGTCTTACAGAGTCACTTGTGGGATGATCATAAGAATTAATTAACCTTCTTAGTCTGCTCTGTAAGATGGACAGAGGCTAGCCCTCTCCCTTAAAGGTATGAGAAGTTATCCTAGATGGCCTTTTGAGTCCTCAGACAGAAGCAGCTGTGTATCATGTAAACCTGTGCTTCCATCTCTCTGATCTGTGTCTCGATGGTTCCTTATAGCACCTGGCACATTGCTGAGTATAGACACAGTAGATACTTAAATGGAAGATGCTATGTAAATGGATAGCTTACTAAATATCTGATGATAGTATGGACTTTATTTATAACTTAGAGCTGTTAACTCATTCAAACTGTAAAGCAAGCTCTGCCTACAACTATTTCTATAATCAGTTGCCCCCTCCATGAAATTTGGGTCTATAATACTACACTAGACACTGTCTGGAGTGTGTTTCTCTCTAAATAAGTACACTTCTTACCTATCAAAAAAAAATACTACAGTAGAAGCATGCTAAGAAGTTAATATCAATTTGCTATTAGAGGCCAGTTACCTACTGAACATTCCATAATTTCCTGTTTAAAATCTATTTTCCTGATCCTGTTTTAATTCAGTATGCATGATGTATGATGCTACCCTTCATATACGTAAATGGATAAAAATCTTTCATTGGCTGCTCCCCATAGAAGGAGCATGAAGAAACTTCCGTTTTTGTAATTAATACATTCTCTTACATAAACTTTAATTTTTGTGATTAAAACATTCTCTGTTCTCAAAAAAGAGAATCTTAATCTTTTCAGAATGATTTTAGATTTGTAGAGAGCAAAATTTTATTATTTAAAAAAAAAGTTCTGGGCTTCCCTGGTGGTGCAGTGGTTGAGAGTCTGCCTGCCGATGCAGAGGACACGGGTTCGTGCCCCGGTCCGGGAAGATCCCACATGCCACGGAGCGGCTGGGCCCGTGAGCCATGGCCGCTGAGCCTGCGCATCCGGAGCCTGTGCTCCGCAATGGGAGAGGCCACAACAGTGAGAGGCCCCTGTACCGCAAAAAAAAAAAAAGTTCTGAGTGATCTTTGATGAAACCATTTATATAAATGGATCCCCATGGAAGGTAATGATGGGGATTAGGAGGCTAGGACTTGGCAATACTGTTCTTTATCTCCGTAGTTGCCAGTCCTGGGTGTTCCTTAGAATAACCTCTAGAATTTTATGGATGGCCTGGTTCCACCTAGGCCCTACTAATGCAGCACTAGGGGTAGTGGGGAAACTTACCTGTATCTTGAAAGTGTCATGCATGAGATATACTGAAGCTAAGGTTGAGAAGTTTCACCATCTTGGGGAGTTACGCTCTGCGTTGTCTAATTGTTGTACTTGACATAATGATATATTTATGGTACTCAATTCTATCAAAAGAATACATCTTAGTCCTTTTCTTTTTGACTAGCCATGGTCAAAGCTCTGAATTTTTCTGGGCTTCAATTCAGTTGACAAGTTCAAAGCTTCTTTTAGGCCCTGAGGTTCTAGGATTCTGAACCCCCTTGGAAATTTTATAGCACATTTCATTCTTGTTTCATACATAATCCTATAGGGAGAAATTCAGGTTGTTAATAATCCAAATGGACATTCAAACCAATTATGAGGGTTTGAGGACATTTTTTATAGGTTGCTATTGGATTAGGGTAACCAAAGTTAATTGTCAGAGATCTGGCATAAGAAATTCTTTTTATCTACTTTCTAAAGTCAGACAGGATCTCATCACAAGGTCTATAAATATTAGAAGAGAGAGAAGGAAAAAATACAAGACAGATGAAATTTGACCTTGATAGAAATGGTTTATTCAGGAGTGGTGAGCTGACTTTCTAAGAGTTTTTATCCAGGAAAAATGAAGAAATGCACAGTGAACTCAGAGATGGACAGAGGTATTAGTAGTGAAAGAAGAGACACAAAACAACCGTAATAATGATATATATGTTATTATACTTTGTTATAGAAGTAGTAAATATTGAAAATACCAATCTTTCAGATATTATGTAGAAGAAAATAAAAATCATCCTGTGTATGTTTTATTATTTGTTTTAATTCCAGTTAATCCTCACAACATCCCTATCCCTATCCCAATTGGGTGGTATATTCTTTTCCCAGGTAAAGGCACCAGTGTTCATCAGAGAGGTCGTGATGTCCCAGGGTCACCACTTTTGAAGTAACAGAAATCCACCCAGTCCTTGTGACCCCATTGGCCATGCTTGTAGTGCCACAGCACCTCATTTTTTCTGACATAGGTCAGGAGGGCTTGTGGTGTAGAGTGAGCCATATTTTAAGGAACAGGTTTCTCCCTAACTCTTCAAAATTCATAAAGACGTTGAACAGTTTTGACCTGTACTGTGTCTTCTATCTCATTTCTGAGGTTATTGAGTAATAAACTCTCCTCCATTTGGAATATACATCAGGGTAAGCTTTTTTTTTTTTTGCGGTATGCGGGCCTCTCACTGTTGTGGCCTCTCCCGTTGCGGAGCACAGGCTCCGGACGCGCAGGCTCAGCGGCCATGGCTCACAGGCCCAGCCGCCCCACGGCATGTGGGATCTTCCCGGACCGGGGCTCGGGGCTCGAACCCGTGTGCCTTGAATCTCAACCCCTGCGCCACCAGGGAAGCCCAGGGTAAGCTTTTTATCTCTTTATCATAGAGATTTGGTATGTAAATCCAGCCCTAAAACTTTAAGTAGCTCTAGAAGGCAGTGCAGTCAAAAACAAAGTTATTTCCAGTGCCATGATTATATGATTCTTTGTACATCCTTTTTTATTTTAGAAAAATATAATATCTTCTATTATATTTTACATTGAGAATTTGGCCCTTTTGTGACACGTGCATAGACACATTGGATTAAAACATTTGCAATGATATCCTTGGTTACATGAAGTTAAAAGTAGAGAGGGTTTTCTTCTGCACTGTTTTCTGGCTCAGCGGTTGTTGCCACCAGGTGTCACTTGTAAATGACCTTCAGTGTAGCACCTGCCATGAACCCATCACATGCTTCAGTGCTCAATAAGGTTAGAGAAGCACCAGTCCCCCTATGAATTAGGAGTAGTAATAATACTAATAGTAGTAATAGTATTTATTGAGTTCTTATATTGGGCATGGTTTTATGCCCTTTACATATATTAACTCATTTAATCCTTATGACAATGAGGTAGATAACAGTACCATCCTCATTTTGTAGATGAGGAAACTGAGCATATGGAATTCAATTGGCTGGCTGGTCCAAGGTCATCGGTTTGTGAGATACAGAACAGAGATTTAAACCCAGGTGCTTTGATTCTAGGCCTGTATTGCCTTAGACACTGTGCTTCTCTGTTTGTCTGTCTCTTAGGCATAAGAGTTATATGAGAGAGGACTTCCCAAACCAAGCATCTTTTTCACACTCCCTCGTACATCTTTAGAGATGATCATGTTTCGCGATTACTCTACTTTCCTACCAGTTTAGGCCTTGGTTGGTTTTGGCTGGGAGGTGACAGTCCTCTACACCAGTATCTAGGCTGTTAAGGAAGCCCCACAGGAGAATGAGAGTGTCAGCGGATGTATTCGAGTCTTAGAGAAAATCAATCCCCCGGGGAAATTCTGAGAGGCTCCTGACAAGGACACCGCCATGTATGAACTTTTCTTCAGTTATGCAGTAAAAAAAAAAAAAAGTAGATGCCTTAAAGTTGTTTTAGAGTTTCCCTGATGGTTCTAGATCTCTTCCTGAGAAAACTGGTAGTAATAATATTTGTCTTTTCTGAAGCCTTGTGAATAGGAGACTCCAAAAATGGAGAACAAAGCACTGAACAGATGTGATGTCATTTAATCCTCACAACAGCTTTGTGATGTGGCTTTTGTTGTCGTTTCTACTTTCCATGCAATAGCCAAGGTTTAAAGTGGGTGGGTACACTGCCCAGGGGCAGACAGCTAGATGGTGGTAAGGCTGAGACTCAGATCTGGGTCCCTCTCCCTCCCAAGTGTGCACTCTTTAAAATTTTTTTTCAGGACAGGCCTGGACCCAAGAAAATGAACTCTCCCCTTCCTTAAAAACAATGTGACAACATGCCTTGTGCAAAGCGTTTTAATCTCCAAGGATTTAGAGGATGTGCTGTTGACCACCTTAGCTTTTCTAGTGGTTTGGCACGCCAACAGAATTTTCTTTTTCCATTCTCTCATGTACGTGTTCCAATACTAAAACCAGATGGAAACAAGGGAAAACTCTTAACAGAGGCTAGTGCCAAAACATTTCCTTTAAAAAGGAAACTCCATCTGTGCTCTCTCCCACCACACAGCCCACTGTGCAGAACAGGGATTTCACAGCTGATTCGCTTATTTTCATTTTGATTAGTTTTGACTAATTGCAAAGGTAGAGCAAGTGGAGGTTCGGGAGATTGCAAACTAAGGCAGCTCTCCTTCTAGGATGTTGCTGGCAAGGTGCTGGGAACCTGGCCAGTGTCCTAAACAGCAGCCTAGCAGTAGGCAGGGTTTTAATTCATGCCCATGCGTTCTTTGGTGGTCGTCGTTTTTACCCCTTTTAGATGTTAGTGCTCTTTGCTGTTGTATTTCGCGTGAAACATCATCAGGGGTTCATTCATCAGTAAGTTGCAGTCAGAGGCGCTTTGGTCTCTATTGCTCCAGGCCTTCTCCCAGCCCAGCTGTGCAGAACACGGGGGTAGGCATAAGACTGACTTGGGGTAAAATACTGGCTTGTAGTCTTTGATACTCGGTTTTCTCATCTGTAAAATGGAAATAATATCCATATCCCAAGGGCATTTTGAGGATTAACTGAACTCTGTGTGTGTGTGTGTGTGTGTGTGTGTGTGTGTGTGTGTGTATGTATGTATAAGTCCTGATTCCTAGAAAGTACTCAGCTTTATGAACAGTATTATTACCTTGTCACTAAATGGGACATCCACCTGCTATTGCCATACAAACGTAATTCATCTGCAGATTTTAGAAAACATGTGAATGTATGTCAGATAGGCTTCTGTGACCCATGTCATGTGAGACAAAAATCCCATGAAAACCCAGATTTGTCTTGGGATTTTCCTACCTCCCCTTCCATACTTTTTCCCTTTCCCTCTTAAGTTCACTTTCCCCTCCCCTCTGTGTCCCACCCCTGCCAGGGATCTCAAGGTCATTCTGACTCCCAGTTTCTAAACCTAGCTTCTCTTAATTCTCTGTTCCAAATTATACGACCCCACGCAAACTGCAGTACTAGGGGGAAGCCCACTGCTCTTCTATTTCTGAGAGTTTGAAGACGTTCACTCTGATCTCATGAGTATTGGCTGCGGGGGTCCTGTGTTCAGGCCTCTTTATCCCCTTTTGTGGGGAGTTAGAACTGGCTTAGTGGAGTTCCTGTTCCTGAAATGGGAGATGTTATTTTCCTACACCTATCTTCGCTGATCAAAAGAAAAATCGAAGCAAAATAAAACCAAACATCCTTTGGGGTCAATCAAGTGCACTGTTAAGCAAACAGCAGAAGTGGGAGAGGCTGGTACAAATGCCTGGACCCAGCTTTTCAGCCCAGATCAAGTTCTTGTTTGCCCAGCTCTTTCCTGTTACCTTTCCTTTAGAGAGAGAGAGAGAGAATGAATACGAGTGATATTTCCATGCCAGTTACAGTCATGCTAAACCACACGCAGAATTTTCCAGAAGAAACTATAAATGACCACGAGGACGGTGAGGTAGCTTGAGACTAGATGACCAGTTCGTTAGAGTGTTGAGACTCGCTCGCATTTCTCCCTGGTCTCCCCTGTCATCTCCATGATAGCACTTAGCATTGCCAGGTTGTATTTGTCACTCTGCTTTCTGTTTACCTCCCCAGACTGCCATTCCCTAGAGGGCAGGGTCCATGTTGTACACACCTCATCCCTTTGTGGAACAGATGAAGTGTCTGGGGGGAAAACCAGGCAAAATCCCCTTTGACTGAGACTGCTGGCTCGGGCTCACTGTCTGGGCTGGAGCTCCCGCCTGTGAGCTGGAGTGTTTCTTTTTCCTTTGGTTTTGTTTTGTTTGTTTGTGTGTTTAAGATGCTGCTGGGTGGTCTTTGAATTCCCTTGGAATTCATCAGGTTACTGAGCAGGAGTTTTTATTCTACCTGACAGCCCAGTTAACCAAGAAGAAAGCGTAGATTTGTCTGATTTATCCAGACTTGAAGAATCATCAAAAATGAGCAATTTATAAATGCTTCTGTTGTAACCTACAGTGGGATGCTGTTATCTCAAATTTCTGAAGCACTTAAGTGTTTCTCCTGACGAAAGAGTTCACATTACAGGGGAATAAATGATCATTTAATGAGCATCGAATATATCGAAACTCTCCCTGAATGGCCTTTTCTCACAGCAGTCGTTTTCAGTTCTACACATGTCCTTAAAGTCGGCTTTCAAGGGAAAGATGGAAACTCTATTTTTATTAAAAATCTCGGAGGATATTCATACTGTCTCCCCCTCCCCCGTACACACCGTTTTAACACAAATTATTTTTTATTCACCGCATGTGGCTCCCGTGTAGCTTAGGTTGTAGACCCCATGCCCAATTACATTTTGATGTTTATATCGGTTTAAAAAATTATGCTTCTTTGAGAAGCTACAGCAGCTTGGCAAGTGGATTTGAGATGACAAGAATATAGCCAGCCTTGATTCCTGGAGATCTCAGTTTCCATTTTCATAAGAGGAAGCAACAGAATTGAGAGTTGTCCTTTTTGGTTTTCCAGCTAATATGACTAAGCAGCAGATACACAAGTTTTTTCTCTGGTTAGAATCCTTTCCGCCTTGTGGGTAGGTAAGAATCAACTGGTTTTGGATCCATGAATTTTCAACTGTATTTCTCCCTATAAATGTAAATGTGTTATCAAAAACATAAAGTACCACCAAAAAGAGAAAAAAAAATGGGAAAAATCATGTAAAAATTGTGACATTGGCTGTTTCGGTTTCACATTTTTTTTTAATACCCCTCCCCCTTTATAATATTCTAGGTACAATTTTGTCTTCTCTTTTCATTTTTATGGTAACAAAAATGTTAATTTTTTTACAGTCTTGATGAGGTTAATTTTAATGGCTTCTTGGGTGCCGTATTTAACCATTCATCTGTTGCTTGATATTTTGTTTTTTCAATTTTCACAGTGAGAAGTAAGGAACTTGGTCTTGCCTTTTTAGAAAATACCCCTCTTACAGGTGAGGAGATTGAGGCACATGCATAACTTGTAAGAGGAAACCTCCACACTGCTCCTGAGTGGTAGGAGCAACTGGAATCTCAGTGCTCTGTGGGCTAAAATAAGCTTATCTCAAAGCCCACGTCTGCCAGAACGCCTTAAAAGTAAAATGTCCTATGAGTTTGTATGCTTAATAGCTGGTTAGTCATCTCTATGATATTTAAGATAGCTCTAGATCAGGTTCTTTGAGGTTCATGTGATGCCTGCTCCCTTTAGGATTGGGACGTTAGACGATTTTCATGTGCATTTGCAGGTGTTCGTGCGTGTGTGTGTGCAACTGTGTTTGCAGAAAAAGAAGGCATGTGTCTTACCTAGAGTCAGCCCTCATGTTCCTTCAAAGAGGTGGCTCTTCGCCACATCTTTTTGGTCTGTTTCACGTACTAATTCATTCGACATCTTCTATACTGTTGTTAGATGAGGGATGGGGGAAGTGGTAAATGTCAACCAGACATATGATGCTTTGTATCCTAGGTCAGTGCATTTCCTTAATGATTCACATATGACATTATATCAGATCCAACATTTGAAACTGTGGAGCAAATAGGTTGAGGGAAGTTAACTTCTGAGGAATTTTCTTTCAGAACTCTAGATTTTTATAGCTAGGAGAATCCTTAGTCATTCTCAAATACATCACCAACTTTTATATGAAAAATGAGGCCCAGGGGCTTGGATGGCTTGGGCTGACATCGCAGAACCACTGCAGTCAGGCAAAAGAAGGAAGAAAACGTGCCCTGGGGGCGTCCCTGGTGGCGCAGTGGTTGAGAGTCCACCTGCCGATGCAGGGGACACGGGTTCGTGCCCCGGTCCGGGAAGATCCCACATGCCGTGGAGCGGCTGGGCCCGTGAGCCATGGCCGCTGAGCCTGCGCGTCCGGAGCCTGTGCTCCGCAACGAGAGATGAAATTCATAGCTAAACTGAATTGGAGGATATATCTCTGTGCCTTTCCTTTTCACTTGTACCAGTCACTCCTGGGAAGAACCTGTCGGCTGCCGATCAAGGAAGTGGCTCTGTCCGTTCTAGGGTCTGGGTATTGTAAGAAACTGGACGTGGGTTACCTGTAACAGCCAAGTGTGCAGGCTTGTCTCACTTCTCTGTCACTTCCTCCTGGGCTTGGGGACCCATATAGTGGAGAGTGCCCAGTGAGAGTGTTTTCGAGGGGAAAAGCCAAAATGTCATTGTCTCTAAATGTGATGCACTGCCTGATCCATTGGGCTAAGAGAAGAAAATGTTAGAATTTCTATTTAAAATATAATTGTTTTCTAATTTATATCTTTCCTGTATGTTTTATAATCGCCATAATATTTTAGAGCCGTAGTCCAAGTCTGTAACTTACAAGCATGCATATATTGGCAGTTAATACTCATAATTTTTTATTGAGGGGCTGCATAGTCAGAAATGGTTGGAGGGCTTCCCTGGTGGCGCAGTGGTTAAGAATCCGCCTGCCAATGCAGGGGACATGGGTTCGAGCCCTGGTCTGGGAAGATCCCACATGCCGCGGAGCAACTAAGCCCGTGCACCACAACTACTGAGCCTGCGCTCTAGAGCCCGCTGGCCACAACTAGTGAGCCCGCGTGCTACAACTACTGAAGCCCTTGCACCTAGAGCCCGTGCTCCGCAACAAGAGAAGCCACTGCAATGAGAAGCCCACACACCACAACAAAGAGTAGCCCACGCTCGCTGCAACTAGAGAAAGCCCGCACGCAGCAACAAGGACCCAACGCAGCCAAAAATAAATAAATAAAAATTAGTTGATTAATTAGTTCATTAAAAATGCTTTAAAAAAAAATGGTTGAAGAGCCCCAGCTAGAGTCATGGGGGATGGAAGCTTTTGCTACAATAACAACAACTTCTGGCTGGTGGACTGTAAATGATTGTTGTAAAATTTCTGGATTTTAGACGTAGTTGCCCCAAGCAGTGAGCATAAAACTGCCCTTTGGAATCAGCCTAAGCCCCACTCCTGCCCCTAACCCACCCCCAGTGATTCCACGGCTTTCCAGAAGGCAGAGAGCCAGCTGCTGTGCGAACTAAGTGTCCTAACACAGGTGCGGGGCCTGGCACAGTGCTTGGCGCTTGGTAGTTGCAACTGATGGCTCTCCTTTTGGAAACTGAGATCTGGCGAAGATAGTTATCTGTTTCAGTTCTAATGTTTGGTTTGATTTGGACTGGCTGTAAACAACTGTGGCTTTGCTTTTCCTACACTATCATCAGGTCGGACATGGTTGATTTAGTTCTGAAGCTTCTTGGTCTTTTGTACTGTTTAAAAAAGGGAAACCTACATTTCCTTTCTGGGCCTGACGTTTATTGATTCATCCAGGGGAGCCTCATTCTTTGCTGATAGAGCAATGTCCTTGGTTCCCGTATGAGCAATTCTGTTTGTTAGTGCATTTCCTCTTTTGTACATAATTATTTTTCTTTATTTGTCAGTTGTTATACTTCATAGGTTAGAGTTGTAGAGACCATTTACTTCGAGCATGGCTATGTCACCCTTCTTTGAGACAGAAATTTTTGAACTTAAATTCAAATACTAGGTCTCCAAAAGGCATTCAGCTGTGTCACATCTTACATAAACATAAGTCAGAATATTCCCTTTTCCATGGAATTCGGACCTATTAAAAGTATCACTTTTGTTTCCAGAAATAGCATAGTTCTGAGGTTGGGTTGCCTTTGACTCTGTGAGTGTGTATTTCAGAGATCTGTTTACCCTCCGTTCCCCTTTCTCTGTGGCTCCTCGCTTCAGGGGTCCTTTTCAGCTCCTCTTAGGTACTAATACCCTTTGCAGCCCATCGCAATTGGCCACTGTTCCCTCACTCATACTATTGAAAACACAGTTCCTCAGAGTGACTGCTCTGAGATGTTAGGAGAGAAATACTATAATTTATGAAAACCTTTACAGACGGATATGTAAGCTGAATACCTTCCCTGAGGGCGTTTGTATTTGCAAAACATGGCAACCCCTCTAAGACTAGTGATGCTGGTGGTGGTAGTAACACTGAGAGCATTTAGTGAACAATTCCTATCACCCATTTTGTACCTTCTCAGATATTATATCTGGGGTTGATACACACACTGGATAAACATGTGGTGTTTATCAGGGTGTCCTGTTTTGATCATTATTCCATAGTGCTTATTTCCTCATGTCCACGTTGGAAGCATTCATTTGTTCAACGTTAATACTTAAGGACTCTTGCTTGGAACCTTTCTGTGTGGTGACAGTTTTTACCTTGAATTTTAGAGGACAGCCTGTTAAACGGACTTTGATTTCATTTAATTTGGCCGCTGTTGGTTTTTGCATTTTAACAAAAAGTGTTGCAGAAAAAAACACAACTTGATACTAAGGAGCCTTGTATCACTCGTTTTCATAAAGTGACTTCCTGACCAAGGGCACTTAGGAGTATAAATGCCTACTTCAGTTTCAAAAAGTGTGTTTGTGGTGTTTTTTTTTTTAAATCGCTGTTAGCCAGCCTTACAGATAAAATTCTCTGGCTTTGAGACCGTGATGTGATAGGGATCTTGTTGCCAAGATTTTTCTACATAATATTTCAAACTCGCTTCCTTCCAAAATCTAATTTTATTCTGAGCTACAGTATAGCTCTGTGAATGTTGAGGTCAGAGGAAGAAAGGAATCTTCTTCCTCTGAGCATAAAACGAGCTCTTTGAATCTGGACTGGGGATACCGTACAGGTCACAAGCAAGGGGGGAGAGTCTTGCGGCAATGAGTTTAAATTTCCCTGTGACCAGTTTAATTTTCGCCTGGAGGTAAGAATAGGATGGTGATACTTAAAGTCTTTTGAGGATACAGCACTTGGCATTATACAGTGTAGTTAGTACTATCATAAATACGTTGGTCTGTGCAGTATTGGAAACAAGATTTGGATTGGAATGACTTACTTAGACTTATGAGTTGGATTACTCTAATTTTAGCCTAACCACACTGAGTCCAATTAGAACTTTTAAGTTTTACTTTGATGAGAGGTGCTCTGTAGAGCATCATTTTCCGAAGTCTCTAATGGGTCTTGAAAAGATAAGAGTTGTCTGTGTTATGTTGACAAGTCAGGTACACCGTGTTGGTGAGAAGTTGCAGAAGCCCTTCTGATTGGAGGCTTTCTGTCACGCATAGTGTAACGAGTGGGGAAAACCTAGGGCCCAGAAATGGCTAATCAAGTGTTGGTTCTGTGTGCATAATCTTTTTCATCCATTTCCAGGATCAAAGTGACCAGAAGTAACCCTGCATAAGGGCAGAAGTTTTGGAGACAGAAAAAAATACGGATTTCAATCTTGGTTCTACTACAGACTAGTCGTATAACCTGTGTAACCTAGAATCAGTTTGGCCTGACTGAGCCTCAGTTCCCACTTATGTAAAATGGTGGTTAAACATAGCTCTCTTGGTAGACTATTATGAGAACTGAAAAAGTTGTATGATATATATATATATATATATATATATATAAAAAGCACCTTGCTTGGCCCCAGAATATAATAAATGTTAGTTTCTTCATCATCCTCATCTGACATTTGGAAGTGTTCTTCTACTGGTGACAAGGCGTAAGAGACATTAGTCATCTGTCATAGACTGAACTAGAAAAGGCAAGAAAGCAGCAGCTGGTGACTTTGCACGTTCCTCCAACAGGAATGGGAATCTGTGGAGGGGCCAAAGAGGGTTTCTAGTCCAAGGAACTTGACACACATTAGGAGTTTTGTCACTGCCATATTGACTTGTATAACAGTATCCATTCTGAAGATGAAAATTATCCGTCTTTTCTGAAGAGCAAATAAGTGACAAGTTTCAGTTTAAAGCGAGGAGGTTGGATGATACTTAACATCATTAACTGTGCTGCAAGGTTTGGTGTGGTGAAAGCACAGGAGGGCTCAGGCACAGCTCTGTTCGAAGCTCAGCCGTGGCCCTTTCTAGCTGGGGTCACAGAACGCACCTGACCCCTGTGAGTCACGTTCCTCAGCTACGCAGTGGGGGTACAATTCATATGTGGGCTTGGTGTGCAAGTTAAACAAGGCCACCTGCCGAGAGCCTGGCACACCAGAGACCTCAGTGAATGCTGGTTGACAACACACTAAGCTTAGTGTGTGTGGGTGTGTGTCTGTGTGTTTGTATACATGCACAGAATCGTGCAAAATGCAGCTCCGTCCTAAGAGAGCTTAAGAGCCCTGAGGATACCTTGAATGCTTAAACAGCAGTACATTCAAGGGAAGAAAACAGTGGGACCCACCCGACTGCTTTATGGCTATGCTACCTGTTGACACCAAGTGCCGTGGCCCTGGCATTAGCATGAGTGTTGTCTCTGTTAAGAGCTAAGTTCCAGTATCTTGTTTGGAAGGAATAGTCAATCCGTGTGTTACAAGAACAAAGCACACAGACACTTGCTTGGTCGTTTAGCATGAGTTTTTTTTTTAAGCTGATACACTGTCAATTTTAATTTTCTTCTTCTTAAAATGTCATTGTTTGGGTGGAGAGCCTTAAACCCCCGCAGGCAGCAGGCAGCCTTCACAAGTCTGTACACAGCCATGGCTTTAAGCTGGGCCACCAGTCTCCAAAGAGCTTGGATTCCCTGCAGTTTGATAACACGCTTTAAAGATATAAAAGAAACCTCTGAAAACCAACTTCTGGTTTATCATTCTATTTTCTCCATGTTCATTTTTATGCAAGCTAATGCCATTCATCTGGATGTTTTTTCCTACCATTAAAAGCTTTCAGAGTGAAAGCCTGCCCCTGACGACTTAGTCTGTAGCATTTCAACTGTGTCCCTGGTGAGGTGTCACTCCCTTCATCCCAGTAGGCAGCAGCGAAGCCCTGTGCTGGTGGTGTGGCAGCCTTTGTAACTTGGTCCTAGCTCCTTACTGAGGGCTTGTTCTTTTCTGTGTAACTCCAGTCTATTCAAAGGTGCCATGTTTTTTTTGTTTTTTGTTTTCTCCCTTAATTCCGTTGACCCACATGATCGAATACCCGGTAGGCGATGGTTTCTTCGTGTTCAGTCACCCAGTTGTTTGTCAGTTGGAAATTAAACTCTCTCTTGTGCTTTCGGAGGCGCATGGGGATCAGTAGCTAGTAGCTGCATCATATAGTGGAGAAAAGAACTGGGCCTTGGCAGTCAAACAGGCTTGGGTTTGAGTCTTGCACTGATACCTGCTGTGTGATGTTGAGCAAGTGCCTTCTCTTCTCTGAGCCTTGGTTTCCTAGGTAATAAAGGTGGACGTTCGGTGTGGTTGTGAAGATTAGAGGTGATATGTGTGAAGCACCTGGTATGTTTCCTGGCACGTACTAGGTGGGTTGAACGGCAGCTGCTGCTACAGTGGTTGTCGTCTCCTGGTTGTCCACCTGGTTGGTTTGGAGCCCTGGCCCTGGTCTCTGTGGAGAAGAACTTGCTGAGGGAAGCGGGGCCAGATCCTGGAACCACCTGCAGGCTGAGAAATGCTGTGCCTTGAGGAGCAGCCTGACCACAGCCACCGACTGCCCATCATAGGCCTTATGCCCAGCTTACTTCCACTGAGGGCTATGACTCCATCTCACTTTGCCATTTGGGCTTAATGTCTAATTGTTCCTGGTGGTGAGAGTTCCATGCTACCAGTTCACCCCGTAGACGTGTCCAGAGTGGCTGGGGTACCTACATTCCAACCTGTTTGTCCTTATCAGCAAAGGAGGCAGCCAGGACCCCAGGGGCCAGATCCAAAAATAGAATAAACGTTAACCCTTTCCCTTCCACCTGTGTGATGAAGATGGAGAAGGTACGGCAGGATGGGTGGCTCTTGTGGCAGCTGGAGCAGAAGAGTTTGGACGCGGGGCTTGTGGGAGCTTTGGCATCAGACATGGGACTCCCATGTCGAGTGGGGCACCAGCCCCCAGGGGGGTCGATCACTTTAACGTCTGTCCACTAGGCATCCCACTAGTCCTTTGACCATTTGGAAGGGGGTGACCAGTTAGGCATCTTACTAAGGATGTTCCTCTCCCTTCCTGCCACATTCAACTTGATTTTTATAGACCAATAGCTGAGCATAAGAGAACTTTTCAGATGGCAACAGCAATACAAATAACATTAATTGAACACTTACTATATGCCAGTTACTGTTCTGAGCAGCTTACATGCATGATCTTATTTAATCCACACACATATATATGGATTAAATATATATACACATATACATTTATATTGAGTATCTACCTGTCTGTACCTATACTCTTCCCAGAGGGGCGTGGTTGCTTGTTATCCCCTTGCTCAGATGAGGAAAGTGAGCAACACGGAGGTCCAGTAACTTGCCTAACATCACAGAGCCCGTAAGTATTGGAGCAGGGACTCAAACCAGATCCTTCTGTCTCCAGAGCCTGAGCAATTAACCTTCATGCTTCCTAAAACCACTGCTTTCTGTGTCAGGCTGTGTCCCTCTCCTCAGAGAATATTCCTCTGTCACCAGAAGCTGAGAGGGAATTGTTCATTTGTTTTAGTGCCACTGTTGCACTGCCTTATAGCAACCTCATTTTATAGGAAAGATGACCCATGTCCCCACCACACACACACACGCACACAGAGGTTGTAAATTACCGTGGGACCCAGATAGCACTTGGCCTCTCCTCGCCTGTCTCCTGCTCATACCTGTTCCATATCTGTGACCCTGGGTCAGGGTCAGCTCACATGCAGATCTCAGTGCTCCGTTAGACCTTCACTTAGGGTGATTCACTTAGCAGAGGGCATTAGTGAGCAGTGTAGACACGGTGAAGTTTCCTTAGTAGAGGGGGGAGAGGGTGTTTACCTCATGTACTGACAGCGGGTAACACACCCTGTGTTCCCCACGGGACTTCTCTCTCAAAGCCGCCTTTTTATGAAGAGTGTAGGGCTCTGTTTAGAGGACCTCCTCTTCTCCTCAGCCTGCTCTCCCCTGCCATCAGGCAGAGCAATTCAGGACTTCTTCAGGTGCTACCCCCTCCCCTTGCTTAACCAAACCCATTTGAAGACTCGCCCAAACCCATCTTAAACCAAAATGGAGATAAAACAACCCTAGTCATTATTAGGACCTATCCTCCTTAGGAAGCAGTTAGGGTTTGAAATAATTTTATTTCCCTGGTTGTTCCCTGAGTTAAGGAGATTTGGCAACCCCTCCCATGCATGCCGGAAATGTAGATGGGCCGGTTTTCTTTGGAAAAGAACTGGCTACTTTCATGTCTAAGAGCCAGTGACCAGCTCGCTGTCCCCTTTCTTCTTGGGAGTCGGCAGCCTTTGCAAGGATGCTCAGCCCCCACTGGGACCCACTCTCTTTTCCAGCCCTCTCTGAGGCCCCGCCACCCCACCCATGGAGACCAAGTAGTACTTAGTACACACTCCACGTCTTCATGCCCTTAGCCTTTTCTCTGTCTTTTCTGAAGATGCTAACCTCTGCTATGAGTATCAGTGATTCTAAGCCTTAGGGCCACCATTTAGCTCAAGTTAGTTTTTCACTCATTCAATAAATATTTATTGAGATCTTACTGTGGACCAAAAATTGATTAACACGGTCAACTGCATTTATGGTGTTGAGATGGGGAGAGAGCCATAAATAATCAGCTATAAAATATTGAGTTGGTTACTATGAAAGAGAACATAGAGCAGAACTTGATGTCTTCAGGAGGAAGCGAGTGACTAACTGGGATGTGATGGTAGGGAAAGAGTTTACTTAGGGGTCTTGGGAAGGGGCGGGGAACCGAGGGGCTACAGGCAAACATTCTCTGCTCCATGTGACAGAAGGGAGCAAGCCAAACTTGAGAAACAGAAAGAAGGCCAGTGTGACTACAGCACAGTAAACAGAGGGAGCATCATGGACCGGAGGACCAATAGTGGCTCCCAAAGGTATGTCCACATCCTCATGCCAGGAACCTGTGAATTTTACCTTATTTGGAAAAAGGTTCTTTGCAGATGTAATTAAGCATTTTGAGATAAGGAGATTACCCCAGATCATCTTGGTGAGGCTTAAATGCTACCTCACATGTCTTTATGAGAGTGGCAAAGGTAGATCAGATACACAGACGAGAAGGTGAAGACGGAGTCAGAGATTGGGTGATGCGGCCACAAGTCAAGGAGTGTTGGCAGCCTCTGAAGCTGGAAGATGCAAGGAACAGGTTTTCCCCAAGAACCTTTGGTAAGAGCATGGCCTGCTGACACCTAAGTTTTGGACTTCTGACCTCCAGAACCGTGAGAGAATAAACGTACCTTGTTTTAAGCCCCATGGTTTGTAGTAATTTGTTATGACAGCTGTGGGCTGTTCCCCTCTAACATTCTATATTATCAGCACTCAGGATTTTAGACATTTAGACAAAGCTCATTCCTTTAGACACAAAGGAATGCTATCAGAGGTGCAGAAGACATTATTCTTACCTTCATGCTGTCTGTCAGAAATTTCATAGAAATTTAAGCGGGAACAGATCTGTCCATTGAGCATTTTGCATGTGCTTGCAAATATATGAAGAAATAAAATAGGTTTGGGGGTATTTCCTTACTGTTAGAAACTTCATGGTATGGCTTCCTCCTCTGAGCTAGAGTGTCCTTTGGTCATATCATTTATTGTTGTGCTTGTTTGACAAAATTTGTTGATAGCATTAAACAAACCAAGAGGGAAAATGTACCTTTTTCTACCTATGCTTCGTGAGATGAGGTACTTGTCTAGTTCATAGCGTATTTTTCTTGAGTTACAATACTTCAGAATACTTTCAACCCAGAACTTTGTTCTAATGGTAGAGTCTTAACTGTGGGGTCGGGGTTAAATTTTCATGATTCAGAACATTAAATGCTGCTTGCAGAGCATGAATAGTCACAGTCCTGCCACTTCAGAAATTCAGTTTTGTCTAGAATAACTCAGAAAAAGAAATATAAAATGATATTTGGGTTTAGCCAAGTAAAATCTTCAGATTTGCTTTTTGTTGTGCAGAATATTAGGAATGAACTTTATGGAAACTTAGAAAACATTTGGTAAAAAAATGTCTATGGTATTAATAGGTGAATATAATATGAATATAATACATGAGAACTATGCTGACATGTATTATTTATGTGCATTTACTTAAATAGGCCACTTGGCCTACAGGCTTGCAATAAGCTTATTATTTTTCTGAATGGGATTTTCTACTTATTTTTTTTTAATTTTTCGTGGAAAATTATAAATATGCAACAGTAGAGGGAAGAGTATAAAGAGTCGTAATGAGCTCCATGTACCCATCATCGACCTTCAACAGTTAACTCTCCTGGCCAGTCCTGTTGCATTTATTTCCCATCTACTGCCCCTCACTGAATCATTTTTATGTAAGTCATCTCATTTCATTCTTAAATATTTCGGTATATATATATTCAAAAGACAGAGACCTTTAAAAAAACACAGTCAAAATACCAATATCATAACAACAAATTCCTTAATATCATGGAGTCAGTATTCAACTTTCCCAATTGCCCCATATAGATTTACCTCTCGTATATATAAATTCAAATAAAGTGTGAAAATTTGAATGAACTGTAAAAAATATGATTTTTATACCTCATCCATATCCATACATGTTTTTATGCAACTCTAATTAGAATCCAGGTAAGGCCTAAACATTACAATTGCTAATCTCTTAATAGCTTAAATTTATATTTCCATACGAAAAAGTATACAGATTATCAATGTATAGCCCAGTGAATTTTCACAACGAGAACACTGCTTTGTAACCAGCACCCAGATCAAGAACCCAAATATTATCAACTCCTCAGAAGCTCCCCGTGTCCCTCTCTTCAATACCTCCCACCCCACAAGATAACCGTGATTTTTATTTCTAGCACCACAGTTTAGATTTACCTGTCTATGAACTTACGAAATCCTAGAGTATGTACTAGTTAGTCCTTCGTTTCTTCCTCTCAGTATTGTTTGTGAGATTGATTCACCCATGCTGTTGCATACAGCTGTAGTTTGTCATTCTCATTACTGAGTACGATTCTGTTGTAAAAACTATACCCCAGTTTTTCATTCTATTTTTTGGTTTGTTTTGTTTTTAATTGAAGTTTAATTGATTTACAATATTGTGTTAGTTTCAGGTGTACAGCAAAGTGATTCATTATATAAGTGTGTGTGTGTGTGTGTGTGTATATATATATATATAAAATACACTTATATATATATTCTTTTTCAGATTCTTTTCCCTTATAGGTTATTAGAAAATATTGAGTATAGTTCCCTGTGCTATACAGTAGGTCTGTGTTGACTATCTATTTTATATATAATAGTGCATATATGTTAATCCTGAACTCCTCATTTATCCTTCCGCCCCCCACCCCCGAATCAATGAACATGAGAGGAGAAGAGTACAAATGCAGGATATTTGAAATGCATTTCATTCTGTTTTTGATGGACGTTTGGACTTTTTCCAGGTTTTCGATTATTACAAATAGTGCTGCTATGAACATTCTTGTACGTGTCTTTAGGTGACTGTATACCTACATATTCCTATTAGGTATGTACCAGGAATATGATTACTATGTAGAAGAGTATGTACCTCTTCAGCTTCAGTATATCTGCCAAACAGGTTTCCAAGAGGTAGTACCAACTTACACTCTCAACAGCAGCAGATAAAGTGCCAGTCCCACTACATATGGGGTCATTATGAATTATAAATTACTTAGTGGGCATGTAGGGTTCCTAAATGTATTTTTGCAGTTGAAAATTGACAGGTGTAAGAAAGGTATTTCTTCTAGATCTTAGATTTAGAACGTAGAAAACACATTACTATTTTTATTAAGCTGAAATTTTAAGGAAATGGATTTTGGCCACATTAAAGGTAGTTTACTCATTCATTCTACATCTGAGAAATATTTCCCATTTATAAAGTATCCAACTCTGAGAGGGCAGACAGCAGAAGCAAGAAAAACTACAATCCTGCAGCCTGTGGAACAAAAACCACATTCACAGAAAGACAAGATGAAAAGGCAGAGGGCTATGTACCAGATGAAGGAACAAGATAAAACCCCAGAAAAACAAATGAAGTGGAGATAGGCAACCTTCCAGAAAAAGAATTCAGAATAATGATAGTGAAGATGATCCAGGACCTTGGAAAAAGAATGGAGGCAAAGATCAAGAAGATGCAAGAAATGTTTAACAAAGACCTAGAAGAATTAAAGAATAAACAGAGATTAACAATACAATAACTGAAATGAAGACTACACTAGAAGGAATCAATAGGAGAATAACTGAGGCAGAAGAACGGATAAGTGACCTGGAAGACAGAATGGTGAAATTCACTGCCGCAGAACAGAATAAAGGAAAAAGAATGAAAAGAAATGAAGACAGCCTAAGAGACCTCTGGGACAACATTAAATACAACAACATTTGTATTATAGGGGTCCCAGAAGGAGAAGAGAGAGAGAAAGGACCTGAGAAAGTATTTGAAGAGATTATAGTCGAAAACTTCCCTAACATGGGAAAGGAAATAGCCACCCAAGTCCAGGAAGCGCAGAGAGACCCATACAGGATAAACCCAAGGAGAAACACGCCGAGACACATGTAATCAAAGTGGCAAAAATTAAAGACAAAGAAAAATAATTGAAAGCAGCAAGGGAAAAATGACAAATAACATACAAGGGAACTCCCATAAGGTTAACAGCTAATTTCACAGCAGAAACTCTATAAGCCAGAAGGGAGTGGCATGATATACTGAAAGTGATGAAAGGGAAGAACCTACAACCACAATTACTCTACCCGGCAAGGATCTCATTCAGACTCGATGGAGAAATCAAAAGTTTTACAGACAAGCAAAGCTAAGAGGGTTCACCACCACCAAACCAGCTCTACAACAAATGCTAAAGGAACTTCTCTAAGTGGGAAACACAAGAGAAGAAAAGGATGTACAAAAACAACACCAAAACAATTAAGAAAATGGTCATAGGGACATACATATAGATAATTACCGTAAACATGAATGGATTAAATGCTCCAACCAAAAAACACAGGCTTGCTGAATGGATACAGAAACAAGACCCCTATATATGCTGTCTACAAGAGACCCACTTCAGACCTAGGGACACATACAGACTGAAAGTGGGGGGATGGAAAAAGATATTCCATGCAAATGGAAATAAAAAGAAAGCTGGAGTAACAATACTCATATCTGATAAAATAGACTTTAAAATAAAGAATGTTACAAGAGACAAGGAAGGATACTACATAATCAGGGATCAATCCAAGAAGAAGATATAACAATTATAAATATATATAAATATATATGCAGCACTATATATAGGAGCACTTCAATACATAAGGCAACTGCTAACAGCTGTAAAAGAGGAAATCAACAGTAACACAATAATAGTGGGGGACTTTAACACCTCACTTACACCAATGGACAGATCATCCAGACAGAAAATTAATAAGAAAACACAAGCTTTAAATGACACAATAGACCAGATAGATTTAACTGATATTTATAGGACATTCCATATGAAAATAGGAGGTTACACTTTCTTCTCAAGTGCACATGGAACATTCTCCAGGATAGATCACATCTTGGGTCACAAATCAAGCCTCAGTAAATTTAAGAAAATTGAAGTCATATCAAGCATCTTTTCTGACCACAACATTATGAGAGTAGAAATGAATTACAGGGAAAAAAACGTAAAAATCACAAACACATGGAGGGTAAACGATATGTTACTAAATAACCAAGAGATCACTGAAGAAATCAAAGAGAAAATCAAGAAATACCTAGAGACAAATGACAATGAAAACCCAATGATCCAAAACCTATGGGATGCAGCAAAAGCAGTTCTAACAGGGAAGTTTATAGCTATACAAGCCTACCTCAAGAAACAAGAAAAATCTCAAATAAACAATCTAACCTTACAAGTAAAGGAACTAGAGAAAGAAGAACAAACAAAACCCAAAGTAATCAGAAGGAAAGAAATCATAAAGATCAGAGCAGAAATAAATGAAATAGAAACAAAGAAAACAATAGCAAAGATCAATAAAACTAAAAGCTGGTTCTTTGAGAAGATAAACAAAATTGATAAACCATTAGCCGACACATCAAGAAAAAGAGAGAGAGGACTCAAACCAATAAAATTAGAAATGAAAAAGGAGAAGTTACAACAGACACCGCAGACATATAGAGCATCGTAAGAGACTACTACAGGCAACTCTGTGCCAATAAAATGGACAACCTGGAAGAAATGGACAAATTCTTAGGTATAACCTTCCAAGACGGAACCAGGAAGAAATAGAAAACATGAGCAGACCAATCACAAGTAATGAAATTCAAACTGTGATTAAAATTCTTCCAACAAACAAAAGTCCAGGACCAGATGGCTTCACAGGTGAATTCTATCAAACATTTAGAGAAGAGCTAACACCTATCCTTCTCAAACTCTTCCAAAAAAATTGCAGAGGAACGAACACTCCCAAAGTCATTCTATGAGACCACGATCACCCTGATACCAAAACCAGAGAAAGATACTACCAAAAAAAAATTTACAGACCAATATCGCTGATGAATATAGGTGCAAAAATTCTCAACAGAATACTAGCAAACAAAATCCAACAACACATTAAAAGTATCATACACCATGATCAAGTGAGATTTTCCCCACGGATGCAAGGATTCTTCAATGTACTCAAACCAATGTGATCGACCATATTAACAAATTGAAGAATAAAAGCCATATGATCATCTCAATAGATGCAGAAAAAGCTTTTGAAAAATTCACCACCCATTTATCATAAAAACTCTCCAGAAAGTGGGCATGGAGGAAACCTATCTCAACATAATAAAGGCCATATACGACAAACCCACAGTAAACATCATTCTCAATGGTGAAAGACTGAAAGCATTTCCTCTAAGATCAGGAACAAGACAAGGATGTTCACTCTCACCACTATTATTCAACATAGTTCTGGAAGTCCTAGCCATGGCAATCAGAGAAGAAAAAGAAATAAAAGGAATACAAATTGGAAAAGAAGAAGTAAAATTGTCACTCTTTGCAGATGACATGATTCTATACATAGAGAATCCTAAAGATGACACCAGAAAACTACTAGAGCTAATCAGTGAATTTGGTAAAGTTGCAGGATACAAAATTAATGCACAGAAATCTCTTGCAATCCTATACAGTAATGATGAAAAGTCTGAAAAAGAAATTAAGGAAACACTCCCATTTACCATTGCAACAAAAAGAATAAAATACCTAGGAATAAACCTACCTAGGGAGACAAAAGACCTGTATGCAGAAAACTATAAGACACTGATGAAAGAAATTAAAGATGATACCAACAGATGGAGAGATATACCATCTTCTTGGATTTGAAGAATCAATATTGTGAAAATGACTGTGCTACCCAAAGCAGTCTACAAATTCAATGCAATCCCTATCAAGTTACCAGTGGCATTTTTTACGGAACTAGAACAAAACATCTTAAAATTTGTATGGAGACACAGAAGACCCTGAATAGCCAAAGCAGTCTTGAGGGAAAAAAACAGAGCTGGAGGAATCAGACTCCCCGACTTCAGACTATACTACAAAGCTACAGTAATCAAGACAATATGGTACTGGCACAAAGACAGAAGCATAGATCAATGGAACAAGATAGAAAGCCAGGAGATAAACCCATGCACCTATGGTCAACTAATCTATGACAAAGGAGGCAAGGATATACAATAGAGAAAAGACGGTCTCTTCAATAAGTGGTGCTGGGAAAACTGGACAGCTACCTGTAAAAGAATGAAATTAAAACACTCCCTAACACCATACATAAAAATAAACTCAAAATGGATTAGAGACCTAAATGTAAGACCAGACACTGTAAAACTCTTAGAGGAAAACATAGGAAGAACTCTCTTTGACATAAATCACAGCAAGATCTTTTTTGATCCACCTCCTAGAGTAATGGAAATAAAAAGAAAAGTAAACAAATGGGACCTAATGAAAGTTCAAGGCTCATGCACAGTTAAGGAAATGATAAACAAGATGAAAAGACAATCCTCAGAATGGGAGAAATATTTACCAATGAATCAATGGACAAAGGATTAGTCTCCAAAATATATAAACAGCTCATGCAGCTCAATATTAAAACAAACAACCCAATTCAAAAATGGGCAGAAGACCTAAATAGACATTTCTCCCAAGAAGACATACAGATGGCCAAGAAGCACATGAAAAGCTGCTCAACATCACTAATTATTAGAGAAATGCAAATCAAAATTACAATGAGGTATCATCTCACACAGGTTAGAATGGGCATCATCAGAAAATCTACAAACAACAAATGTTGGAGAGGGTGTGGAGAAAAGTGAACGCTCTTGCACTGTTGGTGAGCATGTAAATTGATACAGCCACTATGGAGAACAGTATGGAGGTTCCTTAAAAAAGTAAAAATAGAATTACCATATGACCCAGGAATCCCACTACTGGGCATATACCCAGAGAAAACCATATTTCAAAAAGACACATGCACCCCAGTGTTCATTGCAGCACTATTTACAATAGCCAGATCATGGAAGCAACCTAAATGCCCATTGACAGACGAATGGATGAAAAAGATGTGGTACGTATATACAATGGAATATTACTCAGCCATAAAAGAGAACGAAATTGGGTCATTTGCAGAGACGTGGATGGATCTAGAGACTGTCATCCAGAGTGAAGTAAGTCAGAAAGAGAAAAACAAATACCGTATATTAATGCATATATGTGGAACCTAAAAAATGGTACAGATGAACCGGCTTGCAGGGCAGAAATAGAGACACAGATGTAGAGAACAAACGTATGGACACCAAGGGGGGAAAGCGGGGTGGGGGTGGGATGAATTGGGCGATTGGGATTGACATGTATACACTGATATGTATAAAATTGATGACTAATAAGAACCTGCCATATAAACAAATAAAATTTTAAAAAAAGTATCGAACTGTGTGTATAACCATCTTGTCTGGATATATGTCTCTCGATGTGACGAAAATGGAGAATTGTTTGCCGTGATTCCTTTGGGAAGAACTCTTAGAAATCTGGGGCGTCTCAGTCTTTTCAAGGTCAAGTAGGGCTTAACCCAAGTACCCCCTTTTCACCCCTTTAGTTGTCTGTTTCACTCTTCTGTGGAATCATTTTTAGTTTCTTCATTTCTCTGAAACTATGAAGGTTAAGCAAAACTTCAAACTTAGGAAGAGAGAATCACTACTAAGTGTAGAGAAAAAGCTTACCTTCTGGCCTATGCATTTTATACTTCTGTTAGCATTTTTTAAAGATATTAGATGTCAAAATAATGGCATTGTGTGGTGAGGTATCCAGCTGTATGTAACCAGCTTTTGACTGTAGCTAAAATATGTTCCCTCTAATGCTTATACTCTGTGCTCTTTCCTTTGGAATTTAATTCTAATTCAGATGGATTCATGCCTTTCCCCCTATAATTACTTTTAGTTCTTTCCTTATCTTTCTTTTCTTTTTAATAAATTTATTTATTTTTGGCTGCGTTGGGTCTTCATTGCTGTGTGCGGGCTTTCTCTCCCTGTTGCGGTGAGCAGGGGCTACTCTTTGTTGTGCTACATGAGCTTCTTATTGCAGTGGCTTCTCTTGTTGCGGAGCACAGACTCTAGGCATGCGGGCTTCAGTAGTTATGGCACGTGGGCTCAGTAGTTGTGGCTCAGGCTCTAGAGCGCAGGCTCAGTAGTTGTGGTGCATGGGCTTAGTTGCTCCAGGGCATGGGGGATCTTCCCAGACCAGGGCTCAAACCCGCATCCGCTGCATTGGCAGGCAGATTCTTAACCACTGCGCCGCAAGGGAAGCCCTCCTTATCTTTGCATTTGCTCTGTGTGCGCTCCCCTTCCCCACTGATGTCATCAGCTCTGGACACTGGGCATCAAGTCATGCACCAAGGTAGCAGGAAGAAGGTAGGATCAGTTTTAGGATGACCACGAGATCTTGTTCTCCACTTTAAGCTATGGAACACATTTCTGTCACGTGGCAAAGACCCATCTCCTTCAGCACTTAGGAGTCTGTGTGATATTTTTGAGTAATTTATAACCGATCGCGTTTGCGATTGTTATGTGAGACACAATCGGTAATACTTTTTTATTTCTCCGAGACAGGGATTTCTCTTTTCCTCTCTCACCTTCTATTAATTTTTAAAAGTCTTGTTAAGGATGAACTGTACACGTTATTGGTCTCTGGTTAATCAGGGACCGCCCCTGCCAAGGTGGCAGCAAAAGAGGAGAAAGTGGTAGTTAGGAATCATTGAAGATGCTGTCAAGGTGCTCGTGGGCAGAAGGCAGTTCTCATTTGGTTTTTCTATTTCAAGAGAGTTCTCTAAGCTCAGAAAATCTACCATATGAGAGTAACGTCAGGTGGTCCCTCTTTGGGCCAGTAACAGGGAGTCTGTTACTGACTGTGAGATACTTCAGTGGCACAGGGCTTCCCAGTGCCTGCCCCAGAGCCTGAGCTCTTGGCACTTCCCAGAGATGCTTTATGTAAGGCACCCGATCCCCGCCGACTTTGAGAGGTAGGCTCAAAGTTTCACTGAAGGGCGTATGACATCCAGGCTTTTCATCACCATTAGAGTCTCCCCTCAGAGATTCTTTGGGTCTAAGCGCAGGGCTGGGCCATTGCCTAGGAGTCTCAGCAAAGCCCTGCCCTTTTATCAGGCTCCACTGTGGGTTCAAAAATGGATCTTCACAAATTTTAGGACTTTTTCAAAGTGTGAGTCCTTTTCAAGCATGTTTCCTGTCTCCAGAGGAAGTGAGATCTGGCACCTTTTCTCACTTCCACTTTCAGGGATGTAGCACTTTGTGCCTTTTGTTTAATACTGGGGCAAAGGATACGGCATAGAGAGACTTATTTTTTATATTAAATTAAGGTTTGTTTTTCAGACTGGAGACTGATCTGACTTAAGAAGCTGTTAGTCATTAGTGAAAATCTGAGTGATCTTCTTGAAAGCAGAGATCAATCTGTGTAGACATATGAGCTTATCTAATGAGATGGTACTTCTGATTATTAATCCTTGATCCTTATGAATCCAAGTACATCTTGGGAAGTGGCATGTGGGGAGAAGGTGTTCCCTTTCAAGAAGCCTGTTTGGCAGGTGATGATATCATCCTGTAATTGAGCAGTGTGTGGATTTAGACTTTATTTTGGTCATTAAACTTTAGCTATAATATTATACATTCTTATCACTGCCTATTTACTGTTATGTAGAACAGCCCACTCCCCAGTCTTCATATTTAGTCAGTTTCCCCCACGTGTAAAGAATGTGCAGGGTCTAAGAATGGAAGTTTTGTTTGTGGAAACGTCTCTGTTTTGTGTAGCTGATGTGTGAATAATATTCTTCCTCCCAGTTCTGGCTTCTTCCCGCTGTAGTTGACAGTTACTTTTCTGGTTGGTAATTGGTCTTTGTGTGTCATTCTTGGACATGTGTACACCATGCCTCCTTGGCATTCTGTCAGAATTGTTCTGGATTTTCTCATTACTTCTCCATCACTGTCTCTGTCACCATTTCATGCTTCTCACTTCCTGTTTTCTTCAAAGACCCATCTGTGTTGCCTTCTGTGAACTGTGCCCGTCATGGCTGTCACTCCTGTCTGAGCATAGCCACAGCTTCTTGTTCAAACTAGTTTGGTCCCAGAGAGTCAGAATAACTGTGAATTCTTTTGCTTTCCCTTCACATATGGAGCTCTGTATTATTAATACTGTGTTCTCCCTTTACTTTCTATTTCAGAAGACCTGTTTCACCTTGTTAATCGAGGTTAGATTATTTGGGGAGAATTTTACTGATAGATGGGGCCCTTTCTGTTTATTAGTTAATAAGCTCTTGACTTTGATAGTGATCTGCTATGACTTCTGTACTTTCTTAGGTTGTTACTTATGAGCAATTTCTCGGTTACCCATGTCACATAAATTCTTAAGTTACAGGACTCTAGTCTCTTGATCCAACTACCAAAAATCCTGGCCGCATTCATCTTTCTCTTCTTGCCTCCTTTCAAAGGCTAGCCCTTCCCTCTGTGTCATCTGTATCCCATACCTTCTATGCTCTTCTGGCTGTCTTCTCTCCATCCAGCTCTAGGAAACTGTTCTCATAGGTACACCTACATGTTTTCATGTCTTCCATTCAAAAAATAATCCTTTTATGACTCCAGACCTCCTGCCAACCTTTCCTCTTAGCCTCATATCCCTGGAGAGATGTCTGCACTTGTTTTGGGTACTTGTTAATTCACCCTTTAGCCTACTTCAGTCTGGCCAAGACCTTCCCCACTTGACTTCTGCTCCTGAAAGGGTTGTGCGGAGCCCCTGTGCTAACCCACTGGCCAGCTTTCCCCTCCTCTTCACCTCATCTCTTAGTAGTTTTCAACACAGTTGACATCTCTCTGCCTTAAAATCATTTCTCTCTTGGCTATCCTTCCACCCCATCACTAACTGTTGTTTTTGTCTCCACTGCAGATCTCCTGTACCATAATTCTTAAATTTGGAGACTCTCAGGCTCTGCCCTGGGGTCCTCTGCTATTATACTTCCTCTCTTTCTCTACATTCTTAGTGCTCTGATCGGTAAGTGTTAGGGATGATTATTTCTAATCTTTATACGGTATTTATGACAATAAGAATTTACATAAACTGCCTAGAATACAGAAAATATTCCATAAATGGTGCTGTTACATACTTTTTAATCTTTGTTTCTCTCATAAACTTGTATATCGAGTAGACTCCACTATTCGTTAAAGGAAAGAATAGTTGCATTTATCTTTCTTTGGTTTCAGACATTCAATATATTGGTTTCCTATTAGGTGTCAATTGCCACACACTCTAAGAAGACATGTATCCAGTCCACCAGACATTGGGGCAAACATTTTAAGATCATTTTTGGTTTGACCCATCTACCTTTATTGGTCCACTCTCTTGACTTCACCCATTTTGATTGTTCCCAAATCCAGTGTGCATTCCTGAAAGTCACGTAGTTACTAGTTTTAGAAAAAAATTATTATGTTTCTAATTAAGATGCTTTTGAGAAGAATTCAATGAGTTAGTATAAGTTTGTAACATACATAAAGCCCTTAGAACAATACCTAGCACCTAGTCAATGTCTGGTAAATGTCAGCCACTATTTTTTTAATTCTTATTATTTGGCAACATAGGGAACTCCTTGAGGGAAGGGCAAATCCATCTGTTTATGGACATTGTGGCAGTGATGGTCTGACTTTCCTTTTCTTTAGGGTAGGGTTTTCAAGTATTGTCCAAAGGCTGACCAGTTTAGGACAATGCGAGATATGCAGAAAATAGCAGATTCCTGGGCTCCACTTCATCAGGCTTACCATACTAGGATCTGTCAAAGTGGGAACTAGGAATCCGCTTGTTAAAACAAGTTTTCCTGGTTGGTTCTTAAACAAAGTCAAGTTTGAGAATTATTTTTGTACCCAATAAATGGTGAGTCCTTGGAGGTACAATATCTTTTGAAACATCATCCATGGTGTAGTTACTTAATAAATGGTTTGTGGAATTATAGACCTTAGAGAGCATTGGTTCCATTGCCCTCGTGTTGCCAACAGGAAATAGAAGCCTAGTGAGAAGAATCTCCTTCCCCAAGATCAGATCGTCTGCTAGTGATAGAATCAGAGCTGAGGCTCAGGCTTTCTGGCTCCCAGTTCTGTTTACTTTCCACATTCCACCCAAGCTCCCCACACCCACATAATGGCTCAGAGGTTTTCCAATGTGCCTTCCATTAGGCAGTGGAGGGACTGTCCTAGGGGAAAATAGATGAAGGAGAAAGAAAATGTGAGAGGAGACAGAGTGGTCTAAAGGAAAAGAAAAAGAGAACCCAAGAAGATGGCTGGGATTTTGTAAGAAGACCATAGGTTTTGTTTTGTTTTGTTTTGTTTTGTTTTGTTTTTTGCAGTACGAGGGCTTCCCACCGCTGTGGCCTCTCCCGTTGTGGAGCACAGGCTCCGGACGTGCAGGCTCAGCGGCCATGGCTCACGGGCCTAGCCGCTCCGCAGCATGTGGGATCTTCCTGGACCGGGGCACGAACCCGCGTCCCCTGCATCGGCAGGCGGACCCCCAACCACTGCGCCACCAGGGAAGCCCAAAGACCATAGGTTTTGAAGATAGGAGGGTTTAGGGGAAACAAGAAAGGAGGTTATATATAAATATAGAGAGCAGAGTAAAGGTAGGAAAAACTGGGATAGGACTGTAATGGGTAAGTGTTCAAGTTTCATGCTCAAAGTGTTCACAGTGCAGTGTAGTGATGAGAGCCCTGGATTGAAGACTGGTTTCAAACTCTTCAGCAATTCAGACTCCTGGACAAGATTCCCAAGCTCCTTCTAGTTCCAGCCTCTCCAGCTTTGATCTGAATGTGATAAAGTGACCAGTGCATTGTGATCAATTCAAGGCACTCTCGGGTTTTCACTGGGGAAAACGATGGGCTCCAAAGGAAACCCTCCCCCATATTCCTAATGCCCTCCCCACGTTTGCCTGAGCATGGCTGATGGTGCAAGGATTCTGCGACCGTGATGCATTTTAAAGTAACTTTAATTAGAACTTTTTCATGGGGGGGGTTAAAAGCAAGAAGAATAACAGCTGTGTTTATCTACCTCTGCCTGAGAGCGAGGCTTCCCGCCCATGTTGGAGGTGGTTATACCCTTGGCTGCTCTTGGTGGTGGTCAGCATGTCCAAGATTGACGGTGACCAGACCTTCTGTGCGATGGCAGAACTCCATAGGGTTCCTCCTGCTTTTACTATTACTCATCTTCAAATATATAAAAAAAAAAAAAAGAATTGTCAGGCTCCTTTTACTCATTCGTTCCTTGAATTGACAGCTTTTTGTTGCATACTCTGGCCTCTTCTTGGGGAGGAAACTACATTTTGACTGGCTAAAGAAAGATGGAGAAAGGCCATGGCAAAAAAAAGAAAGAGAAAAAGCCCGAATTTCTGTTCAAAATGTGTTTGGAGGGAAAACAAAGCATGTAAGAAATTCATGTTGGGCTTCCCTGGTGGCGCAGTGGTTAAGAATCCACCTGCCAATGCAGGGGACACGGGTTCAAGCCCTGGTCCGGGAAGATACCACGTGCCGCGGATCAACTAAGCCCGTGTGCCACAACTACTGAGCCAGCGCTCTAGAGCCCGTGAGCCACAACCACTGAGCCCTTGTACCACAACTGCTGAAGCCCGTGTGCCTAGAGCCTATGCTCTGCAACGAGAAGCCACCGCAATGAGAAGCCCGTGCACCGCACCAAAGAGTAGCCCCTGCTTGCTGCAACTAGAGAAAGCCCGTGTGCAGCAACGAAGACCCAACGCAGAAAAATAAATTAACTAATTTTAAAAAAAGAAGAAATTCGTGTTGCTTAATACAAAAGAGCAACAAATGAATTTCATTGACTATATACATAAATAACAATCTTGAATCACCAAGTTACAAGTTTTTTTAAGTAAGAAAACAGGTGTTCATTCCAGTTCATTGGTACGTTTAAGTCAAAGCTGGAGTCCCTGCTGTTCAAAATTTTTAATGATTTTTTTTTTTAACGTTGAGCCTTCTTTTTAATTTATTTATTTTTATTTTTGGCTGTGTTGGCTTTCTCTGGTTGTGGCAAGTGGGGGCCACTCTTCATCACGGTGTGCGGGCCTCTCACTGTCGTGGCCTCTCTTGTTGCGGAGCACAGGCTCCAGACGCGCAGGCTCAGTAGTTGTGGCTCACGGGCCTAGTCGCTCCGCGGCATGTGGGATCTTTCCAGACCAGGGCTCGAACCCGTGTCCCCTGCATTAGCAGGCAGATTCTCAACCTCTGCGCCACGAGGGAAGCCCGAATGATTTTTACTTAAAGGTCAAGCTAGAGGCATTATACGAACCAGTGAAACCAATTTTTATTCCTTTCTAAATCTTATAATCCAATTATATAGTAGTGCATTGTACTGAATATATTCAGCTCAGTAGTGAAGAAAAACTGGTCTTTATTATCCGTAGCAATTAAGTTTTCAAATGTCCTTCTTGACTTCAGAAGGAAACCTGGCAGTTTTCATTAAGTGTACCTTTTTAACAAAGAATTCAGGATTTAATTACTGAATGTCATAAGGAACATAGAACAGATGTAAAACATGTAAGGTTTTGATTCTGATGGAACTTTGAGAATAAATCATTTATCAGTTAAGATTCCGTTCAGCTGCACATAATGAAAAACCTGAATAAACAGTGGCTTCAACAGATTGGGAATGCGTTTTTTCATCTAGGCGTCCAGGGTGGGTATCGCCACTCTTCCGCCTTTTAGCTCTGCCAGAGTTGCCTTGTGGTTGCAAGAGGAATGGGCCACCTGCAGGGTCACACTTGCCTTTGTGGAAGGCAGAAGGGTCAAACCAGGAGACAGAAGGAGCAAGCCAGCTTTCAAAGAGTTCTCCCAGAAACCCAGGCGACCACCAAGTGCATTTCATTGGTCAAGACTCAGTCACATAGCCGCGCCCAGCCTTGAGTGAGGCTGAAAACTCAGTGCCACCTTCCCATCGCCAAAATCAGGTTCTGTTGAGAAGAAAATGTATATTGGGTGGGCTACTAATAGCCCTGTCATTCCCTGGAGAGGGAACATACACATTTTCTGAAAGGGTCTTCACCTTAAAGAACTGATTCTAATTAACTTAAGATTTTTCTCTGACCCTTCTTTCACTTGTTTTCTTCTCTGGGCCGCGTCACTTTCCTCTTTACTAGTAAGGGTACCCATCTTGATGTTTCTGCTTCATAGCAGTCAGTTCAAAAACAATTAAATATGCACTTAGCTATTGGTCTGTGGATTGGGAAGAGGCCAAAAGGGCACAAGTCACCCCGTTACCTTTTGTGGAGATTCCTGCCACTTGTGAGTAATTGACTTGCACTTTTCGTGGTCTTCACAGCACTCACTACCTGCCCTCACATCAAGGGTGGCTGTGTTCAATAAATGCTGAATAAAAATGAAAACTGTCAGTGATCAACTGTCAGTGATCAAAGCATGAGGACAAGATAACTGACCGTTGGATTCTGGCCATTTCATTATTCTTGGGAAGAGGGTGAGAGAATACTGTTCATGCATTGTGATGACAGTTTTCTGCAGAACACACTGTCTCCCGCCCACCGAGGCCCCTGAGGGTCCTTAATCTCGTCCCTTCCGTGATGGGACTGTATGTGGCAGATACCACTCTAACCACTGGGGAGTTTTCTCACACACTCACCTCTTCCTTCCCACCTTCACCTAATGAGGGTGAGCCATTTCCAGCTAATCTACTGGTGTCACCCTTCTGCCTCCTCTGGATGGAGTTGTTGGCAATGTGCATTCGGTTATCCAGTCTGCTTTGAAATATGGTTCTAATTTTCTCCAATAAAAATGAGGCCCAGATGGTACCACTTGTGTGCCTTTGGTCCTTTGGTCTCATTATCACTCTTAAGGCCTCCACCGAAGGGATCGAAAGTGGTTCAAGACCTATTTGAAGAGTTGGTTTCTTCTGCTTATTCTGCTTCCCTTCATTTTCTTTCAGGAATCCTGTCAAAATCCATCCTGCAGTTTCATTGAATCATTGCTCTTTACAAGTTGACTGTGTTCCCAGCCCCAGATTCTCATTCTCTCCTCTTCTCAGCAGCCAATCTCTTCACAGTCTCATTTCTCAAACACAGGATGAGTTGAAATAAGCCCCTCCCCCAGACAGATGTGCAGATGTACAGCATGGAAGCCTGTTGGCGTTCAGCCGGCAGCGCCTGGACCTGTACTCAGGGGCTCTCAGAGACTGAGGAAGTATTACCTCATTCATTAATTTGTACAAGTCTCTGGGACTGGTGGTCCCTGAGTTAAGTACATATGATGGCACTCACTCAGGCAGAGGAAGTAGCCAAGGAAGAGGGAGGACTGAGACAAAAAAGGGTAGACACCTAGGAGTAGGTAGGGGGGTGCACCAGGTGGAGGGCTCCTGGCCTGACCCCAAGGGGCAGAACCTATTGCTGGGCTCTGTATTCATGGCAGTGAACCTGGAGTAGCTAGTGGTTACAGGGTCTACTCCGTAATGGCCCCTGGACAAAAGTTGGGACTCCATTTAGAATTATAAGCTTGTAATGATCTGTTGTTTGCTTATTTCTTTATTATTCACAACTCTCTGACACTCATATTATAATGGCCACTCTTTTCCCTGACCCCACGCACAACCTTCGTGTCTGTGTCAGCCGTGTGGATTAATCTGATGAACTTGCATATTTTTCCATCTTCCTTTATTTGCATTTCCTATTTCTGTACTCATCTGAATTTGGTGAGTCCTTCCAACTTCCCCTCACATGTCGGTCCCAGATCCCTGCTTGAGTCCCCCAGCCTGATTGGATGCCCCTCACCTGTACTGTCACAGTGTCCTTGTGCATCCTAGTCACATTGTCCTGTAGTTTAGGTTTGCTTGTCTTCCCTCCTCCTAGATGGCAGGACTTTGAGGTTAGTGACCATATGTTATTCAGCATCCTAAACACAGTGTCTAACCTGGTGTCTGACAGAAGGTATTTGCTCAGTACTGTTAGCTGAATTAATGGATAAAGGCTAAAGGAACTGGTTCTGTTGTCAGATGTCATAGCTGCATTTTTCATCTCTCCAGTTCACATAATAGATCCTACTTGCCAAGTCCCTGTATGATTACTTAGCTTCATTGTCTATTTGGGTTTGGGGTGAGGTGGAGTGGAGTGGGGGAAGTTGCTGTGGGAAGAGAGAGGAAGGGCATTGATTTCAGAAAAAGGTTTGCTTGCAGGTCAGCAGGTCTCTGACATGCACCAGCATAAAAATCGACCTACGGTCCTTATCAGTCTACAGACAGCCTATTTACTGAAAGGTCAAAAATGAGGCATCGAGCATCACGGCAGGAGAGCAATAATGAAAAGCAGCTGATGACAGATTCAGGATAAAGGGAAGGTGAACATCATCCTAACCACAGACTGTACAAACACTTCATGCACTTCTCGCCCATGGACCCACCATCTGGCTGAGTGCCTTCAATACGAATGTCCGTTTTCCATAATCACAATTCTGACCTGCACTTTGTTTGCCTTGTCCCTTTCAGCAATCGTATTTCCCACTAAGGTTACGTGTGCCTATGTGAAGGTAAGAGTTTTGGAACTGGAACCATCCTTCTCCATTCCTTCTAGATACCAGATCTTGTCATTTTATCTTATATTGGGAACCATCCCAGTAAAACTCATCCTTTTTACCCCAGTTGGGTGTTTTTCTTCTTCAGGTACCAATTGGATAGACAGGCAGGTCATCCTCCAAAGTTAATCTCTAGGGCTTACATTGCTCTCTCAGCTTTATAAAAACATGACTATCTCAAAAAGACAGCAATATTTGGGGACTGGAGTGTAGGAGGTCAGTAATGACATACCTTTTTAAGATACTGGGCAAACAGGCAACAGAACCCCTCTCTTTCGAAAGGATGTGGATGGGACCTCAGTTTGCTGTATTCTGTAATATAAAGGTCTAGAGATGTGCTGTCCTGTATGGCAGCAACAAGCTATATGTGACTTTGAACACTTGTAATTAAAACTAGTCCCCGGCTTCCCTGGTGGCTCAGTGGTTGGGAGTCTGCCTGCTGATGCAGGGGACACAGGTTCATGCCCTGGTCCAGGGAGATCCCACATGCTGCGGAGCGGCTAGGCCCGTGAGCCATGGCCGCTGAGCCTGCGCGTCCGGAGCCTGTGCTGCGCAACGGGAGAGGCCACAACAGTGAGAGGCCCGCGTACCGCAAAAAAAAAAAAAAAAAAACTAGTCCCAGTTAAGTTGTGTTGTAAGTCTAATATTTACACCAGATTTTGAAGATTTAGTACAAAAGAAAACAATATGAAATAACAACATTTTTATGTGTATTACATGTTGGGTTAATTAAGATAAATTATTAATGTCATCTGTTTCTTTTTACTTTTTAATATAGCTGTTAGAAAATGAATGTTGTCCACATTTCATTCTATCGGACAGTGAAGCTGTAGTGTTGTAACATCATGATACAGTGCACATGCAGTATACATAGTAGGAATTCAATAAACCTATCTTGATAGCTTTGACTTAGAGATAATGGCCATTCCCACCTTCAGAACAACAAACTTCCTCATCTTCCCTTCTCAGATTAGCCCAACAAAGCTGTAACTCCAAGGGTACATATATCTAATTGAACCTTTTGCTAAAATCTTTCATTTATCTCTGTTGTTTCCAGAGGAAACCATTGCTTTTCAGTTGCCTAACTGAGCATCTAGGGTTGGAGTTAAGACTTCCCAAACTAGAATAGGAGTCAGGAAGATACTCAGACACCAAGAGCCAGAATTACGTTCATCCATATGGTCTGCTGATGCAGTATCTCTGTTGCCTTGGCCACCAGATCACCACGAGGGGATGTAAATGTTATTAGGCAAATGCAGCAAAACATCTTGGTATTTAGCTTCATCTAAATTAATCGTACCTCTTTAGACAAAGGCAAATGAGTGCAATGTGGTTATTTTCTTTTCGTATAATGTTGAGATGTAATTAATTTACTGCCTTTCAGTCCCTCGTACCCACCTAATTTTTTTCAGTTCTGGATTAATGGCACTCTCTGGGTCCTTGAAGTTGACACTTAAGTGTCCTTTTTCCCCTGGACATCAACAGCCTGCTTTGTTAGTTCACCAGTGAGGCTTATTTGAGCATGTTGAACAAGTGTTTATGCAGAAACTGGGCTAGACCATGTCTTAAATCAGCATGGTGACTTTTCTAATAGGAATGTCTGGCTAATGGGGAGAGGACTTGATGGTTAGGGCTTTTGTGAAACCTTTTGGGTGTGGTTCACCACGGAGGTGCTTTTTGTTCTGTTTCGAGGAAGGCGACGGCTGACTTGCCCCCATTAGGAGCAAATAATATTTAAAAATTCAAACATCATTCCTTATAATGCAGTTTAGCTCTGGTATAATGAGCAAACTTTGTTTTGTACTTTTTTCCCCTTTTCTTATTAAAAGTTGAAAGAGTGACTTCCTCTGGCCCTTAGAATCGGGAAGGGGATTTGGTGTAGACATCAATTTTTAAATGCCTTAGAAATGGAGGAACAGTGTCTAATGTAAAATGGACAGGGCTCTTGTGGTGGGGTGTTATTTTTCTTAGCAGAGATAAAGTGTGAAGTTAAGTATTACAATCATAAAATCATCAAAGAAGAGAGAAATGGAATCTTTTGAAAGACTGAATCTTTGCATGACTGTGTTAGCTGTTATAGAGATATTAGGAGATAAGCAATCCTCAGCGCTGGTAAGCAGGGCACAGCATCTGATGAAGCAGCTCTCCTGCGGTTACCTGTTTACACGTTGTGGTTAATATTACCACTTCTATTTTTTTTTTTTCTTTTTCCTTCCTTTTTGCGGAACATGGGCCACTCACTGCTGTGGCCTCTCCCGTTGCGGAGCACAGGCTCCGGACGCGCAGGCTCAGCGGCCATGGCTCACGGGCCCAGCCACTCCGCGGCATGTGGGATCCTCCCAGACCGGGGCACGAACCCGTGTCCCCTGCCGCGGCAGGCGGACTCTCAACCACTGCGCCACCAGGGAAGCCCACCACTTCTATTTTTAAAAAAAGTGCTGAGATTGTCACGCTCCCTGCGTATTTTGTGTTTTCAGTCCAACAGCCAAATACAAGAATCTAGCCCTGATGTTCTCCTTTCTAAAGTTTTATGTGATTTCCATTGCCTGATACGATGTGTGCACTGTAGATAAACAAGATGGTTTATTTTGTTGCCCACATAAAGCTAGGCAGAATTTTTGTATATAATTTTACATCTAATTAACGTGTTACTGCATTTGTAAAGTGGTAAAGTATAAGTGATTTTTGATTGGCAGTTCTAAAATGCCTTCCATCCATAAAGCCCGGAACGCGGGAAGCAAAATGATTACCCAAATCTCTGAAAACCTGAACGTACACAGGCAATATTCTTGCATCTCAGCCAAATGGCTGTGTGCACATGTACACACACACATACACACACAGGGACTCTAAAGCTTAATGTCAAATGGTAATATTTAAAGACAAAACTTACAGCCAGGAAAATAATTGCTTAATTATTATCATGTTTCTGGGTGTTCACATGCTTAAAACATATCAGCTATAGTCAGAAATGGTAATATAAATTACTTTGTTTCCTATATTTCTAAGATGTATTTTTTTTTTTTTTTACATTTTATTCTGCAGTTGGGATATATCTTAGAGTCTGTGACATCTTTAAATTGTTATCAGCCAGGTGGCCGTCATGACCTAATTGTGATTGCTGTGCAGGCTGGGTATAACTGCCCGTATTGTCATCACGTCATTTAAGGTAGATGGGATTTAACTGCCCTGTAAGCTGCCTTCAAAAAGATCATGCCATTCAGTGTATCTATAAAGGCACAGGAACAGAGCAACGTGATATATGATAAGTCTGAGTCTAAAAGAGCTCTTTCAGAAAGTATGAAATAGAAGAGTGTGGTCAAAAAGCATTGTGTCACAGTTACATTGATAATTTCTTTACTTATTTAGAGTTACATTAATAACAGTACATCTCGATAATCAGTAGTGACCTGGATATGATGAAAACCAAAATAGGAGATCAGGGCCTTTGTGAAGCGAATGTAGGTTTTTCTCCTTTACATTCTTCCTGTGGGCATATTTTCCGTTTCTCCATCTCACTACAAACTAGTGATCTCTTCTGTCAGAGGCAGCATTGCTGACTCAGCATCCAGAGAACATGTCCCTCTGGTTTTGGTGCGTCTGATGCATCCCCTGAGTGAGCTAAGGAACAATCCACCTGTGTTCTTTTGCCCATAGTCTGTGTTTGTGTGTGTGTGTGTGTGTGTGTGTGTGTGTGTGTACAATAGTGTTGAAAAGGCAAATGGCCAGTGTTCAAGTCGAGTTGGGACTAATGAAACAGAGAAAGCCATTAGACTCCCAAATGGCCCTAGGTCTTGACTGTGACCTAACACAGGTCTCTAGCCGACAGAGCTAACCTGCTACAGATACAAAAACTGAGCTAAGGGCTTCCCTGGTGGCGCAGTGGTTGAGAGTCCGCCTGCCGATGCAGGGGACACGGGTTCGTGCCCCAGTCTGGGAAGATCCCATATGCCGCGGAGCGGCTGGGCCCGTGAGCCATGGCTGCTGAGCCTGCGCGTCCGGAGCCTGTGCTCCGCAACGGGAGAGGCCACAACAGTGAGAGGCCCGCGTACCACACACACACACACACACACACACACAAAAACTAAGCTAAGTTCAAAGACATGTGGTCCTACCCAACCTAAAGCTACTTGTAAATGAAAGGAAGCCTCACACGTGCTCTGTGACGCTATATGCATTCTACTGTGTTTCTTGTTTGTTTGAGACTCCGGGGCTAGGTCTCTCCTGTGCAATTAGATCTGAATGAGAGTTGCCAAGTTGTTTCTGTCTGGTCCATGCATGGATGCTAAGTTGTTTTGTGGTATGTGTTTATCAGGAAATGATTGTTTCCACGGACAGTGCAACATTTGAGAAGAAACCCTTTCTAGGCGGAGATACGTCAACTAATCTTGGATTTCAAGGAAAGACTTCAAAGAAAAAGCAATCTAGTATAATTCTATTCTAGTTTATTCTAATTCTGTAATTCTATAATTCCAAGCTTATTATAATTCCATAATTGTGTATTCTAAAAGTAGAAGTTTTATATTTTTATGGACATGTTTACTCTTATGTTTTCAGACAGTACTTTTTTTTGTATGCAAAGCCCATCCGACTTCATCTTGAATTATCTTAAATTTCACTTCCTCTTGCAATTCATTTACTGCACGTACTTCCACAGTTTTCTTTTTCCTGTTAAAATTCAGATCATTCTTACTTGTTTTGCTTTAGTTTGACTTTTGATGAGCTCTTTTTCACATGAATCATGCGTATGGATTTTTTTTCCTGGCTTTTGTTGTTTTATCTGTTCTCTTTTTTTTTTTTTTTTGGACATTTTACCTTCAGTTCATTTTCAACTTTATTTTCTACCTTTTCTACATCTTCTACCCTTTTCTCCATTGCCCAAAATTTATTTCCTTAATTTGGAAAATTATTTCCAAAAAAAATTATTTCTTTAATTTGGAGATTCCTATGTTATCAATGTTGTCCAGCAATATCTATCTCCAGTGGAGAGGCTCTGCAGGAAACATTACGGTAAAATGGTTTATTGCTTTGAGAAATTGAGTGCACATAAAAATCCTACATTTGCCCTCTCCACTTTTTCATATTTACTAAATGAGTTTCATTCAATGCTATATTTGAATATCAGTTTTTGTAAAATACAGCTCTAGATGGTACAGAATTTCTCTCTGGGGAGATGAGTCTTCTAGAGACGTTTCCATCCTTTCTTTTTGTGCCCCCTGCTCTTACACCCATCCCACTGTCCTGCTCACCATACTCCAGTACCTGAAACATGGCAGGTATTCTGCAAATATGGTTGAATGAGTGAGTCTGTCTTTAAAATGTATTTTTTTTGCTTCCCCCGAAAGAAAGAAGCCCAACTGTGCCAGGAGAAGTTTGGTGGAAGCTCTGAGGAATGAGGGAGAAAATGGGCAATAACTCTTAGCATCCGACTTTTTCATCTTGGGTTGGGGAAGTTGGTTAAACAATAGCTTTCTGAGGATGTGCAATATGCTTACACAAGAAGGTATTCATTTGTATACTTCCAGGTGATTTCTTTTAATTACTTTTATTCAAATATCAGTGTAATAACCATTTAAAAGTTTTCTTGTGAAAGAGCCGAAATCCTTAATCCTGTTACTCAAACTCACACTTTTCAGCCCTTGTCCATGTTCTTTCATACAGTTGTGATTTTAGTAAACCAACCCTTCTCTGTATCTGAGTAGGATGTCTCAAGAAATGTTCTCTTTCATGTTACTGGTTAATTGTGATGGAAGACATTCTGGGTGTGATCACCAGAATAATGAAGTGATTTATTTAGTTCATAGAGAATAAGGCACAGAGCATCCCCCCTCCCCCCAACAGTCATCGTGAAAGAATTTATTTTCAAGACTATCATATGCAGGTAAAAGTTGTGTTCATAAAATCTGTGTTATAACTAGCACAATGCTCGTCTCAAAAACGTGTGGTCAAGGTTTCATTATAAAGGATATGCTTTATTTTTTTAAGGAAATGGGGCTTTTCTGCAGAAACTACAAGTTCAAGGGACAAATGAAAAATACATGAAAAAAAATACTTTCCACAATTTTAGGAAAACGCAGGTGCAGTGAGATCTGAGACCAGCGCGGACCATGTTATCTCTGAGTGATGTGTCATGGTCCTGCTCTCCCTGAGCAAGTGTGATTAGCCGTCAGAGGAACACATCACAGCCTAAAGTGGATTTGGTTTCAAAAGTGGATTCGTCCTGTGCTAACAGAAGCATAGCAGGTCTTGAAGAAACCAAACAATATTTCTGTACCTATGGCCTGGGGAATATTTGTAAGTTCAAGTGCCTCTCAAAGGTCAGCCTTGCACGTTGAAGACACAGCTATGTTCTTTTTCGTATAGTAATGAAGTGCTGCTTTGTGTGAGTAGGAGGCTACATATTTTCTGCATTGTCCAGAAGCCATTTTGGTGTGACACTGCTAGCATTTCTGCCAGACTACACTTTTCTAAGGGCTGGGATCCAAGGGGAGGAAGGGGAAAGTTCTTCAGTGGAACGTGTTTTCATTCCAGCTTATTGAACGATGCCCAGGGTGAAACAGAGGTCACTCGCCCATCCTTTGTAGAACATTGTTTTTTCTCCCCTTCAGCCTTTTCAAGCTGGTACAGTCTATAACGTTTTGTTGCTGGTATAAATATCTAATTTGAAGAAATTCCACTTGTGCTGTACATTCTCCTAGTACTAAGAATCTAAATGCGAAACCAGACAGATGTTTATCAGCTTCCTGGGAAGTTCAACAGTAAAATTTCCTGAAACTGCCGATGTGGGCACAAATGCTTTTTAGGACTGCCAGCTACTACTTGAAATCTCTGCAGTCTCTGGTTAGAGACAAAATCATTTGTTGTCCCAGAAAAGGAATGGTTTGCACTAGATGTTGCCTTAAGGGAACAGAGATGTTCAGAAATCCAGCCTGTGTGTCTCACACCTTAAAGTGGTGGACGGGAAACAGTTGCAGCTCTGTGCAGGTGTGTGGAGAGAGGGAACGAAGATGTTTGCCATTGCAGTGTCTGCGGTGTCCAAGGAATGGAAAGATTGAAAGCCTTCTGAGAACTCTTTGATTTTGGAACAACTTTTTTCTGAAAGGCCTATGACTTGCCAAAGAGAACAATTTTCCCCAAACTTAGAGATTTTATTCAAAATAGCCAGTCTCTTCTTGGGATAGGTGACGAGATTTGTGAAGAATAGGTTTTTTTTTTGGAGGCCTGTGTTCACTCTCTGTTTCAGAGCATATTCTTTTCTGCTGGGTTTCAGGGTGAGGTTTGGAAACCTGCAGGGCATAGTTCCCTTTGCTGCTCTGCTGAACTTTTACCTGATATCTTCTGTCATCCATTGGCCTTGTAGAATGTCACACTTTTTTTTTTTTTTTAATCTAGTGCCTATGTTGGGTTTTAGTTTCCAACCCAAGGGAACTACGTGGATTGATATTCAAAGGGCTTTCATTTTTCAGTAAATTTAAAGAACACTTAAAAACTCTATTCTCTTCTGAATACCCATGTACCAGAATACTAGAAATGTTTAAAAATCTGGGAGTGCATGGTCTCAAGTACCTTTGAAACAAACAAATCAAAATAAACAGTGATCAGATATGAGGACTGCCAGCCTGGCTTGGAAGCTCTGAGCTGGTGATTGCATGTTTTTGCTTCAATCACCAAGATACTAATTTATTTCAGTTATGCGTTTCTTGTTTCTATGTATAGGTTTATCAGTATCAGAAGTGACTGCTCATAAACTGGAAAGTGGTGTCAAAAGCCGGGTAGGTTATCCAATTCTAATCCGTGTTCGCAGTGTGGGGTTGCTAATAGACTAATAAGCTAGTAGGAAAAGAAATAATGAGTTTATGAGCTAGAGACACCATTAAAATTGTAAATGAACAACTTAGCATATGGCTGTGATGAGAATAAAAACAGAAATTGAGGAAAAAATAAAACACAAAACAAACCCCAACACGTGGTTTGTTTAGAAGCATTGACAGGGAGCAAGGTTAAACCGGAATCTCTACATTCCAGAACATTCTTTCCCAGCTTTCCAGTCATTGCCGTGGTGCTGGGGCCTAAACCCTCCTGTTCCCCTATGTACTTGTACATCGTTTTTAATGTTCCAGTTGTTAGTGATGCGTATTTGTATCGATTAGGTCTGGTTTTCTAAGGAAAGTGAGAAGTCTGTAGGGTGCTGACAGATCACTCTGGTTAGGGCTTGATTATTCTAAATTCGGGGGAACTCTCTTGCGATAGGCAGGGCACCTCAAGGCACCTCTGTGTTTCAGTTTTCTACTCTCTTCACCCGTCCCTCCACTCACTTGTGCGCAGAGGTGTAACAACATTGGATAGTAATTCAAAGGCTGTCTGTGCAGTAAATGAAGATTAGTGAGAATTAAGCCCCGGATTAATTATAGTTCTCCAGAACTAGAGAAGAAGGACTTTTTGTTAAGTTGCAAATATAAAGATTTGGGAATATTGCATTTTAAATGTTAACACAGCACAGTGAAGGGAGAGAAACTATAATAAAGAAAAATAAGCCCCAAACATAGCTGGTTGACATTTCTGCTAATGTCACCCAAAGGAAAGCTACTGCAGTTCATCCCTTGGACCAAGAAGGATTATGGGTCTGACGCAGCACAGAAGCGGGTAAAAAGGACAACGTCAGGAGTGATTTAGAAAATAAATAAACTGTTCTTTGAAGATGTCTTTAGAGAAAAGGTTATTGCAAAGTATAATAGAAAAACTTTCTCTGGAAATCAAGATTTGAGTGATAACACTCGTTAAAGGATTTTGAGCATAATATGCCCTTGCCTTTGGCAATTATAGATAACATGAAAAATATTCTCGCTTGTTTCACTCAACTCTATTTCAGAAGGATGTCAACACAGCCCAGAGGCCAAGACCCTCAGCCACTGAGAACCAAAGATTAAGATGTGAGGGAAGATGGATTGTGCAGCCAGGAGGGTGGGAGTGGACGGGCCCTCCAAGGGCGGCCAGGGACCAGGGCTGGGTGTGGAAGCGCAGAAACCCTCGAGGCGGCCTCCATCACTCACGCACATCAGCCCTGCGTTCATAAACATTCTTCTTCAGTGGTGGTTCACAAAACGCCTAATTCTTCACGGTGCCTGACTATCATACAGCACTTCATCCATTATGGTTTCCTTATACCTCTAATCTTCACCTGTAGTATTCTACACACAAGCTTTTACTTGTTCTAGTCCACCAAAAACCTTGAATTTCACCCACTATTTTAAAATTAGGGAACCAGCGTTGGCTAGTAGCAATCAGAAACTTTATTTTTAAAAAAGAAAATAGGGCTTCCCTGGTGGCGCAGTGGTTGAGAGTCTGCCTGCCGATGCAGGGGACGCGGGTTCGTGCCCCGGTCCGGGAAGATCCCACATGCCGCGGAGCGGCTGGGCCCATGAGCCATGGCCGCTGCGCCTGCGCGTCCGGAGCCTGTGCTCCGCAACGGGAGAGGCCACAAGAGTGAGAGGCCCGCATACCGCAAAATTAAAAAAAAGAAAAAAAAAAAAGAAAATAGCAGATGGCCTAACCTTTCCAGAGTACACGCTCAGTCTGTTCCAGGTAATATTCCAAGTGTTGCATGTGTATTAGCTCCTTTGATCTATACCTGTATGGCATGGTTCAGATTATCAGCTCCCTTTTAAAGATGAGGAGCCAGGTGTGGAAAGGTGAAGTAACTTGGCCACATTTATGCAGTGGTTAGTGTGGAGCTGGAATAGGAACTGAGGGCCGGGTTTTGTGTTCTGATCCGTTGTGCTATCCTTTCCTATTGGCAAATGACTAGATCCGCATTGGAAATCGTTGTTTTTTTTTTTTTTTTTAATTTTTATTGAAATACAGTTGATTTACAATATTGTGTTAGTTTTAGGTGTACAGTAAAGTGATTCAGATATATATATATGTGTGTGTGTGTGTATGTTTGTATATATATACACACATATTCTTTTTTAGATTCTTTTCCATTATAGGTTATTACAAGATACTGAGTATAGTTCCCTGTATTATACAGTAGGTCCTTGTTGGTTATCTATTTTACATATGGTAGTGTGTATATTTTAATCCCAAACTTCTAATTTATCCCCCACCCCTTTCCCCGTTGGTAACCATGAGTTTGGAAATAGTTTTTTAAATCTTAATTTAGCATTTATTTATTTACAGCACTACTCTCCAGCTCTAGGCATGAACACACCAAAAAAATGGTAGCAGAGTACTAATAGAGTTCCTTAGCCTATATGTTTTTCTCAACAATCACAGGGAGTAAAAATGTGTGAAATCTCACCTCTTTAACTTGCCTGACGTTACTTGTTACTTGCCCGAATGAAAGGCCATGAGATAGACTAACCCCACGGTTCCTACCTGGAGGAAGAGGTATCCATACCTGACTAGGCAGAACAATGTTGCGAACCCAGGGACATCTAGAGAAGCAATTTCAGAAAGTGGGTTTAATCTCCCCTATTAGGCCCTCCCTTCTCGTCCTAATTTTCACCACCTACTCTCAGTTCCCATTGTGTTCTAGCCCCTTTTAGCAAGAACTTTTTTCCTTTCCTTCCCTTTCCTTTTTTCCTTTCCTTCCCTTTCCTTTTTTCATCAGGACTTTGCTAGACTGGTGGGAAATCGAATAAATGCTTGCTTGTTTGTTTATCCAAAGAAGAAAAGTGGAAAGAAACAAGCATAAAAGCTCCTTGCCAAAAATTGAATACAACTAGGCAGGCAGCAGAGCAGAAATATTTGAGAATGTATCAGAGCCCTCCCTGAGGAAATATTTCCATTGTAACAGTACTGTTGCATCTTTGTTTTACGCCTAAGCCACTCAGAAACACTTGCCCCTTACCCGTTTTCTAGGTGACACAGTCTAGGGGACTTCTGACAGGGCCGAGGTGAAATGCTGATTTTTTTGTGTTGTGAGGTAACTTCCAAAACAAGTCAGAGAGTTGTTTTTCAGTTGGATTCTTCTCTCTTACCCTCTTTAATGTAGGGAAAGGATGGAGATTATAAAATTTCTTTCTGGGGGGTATTCGCAGATTACGGAATACTGTAAAAACCTGTGTGTGAGCTTATTCAGTGTTTCTAAAGTCAATTAATTAAGCAATTACTACAGTTTTGCTTGGTCCATGTATATGGTTCTGTTATACTTTAAAAGTAGAATTGCTTGGGCTTCCCTAGTGGCGCAGTGGTTGAGAGTCCGCCTGCCGATGCAGGGGACACGGGTTCGTGCCCCGGTCCGGGAAGATCCCACATGCCGCGGAGCGGCTGGGCCCATGAGCCATGGCCGCTGAGCCTGCGTGTCCGGAGCCTGTGCTCCGCAACGGGAGAGGCCACAACAGTGAGAGGCCCATGTACTGTGAAAAAAAAAAAAAAAAAGTAGAATTGCTTGTTTCTGAGAAATGACTCAAAAATCCTATGGAGCTGAGAAGCATCTGAGTGTAGAGAAATGCTGAGACCCCTTGTCCTTGGTATTTCCTCCGGGACAGGGCAGCTCCCAGGACTGAACCAGAAGGTTCCCATCTCCCTCTGCTATTGTAGTTTTATGATTATGGAAGCAAATACCTGAGTAGCAGTGACATCTTCTTAACCGTGTTTTCTGGCCCATGTTACTTCAGTTGTTTTGCTTCTGTAATTGCTTATGCCTGGAATGGAATTAGTTGTATAAAGTCTCTAGTAATGGCAGGAAATATTCTGATCTTCAGGGTACCTAGGGTCTTTGTGTTCATCTGATTGCAGTGTGCTTCGTGTGCAGCTGACACCTGGGCACAGGCTGTCTTCTTTATCTAGGTGTGTCTTGTAGTGAGCAGAGAAGGACTCTTGGGATTGTTGTCTAAACCACATTTTGTGAATAATTAAATGAAAATGCTTTTAGGGGAATTCACCATTTAATGATATTCTATTGTGAATTCCCTTTTAAGGGCAAGTCTTACCCCTATGTAATTCCGTATCTCTCTACCTGTCACGTGTTAACGAAGGTGGGGTGCATTCGTGACTGCGAGTAGTTTCTCAAATTGAGTACCCTACCCTGAATGCAGCACTGTACTGAAGCCTGCTAACTGAATGGGCGGAAGAGTATCTTGGTACAGTGGTATCCACTTTTTTTTTTTTACATCTTTATTGGAGTATAATTGCTTTACAATGGTGTGTTAGTTTCTGCTTTATAACAAAGTGAATCAGTTATACATACACATATGTTCCCATATCTCTTCCCTCTTGCGTCTCCCTCCCTCCCACCCTCCCTCCCACCCTCCCTATCCCACCCCTCCAGGCAGTCACAAAGCACCGAGCTGATCTCCCTGTGCTATGCAGCTGCTTCCCACTAGCTCTCTACCTTACGTTTGGTAGTGTATATATGTCCATGCCTCTCTCTCACTTTGTCACAGCTTACCCTTCCCCCTCCCCATATCCTCAAGTCCGTTCTCTAGTAGGTCTGTGTCTTTATGCGGTAAACACGTGCTTGCCTTATTGAATTCTTCGAGGAAATCAATAGGTGAAGAGATGGCTAGTGAGAATGTAGAAACACCAGATAAGGCGCAGAGTTAATGAATAAGAACTAAAAGTAGGTCATTGACCATTGCCACACTTACTTTTTTCTAACTACTTCCTTGGAGTTTGAGATTTTATCTACTTCTAAGTGAACTCAAAGGCCTGTAGTAATTTGAAATTTTTTCCAAGACAAAATTGCATTGTTGGGTTAGAAATGAGTCCCTTAGCTCATTGTGAGTGTGCCTGTCAACCACTCAGCATCTCCATTTCAGTATAGTTTGAGTCTCTGTTTATCCCAGAATAAGAAGAACATTTTCTGAGCCATTTTCACAAAAATGCAAGACTGCTAATGCAGCAGAGTGAAGAAGTAAAATAAACTGATGGACCACACACAGATGGCAACTTGATATTTGATAGCTGGCAGTGCAGGTCAGTGGAGCAAGGATGAGCTGACTGTTCAATAATTGGAACATGACATTTGATTATATTTGATGAGAAGATAGTGGACCTTTAGCTCACACCAAAACCAAAAATCAATTCAAGGTAGACTAAAGATCTAAATGTAAAAAGCAAAGCCTTAAAGCTTTTAGTGGAAAATATGTAGGAGTCTATATTTACTTTCTCAGGGTAAAGAAGGATTTCCTAAATGACCAGAGAAAGGACAAATCATAAGGGAAAAGATTAATTTGGCTATGTTAACAAGAAAATCTTTTGTGCACAGAAAAGCACCATCAACAAAATGAAAAGATCGCTGCATTCAAGGAAAAGATATTTGCAACTTTGTGTAACTGACAAAGGACTAGAATAGAAGGAGAGTTTTCCACAAATCAGTAAGAACAGCCCAGTAGAAAGTGGACTAAGCCTTGGGGCAGGTAGGTCAAAGAAGAGGAACTGCGAGTCAGCAGTAAGCATGAAAGATGCTTAGCCTCGCTAGTCATCAGGAAAATGTAAATGAAATGCCGTTTCACACTCACCAGGCTTGAAAAAGTTTTTGAACTTTGGTAGTACAAGCATTGGTGAAGGTATAGAGCAATGGGAAGTCTAACACCTTGTGAATGGAAATGTAAATCAATTCAGCCACCTTGGAGAACCATTTGGCAACAGGTCCTTAAGTGTAAGATATGTTTATAGGACTCGGCTACTAGCTACACCCTAGAGGAACGGACACGTTCATAAGGAAACACGAAAAAGAATTTTCAGGGCAACATTGTTTGTAATATCGTAAAATTGAGCATAGGAAAATGGGTGAATACATTGTGCTATTTTAATGAAATGGGATACTATACAGCAGTGACAGTAACTAAAGCTACAGGAATCAACAAGAATAAATTTCACAAACATAATGTTGAGCAAAAATAGCTAGTTGTGGGAGGAAATATTTCCTGTGCTGCCGTTTACATAAAGTTTACAAACATAAAAAATGTTACATATTGGGTGCAGTTAGTAACATATGAGTATAATGACATGCAGAGGTATTGTTAACATCAAATTCAGGGTTTTGGTCACCGTTGTTGGGGACGGGAAATGTGATCAGGAATGGATAGATGAGGTGCTTGCTATGGATTATTTCTTATATTGAATGTCAGAAATATTTCATATTAAAATTAAGCAAAAAGAAGGAATATTTCTTAACTAAGGGTTAGGAATCAGATTAAAGATTAAGATACTAAATTCCAGATAGCTCAAATCTGTATCGTAAGTCCATCATTGAACTGGACATGCCATTCTTTCATTTAAATTCATTAATGGTCAGAATCTACTTCTCCATCTAAAGTACGTGTTCATGAGTTAAAAGTGCTCTCAACACTGCGTCTGCTTCTCACCTATCAGAGCTATCAATGCCGTTATTTTCCCTCTCTTTAAAATACATCACCAAGGGCTCATTTTCCTCTGGCCACAGTCAGGCTCTTATGTCTGTAAAGATAATCTCTTTCCCTTTCTTATTTCTGGCCTTCCCCGTACTAAATCTTCATGGCTGGAATTCTGCTTGTTTGTAACATTCTTCCTAGAATGCATCTTTTTTTCTATAGCCTTCTAATTCCTTTATGTCCGCAGGAATGCTGCCCTTTCCAGCCGCAGCCTGGGCACAAGATAAATGCATCCTTCCACTTGAGACGTACTTTGTTTTACACTTCTGCCCAGAGAGCACATATGACCAGGAATCAAAAGGTGGTCAGGGGGCTTCCCTGGTGGTGCAGTGGTTGAGAGTCCGCCTGCCGATGCAGGGGACACGGGTTCGTGCCCCGGTCCGGGAGGATCCCACATGCCTCGGAGCGGCTGGGCCCGTGAGCCATGGCCACTGAGCCTGCGCGTCCGGAGCCTGTGCTCCGCAATGGGAGAGGCCACAACAGTGAGAGGCCCGCGTACCGCAAAAAAAAAAAAAAAAAAAAAAAAGTGGTCAGGTCTGCTCCTGGTTCCCCCACATACTGACTGCCTGGCTTTGCAGACATCACTTAGTACCTCTGAGCCTCATTTTTCTTCTCTCTAAAAGTTAGGGAATTGATTTTGATGAGCTCTAAAGTGACCTTCAGGTCTGGACTTGTGTGCTAATTTTCCATCTGGAGAGAGGGAAGTGTGAGGGAGAGGAATTGAGGGGAGAAGGCAGAAAGAGGTGAAAAAAGGACAGAGGACCTAATAGAGGGGCTGGAGGGTGGCTCATTCTGGTGAGATGACTGCTGAGAGAGTAAAGGAAGAAGCCTAAGAAATCCAGTTGTAAAAAGGAAGACCCAGGTAAACTCCTGAGGGGTGAAAGGAGTCTTAGCAAGGCCCGGAACATGATGCATGGTGTCCTGAAGAAGCAGGATGAAGATGGAGGAATGTGGGAGTCCACTGGGTGTCTTACCAAGTAAGGGTGATGGTGGGGGGTAGGCAGCAGAAAGCAGGGAGCACAGGGACCAAGTGATAGAGAGTGTGGGAAGGGGGGGCGACTTTGAAACAAGAAATAGCTGAGATGTAAGAGGAAGGGTTGGAGCTTCTGAGCCATGTTCTTATTTTAAAATATAGTAGGAAGGGCAGTAGTCAATAAAGTAGGTTAAAATAGGCAGATGGGGGCGATTTCCTTCCTATGAGAAAATGACTGTAATTTGCTGCCTGACATTCCTGAGCTGTTGGGGACTCTGTGCGTGTGCCTGGGCACCATGGATCTTTGTTCTGGAGTAAACAGGGATAGGCCTTCCGCTGGTAGCAAAAAGGGATAATAACAAGTTCCTGTTACTTTAATGCCAGTTAATTTTAAACCTTGAATTGGTCTAGCCACCTGCCCTGTTACAATGAAATTGCATTTAAACAAAAAGAAACAACTTACACAGGATACCACTTGACAGCCAGAAATAAAGGATATTATATAGATTGAATTAAGCCAATGCATGTTGACATGTGTTTGCAAATATTGGAAAATTTTAGTGAAATTCCTTTTCTTAGGCCATAACTATAAATTCCTTCATGGAGATCCCATTTTGCTCTCAGCACCTTATTAAACTGTTAAAGAGCCATCAGATAGATTCCTGGTGGAGCTGGGAATATATAGCTCACACCAGGTTTGCTTTGTTCAGTGGATGAGAACAGCAGTCATTGTTACCATGCACTGAGAGCTGGTATGTACAGCATTGTATTAATTAAGTACTTTACAAATATTTCTTTGAATCCTCACCACATCTCTGTGAGGTAACTAGTGCTATTTCCACTTTACGGACAGGAAAAATGAAGCTTCAGAAGATGGTACAACTTGTCTACTGAGTGGCAGTGACGAAAAGGCAGAGCCTCTTTGAAACTGGGTCTCTCTGATTCCAAAGCCAGATTTATTAAGATTTAATAAGTACTAAGCCTCGCCTCTGGTGCCTTGTGTCTGTCGTGCCATCAGCAGTGCATCCCACGTGCCAGATTTCTAGATCCTCTGGTGGTCATGGCATGTGCTGCTCCGCTGACCTCATTTTCCTGTTTCCCGGAAATGAGTGAAACAGACCATATTGGTGGGAAAAGACAGGCTCCAGTTATAAACAGGTTGCTTGGCAAACCCTTCATAATATAAAAAGTTAGATGTCTCAGGACGTTTGATACTGAAGGTGAGAAACTGTGCGACGGTCGGGGCTTGAAGGGTCTGACACTGAGGGAGGCGTTGGGATTGACTGTCAGGTGAAGAAGAGGGAGACCGGGCTTATTGAGGTCCTCCGGGAGCCGTGTGACTCCACTGGGGCAGAGGCCTGGCTGGTTAACAGAATTTTTCCAATTCAGATAAGATTTAGTGTATGAATCAGGGTTCTCCAGAGAAATAGTTCCGATAGGATATATATAGATAAATACGGAGAGATTTACTATGAGGGATTGGCTCATTTATGGAGCCAGTTATGGAGGCTAAGTCCCGTGATTTGTTACCTGCAAGCTGGAGGCCCAGGGAAGGAGGTGGTGAAGTTCCAGTTCAAACCTGAGAGAAGGCCTGACCACCAGGAGCATTGATATCAGAGGACAGGAAAAGATGGCTGTCCCAGCTCAGGCAGAGAGCGTATTCACCCTTCTTTCACCTTTGTGTTCTCTTCAGACCCTCAGTGGGTTGGTTGACACCCACCCGCATTGGTGAGGGCGATGTGCTTCGCTCAGTCTGCCCCTTCCAATGCTTACATCTTCCTGAGACACACGTGCACACACAGGCACCCACACCCAGAAATCATGTTTTACTGGCTACCTGGGCATCCCTTAGCCCAGTCAAGTTGACACGTAAAATCAACCATCATGTATGGCGAACATTTTATTAAAAATAAAAAAAAAAAGGAGAATAGCTAGAAATGTGCACTTAACTCAGGAGACTTGAGTTTCATTCTCATTAAACTAGAAAAAGGATAAACTATTACCAGCAAGGAAGTATATAGCACAACCCCTGAGCGATCACCTCCTCTCTTTGGAAGCAATAAAGAGAAAATGTTAAGCAGTGTTGATCAAACATTAAAAATTGTTGAGGATTTTAATGAGCAAATGTTTTTAAACTGCTAAAAACATTAAAGATGACTTGTAAATGATAGTCTTGTTATTTTTCTAAAAATGGCCACATTTAACACACCTTCTTTGAAACCTAATTTAGCGTACAAACACCAGACATTTACATAGCTTCCTCCGGTGTGTTTTGGGTATTGAGGTCCTAATCTCTTTGCTTTCTTTGCTTTTCTGAATACCAGGCACAAGTACACTCATGAGTTTCAAGACTGGTTTGTGGTGCCTTTTGATACATGGATGCTGTTTTGATATTCTGTTCCCTTAAATTGGAAAGACCAAGAGCTACATAAGAATTTTTAAAGTTTCTAGATATCAAAATCTTTGGGAAGCTAAACGTTTTTGAGGGTTTCTCTCCTCTGATTTTCCTTTATATTCCCTATTAGGACACAAATGAAGCTTCTATAGTGTTCCATTTGACCTCACTTGTCTCTCTTAGATGTTGTCACCTGAGTAGCTATTTTTCTTCTTATTACAAGCATACCTTCAAAATTTCAGCTCTTGGGCACTGTAAGCAAGTCAAAATTTATAAAAGATGAATCTCATTTTTCCCCACGCACCCACCCCATCCTTAACTATGTACCCATGCGTACACGGACACATACACAGGCACACCACGCCCCTTCTCCCACTCCTGTTTTTCCTAACAAGTATACATTTATTTAATTAACCAAATTACTATTTTACACAAAAGAGACTGAAGGGTATTAGCAGAGTCACAGGTGTGAGACGTATTCACAGGTTTGTTAAAATCATCGTAGATGGGGTAAATTCGCTCCTAATTTCCAAGTAGGAGCAGAATTTAACCTGACTTGAGGGCAATGTGGTTTTAAAAAAAATCCCATTGAATCTTTCTGAAGAGATACAATTCTTCTTTAAAGGAGTCTGATGAGCCTTAAAGGTAACTTAAAATCTGTTTTAAGGGGTTATTTTGCATTTATTCATCAGTTGTTGAAACATCCAAAATGTTTTTGTGAAGAACTAGGAAATGAAACACCATACATTCCTGCCAGTGTATTTGTTATGGGGTAGTTTTTCTTTTCCTAGAAACCTTTCTTCCTTCTCTTTTCTTGTTTTTTTTTAAACTTTTATATTGGAGTATAGCCAATTAACAATGTTGTGATAGTTTCAGGTGCACAGCAAAGGGACTCAGCCATATATATGCATGTATCCACTCTCCCCCATCTTCCTTCTGTTTAATATGATCTATGAGTTACTGTATGATGCACCCATGTCAGAATGAGATTTGTTAATGAGGTTATTTTAAGCATGTGAGGCAGAAATTGCCCTGAACGTACTTGATTTCTGAGTGTGTCTGTTGCATAAGTAAAAGGCAGGCAACACGGGCAGCCCTGACACATCGCACCCCGAGCAGCGGGTCTTGGGAAGGAGGGAGTCAGGCTGTGGGAGGTGACACAGCCTCCGTCATGGCAACAGCAGCCTTCTCATCGGGAGCACATACTTAGATTGGGAGCACTTGCTGTCCTCCCCGTGTGGGAGCTTGAGCCTACGGCCTCGGACTTGAAAAGCACGCATTACTTCATAGCGCAGTTGGGAAGTTCCTTTCTTTCAAGCACTTAGTTTAGAATAAAATGGAAATTTAATATTTAAACCAAGTATTTGGCAATGAATGTTCACACGTGAGGTGTTACGATTTTGCTTTCCCATGTTCGATCTGTCAATATTCCGTGGTGGTCCAGGGTGAGAATGTGCTGTCACAGGGTAGCAGACAGTATCAGAACAGTGCATAATTCAGTCTCTATTATAATAAAGCATTTGTATTGAATAGATAAATCCTTATTTTTCAGCAATTTGACTACCAATTTTAGAGTATTTCATTAAGTGAAACTTTTTTTCCTTTCTTTCACTTCACCAACTAAACAAGATTTCCCATGGGTTAGACATCTATACCTGCAGTTAATTTTTTTGTTTGGTGTTTTTTTTGTTAAGAACTAATCACACCATTTTTAGAAATTAAATGTGTATATGATTCTTAGGACTATCAGTGGCTTCCTCTCGTCACAAACACCCCATAATTCCAGCTCGTTTGACAGTGACTGTAGGTTAGTATGGACACCATTTAAATAAAACCATCAGGGGCCATTCTTTTGTCCCCTTATTGCTGCCTACCTTTTTTTTTTTTTTTAAAAAAAGAATAGCTTTATTGATATATGTCATAGACCATGGAGTTCACCTATTTAGAATGTATGATTCCATTTTTTAATATATTCACAGACTTATGAAAATATCACTATCTCTACACAACTCTTTTTATCACACCCCCTTCCCCCAAAAATCATACCCCTTAGTAGCCACTCCTCACCTCCCACCATCCCCTGGCAACCAGTAATTTACTTTCTGTGTCTGTAGATTTACCTATACTGGACATTTCATATAAATAGAAAGATACAGTCTTTTTGACTGACTGCTTTTATTTAGTATAATTTCTTTTAATATAGCATAATGTTTTAAAAGGAATGAAATACTGATATATGCTATAACATGAATATCCATGTTGTAGCATATATCAGTATTTCATTCCTTTTTATTGCTGAGTAATATATACCATTGTATGACTGTACCTCAACTTGTTTATTAATTCATTAGCTGATGGACATTTGAGTCAGTGGTAAGCAGAAAGATAGTACCCAAAGATGCCCATGTTCTTATTCCCAGACCTGTGGCATGGCAAAAGGGACTTTGCCAATACAGTTAAGGTCAAGAACCTTTTGAGACGAGATTACCCTCGATTAGCTGGTGCACCTACTCTAATCACATGAGTCCCTCAAAGTGGACAGCCTTTCATGTCTTTTGTGAAGAGTCAAAGAGATGCAATATTACTGCCTGTGAAGATAGAGGAAGGAAAATTCCATGAGCCAAGGAAGTGGGTGGATCCTAGGAGCTGGAAAAAGCAAAGAAATGGGGGCTTCCCTGGTGGCGCAGTGGTTGAGAGTCCGCCTGCCGATGCAGGGGACAGCCCCGGTCCGGGAAGATCCCACATGCCGCGGAGCGGCTGGGCCCGTGAACCATGGCCGCTGAGCCTGCGCATCCGGAGCCTGTGCTCCGCAACGGGAGAGGCCACAGCAGTGAGGGGCCCGCGTACCGCAAAAAAAAAAAAAAAAAAAAAAAGCAAAGAAATAGAATTCTCCCCAAGTCCTTCCAGGAAGGATGAGACCTGTAGTCTATAATATAATAAACTCGTGATGTTTTAAGCTATTAAATTTGTGGTAATTTGTTACAGCAGCAACAGAAAACTAATATAGGTTTGCGTCCACTTTGGGGCTTTCATGACCAGTACTGCTATGAACATTTGTGTCCAAGTATGTGTGAGGACACATGCCTTCATTTTTCTCGGGTATCTACCTAGGAGTGAAATTGCTGGGTCATATGGTAACTGTAAGTATAACGTTTTAAGGAACTGCCAGACAGTTTTACAAGTTGGCTGCACCATTTTGCTTTCCCATCAGCAAATATTTCCATTTCTCTACACCCTCATTAACATTTCTTATTATCTGTCCTTTTGATTTTAGTCATCCCAGTGGATGTCAAGTGGTATCTCATTATAGTTTTGATTTGTATTTTCCTAATGACTAATAATGTTGAGTGTCTTTTCATGTGCTCATTAGCTATTTGTAGAAATGGCTTTATAGAAACGTCTATTCAATCTTTATAGAAATGTCTATTCAAATCTTCTGTTGATTTTTAACCTTGCATTGTCTTTGTATTATTTAGTTGTTCTTTATATTCTGGATACAAGTCCCTTATTAGAGCCACGGTTAGCATATATTTTCTCCCAGTCGGGGGGTTGTCTTCTCACTTTATTGATAGTGTCCTTTTGAGCACAAAATGTTTTAATTTCGATAAAGTCCAATTTATTTTTTCCTTTTATCTCATATGCTTTTAGTGTCTTATCTAAGAAACTACTGCCTAAGCCGACATCACAAAAATTTATAACAAGATTTTTTGAACATTACCTCTTACTTTGAGATCTGTGATCCATTTTGCGTTAGTTTTTGTGTGTAGTATGGGATAGGTATCCAGCTTCATTCTTCTGCATGTAGATATCCAGTTTTTCCGGGGCTTAGATACAGTTAATTTTTAATTGGAAATGTTAACCCCCATGGTTTATCTTTGGGTGTTTCCCATGCCGCTGGTGTTTGGGAAGGGATGCCGCTGTGGCCGTGTTCCATGTTTGGAATTCACCATGCTGGTGACAGGCTTTTCTCACGGGCTTCAGTGAAGAATGTATAAGGAGTCTCCTGTTCCCAGATGGGTTGCAATACCTTGTCAAAAGGTGTGCGAAATTTAGGAAATCAAACACACTTGGCTACCTCGTCCTTTCCCCTTTTCCTCTAGTCTTTGTTTCATTCCTGATGGTATTGGATTTTTTTCGACAAAATCATTACTTGAGTTGCCATATCGGGAAGCCTGTTGAAAAAAAGGATTTTAATATTACCATTTCCTCACTAATTTAGAGTTGCTCAACTGTTTAAGCCCTTGGAAATTATCAAGTGCACCAGGGGCCCTAATGCATTTTATTCCTCCTCTTCTGGTTTCCTTATGCTCTGCTTCCTGGGCAGAGATGGGTTTTTCTCAGCTATTCCTAAACCATAGGATTGCTCTGTGCCATCCCTAGTTTATTCACGTTAGGACGTCTCTGGAAAGTAATTGTGGCGTAGGAATGGTGATGTGTGTGTCCAGGAGTTAACTACTTCTGATTTCTAAGTTGGAGAGATCCTTATTCTGGAAAGAACTGGTTCCCTAAAGTAGTGCTTCTCAAATTTAAATGTGCATCTAAGTCAGTGGCATGGACATATACACTACCAAATGTAAAATAGATAGCTAGTGGGAAGCAGCCGCATAGCACAGGGAGATCAGCTCGGTGCTTTGTGACCACCTAGAGGGGTGGGATAGGGAGGGTGGGAGGGAGCGAGAGGCAAGAGGGAAGAGATATGGGAACATATGTGTATGTATAGCTGATCCACTTAGTTATAAAGCAGAAACTAACACACCATAGTAAAGCAATTATACCCCAATAAAGATGTTAAAAAACAAAAAAATGAATTTGAATTCAGTATATCCAGGTAGAGCCTGAGATTCCACATTTGGTCCGTGCAGAATCTCACAGGGGTGCTGATATTATTGGCCCACGAACCACATTTTGAGAAGTCAGGTCCCCCAGGATCCAAGATTCTAGGGGGAATTCAGGAACCGGTAAACTTTGGATGCATTTTAATCTAGACCCTGAGTTTTCCCTTAAGTTTTCTAGAAACCAAAACAAAATTTTTTTAATAAAACAAAATATTTCTCCCATACCCTTCAAAATAAGTCTATTTCAGATACACTCCAGCAGCTGCAGTCAGGTGGAAGTTCAGTTTCTTGAAGAAATGAAAAATTGCCTTTAGAATAATCAGAAATTTTGCTGTGGCTGGTTACATAGTTGCAAAGCCTGGATTTATATGCTCCAGGTGATGTCAGGGTGACATATCTGGAGGGTCTTTTGGTGTATTATGCACGTCATGCCTTACAAAGGTGTTACATGACTTATGCTTTGAGAAGAGTGCCCATCTGGCTGTTTTCGTGATAAATTTCCCCCAGGCGATTTACGAATGAAGTGGAGGTAAGAGTTGGATCCCTCTAATGGGTCAATTTTACTTTTCTCTAGGTTCAGTTAAGCTTTCATAGCAATTTAGGCAGGCATCATGTGATTCCTTTATCATGACACCCACATCTAACCAAAGTCCAGGGCTTGAAGACCTTGTATGTTACATTTCTTGGGAGTGATTTTACCTTAATTCATTCAGTGAAAGGCTGATCTCTCTCTGACCAGCGTGTCTATCTATTAGAGTCTTTCAGTTTTTGCTGGTAGTTACTTCAAAATCAAAGTTGTAACTGCATTAACTATCATAGTTAAAACACAATGATTTTTATAAAACATCTGTCTGCTGAATGCTATTAAGAAACGAGTTTTGAAATGTCAGTGAATTTCTGAAAGCATAAACCGTATTTTTAGTTTCTTTTAGGATTATTGCAGTTTTCTTTTAGGTTCTTTTTTTTGTTTTGAATTTTAGAATTTTATTGTTTTATACAGCAGGTTCATATTAGTCATCCATTTTATACATATTACTGTATACATGTCAATCCCAATTGCCCAATTGACCACACTACCACCATCCCCTCCACTTTCCCCCCTTGGTGTCCATATGTTTGTTCTCTACATCTGTGTCTCTATTTCTGCCCTGCAAGGTGGTTCATCTGTACCATTTTTCTAGGTTCCACATATATGCGTTAATATACAATGTTTGTTTTTCTCTTGCTCACTTACTTCACTCTGCATGACAGTCTCTGGATCCATCCATGTCTCTACAAATGACCCAATTTCGTTCCTTTTTATGGCTGAGTCATATTCCATTGTATATATGTACCACATCTTCTTTATCCATTTGTCTGTCGATGGGCATTTAGGTTGCTTCCATGACCTGGCTATTGTAAATAGTGCTGCAGTGAACATTGGGGTGCTTGTGTCTTTTTGAACTGTAGTTTTCTCTGGGTATATGCCTAGTAGTGGGATTCCTGGGTCATATGGTAATTCTACTTTTAGTTTTATAAGCAACCTCCATACTGTTCTCCATAGTGGCTGTATCAATTTACATTCCCACCAACAGTGCAAGAGGGTTCCCTTTTCTCCACACCCTCTCCAGCATTTGTTGTTTGTAGGTTTTCTAATGATGCCCATTCTAACTGGTGTGAGGAGATACCTCATTGTAGTTTTGATTTGCATTTCTCTAATCATTAGTGATGTTGAGCAGCTTTTCATGTGCCTCTTGGCCATCTGTATGTCTTCTTTGGAGAAATGTCTATTTAGGTCTTCTGCCCATTTTTTGATTGGGTTGTTTGTTATTTTAATATTGAGATGCATGAGCTGTTTATATATTTTGGAGATTAATCCTTTGTCCGTTGATTCATTTGCAAATATTTTCTCCCATTCTGAGGGTTGTCTTATCGTCTTGTTTGTAGTTTCCTTTGCTTTGCAAAAGCTTTTAAATTTCATTAGGTCCCATTTGTTTATTTTTGTTTTTATTTCCATTACTGTAAGAGGTGGATCAAAAAAGATCTTGCTGTTATTTATGTCAAAGAATGTTCTTCCTATGTTTTCCTCTAAGAGTTTTATAGTGTCCAGTCTTACATTTAGGTCTCGAATCCATTTTGAGTTTATTTTTGTGTATGGTGTTACGGAGTGTTCTAATTTCATTCTTTCACATGTAGCTGTCCAGTTTTCCCAGCACCACTTATTGAAGAGACTGGCTTTTCTCCATTATATATCCTTGCCTCCTTTGTCATAGATTAGTTGACCATAGGTGCGTGGTTTTATCTCTGGGCTTTCTATCTTCTTCCGTTGATCTACGTTTCTGTTTTTGTGCCAGTACCAAATTGTCTTGATTACTGTAGCTTTTTAGTATAGTCTGAAGTCGGAGAGTCTGATTCCTCTAGCTCTGTTTTCTTCCCACAAGACTGTTTTGGCTATTCGGGGTCTTTTGTGTCTCCATACAAATTTTAAGATGTTTTGTTCTAGTTCTGTAAAAAATGCCATTGATAATTTGGTAAGGATTGCATTGAATCTGTAGATTGCTTTGGGTAGTATAGTCATTTTCACAATATTGATTCTTCCAATCCAAGAACATGGTATATCTCTCCATCTGTTGGTATCATCTTTAATTTCTTTCATCAGTGTCTTATAGTTTTCTGCATACAGGTCTTTTGTCTCCCTAGGTAGGTTTATTCCTAGGTATTTTATTCTTTTTGTTGCAATGGTAAATGGGAGTGTTTCCTTAATTTCTCTTTCAGATTTTTCATCATTAGTGTATAGGAATGCAAGAGATTTCTGTGCATTAATGTTGTATCCTGCAACTTTACCAAATTCATTGATTATCTCTAGTAGTTTTCTGGTAACATCTTTAGGATTCTCTATGTGTAGTATCATATCATCTGCAAACAGTGACAGTTCTACTTCTTCTTGTCCAATTTGGATTCTTTTAATTTCTTTTTCTTCTCTGATTGCTGTGGCTAGGACTTCCAAAACTATGTTGAATAATAGTGGCGAGAGTGAACATCCTTGTCTCATTCCTGATCTTAGAGGAAATGCTTTCGGTTTTTCACCATTGAGAATGATATTTGCTGTGAGTTTGCCATATATGGCCTTTATTATGTTGAGGTAGGTTCCCTCTATGCCCACTTTCTGGAGAGTTTTTATGATAAATGGGTGTTGAATTTTGTCAAAAGCTTTTTCTGCATCTATTGAGATGATCATATGGTTTTATGCTTCAGTTTGTTAATATGGTGTATCACATTGATTAATTTGTGTAGATTGAAGAATCCTTGCATCCCTGGGATAAATCCCACTTGATCATGGTGTATGATCCCTTGAACGTGTTGTTGGATTCTGTTTGCTAGTATTTTGTTGAGGATTTTTGCATCTGTATTCGTCAGTGATATTGGTTTGTAATTTTCTTTTTTTGTAGTATCTTTGTCTGGTTTTGGTATCAGGGTGGCCTCATAGAATGAGTTCGGGAGTGTTCCTTCCTCTGCAATTTGAAACAGTTTGAGAAGGATGGGTGTTAGCTCTTCTCTAAATGTTTGATACAATTTGCCTGTGAAGCCGTCTGGTCCTGGACTTTTGTTTCTTGGAAGATTTTTAATCACAGTTTGAATTTTATTACTTATGATTGGTCTGTTCATATTTTCTATTTCTTCCTGGTTCAGTCTTGGAAGGTTATACCTGTCTAAGAATTTGTCCATTTCTTCCAGGTTGTCCATTTTATTGGCATAGGGTTGCTTGTAGTAGTCTCTTAGGATGCTTTGTATTTCTGCAGTTCTGTTGTAACGTCTCCTTTTTCATTTCTACTTTTATTGATTTGAGTCCTCTCCCTCTTTTTCCTAATGAGTCTGGCTAATGATTTTTCAATTTTGTTTATCTTCTCAAAGAACCAGCTTTTAGTTTTATTGATCTTTGCTATTGTTTTCTTTGTTTCTATTTCGTTTATATCTGCTCTGATCTTTAAGATCTCTTTCCTTCTGCTAACTTTGGGTTTTGTTTGTTCTTCTTTCTCTAGTTCCTTTATGTGTAAGCTTAGATTGTTTATTTGAGATTTTTCTTGTTTCTTGAGGTAGGCTTATATTGCTATAAAATTCCCTTTTAGAACTGCTTTTGCTGCATCCCATACGTTTTGCATCGTTGTGTTTTCATTTGTCTCTAAGTATTTTTTGATTTCCTCTTTGATTTCTTCAGTGATCTCTTAGTTATTTAATAACATATTGTTTAGTCTCCATGTGTTTGTGTGTTTTACGTTTTTTTCCCCTATAATTGATATCTAATCTCATAGCGTTGTGGTCAGAAAAGATGCTTGATATGATTTCAATTTTCTTAAATTTGCTGAGGCTTGATTTGTGACCCAAGATGTGATCTATCCTGGAGAATGTTCTATGTGCACTTGAGAAGAAAGTAATCTGCTCTTTTTGGATAGAATGTCCTATAAATATTAATTAAATCTATTCGGTTTCTTGTGTCATTTAAAGCTTGTGTTTCCTTATTAATTTTCTATCTGGATGATCTGTCCATTGGTGTGAGGTGTTAAAGTCCCCGACTCTTATTGTGTTACTGTCGATTTCCTCTTTTATAGCTGTTAGCAGTTGCCTTATGTATTGAGGTGCTCCTATGTTGGGTGCGTATATATTTATAGCTGTTACATCTTCTTCTTAGATTGATCCCTTGATCATTATGTAGTATCCTTCCTTGTCTCTTGTAACATTCTTTATTTTAAAGTCTATTTTATGTGATACGAGTATTGCTACTCCAGCTTTCTTTTGATTTCTATTTGCATGGAATATCTTTTTCCATCCCCTCACTTTCAGTCTGTATGTGTCCCCAGGTCTGAAGTGGGTCTCTTGTAGACAGCATATATATAGGTCTTATTAGGTATGTTCCTATTACCATTTACTTAATTTTTATGGGTATGTTTTTGTCGGTCCTTTTTTTTTTCTTGTGTTTCCCACTGAGAGAAGTTCCTTTAGCATTTATTGTAGAGCTGGTTTGGTGGTGCTGAATTCTCTTAGCTTTTGCTGTCTGTAAAGCTTTTGATTTCTCTGTTAAATCTGAATGAGATCCTTGCTGGGTAGAGTAATCTTGGTTGTAGGTTTTTCCCTTTCATCACTTTAAATATATCATGCCACTCCTTTCTGACTTGTAGAGTTTGTGCTGAGAAATCAGCTGTTAACCTTATGGGAGTTCCCTTGTATGTTAGTTGTCATTTTTCCCTTGTTGCTTTCTATAATTTTTCTTTGTCTTTAGTTTTTATCAATTTGATTACTATGTGTCTCAGCATGTTTCTCCTTGGGTTTATCCTGTATGGGACTCGCTGTGCTTCCTGGACTTTGCTGGCTATTTCCTTTCCCATATTAGGGAAGTTTTCGACTATAATCTGTTCAAATATTTTCTCCTTTCTCTCTCTCTTCTCCTTCTTGGACCCCTATAATGTGAATGTTGTTGCGTTTAATGTTGTCCCAGAGGTCTCTTAGGCTGTCTTCATTTCTTTTCATTCTTTTTTCTTTATTCTGTTCTGTGGCAGTGAATTCCAGCATTCTGTCTTCCAGGTCACTTATCTGTTCTTCTGCCTCAATTATTCTGCTATTGATTCCTTCTAGTGTGTTTTTCATTTCAGTTATTGTATTGTTCATCTCTGTTTGTTCTTTAATTCTTCTAGGTTTTTGTTCTTTAATTCTTCTAGGTCTTTGAAAAACATTTCTTGCATCTTCTTGATCTTTACGTCCATTCTTTTTCTGAGGTCCTAGATCATCTTCACTATCATTATTCTGAATTCTTTTTCTGGAAGGTTTCCTGTCTCCACTTCATTTAGTTGTTTTTCTGGGGTTTTATCTTGTTCCTTCATCTGGTACAGAGCCCTCTGCCTTTTCATCTTGTTTGTCTTTCTGTGGTTGTGGTTTTTGTTTCACAGGCTGTAGGATTGTAGTTCTTCTTGCTTCTGCTGTCTTCCCTGTGGTGGATGAGGCTACCTAAGAGGCTTGTGCAAGCTTCCTCATGGGAGGGACTGGTGGTGGGTAGAGCTGGGTGTTGCTCTGGTGGGCAGAGCTCAGTGAAACTTTAATCTGCTTGACTGCTGATGGGTGGAGCTGGGTTCCCTCCCTGTTGGTTGTTTGGCCTGAGATGGCCCAGCACTGGAGCCTACAGGCTCTTTGGTGGGTCCAATGGCGGACTCTGGGAGGGCTCATGCCAAGGAGTACTTCCCAGAACTTCTGCTGCCAGTGTCCTTGTCCCCAGGGTGAACCACAGCCACCTCCCACCTCTGCAGGCACCCCTCCAACACCAGCAGGTAGGTCTGGTTCAGTCTCCTATGGGGTCACTGCTCCTTCCCCTGGGTCCCGATGCACACACTACTTTGTATGTGTCCTCCAAGAGTGGAGTCTCTGTTTCCCCCAGTCCTGTCGAATCCTGCACTCAATTCCCACTAGCCTTCAACGTCTGATTCTCTAGGAATTCCTCCTCCTGTTGCCTGACCCCCAGGTTGAGAAGCCTGACGTGGGGCTCCGAACCTTCACTCCAGTGGGTAGACTTCTGTGGTATAAGTGTTCTCCAGTCTGTGAGTCACCCACCCAGCAGTTATGGGGTTTGATTTTATTGTGATTGCACCCTTCCTACCATCTCGCTGTGGCTTCTCCTTTGTCTTTGGATGTGGGGTATCTGTTTTGGTGAGTTCCAGTGTCTTCCTGTTGATGATTGTTCAGCAGGTAGTTGTGATTCGGGTGCTCTCACAAGAGGGAGTCTGTTTTTGTTATGTAAAACTTAGTCCAGGGAGGGAAAGGGGGAGACATTGATTGACTCACTGACTCATTTGTCATTCCACCTTCACCTGCTAAAGATTATTTATCTTGGAGCTGGATTAGAAGTACAGTCATCCCATGGTATCTGCAGGCAGTTGTTTCCAGGAGCCCCACTGATACCAAAATCCTTGGATGCTTCAGTCCCTTATGTAAAATGGCAAAGGACAATGAGTACAGTGAGCCCTCCATATCCGTGGGTTTCACATCAGTGGATATGGAGGGCCGAGTTTAGTTTTATGTGGTTGTGGGTGCCCATGTTAATTGGAAAGGGGGAGGAAAAAAGAGAGGAAGACTGTTCATTTGTATGAGTATATCAAGACTTCCTAGTCTATGCTAATTTCTATAACTTTTATAAAAAGTCTTTATGACTTAGCTTCCTTGCTAGGAGATGAAGCAAAGTTAAAAATTTGTATGTTCTCCTTAGTGGACTATATTTAAAATCCAAATGGTTTACCTAATGTGCTGTTTTTGGTAAGTAAGAGCCAGTGCCTTCTGGTGGCTGGCTTAGGATGAAATACAACTGTAATAGTAATAGTAGCCATAATCATTGGGAGTAGTAGTTGTTGTTCCATTGTTTTAGCTGTGAAAGGATCCACGCCCCAACCTGTGGGTAACATCTGGGTAACTCGATGGACCATCTACTTGGTTCTTGAAAACCTCACTTATACTAGCTGAAGGAATTCTATCAGAGTGTGGTTCTGAACCATAGTTGAAAGTATTTGCCAAGCCCTGTCATTTGTGCCATTATCTCCATATACTCATTTTGGTTTCATCTCAATGCTGAAGTATTTACAGGAATGCTGGGAGCTCCAAGCCTGACCCCTGCAGACAGTAATGATGTGAAACGCAATTGTACATTTTTGTTAAGCTCTGAGAAACATGACAGATTGCCCTCATCCATGAGTCCCCTCTCTCCTCCTTGAAAAAGACTGTGTTGACCCAAGCATTGTGATAAATAACTTCTGGTAATAATGGCGAAAGCTGAGGGAGAGTACTGTTCTGCTTTGCAGCCATCCTGGTGCCTGGTACTCACGTTTGAAACAGTTGAGGAAATAATTTTCAGAAAATGAACAAAACTGTGAAGCCAAGAGCTACATCCGTTGGAAGTTGTTGAGTGAAATACTGAAATGCAGAAGCAAGCTCGTACATCTTAATCCATCATCGCAAATCTCCATCAGAGAATCGTGCATGGGCCATCCTTTGAACGTACATTTTAAATGCAAAAGATGCGAAAAGGGAAGAGTCATTGTGACAACTCATACAAGATCATGGAAGAGAGAGCCACCTGGAGACAACCAGCAGAGTCCATGCCAGGGGTGTGAGGGGCCAAGGGCCTGGCACACAGGATAGTCCCAGGTGGTCTTCTAAGCGAGGAAAGAGAGAGATGGATAGCTTCTTTAGGAAGGGGAAGGACAGTATGTCAGCTCTGTCTTTGAAGATGTGTAATTGTCATGAGTGTGTAGATTTTTCTTCCATTCATTTATTAAGGCCGATACAAGGAATCATTGCATCACCTGGGATTTTGAAGTTCAGTTAGAAAACAAAGAAAAACACGAAGGTAAGCGTCTGACTGTCCAGTTAGGATGCAAACTTCACACCTCAATCTTATGATTAAGAGAATATTAAAGGGTGCTATCCATATTAGTAATGAAGTGGTGCTAATCTGTTGTACTGAAAAATGAAGGATCAAGGAAAACTCTAAAATACATCTTGTGATCAAAACTTGGAAGATAGTCCTGCAGTGACAAATGATTAATTAGAAAAACATTGACCTCAGCCACCAGAAATTAAGGTATCTGTAAGATAAAATCCATGAGAAATTAATTTTAAATAACTTCATTTTTTTGCATCACAGTGGCATATTTTCTGTTACCAGCTTTACTGTCTGTTACCAAACGACAGTGAAATATAATGCATAATTTAAGACTCAGTAAATCCCAGTAACGCTGAGCAGCTAAAAAAAGAATGACATGTTGACATCAAAAACAAGGGGCACAGCAAAGGAAAGGGAAGAGCCATGCTGCTTGTTGGCTGCAGTGTTTCTTGAGTCCTTACCTGCATCCTCAAACCCCTGTCCTGGTGACCTCCTTACCCCATTTCCACTTCCTTGGTGATGCTTTTTGGAGATTGGTAAGGTGTGACGCAAGACAGCAGCGTTTTTTTAAAGACAGAAAAGATTTCATCACTCATTGTTTTTGATTGATGCCTTTAAAACACAAGGTAAAACATGGAAATTATACACTACAGCAAAGCAATTCACTTTTCAAATTGACTGTTTAAAAATTTTCCAATGAAGACTAATTGCCTTATAGACTTTCCTGCCCTTCCTCTCAGCGTACCCATGAGCTAGGGTTTTAAAAGAGGCTATACAGTCCTTCTCTTCTGAAAGTAGCCCAGAACACGCACAGAGATGACCTATTCTTTATTAAGTGGTCCTCATCTCCTGTTTCCAGGACTGTGGCCCCTCAGCAAGGAGGGAATAATTTCCCTTTGGCCAGTGAAGGAGTGAGCAACCGTAACGGTTGAGCTACTTTTTTTTGTGGAATCCCCTCAATGGAAGTTCTCCTGTTCAGCGTCTTTTAGGATCATTTGAGTTTCATACCTGTTCATGATTCTGCACATTACTCCCCTATTACACCCACCTCCTGACTGTGTAGGTGTTTGCAGCATTCAGACTGGGCACATAACTCAGGACTGCAAAGAAAAAATTGTCTAAAGAAGAAAAAGAGCTCAAATTCCAATTAATCTAGTGCTGGCTTCTCAAAATAGCTGTGCGCTGAAGGACCCATTTTTAAATTCCCAGTCTGCTTGGACCGTTGCTTTAAGTACATAGAGTAAAAATGAATTGGTAGAAAAATGAAATGAAAAAAGACACATCCACATTTTTTTAAAAAAAGTATTATTAGATTCAACAGTCATAAAATTACTCTTCAAGTTCTACAAAAGTTTCTGAATACTCTTTCTCAATTTCTTCTCTTATTACAGAACAGGAGGGGATGGAACAGCCTGAGGCCGACACTTTGAGTAGCTCTCATCTAGCGCACTCATATTCACTCACTTGTACCCACTGCCGTTCCAAGTCATCTTGTTTTTTAAATAAATTGTTGTTTAAACCTTTAGATAAAATACTGCACTTAAGACAAGGCTGTGTGCCTTTTAAATAGATGGAGGTACATCTAAATTACAAACTCGAATACATTATTAGTCATAGAAGATTTTAACAATTATTTGGCAAACGCTAATTGCTGCATTTCACATTTCTTTGGCTTCATCTCCTATCACCCATTATAAATCTCACCCAGCCACTTCTGCCTACTAACAATACCAAATGGTGCTATCAAGTGATTTTTGACAATATCCATCTAGATAATTTACATATCTCAACATAGTTTTTAAGGTCTTGAATTATTTAATTGAAAAAAGCTAATCTGGGACCTTAGTTTTGTTAAAATTACTTTTAAAGCTATAGAAAAATAATCACATTAAATTCGAATCCACTCGTATCTCAAGCAGTTAAAAAATGTTTGAGTTCCATGAATTCCTTGTTCAGAGTGGGTACGTAGAGAAATAACGTTACTTACAGAATACCAGCTTGATGGACCTCGCATGCCAGACAGATACTGTCTGCCATTGGTGGTTAGGTGAGCTTCTCTCTTCCCAATGCACAAGGTAAAGTTTAAGATGGAAAGAACTCAAAGGGGTGTACTTGCTGTCTTGCAGTGTTTGGCGGGCTGCCATGTGGACAGGAAGGTTGAGTAGCCCTTTGACTGGAGAGCACACAGACCTGTGGGTAGAAGTCAACAGAGAGGCTGATTTCAATTAAATGAAGGGTTTCCCAACTAGCACACACATGTTTAGAGGGAGACAAGGAGGAACTGAAGAACTCTTCTGGTCTTCCTCAGCTATGGGAGGTCCTGTGCTGCACATGAGGCTGCTGGGGTGAGCCTGAGAGTAGAATAAAAGTTTGGACTACTCACTCCAAGAAATGGAAGAAGGCCTTGCCAGTGAAAGAAAGATTGAGGAGCAGGCACATGACTGATTGTTGGGCTGTTGGGGAGGGATACCCATGCTGTGGATACAGATTGGTCTGGGTGACTCTTAAGGAGTTTTCCATCTTTGAGAAGCTCAGATAGCAGATTCTGGTCTCTGTGATGGAGACTGGCTACTCCTCCCTTCCTCCCTTCCTCCCTTCCTCCCTCCCTCCCTCCCTCCCTCCCTCCCTCCCTCCCTCCCTCCCTCCGTCCCTCTCTCCCTCTCTCATTATAAAACAGCTTGAACCTATAGAAAGTCACCAGATTTAATATTTTGCCGTATTTCCTCTCTCTCATTCTCTTTTTTTTAATGTTATGGATACAGCTAAGCCTTATCACCACCATTTCATCGTTTTTTTCCTTCTTTCCTACTCAGAGGTGGCTGCTGAATTGTTCAGAAGCTCTTTGACTGTCTCTTGTGAGATTCCTCTGTGGTGAGGAATTTTATTTTTACTTTCTGACTTTTACCCAGCCAAGGCATTTCTGAGTGGTGGTGGTTTTTTAACATCTCTGGTATAAGCAGTAAAGATAGACATAGAAGGTTTGAGGGCTTTGCTAAAATTTATGTGGTTAAAATCAGCCTCTAGTAACTGATTATCATATATATGTGTTTTCTAGTCGTGTGATCTGCTGTCATATACAAAATTGTGAATTGCAAAGTTTACTCTGATTAAAGACACAGATTTTTTAAAATTTATTTACTTATTTCTGGCTGCACTGGGTCTTCATTGCTGCACACTGGCTTTCTTTAGTTGTGGCGAACGGGCTACTCTTCGTTGTGGTGTGCAGACTTCTCATTGCGGTGGCTTTTCTTGTTGAGGAGCATAGGCTCTAAGCACACAGGCTTCAGTAGTTATGGCATGCAGGCTCAGTAGTTGTGGCTCGCTGGCTCTAGAGCGCAAGCTCAGTAGTTGTGGTGCACGAGCTTAGTTGCTCCACGGCATGTGGGATCTTCCTGAACCAGGGCTCGAACCCGTGTCCCCTGCATTGGCAGGCGGATTCTTAACCACTGCGCCACCAGGGAAGTCCCAAAGACACAGATTTTGATACCAAGAATGCTATAGTTGCCTGTCTTATGGTAGCCAGACCAGAAGGGACTAGAAGATGATAATCACGATACATTCCTTCATACAATTAGTTTATTCACATCTCTCTTCCATTTATTAGATAAGTGTTTAAAGGGCATACTCTGTGCCAGCCATTGTACTAGGCTTCATGGATACCAGGCAGTAGACAGAAATCCCTACTTTCATCAACTTGACAGTCTAGTTACGAGAAGACAGGAGAACAAAGGAACATGTCAGATGGAGAAGAACTATGTACCGTGGAGAACTATAAAAGAGGGTAGGTGAAAAGCAGTGTGGGTTGGAGGCAGAGGCCACTGTTCTGTTTTGGGTGGTTGGCGAAGGCCTCTCTAATATGGGGACATGTGAGCCTCCCTCGAGGAAGTGAGGGACAAGCTGTGGGTGTCGAGGGAAGCGCGTTCTAGGGATCAGCAAGTGGAGGGAGGTTTAGGCGGGAGTGTGCTTCGTGTGAGGACAGCTGCGAGGCAGTGTTGATGGGTGGTGTGAGCTGAGGACCAGCCATAGGTGATGTGATCAGAGGTCACAGTTGCTCCTCAAAACAGTCCTGGGGCAGGGCTAAAGCTGTTGTTATTACACCCATTTTTACACATGAGGAAACTAAGGCCTAGATAAGTGACTTGCTCAAGGCGACTTGCTGGTTGATGACAGGACCAGGACTAGCCTGTCTGCTGGATTCCAAAACACTGCCCCTTCCTGTACCACGACTTCATTTTTTAACGTAACTAAGACATGGTTGAGTTTTTATAGCTCATTCTTTGGTCGAATTGCATAAAATCCCTGGACATCAGTTCCCACATCTATAAAATCATGGAAATAAGATTCAGGGTTGTTGTGAGATCCAGACAGGATGACATTGATGGGGCCCTGCGGACTGCAGTGCTCTCTGGCTGGAGCTGGACAGCGCCTGTGGCCAGGTTCCTGATGGGCAGGCCTGGAGTTTGTAAATTGACCTTATTCAAGGCCAAATCTATATAACCAGAGCGTAGCATTTTTGGTCCCTATAGATGCCCCATATTCTGATTTTTCAGGAATTGTCAAGGCAGGTTCAATGCAGATTCTAACAGATTTATACGTACTTAAGTGACTCTGCATCTCTTTTCCTGCTTGTCCCTAAAGATAACACAGAAATGCAAATACGGTTTGATGCATTTAGCTGGCACAGATTCTACTACTGTGTATTTTACCTATCTCTATTTTAAGTGCATTTTCCTTTGTAATTTCTGGTTTCCTTTTATGTTCTGCCAAATCCCATTAACTTGTCCTTGAGCTGTGTAATCTCGAGTTAGCTACTAGGAGTGACGGGGTTTGCCCAAAGTGGAACCTGACGGGCCGGGAATGACGAGCTCCTTTCTGCCAGCGCTGCAGCTCAGTCCAGCCTCTGACTGCTCGCGGTCTATTGTGTCTTCTCAAGGCAGCTGCTGGCCTGGTGGTCCCGGCACAACCTAAGCCTTATGAGGAAATTTTAGATCTGTTTGGTCTGAGTAGTAGGCCAAGGACCATTTGTGAAGGTAGACTTAGGAAAGCGCTTTCCAGGCAGAGGGGACAAAAAGTGATGCAGTTCAATGACCAAAGAAAGGTCAGGGTGGCTGGAGCACAGTGGGAGTGGAGAATAAATGAGATTGAGGTGGTAGGTGGGTCCAGAGCCCATAAAGGCCTTGTCAACCACGATACAGAGTTTAGATTTTATCATATGGATGGTGGGACGTGGGGGACAGCTTTTAAGCAAAGGTATGACATGACATGTTTTGCATTCCTGCTACCATGAAGACAGATGGGTCATAGTGCACACCACTTAGGCGGCCGGTACAGGGGTCTGTTTGAGAGATGGCTGGCTGTGGCCAAGTGGAAGCCACAGAAGCGGTAGGAAGCAGTGGATTCAGGGCATATGTTGAGATGGCACTAACAAGTCTTGATAATGGATTGACTTCTTTGAGATGGTTAGGAAAAGAATGGAATCAAGATAGTTTCTACTGTTTTGTTGTAAGCAACTGAGTAAATTAGTGACACCATTTAAGTGAAAGACTCCAGGAGGCATGGATTAGGAAAGACTGGGAAAGGAAGGAGAGAGCAAATCAATGATGCTATTTGGCAATGTTATGTTTGAGAGACCTGTGATAGACACCCAGGTGGGATTGTCGGGTAGGGGGTTGCAATCCAGAGTTCAAGGAGGAGAAATACAGACTTTGGATGCTTCAGCATTGAAGTGGTACTTAAAGGAATACATTGGATGGTTAAGATCACATAGGAAGAGAGTATAGCCAAGACAGAGACCTGGGATACTCCAACAGTTAGAGATCTAACTGGAGGAGGAAGAGTCAGAAGAGGGAGCAGAAGGAAGCACACTTCACAAGAAGTGGGAAAAAAGGATTTGGTAATTAAGCTTTTTTAAAAGGCGGAATAACATCAGTGTCTTTTTCTTGGAAACAGTGTTATTGGTATCATTTATTCAAGTACGAGAACAATTCATGGTGACTACTTTTAGCTTTTTAATTAAAAATTTTAATTAAAAATTAAATTACAATGAAAAACCAATCCATTCTCATTCTTTAAAAACATTTTAAATAAAAAGTATAGAGAAGAAGAGAAATCACTTAAAACTTGAAGACTCTTAGAAATTCCAATTTCAGATGCTAACATTTTAGTGTGTTTTTCCAGTCATTCCTGATGCTTCCAAGGTATTTTTATATAACTGAGGTGATGTTGCATAGATGTAGACAGCTGTGTGTGATGCCCTCTACATGCAACATTATAATGGAAGCAATTCCTGGTGTTATAAACTGTTTAATAAAATTTTAATTTCTGTTTAAAATTAAACAGAAATTTAATAAGTTTTTAATAAAAACTTATTTTTAAAATGCTTCCAAATCTGTATCTTTGCTATTCTTGAGCAGTTCCTGATTTTTTCATTTTTCCTCCTAGGGGAAAAAGTGAAGTAGCCGACTCATCTCCTTGACCTAGTATTTCCCTACTGTATAAGAAGAAGTAAAGAGTCAGTCAAACTGCCTACTTAGAAATTGGGCTCAGTAAGATTCCCTCTAGTGAGGGATATGAAAACCTTGTGATTCAGCTCTATCCTTCATTTTCCTGTAGCCCTTAAATTAAAATCTGTCACGAATACTCCATTTTCAGGTTAGATTTCCTAACAAAACAGTCCTTTAAAATATCCAAATACAATGACTTAAAAAATAAGATGGCAGATAAAAAAGGGAAATACTGCTGAAGTATACAGTATTCTGTATTTGAAAGTCTCCAAGCTAGAAAGCTAAATATGCTTTCTGCACACAAAAGATCAGAGTCAATGGCAGTCGAGACAGTGGCTGTTTCTGACCTGTTGCTTGGATTGCTGTATGTGAAAGTCATTAAAATGGCCTCATAAAAAAAGACTAAGTAAAACGTACACATATATACGTACCTGATTTTTAAAATTTTTACTTATTGTGGCATATCATTAATATGTCTTTAACCTTGGGTGTTTTTAGTCTAAAGGGACAATTTATGTGCAAACTGAAAAGTAACATCATATTTATTTTACAGTAGTAAGGTTTGAATTGAGATGAGTAGAGACCACTCTCAGATCTCTAAATAAAGGGGTGATAGAATTGTCATTCGTGGACTTTTTAAAGAAAATCTGATTATTTGGAACAATGGAAATATATGTTTAATCAAGATGCATTCACCTTTTAGGGAAAGTGTATGATTAAATGATCATTAGAAGTGGTTGATGAGTGTTGTGTGTGTATATGTCCATGCCTTTTTGCTACTCCAGGTTTTTACTCTCAGGTTTCCATCACCATTGCTTGCTACAACAGATAGGAGGGTTTCTGTAGCCCACAGTTTATCTCCCATTGCACCTTGGCACCATCTTCTACAAAGGACGTGTGTGTGTGTGTGTGTGTGTGTGTGTGTGTGCGTGCGTGCGCGCAGGTGTAGGAGCCAAAAGCTACGTGAGCTTCGACCACAAGCAGGCCCTCTGTTGTTCTTCCAAGGTTTTGTTTAGGAACTGACACATAAAAAGTCTTAAGTATTTATTTGTTGGAGTAAGTGAAAAACAGTGTTATAGAAACAACAGTGATTCCAGCTGGGAGAGGATTGCACAACATGTGGAACTGGATTGGGATAACTAGCTTCATGGGCTATCTTCCTCCTTTGGCAGTTCTGCTCCATGGGTCATAGAGCCAGAGATCAGAACAGCAGACTTCCTGTAGGTTCTCAAGGTTTTCTTCCTTAGACGGACTGGGACGGGAGAGCAAAAGACCAGACTTGTAGGGTGGAGAGTGCACAGCAAGATTCAGGTTCAGCAAACATGTATTCAATGTCAGCTGCATTCCAGGCACTTTGCAATCACTTTCCCATGTTCCTCGTGTGAGATGACACTCCTCTACGTAGACATCATTAGCCCACTTTACTGATGAGGAAACTGAAGCTTAGAAAATGTAAATAATTTGACTCAGGCGACCTTGTGTACAGGCAAGGCTGAAATATGAACTCAAGCCTCCAGACATTTAAGCCACCATAGGAACTTTCAAATAAATAGCCCCAAAGAGTAGATGTGTAGATGGTTAAGTCTGAATCCTGGTTAAGATGGTTTCTCATGTCCCTTTTCTTCTTCTTTTTTAAAATTTATTTAAGTATAGTTGACTTACAAAACTATGTTACTTTCAGGTGTTCAACATAGTGATTTTTATAGTTTTATAGATTATACACCCTAAGAGTTATTATAAAATATTGGCTATATTCCCTGTGCTGTACGTTACATCCCTGTGACTTAGTTATTTTATAACTGCTAGTTTGTACCTCTTTTTTTCTAATTGCATTTTTTATTGAAGTACAGTTAATATGCAGTATTAAATAAGTTACAGTATACAACATAGTGATTCACAATCTTTAAAGGTTTTACTTCAGTTATAGTTATTATGAAATGTTGGCTATTTTCCCTGTGTTGTACAAGTCCTCGTAGTTTATTTATTTTATACGTAATAGTTTGTACCTCTTAATCCCATACCTCTATCTGGCCCCTCCTCCTTCCCTCTCCCCACTGTTAACCACTAGTTTGTTTTCTATATCTGTGAGTCTGCTTCTTTTTTGTTACATTCACTAGTTTTATTTTTTAGATTCCACTCATCTGTCCCTTTTCTGATATCCAATTAAAAAAAATCCATACAAACCATGGCAGATTCCAGTAAATCACAGAATCCTCTATTTGGAAAGAATAGCTTTGTATTTGGGGAATAGAGGCACAGAGAGGACGAGTGATTTACCTGTAGCCACATTGCCACTTGTGACAAAGCCAAGACTCAAAACCCTCAGGCTGAGGTCTTTCAGCATCCTCTTAATAACCAATATTCGAATGACATGGTAACTTTCCAGCACCTGGCTATAGTCAAATAGATCTGCTTTAGATGAATCAAGGGAGTATTAGAGCACTGGTCTCCTGTCACTTAGATGGGGTGCTTGACCTAACCAAGTAGGTGTGAAGTTGTAGCAGGATGCAATCACCTATATTATTCCATAAAACCAGTTTAATAACTGGGGGTCTGTGTTTGGACTGGACATGTGGGACTTGAGGAATGTATTTCATTTCAGTTCCTTAACTCTGTTCGTTCTAATATGAATGAGTGACAAGGTCATTCATGAGCATGATGTTCCTGGTGCTAAACCTCTGGCATCCTTTGCCTGTGCCCTGAGGCTGGCCCTTGAGTTTTGTGACTGAATGTCATTGTTCTTGCTTCAAAGGGACTATATCAAAACCTGGTTGGGAAGGGAGAGGGAAGCAGAGTCGGAAAGATAAAACTAGTGTATACGTATACAGGCCCTTTTATGTAAATCTTCATTTAAGCCTAGAAAATGTTCTGTGAAGTAAGCAATACCCCCATTTTCATAGATGGAACACTGAAACTCAGTGATATAATATAGTTTGTCCACGTTTCTCAGTGGAGTGAATGGTTGAACCTTTGCTTTAAACTTGGGTTTCTAACTTTGAAGTTCATATTCTTTTTTTACCCCTCTGTGTTATATCCCTAAAGTATAGAAAACAAAGCATTCTTATTTAGTAGATTTTGTTTTTACAATAGAGAGACTTCACACTGGTTGTTCTGGTCATCTCTGTCTGAACTTTTAAGCATATTAAATTTTGGAGTTTCATCTATGGACCAATTGTAACACATCCCTCAAACATTTATAGAAAACTTAGGGGGGTGGAGGGAGGAGAGAAATAAGTGAGGGAGATTGAGGTACAAACTTTGAGTTGCAAAGTGAGTCACAGATATGAAATGTACAGTGCGGGGAATATAGTCAATAATTATGTAGAATCTTTGGTGACAGATGGTAACTAGATTTATTGTGGTGATCATTTTGAAATGTATAGAAATATTGAATCACCATGTGGTATACCAGGAGCTAACATAGTGTTGTAGGTCAATTAGACTTCAAAAACAAACAAACTCATAGAAAAAGAGATCAGATTTGTGGTTACCAGGGGTGGGGGAAGAGGGAATTGGAGGAAGGTTGTTCAAAGGTACAAACGTCCAGTTATAAGATAAATAAGTCCTAGGGATGTACTGTACAACACGATAAATATAATTAACACTGCTCTATGTTATATTTGAAAGTTGTTAAGAGTAAATCCAAAGAGTTCCCATCACAAAGAAAAAAACTTTGTTTCTATTTCTTTAATTTTGTATCTGTATGAGATGATGGATGTTCACTAAACTTGTTGTGATAATCATTTCATGATATATATATCATATATATGATATATAAGTCAAATTATTATGCTGTACACCTTAAATATATACAGTGCTGTATGTCAAGTACATCTCAGTAAAACTGGAGGGAAAAATATAGAGAACTTTCTTTAATGGACTGTACTAGGCATTACAGAAAATAAAGATGAAAATTCTGTTTTCAAGTTGTAAAGTATGGGATGTAAAATGTAAAGTTAAATAAGCATAATGTAATGCAATAACTAGCAAAGGCCACTGGAGAGACACTGCACAGGCACTTGGGCAGTTAGAGGAGAGCTTTTAGACAGGAGCCCAAATACCAAAGTATGCCTAGGTTACCTTGAGTCTCTGAGCAGGTCGTCCAATCCATTCTTTCTCTTTTTCTTTTCTTTTTTTTTTTTTTTTTTTTGGCAGTACGCGGGCCTGTCACTGTTGTGGCCTCTCCCGTTGCGGAGCACAGGCTCCGGACGCGCAGGCTCAGCGGCCATGGCTCACGGGCCCAGCTGCTCCGCAGCATGTGGGATCTTCCCGGACAGGGGCACGAACCCGCGTCCCCTGCATCAGCAGGCGGACTCTCAACCACTGCGCCACCAGGGAAGCCCACGTCCAATCCATTCTTAACACTCTTTCTTTTTTCCTTTTTTTTTTACATACTTTTTTAAAAAAAATTTTTACTGGCATATAATTGATTTACAGTGTTGTGTCAGTTTCAGGTGTACAGCAAGGTGAATCAGTTACACATATACATATATCCACTCCTTTTTTAGATTCTTTTCCCATATAGGCCATTACAGAGTATTGAATAGAGTTCCCTGTGCTATACAGTAGGTCCTTATTAGTTATCTATTTTGTATATAGTGGTGTGTATATGTCAATCCCAATCTCCCAAAACAGTCTTTCAACAAGACAACAAAAGTAGAGAAAAACCGAAATAAATGTGAACACCAAAAATGAACGCTCTAACAGATCTGGAAAACTTACAGCAAAGGCACAGGCACATGTGATAATTCAGAGGGATTCAATATAAAAAACCTTGGTTAATAAAATTTTTTTAAACCTCTGATAAAATGGTTACCAGTTGCTTGTTGGAACCACTTTTCAATGTGGTTATTAGCTCTCTTTCATAGATACACCAAAGTTCAAATTAAATGCAAAAGCGTATTCAAAGATAAATAAATTACGAAGTATTTTGCTTAACTTAGTGTGATCCTTGGTGAAAATTCTAGGATGGATCTCCTGGTTGAATTTAGACCCGCCACAACCCTGGGTATTTATACAAAGAGCCCATGGAATTACCTACAAACAGAAAAATGTCTAAATGAAGCAGTAATCCCCAGAAACGCTGCTATACCCTTCTCATCAAATTCCATCACCTTAGATGATATCAGATCTTATCTCTTGATTAACTTTCTCATATTTTTCTCTCTTGATTGGAAAAAGGACTGATTGAACTCAAGGATTCCCAGAAAACTAGTTGGGAGAGATAGACAAGTAGTGTATGTAACGAATTACTTCACCAAACTGTGTTAGTGAATATTTGATAATCAGTTGTCAGCTATCTGTAGCACTGTGAAGTTATTCAAAGGATAGTGAAGTGGTCCTCACTCTTAGGATGCTTAGAGAAGCATCTGTGGTAGGCGCAATAATGGCCCCACCAAAGACATCCAAGTCCTCGTCCCCAGAACCTATGACTTTGTTACCTTACAGGGCAAAAGATGTCATTAGAGGTTAAGGACCTTGAGAGGAGGAGATTATTCAAGATTATCCAGGTGGGCCCAACCTAAGCACATTCCCTAAAAGGGAAGAACCTTTTCTGGCTTTGAAAATGGAGAAGAGGGATCTTGAGCCAATGATATGGGTTGCCTCTCGAAGCTGGAAAAGGCAAGAAAATATCCTCCAGAAGGAATGCTAACACACTGATTTTGGCCCATTGAGATCCATGGTGGACTTTTAACCAACCATCATACAATAAATTTGTGTTGTTTTCAGACACTAAGTGAATGGTAATTACAGCAGCAGTAGATAACTAACTAATGGAGAATTTGAAAAGTTAATTAGCCAACTAGAGCTATTTCTGGGAAGGAGAGTTTTCAACAGGTTGGTGTTACCTAGAAAGATATAACAAGGAGTTATGGAAATTTAGCTGAGCCTTCAAGAATAAACAGTAATACAGTAAAGGGGGAACACTAGAGCATTCCAGGATAAAGGTGGAATCAGGGATATACAAGGTATCCTTGGAATCAGTAACTAGGCCAGTCAGGGGGGAAAAAAAGGTTTATGTAAGATAGTGTCCGTAGGTGGGAGGAAAGAAGCCTTCAAGTTAGGTTTAAGAGATGGAACATTTAGCGCTTGAAGTTTGAATTTGTTACATAGAATGCTGGTTTTCACAGTGTCATTTGGGACTTGGAGATATGTCAGGGGATAGCAAAGCATAATTCCTGATACTCCCGCATCCTACCCCTCCTCCTACCAGAGCAGCTCTGTTCTTACCCGTTGCCGGGTTGGAGATTGCGCCCACCACCCACCCCTGTTCTTACCTGTTTTATATATAGGGGATCTGCTTAGATTTTGCTCAAAAAAAGATTCTACTACTTTAAAACAGTTAAGTGAGGAAAATTAAGTGGCTGGTGGAGCAGCTGCAGTGGGCTTCTTCTCCAGCCAGTGCCCTGCTGCTTTCTTGCTTTCCTCAAGATTGTTTCTATTTAACCCTTAACACTTTTTAAGATAAATACAACAAATGTCTAATTTTACAATTAAATTACTTTTACAGTCACTCTTGCAGACTATGTCTTGTTATTCTGACTTAAAAAGAAAAAAGATATCACCTAAAGATAAAGCCTGTTATATTCAACAGTGTACTTTTCTGCATACACACCCATATAAAAGGAACCATAAATGTTCTTATACCTGGCTTTTTCTTTTGCTAGATTTTATCTTTCCCTGTCTCTGGCAAATATTACTGTAACATTTTTATTTAGTTCAGGTATAGTATTCTAACATATAAATATACCCATAACCAATTCCCTATCATTGGACATTCAAATTTGTTTTTCTAATTTTTACCTGTAAGAAACAATTTTACAATGGACATTCTTGCACTTATCCTTTCATTAGCAACAAATAAGTATTTCTTATATTTCTTACCTATAATCAGATTTTTAGCTGTCCTTTAGATGCACAGATATGAAATTATTTAATGTTAAAAAATTTCATCTTTTTGGATCTGTATCCCAAAGCAAAGGAAATAAAAGCAAAAATAAACAAATGGGACCTAATTAAATTTAAAAGCTTTTGCACAGCAAAGGAAGTAATCGACAAAACAAAAAGACAACCTACTGAATGGGAGAAGATATTTGCAAATGATATGACCAATAAGGGGTTAATATCCAACATATATAAACAGCTCATACAACTCAGCATCGAAAACAAAAACACAAAAAAACCCAACCCAATTAAAAAAAGGGCAGAAGACCTGAATAGACATTTTTCCAAAGAGGACATGCAGATGGCCAACAAGTACATGAAAAGATGCTCTACATCGCCAATCGTCAGGGAAATACAAATCAAAACCACAATGAGATATCACCACACACCTGTCAGAATGCCTGTCATCAAAAAGAACACAAATAACAAATGTCGGCGAGGATTTGAAGAAAAGGGAACCCTCGTATGCTGTTGGTGGGAATATAAATTGGTGCAGCCACTGTGGAAAACAGTATGGAGGTTTCTCAAAAAAACTAAAGCTGGAACTACTGTATGACCCAGCAGTTCCACTCTTGGGTATATATCCAAAAAAACCCCAAAAACACTAACTGAAAAGATGCATGCACCCCAATGTTCATAGCAGTATTGTTTACAATTGCCAAGGTATGGAAGCAACCTAAGTGTCCATCAACAGATGAATGGATACAGAAGCTGTGTTACACACAAACACACACACACACACACATACCCACACACCACACATACATACATAAATACATAAAAAATTAATACTACTCAGCCATAAAAAAGAATGAAATTTTGCCATTTACACAAGATGGATGGACTTGGAGGGCATTATGCTAAGTGAAATAAGTCATATAGAGAAAGACAAATACCGTATGATGTCACTTATATGTAGAATCTAAAAAACTACAACAAACTAGTGAATACAAAATAGAAGCAGACTCGCAGATATGGAGAACAAACTAGTAATTACCAGTGGCGGGGGGCAATATCAAGGTAGGAGATTTTTTAAAAAATCATGTATGTGAAACTTATGAAAATTGTAAAGCACAATAGAATTTAGAGAATCATTCAATAAAGAGAAGAAAAAGATACTAATGTCTTCAGTGTTGTTCATTATTTTACTGAGGGATAACACATGTGCAGTAAAATGCATACATCTTCTATATACTGCTTGATGACATTTTACATGTGTGAATACCCCCCAGATTGAGATATAGAACACTTCTGGCATCTGAGAAAGCTCCTGTGTTCCCCTTACCGGCCAAAAGCCCCGGTCCTCAGAGGTCACTAGTATTCTGACTCTTCTCACCATTGATTAGTTTTGCCTGTTCATGAACTTCATATACGTGGAATCATACAGTGTGTATTCACTCTTTTAGGTCTGGTTTCTTTTGTTCAGTATGCTTTTGAGATTCTTCCGTGTTGTTGCTTACGGTGGTGTAAACAGTTCCTTTTTATTGCTGAGAAGCGTTCTACGGGCTAGATACGCTCTACTTTGCTGATCCGTTCTCCGGCGGGTGTGCACTTGGCTTGCTTCCAGTTTTTGCGTATTATGAATAGAGTTGCTTTGTACATTCCATTCTCTGTCTTTGACGTGCACTCGTTTCTCTGAGGTACACAACTTGGAGTGCAATTGCTGGGTCATAAGAACGTGATGCTTAATTTTATCAGAACTTGTCAACAGTTTTCCAGGTGCTTATAACACTTTACAGTCTGCTTGGAGAGTTACAAATATTCTGGTTGTTCAGAATCCTAGCCTTCGCTTGGTATTGCCAGTCTTATTTATCTCTTCACTCATTAATGCATGCATGACATCATGGTGGGTATGTTGTGGTGTTCTTTTTAGTTTATCTAAAAAAAATGTATGTCTAAAATGACCCTAAATAGCTGGATTTGAGAACATTTTGATTTTATATAATGAAAGAAAATCTTAATATACTCTATACTTAATCCTACTTTTCCATAGCTAAAAAAGCCAAAAAAAAACCAAACAAAAAAATCCTGCGTATACAGGCCAATTAAATAAATTATTTTTTCCTCTATTTATTTAAAATAAGACTAGTAATTAGAGTCTCAGTTTTGTGGTTTGGCTTTTAAATGTAAATGTTCTGCTTTAAGTTACAAATTTCAAGACTCAGTCTGTCCTGGGTTAATACAGTTTAATGCTGCCACAAGCAGAATTGTTCCTTCTCCCAATTAAGCAGACATCCCGAGTTTTTTGCCTTCATCTCTGCGTCAGATTTTGCTGGTCATCATTTACTTCTGATATTTAGTAAAAGCCAGGCAGTTGGGAGTCCTGGTTCCTTTAGAGAAGACATACACTATAGTTGCCTTATAGGACAGGCTGATTGCTTCAGTGTTGGATGGGGAGATAATTCATTTTCATGATTTTTATGGCAACATCATTGGATCCTATCATTTTCACAGTCTGGTATGGACTCCATTTCTTTCTTTTTCGATCCCATGGAGACGGGTCCAGAAACCTCACACTGAAAAAATTAGGCATGACTAAGCCACAGTAGCTCAAGGGAACAATTTTGTAAAACTTTATCTCATCCTTCGGCCCAGTTATTTGGCGTAGAGCTCTTCCAAGATTGCTCTCCCAACAGAGGTCTGACTCTTACTCTGTACCAGATGCAAGGAGGAAAGCCTGGAGTTTATTTTGGACTTCATGATAGATTAGAAAATTAGCAAATGCAGAGTTTCTTTCTTGCTGTTGGCAACTGGTTGTATTTTGTTTTGACTCTTCTGCTGCTCTCCTGTAGCTCAGAGTTCTGTTGGGGTCTATTGTTCTACAGAGCCTGGGATAGTACCACACCCAGTAGGTGCTTTGACAAAAACATTTCGGTGATAACATTATCCCACCAGGATTGAAATGTAGCTCTCCGATAGAACTGAGAGGAAAGAACCTGAGGTGTGTTAGCCTTAGGACTTCAGGGAAATATGTACGTTCTCCCTCCCTCTGTGTCTCCCTCACAGACGATAGACATGTGCCTTTCCCTTAATATAGTTCCTAAGAAGATGGAAAATGAAAAATTTTATGTTAGGAACAAAATCGAGCAGATGAACTGAGATTGTATGCATTCATTTTAATCTTTCTTACTGTTTGTAAATTACAATCTGTAAAACATGATGCTCTGTTTACCCATTGGGTAATTTGTTGTGTGGCATTTAGCAAGTTGCTTAACCTCTCTGTACTTCTTTCTTTATGCGAGGTGGTACTAATGATATCCAAGGACCCTCTCAGGTCAGAGGTCAACAAGCGGCCACCTAGCACGGTGTCTAAGAGCATCACTCAGGATGCTTAGTAGATGTGTGACCTCTGAGTAAGTTACTCACTTTCTTGGTGCCCTGTGTAAGATGGTGATAACTATAGCACCCTCCCAACCCCCACCAGCTACCATGATTCAGTGAGGCAGAAAAGCACTTCCCATTCCTCCTGGCGAAGAGCAGTTTCTCTGAAGTGTTAAGAGATCCCAGTAATATCTGTGCTAAATTGAACTTTTTAACATCATTTCCTAAGAAGTATCTTTTGACATTCTTACTGGGATATGAAGGAAGACAAATCACTTTTTATTTAATGTAGTGCTTTAATTTCATTGAAATAAATTTCCAAATCAAATTATATTAAATATCTAGAGAGATTTTGGAAAACACAAACTAGTAAGAAGAAGAAAGTAATTAAGTGACTTATATGCTTGCCACCCAAATATAATAATTCTGTTTCCAATCAGGCTTTGATTTTTCTCTTTTCTATTCAAAGGTTAACTTCATTTATTTTCCAAGTTATAATTATTCTTTATAAACCATTTTGATTCCTAATCTTTTCATTAATCATCAGTCATAAGCATTTTCCTGTTATTACCTGGGATTAATTAAACATCACCTCACTGGTTGCATAATCATTTTAAATAGATACTTTTATTTTGTTTTTTTGCGGTACGCCGGCCTCTCACCATTGTGGCCTCTCCCATTGCGGAGCACAGGCTCTGGACGCGCAGGCTCAGCGGCCATGGCTCACAGGCCCAGCCGCTCCGCGGCATGTGGGATCTTCCCAGACCGGGGCATGAACCCGTGTCCCCTGCATCGGCAGGCGGACTCTCAACCACTGCGCCACCAGGGAAGCCCCTAGTACTGTTTTAATTTGTGTTTCACTATTGGGTGCCTAACAATTTGGTCATGGACTTGCTTAGTAAAGGTATTTGCTCTTTCAGGAAATGTCTGCTCATGTCCTTAACCTGATTATTAGGAGTGTTGGTGTCTTCCTCGCTAATTTGTGTGAGTTCTTTTAAAGAAAAGAACACAACCTATATGTGAAATATTTGCTAAGAATGTTTCCTCTTGTATTTTTTGCCTTTTATTTTGGTTATGATCTTTCAAAAGCATATAAAAATAAATGAGTGTAGATAGTTAAATTGGTATTAATTTTCTGTTGCCATTTCTTCTATCATTTCTAAGTTTAGAAGCTCTTCACTTCGTGGAAGTTGGGTAATTATTCAGTTCTGTTTCCCTCTGGTTTTTCTAGGAGTTTGCATATGTATTTATCCATCTATATCTATACTTAATGCCTTTATAGAAATTTAAATGCTTTTAAAGAAAAAAAGAGACTTATTTCCTTAGTTTTCTTTTGTCAGGTGAGCCATGGCTATAGCCTGGACTCAAACCTAAATCCCTTGACATTTCAGTACTTGGTTAGAAAAGCCTGTGGTTTCAGTGGCTTCAGTAATATTCCCCAGTGGTGCAATTACACTAATGAGGATCACTGTCAGGGAGTATTTGTTAAATGCTCCCTGTATGAGGCAGCATCTAGTCATGATAGGTGGACTCCCTGCTCTAGAAGAGATTGTGGTCAGAGATGGAAACTTGTGATGCTCAGTAGACACTTACTGAGAAAGTCTCTGATGTGAGAGGTTCAGCAGATGACTTGCCTGCTTTGTTCTCAGTTTCCTCATCTGGGAAACGAATGAGTTGAACATCGTGATTTCTAAGGAGCTCTGCAGCCCTGAGATTGCTGGGTTTGATGTACAGAGACTCACGTGTAGACAGACAGCTGTGTAAAGGTGAAATGGCCTCTGTCTACATTGGTTCACCATCTGTTTTCCAATTTGCAGCATCCTAGGCTTTGCTTGTTTACACTTGGAGAGACAGGGAAGCAAGGACTGATAAGAATAGTAAGGAGGAATTGTAAGTGCCGGACAGTCCAAAGGCACCTTCCCCTTTAGACACACCTCCACATCAGTCCAGGGAAATTGGCTGCTAGGAAAGATGGCTCTGATGACTCACACTGATATATTGATATCGCCTCTTAAAAGGTTTCCTTGGTTTCTAAAAGCACCACGGCCACTAAACCTCCTTGTTCTTTGTAAAGGTACACAATTCCTCATCAAAACCTTAGTCCCAGATGTGTTTTAAAATTCAGAAATTTTCTGAGTTCAGAAATGTTGTATATAGTACATGAACTAAATAGTATAATATCCCCAAATGGGGCTTGGGGCAGTATCCCTAATCAAACATATTAATATTTTTGCAACAGAATGTATGAAGCTTCACGGTGAGATCAATAAATAATGACTAGAGGTAACCCCACTTCGTTTCATGGCAGGTTTTGCCATCAAATGAGGTAAAAAAACCCATCTTTTTGTTTCCGTGGCTTTTTGGATCTTGGAAAGTGGATAAGGATTGTGGGTCTGAGTAACCCTTTCTAATTCACCAGAGAAGACTCACCTTCTCAAAGCTCAGATCCGCTCAGATGGTTTCCCTCTGCAGAAACCTTCCACAGCAGTTCCTGGCAAAGAGACACTGGGACCCAGACCCCATCTGGCATTAAAGACCTTTCATCCTGTCTGCCATCCAGTAACCCCTCCCCACAAGCCACTCACTTGGGCCACAGCCATACTTACCTGCTTCGACATATTCCAGACTTGTTTACTCCTGGGACTTCTGTTTAGCTGGTTCCCTCTATCGGTGACACACTTGTGTTCCACTGCTCCTTGTTCCCGGCCTGGCTTTTTTTCTGCTGTTCATCCTCACTGCCTTCCAGGCTCCCCTCCAGGAGGTCCTCCTGGATTTCCCTGTTTGGGACAACTCTTTCTCTCTTTTGTTCAGCCTCTATATTCCGTACCTTTATTATGCCACCTATCGAAGACTGCCTGGTATTAGAATAGCTTGCATGTGTGTATCATCTGCTAAATTACGAAGCCCTAGAATAGTGGTTCTTGAACCATCATATGCATGAAATGCTGCTTGTTACAGTACAGATTCCTGGGTTCCCCCTTCCCCTCCTAGGAGATTCTCTTTCACCAGGTTTGAGTGAGATCCAGGTAACTGCATGCTAATAAGCCTCTAATAATTTAAACTGTTGTAGTTCGTCTCCTTGACTATGAGGCGCTCGACGGCAGATTCTGTTCTTAAAACAAGAAGCTGCCCCAGGTCTCCAGAATCAGAACCTAAACCCAAATTGTGGCCTTAACATCAGTCCACACACAAGTGCTGCCTTTGTTTTTCTTGTCTTTTCTCCTTTGTGTAACTCCATTAGAAATTAAATCTATAACAGATGACGGTGATTATGGGATAGTCTCTAGTAACAAGTATATAGGCAGTTTCTTGGTAGAGCAAAACTGGAATCAGTTATGCCTTTAGGAACATCAAAGTGTGGGAAACGTCCGTGGGCAATGCAAAACCAGCTTAGTGCCAGCAGACTGACAGGTTGGTAATTGATCTGGGGATACTGGATTATGGACTTGAAGGGCTGAAGAATTCATCTGTGACATCCTCTGCCTAAGACAGTCCTTTCAGAAGTTCTGCTGCCTATTCTGCATTTAGATTTCTGAGGTTGGACAGAGCCTACCAAAGATACCCCAGAGTGTTCTCTTTTGGTTTGTGATAAGAATGATGTTGATGAACGTAAGTATTAATTAACTGATGTTCAGTGAGCTCTGTGTGCTGGAACTGTGTTAATCACTTTACATAAACTATCTCATTTAATCCTCAAGATGGCCCTAAGAGGAAGTCTATTCATTGCCTCATTTACTAGTGAGGACGCACATGCCCAGAGAGGTTAGGCAGTGTGTCCGTGGTAACACAGCTAATGAGAAGTGGGGCAGGGATGTCAGCCCACGTGAGCTGACTCCAGAGCCCACGCTCTTTAACTGCTCCAGCTGCCACTTTTGAAGTTCTCAGCATCCTGACTTAGTATTGTAATTGGAGCAGTGCTTTATCTTGTGTGCACATGAGAGAATTTATTTTGTTTCAGTTGTATCTTTGAGTGTGTAGTGTGTGAATGAGTATAACTTCCATTCTGTGTGTATCTGGACGGCTACTAGGCATCATCTGGCATATGGGCAGCTTGCCCAACACAAGGACACACCACCAGGAGTGGCTGGGTGCTGCCGCAGCTCTTTAGAGAAGAGAAGGGCAGCTCCAAGTTGCACTTTCCCAGAGCATGAATGCCAGTGTGCCTAGCCTGTGGTTCAAGTCAGAGAGGAAGAAGGGCAGTCTACGTGAAATGTAAGCACGTTACATTTAATTCACTTCTAATTGCTCTTAATGGGACAAATAGAAAGGGATAAAGGGGGTAACATGTGGGAATTCCCTGTGACTTCTTTTGTTTTTTGCAGTACGCGGGCCTCTCACTGTTGTGGCCTCTCCCATTGCGGAGCACAGGCTCCGGACGCGCAGGCTCAGCGGCCACGGCTCACGGGACCAGCCACTCCGCGGCATGTGGGATCTTCCCGGACCAGGGCACGAACCCGTGTCCCCTGCATCGGCAGGCGGACTCTCAACCACTGCGCCACCAGGGAAGCCCCCCTGTGACTTCTTAAATTAGTTTCATGGCTGTAGTCAATCAAATGGTCATTTCAGTAGGAAAGAATCTGGACGGTTTTATGTTCTGTACCTTGCTCCTTTGCTATTGATATTGGAAAATGTCACTAGCTTGACCAACTATAAATTAGACTGATTTCAGTGAGGAAAGCATTTCTTGGAGGCATTGAGGTGCTTAACACACTGACCATGGTTGGGATTGAGATGAAAATAGATATTGACTTGGCAGTATTTACTTAGAATCTTATTTTAGAGGTCAGGACTAATACCTGAGAGGTAGAGAAAAATCACCAGACAGGCTCAAGGCAAGCATCATAAAGCTGCTGGCATACAGCAAAGCAGCAGCTGGGGAAAATTTCCTGAGCATTAGTTTAAAAAGACAAGAAATAAACAGGAGTGTTAGAATGGGAAACTTTTAAAGTTTCTAGGAAGTTACACAAGCAGGAAGGTACATTCTCCATCAGCTTTTCATCTGCCACCTTGTAGTGCAATGCAAGAATTCCGTGGTTAGGTAGAGAGCGGGGCTCTCCCCTGCCCCGCTGGCCTGTAGGCAAGTTATTCAAGCGCGAGTGGAGTTGTGAGACGTGGGTAAGTAAGTACCCCATAAAGCATACACGTGTGGGCAAAGCCAACCCTCAGACTATGAATATAGTCAAAAGAAAATGCAGTGTGTTCTGCGAATTTGGCTACGTGGAATCTGTTTAGAGCTCTTCTAAGCAGCCTTAACTTCCTGTTCCTAGGAGACCAGCCTGCTCTGGTTCTCCTCCAGTTAACTAGACTGTCTCTGCCCCCTCCACCCTGCCAGGCTGCCTATTAAATATTTCCACCTGACCTGAGTCCAGGCGTCACACAGCACCTCCTGGCTTCCCTCCCGTGAATGACTATCAACTATATCACCCTCTATCTCTTTCCCTGAGCTAGAAACGTTAGAATTGAACTTGGTCTTCCAATTTTTTTTCATCTTTTACGTTTATGTCAGTTACCACATCCTTGTCATTTTGCATTGTGTGTTTCAGACCTGCATCTTCTGTCTTGTGAAACACCAGGATGCTTTCCAAATTGTTTTTTGTCCCTTTCCGTTCAGGAAATCATCAACTCTGCCAGAATGTTTTTATTTCTCAAATGCAAACCTAAGTAAAATAGTCCTGCTTAATTTCTGAAACAAAGACCAAATTCTCCAGCATGACTTAATCAGGTCCCTTGCTGCTTTCACCGTAGAGCCTATAGACATGTGCTTTTGCTTTTTCTCTGGTTTGATGCTGTATGCATATTTTTATTATCCTTGACTGTGATTTTTATTCTTATTTATATTTTATCATTATTTTATATTTTATGGTCTTTTTGTAAGATGTCATTTGCCCAAAAGAGACATGATTTTACTGTAAATCTGGCTGATCCTTTAGTGATATTTGTGATCTTATACTTGAATGTCATTAGGGAGGTCTAGTCTCTAGCTTAAGATTTCTTGGAAAATATTAATGGGGGAGGGCATATATTTTTATTCCCATTTGAGCCCAGGAGAATGGAGTATCTGACTAGGGCGTATCCCTCCCAGCCCCAATTGCTATTTGTGAGATTCTCTGTTGGTGATTACTCACAAGATTTTAGTCGTAACAGGAAATCACAGATCCCTCTTAAATACCTTACATCTCACACAGATGGGCTTTGTTGTTGTTGTTGTTATATATACTGTTCATTCTGACACTCTAAGTGTTTGATGGTCCCAACCTAGGAGGCAGCTGGCAGGTCAGAGCACAGCCTCTGAAGCCAAATGGCTACATCATAATCACAGTTCTACCACCAGCTAGCTGTGTGATCTTGGGTACATTCCTTAATTTCTGTGTGCCTTTATTTCTCCATCTGCAAAGTGGATTTAAGAGTGGTAAGTTTTGGGGCTTCCCCGGTGGCGCAGTGGTTAAGAATCCGCCTGCCAATGCAGGGGACATGGGTTCGAGCCCTGGTCCAGGAAGATCCCACATGCCGCGGAGCGACTACACCCGTGCGCCAAAACTACTGAGCCTGCACTCTAGAGCCCACGAGACACAACTACTGGGGCCTGTGTGCCTACAGCCCGTGCTCCACAACAGGAGAAGCCACCGCAATGAGAAGCCCACACACCCCATCAAAGAGCAGCCCCCGCTCGCTGCAACTAGAGAAAGCCCGCACACAGCAACGGAGACCCAACACAGCCAAAAAATAAATTAATTAATTTAAAAAAAGAAAAAAAAAAGAAAGAGTGGTAAGTTTTTCAAACTTACAGTTACCAAAGGGGAAAGGGGGTAGAGAAATTAGGAGTTTGGGATTAACAGATACACACTACTATATATAAAATAGATAACCAACAAGGACCTACTGTATAGCACAGGAAAATATATGCAATATCTTGTAATAACCTATAAGGGAAAAGAATCTGAAAAAGAAGAGATATATATTTGTTGTTAGAGCTGTATTTAATCATGTGTAAGGTCAACCTCCCTTTGTTCTCCGTCAATATTTCTACCACTGAATCAAAATTAATCATTTGAGGACAGCCAGCATCTCTGGACATCTGAGCAGGCTGGCTGCACCGCACCATCACCGGGAGGCTGAGATCACAGCGCCCCTTGCTGTTGAGATGCGGTTCCTGGGCCCTGGTCCTTGCTGCACATCTCCCCAGAGAGCTCTTCAGAGCCGCAGAATGTGGAAAACGAGGCTCATTCTCCTCCCTTCCCTGCACTTTGGGAGTTCTATTTGTAGTAGTTGATAGTTGAGAATGCGCAGGGTCCACTCGGCTCCCTCCTGGTTCCCTCCAAGCCCCCTCTCGGTGACATCTTGGCAGCGTGCCTCTCATTTGTCATCTTCCCTGGTGGCTGCCAAGGCTCAGCAGCTCTTGGGGCCGCGGGCCAGATGGAGCAGCGTGGGAGCCGCAGAGCCCAGAGGACTGCCACTCAGGGATGTCAGGGCGACACCTGGGCCCAAGTGCAGGGTCAGACACCTGCTCAGGCGGTCTGCTCCAAATGCTCACAGAGAGAGCGGTGTGGAGCGGGAATGGGCGCGGCCCTTTGCATGACTGTTCTGGAAAGAGGGACTCTCGTTGGCGGGGTGTGGCTGGCACAGAATCAGGATCGCTTTCGGAGGATGCGGCCCCATGTTTTCTTCCCTCTCAGAAATTTCTCGTTAGAGGATAGGAGCATCTGGCTCGTTTCCCACGTCCTCTGGCAACCTCTGAAATTTCTAAAGCAAAGTAAACAGATACATAATAAAAAGTACTCAAATACACAATAAAAAGTTGATTTAGGGCTTCCCTGGTGGCGCAGTGGTTGAGAGTCCGCCTGCCGATGCAGGGGACACGGGTTCGTGCCCCTGTCTGGAAAGATCCCACATGCCGTGGAGCGGCTGGGCCCGTGAGCCATGGCCGCTGAGCCTGCGCGTCCGGAGCCTGTGCTCCGCAACGGGAGAGGCCACAACAGTGAGAGGCCCGCGTAACGCAAAAAAAAAAAAAAAAAAAAAAGTTGATTTAATTTAGAAATAAATACTACTTCCTAAACTCAGGATTTGTACCTAGACTTTTCTTTCTTTTCCCTCCCTCCCATCCTCCCTTCTTCCCTCCCTCCCTCCCTCTCTTCTTGTTTTCCTTCCCTTTCTCTATCTACTTACCTCTTTCCTTCTTTTCTATTATTTATGCATGAAGTGTTCATTGGCTGCCTGCGTTGTATTAGACACTGTAAACACGTGGGCAAACAGACACTGCGCTATAGTCATAAAGACCTAGTGTGTGTGGGGTGAGGGGGACACAGTCAATCTCATAAATATGTAATTATACACTGAGAATAGGTACCAAGAAAGAAAAGTGCTAAGAGCCATGGGCATTTATAAAGGGGGCCTGATCTGGGTTGGGAGTTGTGCAAAGGTTGTCCAGAGGATGTGACTTTCGAGCTGTCCTGGAAGGATGAATCAGAGTTAACAAAAAAGTGGAGGGGCAGGAAGGCAATTCCAGGAAGAGGAAAATTCATGCTTAAAGGTCATGAGATGGAAGAAGCAGTATATTGTTTGAGACATTAGAATTTTTATGATGCAGATGTCAGAAGAGAAGGATTGGTGTTCCATTAATCTTTTAGTTTGTCATGGAGATTTTATATATTTGTAAAACAAACCGAAGTTTTACCTAAATATTTTTTCAGATTACTTTTTCTAAGTTATTAAGGAGATGGGGTGCCCTCAAGGCTAATACCAGTTTTGGGTGAAAAGTTTTCCTCCGTTTACTTAAACAGGATATAGTATTCAAAAGAATTCTAAGTAAATTTCTAGGGGGTCTCCTGACACTTTTCTTCCTTTATAGTATGGGGCAGGAGGGGGAGAGAATGAATTAATGGTGAAGTTTTAGTGTGAAATGAGATTGTGATCTTTTAGTCACCTCAGTAACATTGTCTTTTGTCAAACAGGCTACACATCACAAGATATAAACAGCGTAATTCAAGGGGTCGTTAGTCCCCATTTATCCTACAGAGGGAGAAGCTCTGGGAGAGACAGATTTAAATTCCCAATTGATTGCCGTCTCCTTTTTTATTTTAATTTTTATTGAGATACAGTTGATTTACAATGTTGTGTTAGTTTCAGGTGTACAGCAAAGTGATTCAGTTATACGTATATATATAAATATTCTTTTTTTACATTCTCTTCTATTATAGGTTATTACAAAATATTGAGTATAGTTCCCAGTGCTACACAATAGGTCCTTGTTGATTTTCTGTGCCCCATTCTTTCTTTAAACTGGGCACATTTTTGCCTGAAAATAAAATGTCCGTTAAGCCCGTTTGAAGGACTCCACGATTGGCAGAGGCAGTCTTTTCTCCTGACTTGTTTTTGGGCTTTATTTGGACCCCAGTTAACCCAGTACCCAAACATATCTGTGTATAAACGTTATTATAAACCCTTCCTTAGGAAACTCCCTGAGAACAAGGGTATAACTGAACAAGAGGGAAACATGAGATACAAGAAACAGGGATTCAACACAGGAGAGCGATAAAGGGAAGTCTTGAAATGAGGGTCAATATGGAGCCCTTATGTTCACAGCACACTAGGCACAAACAACCGCAAATGTTACGAGTCTACCCTGATACTTGATTGATAGCTTGGCTAGGTATAAAATTCCCACTTGGAATGATTTTCCTTTGAAATTTTTGAAAATGTAGCTCTACTGCATCCTGGCTTCCAGTATTGCTGTTGAGTAGTACAAAAGTTTCCAAATTATTGATCTTTCCTATATGATGTCTATTTTCTTTTTTTCTGAAAGCTTGTAAGATCTTTTGATCCCCAGCGTTATGAAATTTCACAGTAATATATCTAGGTGTGGTCTCTTTTCATCTATTGTACTTGGACTCAGTGGCCTCCTTTAGTGTTGAAATTTATTTCTTTCAAATTCTCTTGAATCATTTTGTGTATGACCCCCTTTCCTCCCTTCTTCCCTCCCTCCCTCCCCTCCCTTTTACTTTTTCTTTTTCTTAAACTTGTTATTCGTATGTAGAGAACATTGTGATAAATGTGGTGAATTACCTCACATCAATTCCAACTTTCTTCTAGTTTACCTTTGGGTACTTCAGAGGCTGGAAAACTAAATACTATATATTTTCAGACTCTCTTGCAGCTAGTGTTCTGGATGTGATTTAGATTCAACTGTACTTCTTCCTATTCTGTTGGCAAACATGGTCGTGGAGGCTTTTTACCCTGGGACAGCATTAGCAGATATCCCAGTGTTTGCTCACTAGCTCTGTGAGGGTCAGGAAGCAGGCTCCTTGCCATTCATTTTGCTTGTATGGATTGTGGCAGGCACAGCCTGGCTTTGGAGCCAAGAGCAATAGCTGTGACTCTCTGATCCTGGCAACAGTAACATGCTTCTGGATTCAGCAGTTATATGTGGCAGTTTGCCACTTCAGGAGGGAGTCTCCTGATGTTACAAGTGGTTGCAGCTCCCTCTGTGGCTTGGTTCTTTGGTGTAGGTTGGGAGTTGTACTGAAAGCTCAATCCCAAACCTGTTTCTTTAGTCCTTCCAGTGATTATGCCATTTAACGTATTGTAAGAAATGATTCTGCTAAAACTAAAAAGAATGGATTCTGTTATCTGCAGAGGACCCTTTGCAGTATGACACTCCTGGATTTGCTTCTCTAATTGCTTTTACTTTTTTTTCTGTCTTTCAGCTGTTTGTCTTTCAGTTCCTTAACTTTAGTTTCTAACCCTGCAAATGAGTAATTGAGTTTTTTTAATTCATATGTACATACACATATAATATCTAAGTACATTTTTTCTTCTGTGAATGCTCCTATCTTATAGTGTCCTCTCCTTATTTTATCAGTAGATCACCTAATGTTATCTTTCTGAAGGTATTCATGATAGATTTTTTTTTTTCCTTTAAGTTTTCTTCTTTCAGCATAGTCCCTATTTTCTCCAAGCTGCTATGGACTGTCTGTTTTGGTCAAGACCCATGGTCTTGACCTGAGAGGTGTTTTAACTTTTCTGTGACTCATGAGGAATAGAAGGGTATTGATTTGCTTTCCATATCTTCACTTGATTAGTTATTAAAAGTAATTATGAAATGTGTGTCTTTAAACTGTGTGTTATTAGGGTTAATTGTGTATGTGTGTGTGTCTAAGCTTAAAATAGAATGGAGAATAGCTGAAAGAAAGAAATGCTATGTGTCCTAAAATATACACTGATTTCTTTCCTTCACTGCTGGTAGGACTTGCTTCAAGCTGCACTAGTACCAAAGATTTGTTCTTCAGGATGGTTTGAATATAGTTAATGGGAAGCATCTGCAGTCCACATCTCTGCCTTAAACCCTTAGTGTAGGGAAAGGAGTGGTGTTTTGGTTTTCTTTCGTTATGTTTTATGTGATGGGAATTTATATCCACCATCCAAACGGCATGCTACTGCTGGGGACTTGTGGCAAATCAGAAATGATTTGCTTGAGTTCAGGGAAACCTTTCACATCAGCAGATTCTCAGTGTTCTCCATTCCTGGTGCCTACAGCAAAGATTTAATCAGCTCTATTTGCAAAACAAAAAGAGAAAAAGGGGAATGGCTCAACGGAAAGCCCATTAATGTTTCAGACCACTGATTGTTGAATCCAAATATAGATTTTAGGAAGGAGGGCTAAACTCAGATGAGGAGAGTGAATTTCCTCTAAAACATAAACCTTTTTGTTTTTGCTGTGAAGAAAGAGACTAAAATTGAACCATGGAAGGGAAAAATTGATAAAATTGAACCATGGAAGGTGTTCTAACGATAATAATGGGTTTTGTTTGGAATTTCTTAGTTCCTAGTGATAATAAATTAACAAGTTGAGTATTTTGCTGATTTTGAGAAAAAAAATCAGAATAGATACATGACTTACTTTTAACAAATGGTACACTTAAAAAGTCTGTTATGAAACAAAGCACCGAAGGGAAGATAAAGGGTATATCGAGTATAATAGTTTAGAGGGTTTTTCATTGAGACCTTGACTGTCAAGTGCTCATAAATTTGTGGAAGCAGAATTCCATTTCTGCCAAAATGTGTTCTTTAATACTTTGAGCCCTGGTATCACTTAGGGTACAGAAGAAATTAGATGAACTAGAGTCTGTAGTTCATGTTAATTGTGTAGAAACATGGTGTAAGGGGTTTCATGTTTTCACTGAACGTGTTTGGCTGTCTCTTTGGGGAGGATTTAGGGAGTAGAGGGATAGCTCAGTACCTATTTGGACACAAGAAAAGGCAATGTATTTTTTACTAAGAGTTGGAAAACTTGGATTTTAATCCAAATTTATCTACTAACTAGTTGCATGACCTGAAACAAGTCCTTCTCAATTGTTTTGTTGGTAATTTTTTTAAAACTCTGAGTTAACTAAGATGCATGTGGCACAAGAAGAAAATAATACAGAATATTATGGTGGTGTTACTTGGAAAGTCAGACGTGAGTTCAGTCTGCATGAAGTGCTGGCCAAAGCATAATTATTTAAAGGTTAAAGCTGAATAACAGGGCTTCCCTGATGGCGCAGTGGTTGAGAGTCCGCCTGCCAATGCAGGGGACATAGGTTCGTGCCCCCGTCCGGGAGGATTCCGCATGCCGTGGAGCGGCTGGGCCCATGAGCCATGGCCGCTGAGCCTGCGCGTCCGGAGCCTGTGCTCCGCAACGGGAGAGGCCACAACAGTGAGAGGCCCGCGAACCGCAAAAAAAAAAAAAAAAACTGGCACCGATTGAAGATTGTGTCACGGAGTACAATGTCAGAAACAGCTAATGCTTCTTTTCTCTCTTTTATGAACTCTGAACTGTTGGAGCTAGTAAAAGATTCAGCAAAATTATGTAACAATACAAAAAGCGTTCATCAGGCTGTCCTACCCCGTAGGAGATTCTAGTCTGGCTGAGGAGGTCAGAAATTCAAGCAATTTGAGTAAAGGATACAAGGTAGTGTGTGAACACAGATGAAAAAGCTAGGTATATTTACCCTAAAAAAGAGCAAATTCATGATGATTGATTTCAGATATCTAAGGATTAGTAAATGAAAGGCAAGCCAGATTTATTTTCTGGGACTTGAGAAACATGTTCGTATATTTCTGTACATGGAGTGAATGGGCATCCATCCACAAGAGGTAGTGAATGTCCTTTCACTAGTTGAGTTCAAGCAACACAGGTGTCGTGGAGGGAATTCACACAGCCAGGGCTCTTTAAGGTCCTCTTCAACCTGAAAATACTTAGAGGTCAAAGATGTTATAGAAAAGGTCAGTTTGGACTAAATGGAATGAATAGGGAGGATTTCAGGGAGAAGGCAATAGAGAGAATAAGTGTCCTTCATTTGTGGGTTAACAGGTCAAACTGCTTTTACAAGTAGAAAAACCGGAGATCCAGAGCTGTACTAGGGTTCACCATTTGGGCAGGTCATCTGTTTTCTGACCCTTGCTTATACCCTGCTGTGAAGGTAGCGGACTGGGGGTGATGGTCTTAAGGCCTGTCCGTTCCAGGAACTCACAGGGTCCTGAGGTGCCTCTCTCCCGTGGCAAGCCTGCCCAACCTTAGCAGTCTGCCCTGTGGCCTTTGGATATGCCCAATCTTGAGTACAGAAAACAAGCTTTCTGCTCAGGACACTTATTTTGGAGGCGGAGAGACTCACCAGAGAACGAAGACTAGCGTTTTTCAGCAGGACCTGGAAGAAGACATGGCAACAGCTCAGAAAGCCTCTGCATTCAAAGGCATCGGTTGTACTTTTTTTTTTTAAGCAGCACTTTGCATCAAAGTGAAGAAGAGAAACAGCACAGAAACTCGTGGTCCTCCAGATTTCCAGGGATACCACACAAAGTTTTATTTTACCTTGAAGGAGCAGGTTAAAATAAAGCCTTGAGACTTTTTTCCTTCCAAATGGGTACATTGTTCCTGCTTCTTGATTTTCCATGGCTGGGCCAGAGCAGAGCTCTGATGGAGAGAGCAGTGAAGTCGATCTTGGAGAATCTAGGAAGGTAGCTTCTTTACTTGTGTTACCGACAAAACGGCGGAAGACACACTTCCTTATGGTTTTTTGTTTTGTTTTGTTTTTTTGTGGTACGCGGCCTCTCACTGCTGTGGCCTCTCCCGTTGTGGAGCACAGGCTCCGGACGCGCAGGCTCAGCGGCCACGGCTTACGGGCCCAGCCGCTCCGCGGCACGTGGGATCCTCCCGGACCGGGGCACGAACCTGTGTCTCCTGCATCGGCAGGCGGACTCCCAACCGCTGCACCACCAGGGAAACCCCCTTCCTTATGTTTTTTTCCCTGCGGAACTTTGAAAATATTTGTTCCTCGTGTGACTTTTGACACAAAGGCAAAAGCCACATCACGGTACACAGTAAGGAGCTCTAAAATTCAGTATCTCATTTTAAGTGTACCTCTCTCTCATGGGGCAAGAATATGAACATGGACGGTTTAGAGGTAGGACTGAATATGTGCATTTTTTTGGAAAGTTGGCATTGAAGACTGATTTGCCAGGAGAATTCCTTTGATGCCAGAGGAGTGGATGTTTTGGGAAAAGACATAGAGATGCAGTGTTTGAAATGCCACGTCAGCAAATGCTCCCCATCTCTTACCGACTCCTGGATCAAATAGGCAAAACTTTGGATTTTTCTTATTGCTTTTGGAAAGGGGAGCTATGTGAAAATCACCATCCTTTGGGAAACAAGTCAAAATTGGATTCCTTCAGTATGTCACTGAAATTTAAAATGAAGATTTGTTGATTCAGAAATGGAGATATGGGTACCTTCTGTTCCTGAATTTCCATTATGAATGGAAGATGGAAATCAGGAGCCGTTTGCAGCCATTCCAGTCCTTTTAACAAAATTTTTTTTTAAATTATATTTGAACCTATAAATGCGTTTTGACAGGAGGAAACAGTTCTGGGTTTTTTTCGAGTATACCTTTAAGGGAGTGGATTAGTCTGCAACCAGCCTCACTCCACAGACTGTAAGCAGCTGATGGATCCATTGACTCTCAGTGGCTTACTGAAGCCTTTTCTTTCTTTTTCTTCTGTATGAGAAATGGCGTTTTTGCAAAGAGAGCCAGAAGTTACATGCTAAAAGGTGAATATGATTCTGTCTTACCGAGGGAAGATAGCCTTTAATAAAACAGGATTTTGGTTTTTGTTATTTTCCTTCCTTTTAAGTATAGCTTGTTATTTTGTTCTTTCCTTTGCCAATTATTTAAGAGCTAGTGTTGTAGGAAAGTTCCAATTCAAAATATTTTTAAAAGGCATTCTTCCTGAGGACGATGGTCTGACATTTACATTCGCGTTTGCAGAAGAATCCCAGGGCTGTGTAGACACTATGGAAGAACAAATAGCTGGTCAGGGAGTCAGCTCCCCGAACCAAACAGCACAGTGGAGACTCAGGGCCAGATTCCAGGCCAGTGACGGCAGGGGGTCGTTTTTCTATAATAAACAGAATGTTCTGGAATATTTTTTAAATGTCTAATAGCAGCCTTTAAAAGTACTCAACTCACCTTGGAGACTTTGGGGAGTAAGGAGTTCCCATGTCTAGATAATTAGCTTAAAGCAGATGCCTCAGCAGTTATGGGTGTTGGATGAAACCATCACTCAGGAACACTGTCTTCATGGTCCCTGATATCAATTTGGGGGGTATCCTTGATGGATCCCAGAAGAAAAAAAGGATATTAGGTAAAAACTAGGGAAATCTGAATAGAGTGTGGACTTAACCCACACTCACAATAATGTATCAATATGGATTCATAGGTTTTGACAAATGTACCCCCTAATGTAAGATGTTAACAACAGGGGAAACTGGATGTGGGGGAATGTCTGTATTATCTTCACAACTTTTCTGTAAATTTACACCTATTCTAAAGTAAAAAGTTTATTAAAAGATAATAGATGCTTGTAGAAAATTTGAAAAGTACAGAGAAGTTAAAAAAAATTGGCTTGCAGTTCTAAGACTCAGAGGAACACTGTATTTTTGTATACTTTCACATATAGTTAAATGTGTATGCTTTTATATGCATACAATTTCATAATTTCCTCTTCTAATATACAGCTTTACATATCATTAAACATGTTATAGCATTGTAATTATTGCATAATATTCCATTATAAGAAAACAGGTCAGAATGTATTTAACCAATCCCTGCTTATTAGAAATGGAAGTTATTACCCATGTTTCACTATTATAAACAATGCCATGACTTAGCCATGTAACTAAAACTTGTTCACACTATTATTTCCTCAGGAGCAGTTTCTAGAAATGGTATTACGGACTCAAAGCATATGCACGTTTCAAAAATGTCGATGGCTTTTTGGAACATAAATTTGAATTATATATCAAGGGGAGCTGATTATGCATGAGGGAGCATATGAAAAATTGAATTCCTGGTGGGGGGAGGTGGTGGCTGGAACCAGTTAGCTAGGAAGTCGAGGAAGATCTCATGTAAGGGTTCCATTTATTTATCTATCTATTTATTTATTTATTTATTTACTATCTTAACCTGAGTTTTGGCAACTCAGGTTAAGGTTTTTATTTATTTATTTATTTTTAATTTTGGCTGTGTTGTGTCTTTGTTTCTGTGCGAGGGCTTTCTCCAGTTGCGGCACGCGGGGACCACTCTTCATCGCGGTGCGCAGCCTCTCTTGTTGCGGAGCGCAGGCTCCAGACGCGCAGGCTCAGTAGTTGTGGCTCACTGGCCTAGTTGCTCCGCGGCATGTGGGATCTTCCCAGACCAGGGCTCGAACCCGTGTCCCCTGCATTGGCACTGTGCCACCAGGGAAGCCCTATTTATTTATTTTTGAGGCTTTACTGAGAACGACTGTGGGTAGGAAACTGGAAGAGGGTGACTAAATAGATAAAGCCCCATCGAGGCATGTGCAAGAGAGCTGAGTAGGTGCTGGTCAGTGCAGGCTGGGCAAGAAGTAGAGCTCGAGAGACAGGTGGGGCAGGTTGTGGTTGGGGATGCTCATCTCCTCCTGCTGGGTCCCAGGAGGACGCAAAGGCACGAGGGTCAGGCGTCTCATAGCTAGTTAGGCTGGGACCAAGTCTGCTAGGTATGGGAAGCCCCCTTCTTATGCTCCATCACCCGGAAGAGTGATGAAGGGTAGGTATTGATGGGCAGTGGCCGCTTCAGGTAGGAACTGTCTTAAATAGGTTCAGATGTGCCAAACAGTGAAGGGAGGACCCTGCCGAGGTATGGAGAGAAGAAAGCTAACATCCTCATTTGCACCTTTCCATCTGCAGGCCACTAGCAGGCAATTTTCAGCAAACTGGAATGAACCTCTCCTATTAATGGAGATACTCAACTATCTGCACTGTGCACCATCCCACCAGCTGACCACTAGCCCCTGTAGGCACAGTTCTTCTCTCTTTTCCACTGCAAATCCAGGGTGATGACCAGATTGTCCTGGCTCGTAACACTGCAGTTATCCTGCGCACACATGCTGGCCCAGATTATCAGCTTTTGAAAATGCATGCATATCCGTGCTGGAGACAGCCCCCCGGCAGTTTCCTGGCCTGTCCCCCACCTTCAGGGAGTTTAGGAAACTCCAGGACAGCCCACATAGATGTCTCCACGTGGTGATTGGCTGTAAATGGACAGAAGTGTGAGTTGTGTTTCTGGAATCCGAGATGCTCAGTGAGAGGGTCATCTCTGCAGTTTTACCTTGATTTGTCATTCTTAACGTCTTGTCCTGTTGCAAGCTTTTTTCTGCTTGCTCTAAAGTTTAGATTCCTTTTCATGATGTCTTGAAAGGAGGCTCAAATATTGACTGGCGTTCTTTTCTGAAGTCGGCTTCCTCACAGGGCCCCGCTTTCCCGCCATAACCTTGCAGAGTCTTCCAGTGTAAACTGCGTCTGCTGCCTGGGGCGCTGGCCACCCACCATGGTCTGCAGAAAATGAGGAGATTCAGGAAGTCAGAGAGTTCAAAGGACGGTGTAGAGAGTGCTGCCTCTGGATTAATGACCCACAGACACTGTAGGCAGCCTGAGCCTTTCCCCCCAGGATGCCCACTCTTCTCTTCTGTTCAGATTTGCAGAAAAATCCAGAAGGTGATCAAATCTCTGGCAGCTCTCTGGTGGTGACCTCACCTGCTAAGTTAGGTGTGTGGGGAAGCAAATAGGTGGAAAGGGAAGGAAAAGAGTGTGAGAACAATGGTCTCAAAACAATGGAATAGTATCCAAATGGTATCCTTGGTTTGGAGATTCTCAGAGCAATGAGAAAACACCCTGTTGCTGGATGAATGTGGAAAAGCATATGAAACGTGACTCATCTAACCTTTTGGAAACTGGAACTGCCCACGTTCTACTCTGCTGAGTCCTGCCCTCTGCCCATCCCTGCTCCCCGTTCTGTTCTCTGCAGGAGAAGTAGGCTCATCATAATTGTTGGTTCATGACATGTCCTCATCATTGATCCATTCCTGACCCACTTTTATGCATTTGGTCTTTTTTTTTTTTTTGCGGTACGCGGGCCTCTCACTGCTGCGACCTCTCCTGTTGCGGAGCACTGGCTCCGGACGCGCAGGCCCAGCGGCCATGGCTCATGGGCCCAGCCGCTCCACGGCATGTGGGATCTTCCCGGACCGGGGCACGAACCTGCGTCCCCTGCATCAGCAGGCAGACTCTCAACCACTGCGCCACCAGGGAAGCCCTGCATTTGGTCATTTTAAATAAGTGTTTCTTCTATTATTAGGGACTGGGCTGTTTCCAGATTTTTGCTCTCATGTCTAACTTTACCTCTCATTTACACACCCAGAGCCCAAATTCCCAGCACCAGATGGCAGAGAGCAATGAATCATACAGCTGGACTGCAGGTCCCAGCACTAGGGATGTGGTCCTATTGCTTCCTATTGTATGTTTCCCAACTCTGACCTTCAGAGGTTCTGCCATCCTTCCAAGGTTCTCCTTCTCTGTGTACCTTGAACCCAAAGCCTTTGTTAGCACAGACCTCAGTCTTACCTGTGGCAGAGGAAAAGCATAGATGCGAACTAAGCATTATTGTACCCCAAGAGGTTGGGAATAGGTTTTATAGGAAATGTTCAAAATCTTTGATCTTGTTCCTAGCCACTGTGTTGTCTTCTTCAATGTCAGAGGCGAATTCCTAGTGGGGCCTAGCTCAGGACCTTTCCACTAGTTTCCCTAAGGGATGTTCTGAACAACATAGTGAATTAGTAAGTCTGGTTTTTAAAGTGTTTTGTCAGTACCCTTTAGCACGAGACAACTTGTAATACGATGAGGAGAGACGACAGATGTCAGTTCTACCTTGTCATTTCTTAGTCATTCGCTCACAAATGCAGCCACACCCTTCTCAGAGCACATGGCTGTCAAGACTAGTGGTAGAAACAGTCACCAGTGAATGAGAGAAGAGAGTTTGCACACCAAGAAGACAAAAGGGAACAAGAACCAGATCATGTAAGTGTTGCCCCCATGTCAGGAGTGGGCTGGGAGCAGGGCAGCCAGACACCCACAGTGGGGAGCGTGCCACCCTCCAGAGCCCCTCAGAGCTGCCATGCAATTGTGTGGGAATCAATGTCTCTGCTGGGCTTTGTATTATTCACAGAGGCATCTCCTGCCAGGCAGGATCCTGTTTCTGTTTTGTAAAAAAGTGTGCCAGGAGCTCAGAGAAAGAAAGGCTGTGTGGAGAGGCAAGGAACATTAAAAGGAGAGGAAGAAAGTGGATTCTGTCAAGTTGTTTGAACAGTTTGTCTCCTTACTTCCTCATCTCTTCTTAAAATAATTGGTTTAGGACTATAATAGAATTGCCTTCAAACAAACCCAGAGAGTCGGTTATCTTGGATGGAGGCAAGTGAGTGAAAGTGTACCAAATGAGATGGTGGAGTGAGAATGAAAGAGATATTGATCCAGACTCGAGAGCCAGCCTGGAACAGGAAAGAGCGCAAGAGATGTGTGTGTTGGGGCCGGGGGGGGGGGTGTTTTTGATCAATAGTATCTTATACTAAGCATTTATCCCAATAGCAAAATGGATTACAGGAAAAAGCTTTAGGGTACAGAACTCTTTACTCTTGCTCTGTTCTTTTTTTTCTTCTTTATTTTTTAAGAAGGAAGACTTTTTTCTTATAAATTTATTTATTTATTTACTTAATTTTGGCTGCGATGGGTCTTTGTTGATGTGCGCAGGATTTCTCTAGTTGCGGCAAGCAGGGGCTACTCTTAGTTGCAGTGAGCGGGTTTCTCATTGCAGTGGTGTCTCTTGTTGCCGAGTGCGGGCTCTATGCGTGTGGGCTTCAGTAGTTGAGGCAGGCGGGCTCAGTAGTTGTGGCTCGTGGACTCTAGAGCGCAGGCTCAGTAGTTGTGGCTCACGGGCTTAGTTGCTCTGCGGCATGTGAGATCTTCCTGGACCAGGAATGGAACCTGTGTCCCCTGCGTTGGCAGGTGGATTCTTAACCACTGCACCACCAGGGAACTCCCAAGAAGGAAGACTTCTATTCATATTATATATAAAGGCTATAGAGAAGATATCAATAGCCATAATGAACCCAATCTTATATATTATTTTCTATGTGATACTTAATTACTAATTATTTCATAGGGGTGATGAACTGAATAGACAGAAATTTCGTTCCTTTTCTTTAAAAGGAAGCTGTTTTCTAACCTACTTCAGTGGCATGTCTCCTGCGGTGTAAATTTACTTGGCCATTAGTTTTTCATTGTTTGTTTTCTTTTTTCAGAGTTCACATGCTTTGATTCTGTTATAGATTCTCAGTAGTCTTTTCTCGTGTTTGTCAACTTCAGCACTGAGGCCTGTGGTGGTCCTGATCAAACACAGTATAATGAGAACTTTAGCTACTGCGTACTTTTTTATAGTCATTCTATCTGGCTCACAGTTTCATTTCAGTAAGAATGGGAATAGGCATAATAGCTCCCTTACATATAAATCTATTCAAGCAGATATCAAACTACCTCCTAAGGAGAGAGCAATTTTTGAATTTGAATCAGGCAAGGTGGCAAGGGAGGAGGGAAGGGATGGGAGTATATGGACACAGAAGTGGGAGTAAGATGTCTCAATATGTTACTCTTGTTTGTTTGTTTGTTGTTTGTTTTAACCCCAAGGTTAAGGTGGGTTTTTTTAATACAATTTTTAAAGGTTTCACTCCATTTACAGTTTGTACAAAATATTGCCTACATTCCCCATGTTGTAGAATATATCCTTGAACCTGCCTTATACCCAATCATTTGTACCTCCCACTTCCCCACCCCAGTACTGCCCACTCCACACTGGTAACCACTAGTTTGTCCCCCATATCTGTGAGTCTGCTTCTTTTTCGTTTTATTCACTAGTTTGTTGTATTTTGTAGATTCCACATATAAGTGATAGCATATGATATTTGCCTTTCTCTGTCTGACTTATTTCACTTAGCATAACACCCTCCAAGTCCATCCATGTTGCTACAAATGGCAAAATTTCACTCTTTTTTATGGCTGAGTAATATTTCATTGTGTGTGTGTGTGTGTGTGTGTGTGTGTGTGTGTATATATATATACACACACACACCACATCTATCCATTCCTCTGTCGATGGACACTTAGGTTGCTTCCATGTCTTGGCTATTGTAAATAATGCTGCTGTGAACATTGGGGTGCATGTATCTTTTCGAATTAGTGTTTTTGTTTTTTTTCAGTTTCAATATATTTTGAATCATGTGAATATTATTACCCATTTAAAATACAAATTTTAAATAAATTTAGAGTAAAGAGGCACTGCCAGTCGTTATAAATGGCTTTGAGGTCTTTGGTCAAGATCGTCATGAAAGGACCATTCACTTGCTTGACGGCCATCTAGCTGACTGTCTTCTGGGTGCCCCAGTGAGGGGCCAGGTTCTAATGTGCTGTTCACAGTTGAACCATGTCATGTCCATAGCGCTCAGACTCCTTGGTATCCCCTATAGACGTAAGCAATCCCAATTGCATATTGGGCCAAATATATACCTGCTGAATTGAATTGAACACTTTTAAGGTGGAGTTTTGTGACAGGGGAAGCCAAGCTTAAAAAGTAAAATATTTTGATAACCCCTGGCATGTAAGGAAATTGAAGAAAACCAACCAAGCTCAACATCTTCTGCTCAAAATACTAGTTGGCTGTGTTAAATTATAGTGCCCAAATTCATTCACTTTCCATTTGCATCTGATTCATCGTTGCTCTCATTTTCAATGTTCTTAAACATTACCTGTTGAAGCTGTTAGAATCCAGTAAGTGCCTTCGCAATCCCAGTTAAATGCCCAATTACCAGTTTGGAGCTCTTGACTTATGTTTTAAAATGAGATGAACCTAGCCCTACAGCTGAATTGTTTTTGGTTGTTTTTTTTTTTTTTTTTTTTTTTTTGAGGTACGCGGGCCTCTCACTGTTGTGGCCTCTCCCGTTGCGGAGCACAGGCTCCGGACACGCAGGCTCAGCGGCCATGGCTCACGGGCCCAGCCGCTCTGCGGCATGTAGGATCCTCCCGGACCGGGGCACGAACCCGTGTCCCCTGCATCGGCAGGCAGACTCTCAACCACTGCGCCACCAGGGAAGCCCCAGCTGAGTTGTTAATGGATGGCAGATCTCAGAGGAAGTAGGATTCTAAGTGTTCTTGCTCAGAAACATTGTTCCCACTGTCTGTACAGGAGCACAAGCACACCATTGCTGCTTCTACATCAAACCCTGTGTAGTTTGTCCCGAACTAGTGTGAGTGATAACTGTGGGTGCCCTTTCAAGAAGAGGAAGAAAATTAAGGGCAAGGAGGAGTGAGTCGTTGGAGCCTGGGCAAGGGCACTGGAATCATTTCCTTTTCAAGAAAATAATTGTGCCTTTGTGTTGAGGCCAAGAAACAAGACCAGGAAGCTGACAGTTCTGCTTTTGAATATAAATACGCATTTAACAAAATTACTTCCTGAACATTGAGTTTGAGCCCCAAGGAGTATCCAGGATTCTTGGCCAGGAAATGGGTTGTCTTGAGATTCATCCCAGGTCAAGGTAATTTAAAAGAAATCAGCTGCTCTCTGGTGGTCTTATTTCTGGTTCCCAGTCAGGAGGGTCATCTTTTTAGTTACGGAAGCACAGGGATGGTTGGAGGCGTGAATCAGATCTGTTTTGCTTCTCTTGGCTTGATCCTCATAAGGCTTATCCATCCTTCTGGCTGCAGTTCAGATGACATATCTTTCCTAAAGAAGCTGTCCTGCAACTACAGAAACCCACCTCTCACCCCACTCCCCAGCTCCATTCAGAGCATGTTCTTTCCCTCCTCCAGACGCCTAATTACACACCTGCTGGTGGTAAGAAATCTTACATCGTGGTATTTATCATACCCTGCCTTATATTTGAGCACTTGGGGACTTGTCGATTCTCTTCTGAAATGCAAACCTCCTGTGCAGTAGGGCTGTCCTTGAATCACCTTGTCCTTATCCGCCCCCCCAACTCATCTCCCTCGTCCCTCACTGCTTATCCATCACTTTGCCTTCAGTATGCATGCAGTAAATATTTGTTGAATGACTGTTATTTGTGCCTTCAGATTTTCCCAGGGAAAGAGAGTAGTCATACTCCTTTCTGATCCAAGTGTTGGCAGTTTAAATTCTTCTTAAGCGAAACAGAAAATTTACATAAATGTCTCATATTCAGCTATGATTCCTCTAGGGGAATATAAGAGAGTTAGGAGCATATCATTTTGCCACTCCCCAGAGAAGAGTGTTCTCATCCCATGATTCTCCCTTCCCGCCAAGAGACCTCCCCTCACCACGCCTCATCCCAGTGCTTCATCAGCCCTGCAAAGGGAAACAGCAGGGCTGACAATCTGTTTGATGGAGATTCCTTAAAAAACTACAAATAGAACTACCATACGACCCAGCGATCCCACTACTGGGCATATACCCTGAGAAAACCATAATTCAAAAAGAGTCATGTACCACAGTGTTCATTGCAGCTCTATTTACAATACCAGGACATGGAAGCAACTTGTGTCCATCGACAGATGAATGGATAAAGATGTGGCACATGTATACAATGGAATATTACTCAGCCATAAAAAGAAACGAAATTGAGTTATTTGTAGTCAGGTGGATGGACCTAGAGTCTGACATACAGAGTGAAGTAAGTCAGAAAGAGAAAAACAAATACTGTATGCTAACACATACATATGGAATCTAAAAAAAAAAATGGTTCTGAAGAACCTAGGGGCAGGACAGGAATAAAGATGCAGACATAGAGAATGGACTTGAAGACACGGGGCGGGGGAAGGGTAAGCTGGGACGAAGTGAGAGAGTGACATGGACATATATACACTACCATATGTAAAATAGATAGCTAGTGGGAAGCAGCCGCATAGCACAGGGAGATCAGCTCAGTGCTTTGTGACCACCTAGAGGGGTGGGATAGGGAGGGTGGGAGGGAGGGAGATGCAAGAGGGAGGAGATATGGGGATATATGTATATGTATAGCTGATTCACTTTGTTATACATCAGAAACTAACACACCATTTAAAGCAATTATACTCCAATAAAGATGTTAAAAAAAAAGGTCCCTGCTAAAGAAAAAAGAATCTAAGGATGAGTCTAGAACAATGACCGGGTAGAAGGAATTCAAGATATCCTTTATGTGTTCAACATTTTTAAATGAATGGATCGTTTATATTTTCTGCTTTTATTCATTGATTTAACTAATTATATTAATAGAAAGATCAATCTTCCTATTTTTATCTGTATAATGGTTTTCTGAGTTCGTTTCTCATTCTATCAGTGAGACGCCTACACTTGAGAAAACGGGCATCATCATGTGTATTCATGTGACTCGAGAGTCATAGACTGTGAAAGCTGGCCAGGGCACGTGGTGTCCGCCTAGTGTAGCTTCACCCTAGAAATGATGACATTGAGACCCACACGGTAAGAGACACGTGTCTAAAATGCCCATAGACAGGTAGGCGGAGTGGGCGCAAGACCAGAGCGCCCTGACTCCCAGTGCATGGCTCTCTCTCGCTGAAGTTTGCCCTGCTTAGAAGCAGTGCTGGGATTCAGGGAGCTCTAGTCCAGTGCTAACGGACGCAAGGTTGGTTTCCACAGAGAGCAGCGTCTCCCTTCACAGAGGGCATTGCTTAGTTTCTAGGCCAAATCCTGAGCCTAGAATGCCGTTCTGGTCCATGAAGGAGCAGGTGAGGAGCTGTGGGGTGATTCGATATCAGAAGCGTTGGTCCCTGCTGGAGAGCCATTTACTGAGCATGACAGATGTCAGAAAGGAACATTCCCTCCCTCTCAGGAGACAGCAGTTTGAGCTGTGGCTCTTTTTTTTTTTTTACACACATATTATTTAATAAGCTTCCATTTCTGTGGTTATAGAACAATTCAGTAGAGTAATTTAATTTATGAGAACGGATAAGGAATAGATTGAATGATACAATGGAGTTTATGATGTACAGGAGCAGAATTTCCCATGCTAAAATATGTCTCTCTGGCATATTAATTGTTTTAAGTTGTTTTTTCTTCTTCTTTCTTTTCTGAGAGACAGCAGACATGGGAAGGGCTCTGAAAACCAAATAGGAGTTGCTATTTTGTAAGAAAAATTTACATTTGTAAAGGAAATCTCCATTTGTAAGGGTGTCTCCCTCTCTGTATCTGGAAGAGAAAGATGACAAAATCTAGAAATTCTTATCAGTGGAGAAGGCCGGGACTAAATCTGCATCACAATCGCCGTTGTTTACTGTGCTTTTCTTGGTAACCGCCCATAACTGACTCTCTCCACCCTCAACATCCTCTTTTGTCTGTAGCTGAGGATAGTATCGAAGGTGAGGGCTTTGGACAGTTGGGCTAATGACTCAGTTTTTCTGGGTATCTCCCATGAATACATGTTATTAAACTTTTGTTTGATTATCTCCTGTTAATCTGTCTGATGTCAATTTAATTCTTAGACCAGCCAGAAGAACCAATAAGTGTAGAGGAAAATTCGTTTTCTCCCGGTATGATCAGGTCATTCAAGATGGCTGTTCACTTGCTCTCAGTACATCCCCTTGCTCATCAGTCCCTGCTTCACCTATACCCTACTCAACCTGACTGACCTTCCCTCTTCATCAGTAAATGCCTACATGAGCTGTGGCTCTTTTAAAGGGACTTTTCTGAGGCTCCCAGCAGGAAACATGTTATGTATTCTCACATAAATTCCTTTTTACTTCTTTGTCTCAGCAAACAACTCTTTTCTCGTATCTGAAAAATAACCATTTAATTAGCTTTACTCTTTCAATGAAGATGACCGTCCACCCATGACAATGCATGAACCATACTAGCTTTCTGCTTGGCTTATATTTGGTGAACAAAGCTTGTTTACATGAGAAGCCAGTTGGGTTTCTCAGAAGCCTTTCAAGCATGGCGGCCATGCATGGGATGGAGCCTGTGGTATATACCTGTGGGTGGAACTGGGGCCGGGGCTTTCAACAATCCTCTTTTGAACATGCCTGAACAACAGAAAAGAAGGCTAGTAGTGTAGTGAATTCCATTATAACGCAAATATGACATCAGGGCATACGCACTGGACGTCAGAATCTGAGTGACTGTTCCTCTCCTCTGGCTTTGATATACAGCCTGGAGCCTGCCCCTCTCAGTTCAGACCACTGGCCAGCGAATCTTCCTTCCTCTAAGGGAGGAGAGAAGGAGTGAGCATTTTACCAAGGACAAAGAAGGTTTCCCCCCTCTCTCTCTCTCTCTCTCTCTCTCTCTCTCTCTCTCTCTCGCTCAGAAATTGCCATTACTGAAGATGAGATGTTCCCACTCGGAGTGCTCGATGTACGCTCATTTTAGTTTGGGATCCTATAAATGCTTCCCCATCTCACTTATAGGGCAGCAGAATTGACAGTGGAGATCTTCGGCACCTACCCATCATCAAGAATAGGCACCTCGTCTACCTAAGGGGGGTGCAGTGGGCTACGGATTGCTAGACACATTGTCTTAGGAACAGAGCGCACACAGGAGTCCAGGCAGACGCGGCTGTGTCTGCTGTGTTTGGACACTGTCCCTATGAGTTCTCCCCACACACCCTCATTATTCCCAGCTGTCAGGGAAGAATGAGATGGACTTTCATCTGCAGCATAAACCTCCTTCCAAAGGCGCCCTCAGGAGAAGGGGAAAATTAATGGTCGTGGTCCAGCACAAAGGAAGAAAAACAAATGTGGCATGCAGAAGGAAGTGACCTTTCCTATGGTTCCTTCTGTGGTGACGCCATGATGGCTCCAGTCCAGACACGGAAGTCACTGTTCTCATCTGTCCATTTCACCAGGATTCCCAGCCAATCACACTGTGGCCGTTTCCACCCTTACTCTCTTCCCTCTAGAAATGTGGCTTTGGGGCATTCATTCTTGCACTTGAGAGAGTGACTCTCCTGAATGTGTCCTCCCGCTCTCAGGGATTCCGCTGCTTCTCTTTCTTAGGGTCTCCCTTTAGAATGTGCCTCCCCTGAACGATGACCTGGCTCTTCTGGCCTGTTGAACCCTCCGTTGGTCCTGAAATATAACTACCATCTCTTGCTTGATTATTTTTTTCATCTAAATGTAACCTGAAAGCCCTTGAGAAGCACGAACTGTATCCTGTTTTGCCTAGAGTGCCAAAAATGAATTAATTAACAACAAGATCCCACTGCAGTATTATCAGGGAATACATTTTCATTTGAGGGGGTCTCCTGTGTTCTGAATTTAGAATGTTTGCTAATTCGTCACAAGTTTGGCTGGAGCTTCTCTTTGCACTACCTGCAGGGGGGAAATTTCTCCTGAGCAAATGAGTAGAATGATAAGATGTGTACAAAAAAGGTTTCATCTACTAAATTTTTGTTTTTTAAAACTGGCAGTTTAGGACTAATCATTTGTTTGCAAACAGCATATTTCCTTTGTGTTCCTGAATTAGATACAGTACATCAAAGCCCTAAAAGGAGTGTTAGAGAGGAATACCATGGACGTTTTGGGAAGGAACGTCTTGTGTCAAGGAAAAGTCACGTGGCTGAAGGAGGATCCAGAGTTGGCCTGTGACGGATGCACACAATTTAGATTTGCAGGAGGTGCCCTAAACCCTCCCAGGCTGAGAAGTCAGAAAGAGCAGAGGTGTGCAGACAGGTGGTCTAGGATGTGTGCAAGGCCCTGGGAGGAACCTGGTACTTTGTGGTGCTGAGTCCCTGGTGGAGTCGGTCTTGGAGGTGTGGAGTAGAACGTGAGGCTGGAGAGATGGGGGCCAGGGGCACTTAGGAGCCATTGCATTGTATTCCTTAAAGAATTGAACATTTATTTTTCTGAAAATAAGTTCCACCATTCAGACTTGAATTATCAGGGCTTTGGAATGGTTTACCCATGAGGATAGCATCTTCTACATATGACAGCAATGGGAAGGACTCCCACCCAGCACCATTTGCAAAGACTTCTTGCTAACTGTGATGGTGGCTAGCCATCAAGAGGGCAGCTTTGCGATTCATCTGGGGTGGACACTGGCTTCTCCCCGTAGAACCCTCAGTGACATCGTGGACCTCCTTAGTGGAGGAAGCACATAGGAAAGAAGCATTAATTCTATTCTTATAACAACATCAGACCCTAAAGTGGCCTTTGTGATGTGTGTTAGTCACTTCCTCAAAGTCTGTGTGGAATTGGCACAGCTTTGCTAGTGCTTATGGCTTTGTGCTGGCTTGTATGATCTGTCTATACAGGGTCACAAGTGACTTGGAACTCCAAAATGCACATGCCCAGTTATCAGTGACCATAGGTATGAAATGAAAGCAACTGAGAGAGACCAGGAGTCTGTGAATGCGTTGCTAGACTACAGTTTGTGTTTGGAGACGTGAATCTTTGTGGGAATCTTGGCGTAGTTTAGTTTCTATATTTGTTTGATATTGCTCGTTCCTGGAGAGTTTTCCATCTTCACAGAAGTGGCAGTACCTGTAGGTAGTAAGATTCGCTGAAGGCTCAGTAAAGGCTGCTTTGGGAATGGCTCTCCTTGGCCTGTGGAGTCAGATGGTGGAAAATTGGTACAAATTTGTATCTAGGGTTTCCCTGGTGGCGCAGTGGTTGAGAGTCCGCCTGCCGATGCAGGGGACACGGGTTCGTGCCCCAGTCCGGGAAGATCCCACATGCCGTGGAGCGGCTGGGCCCGTGAGCCATGGCCGCTGAGCCTGCACGTCCGGAGCCTGTGTTCCGCAACGGGAGAGGCCATGACAGTGAGAGGCCCGCGTACCGCAAAAAAAAAAAAAAAAAAAATTGTATCTAGTCTAGGAAGTCCTGCATTAGGATGTTTGTGGAGATAATCAGGAATTTGATCCCTGTAGCCATTAGGGGCACAAGGAAGAAGCACCAGATCATAGCCAAAGCCCCTCAGGCAGATGCAGTGCCTGTGTTACCTCACTTGTCCCATGGAATCAGCTTCTTATAGAGTTACTGCCTCTGATGAGCAAGGTGAGGATTTTGAGTCTATGGTCCTAGGCCATGATATTTGAGTGGACTAGACCTTAGGTTATGGGAAGACATCAGAGTTGCCGAGTTAGCGATCTTAACATTTGAAAACTGTGATCTGGTCTTACCCCAGTCCCTCTGGGTACCATCCAGTAGGGAACCTTGTCTGGAGAGCAGCAGCACAGTGTGGTGTCTACACGCTGGAGATGAGATCTTTTATCATTTGCTTCCGCGAGTAGTAAATATTCGGCTGGTTGCCGCATTGTGAGAGTTCTGGTGACCTTTGGACCCCTGACATCGTCATCTGGTGTACAGTTTGACAGAACAAGACCTACAGCACATACCCATCCTCCCCATGGCCATTGTTGAAACCATGGCAAACTACCGATTATACACCTACACAGAGAGACTTCGTGCAGAGCCTTTCATTTTGTGCCCTTTTATTTCTAATGCCATCCTCCCACTTTCATCAACCCCCACTCCCTGATAGAGTATTCATTCAACAGACGGTCAGTACTGATGTTTCCTGCATGCGAGGAAGATATTTCCCTGAACTTTGATCGAGAGTGCGGGGATGGAAAAGGGATGGACCAGAAGCCATGCCCACACAGTGTAAAATTCCCTAGTGAGGATAGGAAGTAGTTTCTCTCCCTCAGGGAGCTCCAAATGGGCATGATACCTGCTATGTGGAAATAGTGGCAAAAAGAACATAGTAGGATGTGAAATATCGGTGTTGCTTGTAGAGAAATGTTTTAAATGTCGATTAAAATTTTTCTAATCTCTTTGAGAGATGATGTGACCAAAAACTGGGTCTGTAAATACTTGTGGTAGAGAATATGAACATAAGCATGCAGCATCATGGGTTTAAAAAATACTAACATAACCAAATAGAAACCCACGTCAATCTAATGCTGAACGTGAATATGTTGCATTGTGTTCGCCATTTTTTTTTCTTTTTTTCTTTTTTTTTTTTTTTTGCGGTACGCGGGCGTCTCACTGTTGTGGCCTCTCCCGTTGCAGAGCATAGGCTCCGGACGCGCAGGCTCAGAGGCGATGGCTCACGGGCCCAGCCGCTCCGCGGCATGTTGGATCTTCCCGGACCGGGGCACGGACCCGTGTCCCCTGCATCTGCAGGCAGACTCTCAACCACTGCGCCACCAGGGAAGCCTTGTGTTCGCCATTTTTTAACTGTTCTACTTAGATCTGGTTTCGTGAAGGGAACATGAAGGCCCATGGGTGGTAGTGATTGAAAAAGAAACCCAATATGGGAAGGCTGAAGAAACTGGGAGGGTTTTAACTAGGAGAACACTGGAGACCAATTAAATGATGACTTTAGAGAATGTGAAACGCAAGTGGCTTTAATCATCACCTAAAAGGACAGTTTCTCATAAATGAAGCATTTCAACTATTAGGGTGAGTTGTAAATTATTATTATGGACATTAAAAAAGGTAGAAAAATAACCTATATAAAGTAACTGAGAAGGTAACATGCCCAAAGGTAAGACCTAGACTGGGGAATAAACCTCTTAAGACATCTTCCAATTCTGTAATTCCATATCACTGTGATTGCATAGGCAGAAGTACAAATCATACATACAAGATCGGTTAAGTGAGCTTTAGTTCTATCAAACTAGTGTCATAAACTGAATAAAACTTCAGTTTGTACACTAAAAGAATGCAAAATATTGCTTTTGAAGGGGTCAATAGAAGTTATAATTTTTAGTCTTTTGTTGATGTAAGGAATTCACACATTTGGCCCCTGGTTCTAAGTGCTAAATATAGTTTTAAAACAAGTTTAAGTTAACTTGGAATGCACAATTGGTGACCTCTGTCCCAAATTTCAATCCAGGTAGACTGAGGTTGTGGTGCCAAATTAATTTCATGCAAAGAGTTGGAGAATTCAAAGTTAGTAGGTGCACTTACTGGCATGCATGACCCTTCAGTAAGTTTCTTCTCAGCCGCACATGAACTATGCTTACTCTTGCTGTTCATTTTTTAATATAATGCCTTTACTTTCATAGTGAAGATACACAGTGACATCCAGTCAAACCAAGGAACGGCACTCCATAGTGTATACACTGAAGGGCTAGGTGAGCACTCAACTATATCCCTGAGCCCCTGGGCACAGAGTTTAGTGACCAGTTCAGCATTTACTGAGAGCAGCTGCTTCTCTCTCTGGCACAGAGTAACAACAGCACAGTACAATGGCTGCTCTCCAATTCAGATGGGTCTTAATCAGAATGGCCCCTGGTCTAGGCTGTAAGTATGAGGGAGAGGAATGATACCATGGGACAGGCAAGTGGAGGCCTGCGGACATCGTGACTAGCTGAGTTTTGAGAAGAACTGATGTGTCCACAGTTGTGCCTCACCTCCCTAAGACCATTTGTCCTCCACTTATGTTCTGATTTATTTGGAGGTCATCGGTGGGGAGTTGGATAGAGGAAGCTGGATGTATCTCTACTGGGCACCAGAGGGTCAGGCGTTTTACTCCTTTTGTTCTGAATCTTCATCGAGGCTGTGCTATTGAAAGATCCCCAGGGATTTTTCTTAGGAAGACTCATTTAATACAAGTGGCATCATTTATTTCGGAAATGATTCCTAGGCTGTTCCATAAATACTAATGAAGCGCTTAACAATGTGTTCCACCTTGGAATTTGCAGCAGAAGTCACGGAGGTGCTGGCTTTCTGTGCGCGAGAAGCAGCTCTTTACGTGTCAGAATTTGTAATCAGGTGTGCCTGGTTCTTCTTTTTTTTTTTTTTTCCTTCCCTGACATTGCCTTAAATGACTCCAGACAGAAAAAGAAAAACAGAGACACGGCCAAAAAAGAGAGGAGGGTGGGTGAGATATTGCTAAGCACAGTCATCAGTACATACAGCAAAAACTTGCTTACTTCTGATGGGAATGGAGGTATTTCATGTGATGCATGATTGAATTAGGACTCTGTGTAGGGCACTCTCCCAGGTGCCCTGAAGTATGCAAAGACATCATCTTTTACTCTCAGGGTGTTTATAATGTGGTAGATGAGATAGCACATACAGATAAATAAAAGTACAAATCAGAGAGTGATCTTTATTCTGACATTGCAAAGTGAGATGTTTAATAAACAGTGGCTTACGGTACATGAGGCATTAGAGTAGGAAGAGGACTGGGACTTGGTGATTGACCTTGAGGATTTCCTCTGGGGGCTCAACAGCTGTGGAGAGTGGGACAGACTGTCCCTTTTCTGTGTAGAAGCTCCTAAGTGCTTTCCCTGCTTTCATGCACACTCCTGCCATAACCATGACCTACAACAGTTAGACAGTTTTCTTTTTAATATAAATCAGACCCGTTACACTCCAGCTTCATGTTTACAAAGACTTGTCCACCTGGGCCTTCACAATCTGACACTTGTGTCTGCGACCTCATTCATTCATTCCTTTTCTCACTATTTTGCTACCCCAGTCTTCTCTTCTTTGAACATGTCCAGCTCTTTGCCACCTTTGAGCTTTGGCATTAACTGTTGTGCCCAAAAGCCTTGTTATGTCCAAAGAATGCCTGAAGGATTGTCTCGAGTGTGTCTAGACTGCAGGCAGTGCTGCAGTGAAACAAGGAAGATGATGACAGAAGGAAAAACCATTGGGTAACATAGTTTGGAGGCATTTTAATTTTCATAGAGCAGTTTCTGGAGAGTGGTAAGTGGGCAGGGAAGTGATGGGAGAAGCAGTGAGGGACTAAGCGCACATACCTCTTTTCACTCACTACCACATTTCTCAAAAGAATGGATGGAGCTTGAGGACTGGCCTTGTCAACAGAAGATTCTCATGGGAAAAGAAAACATTAAGCACGTTCACAGTCAGAGTAGAAGTCTGAAAAGAGGGAGTGATGGAAGCTTCAACCAAGAGTAGGGGTAACTGGAGAAAGGTTCCAAAAGAGTTGAGCAGAAAAGGGGACCATTAGCCCACGTGGAGAGCTTTGCAAGTAGGATATACTTTCAAGTCCCACAGGTAGATTTTTATAAAAGCAAGTATCAGAATTGCAGTGAATAAATTCACTTCTGTTATGGACTGAATGTTTGTGCTTCTCCCCTCCAATTTATATGTTGAAATCCTAACTCCCCCAACATGATGGTATTAGGAGGTGGGGCCTTTGAGAAGTAATTAGGTCATGAGGGTGGAGCCCTCATGAATAAGATTAGCGCCCTTATAAGAAGCGATCCTAGAGCATTCTCTCCCCTACTGCCATGTGAAGACACAACAAGAAGATAGCTATCTGTGAACCAGAACGTGGGGTCTCACCAGACACTGAATATGCTTTTGCCTTGATCTTGAACTTCACAGCCTCCAGAACTGTGGGAAATAAATTTCTGTTTATAAGCCACCCAGTCTATGGTACTTTGTTATAAGCAGCCAGAACAGACTAAGAAAACTTACAAGTTTGCACGTTATTCCTCTGTGGGGAACATTCTGGGTGGTGTGACTCTTTTCCTGACATTAACCTTGGAATGAGCTAGGTGTGCGGCAAGTGCTGAGATACATCTGTCAGGGTTGGTGATGACAAACTGGTAGCAAAGAAGTTCATAGCACCACTACAGGGAAATTCTCAAACCCTTCCATTATTATTATCATTGGTTTACTTTTTATTTAGGTATAACTTACATATTGTAAGGTATACATATCTTAAGTGTACAGTTCAATGAGCTTTTTATATGTGTGTAAACCCATGTAAGCATCACCTGTACCAACATATAGAACCTTTCCAGCACCCTAGAAGGTTCCCTTCTACCTCCATCAAAGTTAATCTCCATTTTGACCACAATCACTATAGATTAGTTTTTTGACTTTTTTAGTAGCATTATGGAGATATAACCAATCTGGAAGAAACTTCACATATCTGAATGGTACAGTTTAGTAACTTGTTACATGTGTGCACCCACAAAATCATCACTACAATCAAAGTAATTAACCTATCCCTCATCCCCCAAAGTTTCCTTGTACCCCTTTGTAATCTCTCCGTGGCCCTGAGCATTCCCATATCCCACTCCATATGTTCAGGCAACCACTGATACGCTTTCTGTCTTTATATGTAAGTTTGCACTTCCTAAAATTTTATGTAAATGGAAACATATAGAATATACTGTTGTGGGGTGTTTTTTTGGTCTGCCTTTCACTCAGCATAATTATTTTGAGATGGATCTTAAGGTTTTTCCAGTTTGGGGCTGCTCTGAATTCAGCTGCTCTGAATATTTGCACAAGCTAATACTTGGCATGGTCAGCCTTTTGAATTTTAGTTCATTCTAACGGGTGTGCAATGGTACCTCATAGTACCTCATCAGGTATTCATCTCCTTAATAGCTGATGATGTTGAGCATCTTTTGTGCTTTTTTCCCATCCACGTTGTCTTTAATAGAGTGTTTCTTCAAATCTTTTGATCATTTTTTTATATGGGTTCTTTTTATTGGGTTTTGAGAGTTTTCAAAAGTATACTCCGATACCAGTCCTTTACCAGACAATGATCTGCAAATATTTTCTGCCACTTCGTGACCTGTCTTTAATTCTCTCGAAGAGCAGTTTTTCATTTTGATCCTAGTTAATTTATCCTTTCCTGAGTTGTGCTTTTAGTGCCATATCTAAGAAGCCTTGCCTAGCCCAAGGTCACAGAGATTTTCTTGTTTTCTTTCAAGTTTTATAGTTTTAGACTTTTTACATTTAGATCTCTTGATACATTTTTTACTTAATTTTTGTATATGGTACAAAGTATGAGCTGAAGTTCCTTTTCTTTTGCATGTGGCTATTCAATTGTTCGAGTATCATTTGTTGAAAAGAATGATCCTTTATCCACTGCATTGCCCTTGCCCTTTTGTTGAAAAAAAAATCAGTTTTCCGGTGAAGTCCCTGGCGGTCTAGAGGTTGGGACTCCGTGCTTCTACGGCAGGGGGCCTGGGTTCGATTCCTGGCTGGAGAACTAAGATCCTGCAAGCCACATGGCACAGCCAAAGGAAAGTAAAATAAAAAAAGGAAAGAAAACTAGGAAAAAAAATTTTAAAAAAAGAAAATCCGTTTTCCATATGCAGGCGGTCCCCAACTTAGCTTATGATGGTTCAACTTACGGTTTTTTGACTTTACGATGGTGCAAAAGCAATGCGCATTCAGTAGTAACCATACTTTGAATTTTGAATTTTGATCTTCCCTGGGCTGGCAACATGCTGTATGATCCTCCCTCACGATGCTGGGCAGCGACGGCGAGCCAGGCTCCACTCAGCCATGCGGTAACGAGAGTAAACAAACAACAAACTGAAAACCATTCTGTACGCATACAGTCGTTCTGTTTTTCACTTTCAGTGTAGTATTCAATAAATCACATGAGATATTACACACTTTATTATTAAGCACTTTATTATAAAATAGGCTTTGTGTTAGATGATTTTGCCTAGTTGTAGGTTAATGTAAGTGTCCTGATAACGTTTAAGGTAGGCTAGGCTAAGCTATGTTGTTCAATGTGTTGGGTATATTAAGTACATTTTCGACTTAAGATATTTTCCATTTACAGTGGGTTTGTTGAGACATAACCCCATTGTAGATCAAGGAAGATCTGTATACTGGACTCTCTATTCTGTTCCATTGATCTGTGTGTCTGTCTTGATGCCAGTACTATAATATCTTGATTAGTTTGGTTTTATGACAAGTCATGTAATCAGGTAGTTTGAGTCCTCCAACTTTGTTCCTTTTTTCCCCTCAGAGTTATTTTTGCTCTTTTAGATCACTTGCATTTCCATGTGAATTTCTGTAATCAATTGGTCATAGTCTGCCTAAAAACCCTGCAAGAATTTTGATTGCAGTAGCATTAAATCTATAGATTATATTGGGAAGAACTGACATCCTTTTTTTTTTTTTGGCTTTTTTTTTTTTAGTGGAAGTATAGTTGATTTACAATATTGTATTACTGTAGTTTCATGTGTGTACAACATAGTAATGCAATATTTTATAGATTACACTCCATTTAAAGTTATTACAAAATAATGGCTGTTTCCCTTTGCTATACAATATATCCTTGTAGCTTTCCTACTTTATAGTAGTAGTTTGTATCTTTTAATCCCATACCCCATTTTGCCCCTCCCCCCTTCCTCTTCCCCGCTAGGATCCACTAGGTTGTTTTCTATATCTGTGAGTCTGTTTCTGTTTTGTTATATATATTCATTTGTTTTATTTTTTAGATTTCACATATAAGTCATAACATACAGTATTTGTCTTTCTCTGCCTGACTTATTTCACTAAGGATAATACTCTTTAGGTCCATCCACGATGTTGCAGATGGCAGAATTTCATTCTTCTTTTGGAATGGCTGAGTAATATTGGAATGGCTGAGTAATGAC